>NC_141163.1:6390277-7042500 GCF_053477565.2 Lygodium microphyllum | reverse complement strand
CATCATGATACATATAGTTGATACCAGTTTACAACCATACATTCCTCCATTTCCTCTTAATATTCACTAATCATCACTAACAAATATCCAAAAAATGTCATTTCCACACTTAAAAATTCAACAACTTAAATTTCATACATCCATTTTACCTAAGATTTCATGAATGAATGAAGTACCACATAACTCAACTTTATTTTTGGTCTTTATCTTTAATCTTCCATTAATACTCTTAATTATCACTAATTAGGGCAAAAAACAACCATTTTAAACATTAAAATGCATATATCTTTCATTAAACTCATTTTCGGGTTATGAAATTTACTATTAAGGTCATTCTTAATGTTTTATTACTATTTTTTACTCATCTCTCATTAACATCATGCATAATTCTTAATTTTCACTAATTATGGTAAAAAATACAATTTTTACCCTAATTTCAACCATTCCTTTATCATTTTAATGCATCTAATGCAAGAACTTTGTTTCTGTTGTTCCATTTCACCTTGAGAAATAAAAAATTGAATGCATATGATCACAAAATATCAATTCTTTTCATTTCTTGATCAAATTTCAATGAAAATCAACATACTCGATTAACCAAGTAATCAAAGTCATTCCATCGTATTTGAGAGTGTTAGTGCTTGCTCCTCCACTCCCTTCACTTCTAGAAATCAGTAAACTTCTTAATCTTCCACTCCTCTCACTAATATTCACTAATCCTCTCTAAATCTTGCAAAAATTCTCTCTCTCAATACCCAAGAATGGTTGCCAACAATGGAATGAGGTTGAAGGAGATGCAAGAGGGATCCAATGCAGCCTTGCATTGCTGAAAATGAGGTAGAGAAATCAGAGAAATCATCAACATACTCTTGCATGATGGCACCCATTTTCTTTTTGTCTTCTTCCCCCTTCCTTCAACCTCTCTCTTCACAAGACACTCTGGACAACTTTTTGATCAACCTCTTTTAAAAAATTGACCATTTCCTACTTGAACCGCTTTCTTTTTGCATCTCTTCACATCTCTGGACCTAATTTGTCCCTTGCCCACAGCTTCTTAACCCAAAATTTTTGTATACATGCTAAATTATACCTGTCTTTCTACCTGCCTCCAATTTGTCTATGCTTTCCACTTAAAAAATTTCCTACATCTGCCTTCTATCACTTAATATTTTTTCGTTCCCTAAATTTTCCACTAAAAAATATCCTAACTCTTAACTTCTAAATCCTCCCCAAGCATTGCTCAAATACGGCTTTACATCCCTATTTTTAAATAAAATTTATGAAAAAGAATACATAATACAGAGCCAAAACTCTTGAGTTTTGCCAAAAAATAGTGTAAAAATGGCACAATAAGGAGTTATCAACCTCCACACCATCGCAACTCAAAGGAATGAGCCTACATAGGAGAGAGAGAGAGAGAGAGAGAGAGAGAGAGAGAGAGAGAGAGAGAGAGAGAGAGAGAGAGAGAGAGAGAGAGAGAGAGAGAGAGAGAGAGAGAGAGAGAGAGAGAGAGGTCATTTCAGGCCTCGTTTTAGACTTGCAAGGTTGCAGACAGCAGTTCGAGGTATCCTGCAATTTCAGCTGTGTCTATCGTATATAGGTGCACAGGTTACAGATTTCAGATCTATAAGTTCAGAGGTGTTT
Organism: Lygodium microphyllum; assembly: GCF_053477565.2. NCBI lineage: Eukaryota > Viridiplantae > Streptophyta > Polypodiopsida > Schizaeales > Lygodiaceae > Lygodium > Lygodium microphyllum. The sequence goes on along the minus strand of NC_141163.1, from coordinate 7,040,856 downwards.
ACCAGCGAATAAACACAAGGTTTATCTGCGCAGGATTTGCAAAATATAGGTTATGTGCAGACGGGTGATGATTCATGCAATCCAATTTCACACATTGGAAAAGTTCCCTTGTCCTTGCATGATGGTAAGACAAAGAGTTTTTCAGATGTATTACATGTGCCATCTATTACAAAGAACTTGGTGTCAGTCGTAGAGCAAGGGCTGCAAGTTAGATTTAATGCAAAGGGCTGCTTTCTAGAAGACTTCAATGGCAAGTGCAGGTTGGCTGCAAAGGGAAGTAGAGTTGGACGTATGTTTACTTTGGATGCTCGAATTCGAAGAGTCACTGTAGTGGCTCTGGTGACCTTTCATATCTAACACACCTTTTGGAAGGAGCATCCAAGACCTAAGAAGGATTATTATGAGTGATTATTGAGTATTGTAGTGAGAAGATGATGTACTATTGATTGAGAGAGAAAGAGAAAGTCTGAGATAGCCAATTCTATCAAAACAATGTATCCTTCTATGAGAGATTGAGAGAGAGAACTATGAATAGAATGAAGATGAATACTATGTGATTTCTTTCCATTTAAAAGTGGTGTATTCTTTTGTGTTCTTGTTAGTTTTGATGGATTCTATGAAGATGATGAAGATTATGGTTGATTCTATCAAATCCGTTAGAGATATCTACTATGATGCCGTGTGAAGATTTGTTATTTTCCTTCTTGTGGTTCTCTAAAGAATGAAACAAAATCTTGTTGATGTTACAAGATAGATTTTCTTACAGTAGAAACCCCTTTTCCTTGGTGTCTCTCTTGGGGCTCCATGTTTTTGGTGCATAGCTGGGGAAATCTGCCATAACAAGTATCAAAAGAGGTTGAAAATGAAAGAAATGGCATTGCCAAGAAGAGAAGAATTCAATGGATATTTGCAAAGTTCCTTCTTCCACTAAAGAATCAGAGATTCTTATTGCTAAATCCACTTTCCACGAGAAGTTCATTCCAAAATGGCGAAAAAATATTACCATCATGATGCAAGCTCTATGTGGTGGACTATTTCCTCTTCCAGTTGAAGCAACAAAGACGTGCATCTTGGTGGAAAATTGTTTGGGAATAAATTGAAGTGTAGAAACAGAGAGAATGACCATCCATGGAAGATTTGGCATTCATTGAGAAGTTTCCAAACATCATCAAGTGGGAGATCGTGAAGAAGCTTCAGGAGTCATGGTCAATGGAGGTTCATGAAAACAAGAAAGAAAAGAGTTGGGACCTATTCGTAGATGCTCAATAGTAGGACATGTGGGATGCTTGATGCATTGAAAATCTCTAGTTTGTTCAATTAGCAACCCACTGGAAGTTGGTGGATAGAGTATTCTTCACAACATACACTATTGAAACCATCAGAAGGTGGCATTATTATGATGATGGCACAATAACAATCCTCAGAAGAATGAGTATTGATACTTTTAGAATGGAATATCTCCCCCTCTGTAGTGGCATGAAAGCAGAATTCAGAGATGTTGAAAAGAAAGAAGTAGAAGAAATGTTGGCAAGAGAGTCTTCTAGATACTAAAGCCTTCTGTTATCCTTCTATGGAGCACTAACAACTTAGTGGAGCCAACCCCCTCATGAATTATACCATAAGGAGACAAGCACTAGAACGAGTCCATAGGTACGTGAAAAGAGAGAAGGCAAGAATCAAGGCCAAGAACGAGCTTGCAGTAGAAGCCTCCTAAGAGATGCCTTAAAAGCACTCTTTACAGAAGTCCCCATAGCGACTCAAGGTCCCGTTCCTAGTCGGATTTGCCTTGAAAATATTGATGACAGGCCAGCAAATATAGTCCCATTGCCAATTTTCAAGGGAGAGTATAATGAAGACTTTGATCTTCATGTAGTAGAGTTTATGGTAGCATGTGTAGCTAACAATGCAGAACACCCGAGCATTGGTTAACAATATTCCCCGCCACTTTCAAGGGCGCGGATTTCCACTGGTATGAGAGACAAAGCAACATGAACTTTTGGCATATGGGATGACCTAAATTTGGCCTTCCTCACTAAATTCAGGTGTGAAGGTTTTGAAGAGTGGATGCAAGAGGAGTTCATGAACCTAAGTCAGCCCTCTAGAGAAGGAGTAGAAGCTTATGTCTCACAAATGGAATCCATCCTGAAGAGATGGACCAATCATAATTTGGATGAAGGCATCCAAAAATAAGTGTTCCTCAGATGCCTACAACCAGCAATTCGCAAGTTTGTGGAATTGAGAAGACCAGTCAATCTACAAGCTGCAGTGGATGGTGCAAGACTGTATGATGAAGTTGAAGCAAGGTTATCGATGACCTTAGGAAGAGTAGTCTTACCTCCTCCCATGTTAGGAATGGTATACCCACCAAACATAGTCCCAAGGATGATTCCCTACCCCTACCCCTAGATGCAAACAGTTCTGCAATACAATGCACCTAATCCACAGTGGCTAGCTGCAGACGACAATGCCTCAAATGATGGTTCTCAACCACAATAGCAGTGGTCTCAAACAATTTCTCCAATGATGACGACTCAACAACAGTGGAATCCTACCCACTGGAATCAACAACCCCAAGTCTCAACAGGAGCTCAAAATCAGAACCAAAACAAAGGACCTCCTGGATCAACCCAACCAGTGTATGTAACCCTACTACAAGTACTCTAGGAGGTGAAAATCTGAAGGAATACCTATCCAACTCAGTCACAACTATTAAGAAAGAGCTTATGGATGTGATTACAGAGCAGCTAAGACGTTGAAGGCAAATACTGCCAATATATCCACTCCTGTGAGAGGTGGAAGAGATGTGATACATTCTAATACATGGTGCAAAAAGTGGCATCAAGTGGGACATTTAGCCATTGAATGTACCCAAAAACCAACCAATCCTGGAGTCTTCTATTCATATTGTTTGAGGAAGAACCATACAGAGGATATCTGCTCTTTGAAAGAGATGCACGAACAAAGAAAGAAAGATGAAGATGCAAGATTCAACTTGTTGGAATCCAAAATGACAACGCAGAACATTGGACAAAAGCCTAGGGAGTTTGGTCCTAATTTTTGTCCAAGGAGGTTTCCCTCTCAAAGTTACAGAGGACAACAATCTCCTGGCACTCGTGAGAGATCAGAGGTGGAATGTTACAGATATGGAGAAAAGGGTTATATCTCACCAAATTGTCCAAACCCTAGAAGATATGTGGATTACAAGCCCTTATGCAATCGATGCAAAGGAGAAGACTACACTTCAAAATATTTTCCGAGTCCAACCCCTGTGAAATCTACTTCTGATACCCAACAAAAGATCCAAGAACCTGCTTCCAATTTGGTGGAATTGGAAGTGGCCACAATAATGTGAGCAAAGAAAGAAGAATTCTAGTTCCAAAAGAGAACGTTCCTTCTGCCAAGACTGTGAATTTCAATCTTCCTCAGGAAAAGCAACATAATGCAATCCACAATGAGGAAGTACATAGCACTATAGAGCCACATATATATAGTTGTAGAGATAGGACTAGAGGTCCAGGAAATAGCTATATATATAGTTGTAGAGATAGGACTAGAGGTCCAGGAAATAGAGGATGTGGAAGTACCTCCTCATGAAGAAGAGGCGCAGATGTTGCCACTCTTGGAAGAAAAAGAGAAGATAAAAGTGGGCGTGGCCCCATTTCCCAGTCGATTGGAAAAACCTGTGGATCCTATCAAAGAGTATGATTCGGTCAAAGACCTAGACACCTTTAAACCAAGCCTAACCTTCCGACAGTTGTTGCTGATGTTGTCTCTCCGAGTTGCTGAAAAAGATTTAAAAGCATCTTGACAAGAAGATGCGGCCTAAGAATTGCTCCCTCAACAACAACAAAGCCCAACAGAGCCTCAGAATCCATGAAGGAAGTAGATGTGACTAACGCCTTCTTGGATCTTCAAACCCCAGAGATTGGCATATGAATAGAAGCATGCTTTATTGCAGATGCATTGATTGATGGAGGCTCATCAGTAAACATAATGATGGATGCGACAATGAAGGATCTAGGTTTGCAAGAAATGCAACCTACACAATGGCTTATCAGATTGATAGACCAAAGCATAAAAAAATCGTTGGGCATCCTCCCAATGATCTGTAAAAACAACCCTTGCAGGAAGAGACTATTGGTTGACATATTTGGTGGTCAAACCAAATTCCTACGGGACCTCATACCCTCTACTATTGGGAAGACCTTGGATTTCTGAAGCAAGAGCAAGTGTGGACTGGTTCAAAGGAACCCTAACCCTAGGCAGAGGACCCAATAAAGTAGTGCTGAGTTGTATGGATCACAAAAAGGCAATGGATCTATGTCCATCAAAGTCATAACAGACTCCTCCAATGAAGTAGCATATGGTACATCAGGAGTTAAAGAGGCTATCAAATAGATCTTTCCCAAGAAAATAGAGGCACAATCCCTAATAGTAGACACTGTAAGCCAACTACCGAAGGAAGCAAAGTCTTTGTCCATGGGAGAATACCTCCTGCCTAAATCCAAATTGACTTCTGAAATCAACTTTGACAACGAAATAGAAGCATGGATGTAATGTTCCTCCCTGTTACATGGCAATCACAAAGTCAGAGACAAAGACAGAGTCAGAAGCAGAGATAGAAGCAGAAGCAGAAGCAGAAGCAGAAGCAAAGGACATAATAGAGAGCTTGTTCTTCTCTTAAGAACACCCATAGATGTAGAAATAGAACCTGAAGAGGACAAAAGTGATAATGCAAATAAAGATTATGAAAACGAGCTAGAAGGATCTATCCTACTCACAAGGGCAGAGATGAGAAAGATGTTCATGACATTCTTGAAGCCTCGGAAACAAAAGATCCCTTTTTATGTGACAGAATGATTGTGGTACCCTTTGGACTTTGATCAGTGAATCATGTCATACGCAAAGCCTTTATAAGAAATGGATTAAGAAGAATAGGCCTTCCTTCAGCAATGGCTCTTGTCTTCCAAAGTTACTGATGGACCTAAAACCGGGGCCGGCACTGGCTCATGCACTAGCCGGGCCTCGTCACTATGCACAAGACAACCCCTCGGCCTCGCGGCCAGGAGCATCTATCAAAATCTCTGCCTTCCTAAATGTCTTGCATTTGTATTACGTCGTTTGTAGTCCACTCTTCTCTCACCCACTACTCCTCAGAGGGAGTCCCTTACACATTGCCTAATGGCACAAAGCACAGACACAGGGGGTCCTCCAACGGCTGAATGCCGCCACCCCTCTACGACTCTCCTATACCTTGGGGATTGGCCCCTCGATGCGTCGCTTAACATATAAACATTTCGCACAAAATCCACTCAAGGTACCATTTAATCGTATACAGGAATGTACCATTGTCCTTCTCTTTCCCTTAGACCCCGCGACTAGCCTATGGCTTAGGGTGTCCTGTCTCTCACTCAACGTGGGTCAAGGGCCTAATGAAAACAATTGCTATGCATCCAGGATTTCTGATACCTTTAAATATTTCCATGATTTATGCATATTGTGGATGCCAAGTGCTCAAACAGTTATGAAATCAATATTGTGCACATGTGCAAAAACATCCTTTCAATGATTTTTCAACTATCGTTCTTATGCGGCGTTGCATGAACCTAGCACCGAGGAAACCCTCGTGCTACTAGGCCCTTATTTTATAATTATTCACCGATCTATATGGCATGCAAACAAAAACAACAATCTTTTCATCATCTTGCTTCACATTTAGACACACTTTAACCACTCTACCCTCCCATCGATCAAATGTTACATTGTTGTATAGATTTATAGGGCATTTTGCCATCATTTTATGTGTAAAAAGCGGGAGAAACACACTAGGATAAGAAGGTGGGGTTGAATTGAGGCAAATCCTCATGCTTCAGTCCCCACAAACATTCACGAACATTGTAATTAATTTTCATTAATTTTCCGCACCCAAAATGCATTTTTCCCCTATTTTTAGTGTTTTTCCTCTATTTTCCTTGTATTTTTCCTTATTTTCTGCATTATTTAATTACTAAAAATTCAAAATAGGTTATGGGCTGTGGCCCTTAGTTCCTTCTTGCAGCAAAAATGAAAATTTAGTTGGTGTTCCTATTCATTTTTCCATTTTTATTCTCAAAACCATCATTTTCCCTTGATTTTCCATATTTTACGTGTTTTAGTGCATTATTTTGAACCACAAGATGCATATTTTTCTGATTTTCTGATTATGATCAACAAGTACTCATGGAAAACAGCAACATAAAATTTTTTTAGTCCACATGAACAACATTTTATCAATCAAAAGCTATAAAATCTCAAATTTCCTTTGAAAAAATTGAATTACCGCTTATTTGCGTGTTTCGGGTTTCATGTCCATGGCTGTAAATTTGAAAATTAGCAGCACTTCATGCTCAGCACGATCACAAATCACCATTACCAGCCCGTGGAGCAATCCGATCCATGTCGGACAAGCCTCCACCATTCTTTCTTCTTCCTTCCTCTTCCCACATGAATTCCCTCTTAGAAGAGAGAGAGGGAGGAGAGAGAAAGACTAGATTTCCATCTCAGCATTCAGGTCATCAATTGAGGAGGGAAGGGCGGCGATAAGATCCACAGACAGGAGGGAATGAAGGCCCATGATCAGTTGCAGGGGTTGTTTGCAGTCCCCCATCTCCATCTCCATCAAGAAGGGTGCAAAATACGGCGCATGCTGGCATTGATCTCCTCCTCTCTCTCTCCACGATTCTTCAACAACATTTCATGTGACTTTCATTCTTGGGCTCCCAAGAGTCACTTACTCATTTGGGCCAAATTTTGCCCACCCCTTCGTATCTTGACTGTCCAGACTCGGAATTGAGCTCTGAAAAATCCTGGGCGTCCAGCTTAGCATCCCGCATTGGCCAGTAGCTCGTGTCAACCTACACGACTGTCTGAAAAATTATGAAAAAGCAACAAGTGTCGCTCGGGCACCTTTAAAGCACTTTGGTGCTTAAAATCCTCCTAGATCGAGCCGCCGCTTTTGACGGTGAATATTTTCCCCTTGATATTCATAATTTTTAGCTATTTTTAAGCACTTCCCGGCACCTAAATTCCGCTCTCATTGGCAACCATGGGATAGGGCGACTCAGCCCGTCGAATCCACGAACAAATCTGCACATAAACAACCAAAGAAGCATCAAACTGATACAAAACAAATATATAATAAAACTCAGCACAATGCTCCCCCTACCCCTGGACAGAACCAAGGCATGACATCCACAAGGAGTAGGCCTAGCATCATCTAATAGAAGATCTGAAGTGAGTCACTGACCAACTGCTCCAACACAGCCACACAAAAAAAACTTATCAAAGAGGTTGCCCTAAGTGGTAGTCTGAACTACTTACCAACTAAAGAGAACACAACTAGGAGCTCCTACAAGGCGAGGACCCCTATAGCCAGATCAAGGTGTATTTTCTTTCAGTACATTTCTTCTTTTAGGGTTTTTATTTTATCCATCATACTTGGGCATGTAAAAAGGAGGGAGCTGAGCGTAGTGACCCAAGGAGAACAGGGCATCGGCCTCAAGACCTGTCTTGGCACCCAAGAACCTACCAAGCCCTCGCAAGGCGACACTTAATCCTTTTCTAACGCTCACTTTTATTTTTACTCCAACCTTCCTTGTTTTATCATTTGTTTTTTTTTTTCAGCAAAAGAAGCCACCCCTAGGAAGACAAGGTATCGGCCCCGGGTCTGACTCGTCCCTAGGAACCTACTAGGCCTTCGCAAGGCAATGATCAACTGCTTATACATTGTCATTTCTTCTCTTTTTTTAAATAGGGGTTAGAACCCCTTTTTACATACCTTCATATTTATATTCATCTTTGGGATATTCAGGGTTTCTTGGCATCATCATTATTATCTTCTGGCAGGCTTCTCTAACTGCCTCACTACTAATAAGAACTCCTAGAACGGCTGCCTAGCAGGCTAGCAGAACAGGGCCACTAGGACTTCCTTCTAAAATGGGTATTTCAATGCCTGACAATGTCTTTACAGGAGGCAATGACGACTCCGACCTCCCTCAAACATACTTAGCCTAAACCTGGGACTTCATGCCTTGGTTGCCGGTCCCCAACAAAAATATATCCCCTCGACAAGTACAAATACACATATAACAGGAAAGAAAGGTACTTGTAAAGGAGAGATATCACCTGGATTGGCCACAAGAAGCTTCCATCGCAGCAAAGGCTCCTCCAGGCTCCGCTAAATTCCACGAATCACCAAACCTGTCCAGCACAACACTTAAAACAAACACCCGATTAAACGCACCCGCACTAGACAGGGGAATGGCCCTCTTGGCCTAATGAAATCAACCACTTCACTACAAAACTGAATCGGCCCTCTTGGCTTAATGAAATCAAACAATACTAGGCATAACATCCTCCTGGAAACAACTATGATAGACATCAAAGCATACCATTCCCAGGGGAATAGGGCACGTAGCCCTAAACTAGGTGCATTAAATTATGACCCATCCCTCCTGCGTATATCGCAAGAGGTGTTCGCATCACATGTCATCTAATCAGTATGTGGGTCCGAGATAATAAAGGCAGATGAGTCTCGCTTACCCTCTGCATCACCCAGATCAACCATCGTCTGCCAAAGAGGGCATGTTCAGAAAGCATACCCCACAAACGACCATGTCCTGTCTCACCATCAATAGATATATCAGGACAAGGGACACAATTAAAGAAGAGGTCTTCTTCATACGCAAAATTAGCCAATGAATCGGCAAATTGATTCCAGTTTCGTGGAATCAGCTGAAAAGACACTCTATCAAATTCGTCTAGTAGGGCTATGGCAGTATAGTGGTACATGCAAAGGATGGGGTTTCGTACCATATACGTCCCATTGAGTTGATTTAAAACCAACTGAGAGTCCCCTTTCACCAATAACTGGCGGATACCACCCTTCTTTGCAATATTCAAACCCATAATCAGGGCTTTATATTCTGCCATATTATTGGTAAAATTCTCCCCGAGATAAGCGGCTAACTTCATGACAATGCGTCGTCGGGGGTCTCGGATGACAACTCCTACACTTCCTTTTTTGCATGCACCCCTGGACGCCCCATCAAAGTACAAGGTGTACATCCATAAAGGGTTTACATATCCCGCCATCCTGAACTCTACTCGTAATTATAGTAATCAAAATTCAGCATATTCAACGGGTGGACTGTAGACTCCATCCCTCCATCCTCATTGAATTCAACAGGGATGCTCGTCAAAATTTGTAGGCAGTGATGGCAGAAGACCTTGATCTCCCAAATAAATGTCCCGCCTTCTTGCTCAATCACCTTATATCCTTTGCTCCACCAAATGAGCTTTCCCTGATGATACCTCTGTTCCAAATATGGGTGTTCTAAATAAGGGATCAGAAGACCCATCAACCTCTATCACAATTTCCTTGCAGATATTTGATCGATCTCGCCTAGACCTGCAAGGTAGTCATAGTATTAGTGCAATCAGAAATAATAAGGTTTAATCTTATTAAGATTAACCTTATTTTTAAATTCAACCCCCTCAAGGTCAGCTAACAAAACTGTGGACTTATTCTTTCCTATTCTAACGATCCTATAGGGCCCGTCCCATTTGGGCTCTAGCTTGCCTGGAAATAATTCACATCGTGCGTCATAATACAGAACAAGCTATCCTTTCTTGAAGGTGTATTTCTTGGCTTTGAGGTCGTGTAACTGCTTCATTCGGCGCTTTGCCACTTCTTGGTGCAATAAGTTCTGCAGCTTAAGCTCATCTAAATGTGCCAGTGTCGTCAAGCGCTCAAAAAGTGCGTCTTCATCACTCAAAGAATGATTGATGGCAAACCGAATAGTCGGCAGCTCAATCTCTAAAGGCAAGACACACTCCTCCCCATATACTAACTTGAACGGGGTATGGCCAGTGGCTCATTTGAAAGTCGTATTATAGGTCCACACTGCCACGTATAACTTTTTATCCCAATCCCGTTTCTTTTCCGACACAATTTTGGACAGGATGCCCACAAGCTGCTTGTTGGTGCTTTCAACTTGCCCATTGGCTTGCGGGTTATATGGGGTTGTCTTGTTATGCTTGATTTGCCACATCTCTGTCAAACCTTTGATCACCTTATTCAGGAAATGGGTTTCGCGGTCCGACACTAATTCTTTCAGCGGACCAAAATGGCATATTATCTGCCCTAAAAGGAAACTAGCAGTTTCTTTAGCATCATCTTTCCTTGTTGCACGTGCTTCTGACCACTTTGTGAAGTAGTCAGTTGCTACAATGATATACCTCTTTTGCATAGTCGACGACGGAGTAATAGGACCCACAAAGTCTATTCCCCACTTCTCAAATGGAAGTATCGCCATAATAGGGGTGAGTGGTCGTTTCCTATTCTCTTGACTATCATGTCGTTGACAAATATCTCATCTCTTAACATACGCAAACGCATCCTGGAAGATGGCAGGCCACCAATAACCTGCTCTTAAAGCCTTTTGTGCTGTAAACCGTCCAGCAAAATGGCCATCGCAAGCAGAGTCATGGCACTCTTTCAAAATGAATGGCACCTCATCAGGCATCACACATCGGCGATAGATGTCATCAACCCCTTGCCGATATAATGTACCTGCGATCAAGGAAAACTTTAACGCTTGCTGCTTAATTTTCCTTCTCTCAGCTTTAGATAATTCGGATCCCGCCTCTCTCGTCGATAAATAATGCGTTATTGCAGCATACCAGGAGGGAATAGATGCCGTATCTATTTTAAATAACAACTCCATGACACTACCTTCAGCCACAGATTCTTTCGGCTCCCCAAAGTCCACAAGACATTCCACGATGCCTTGCAACCTTGGTGGCTTACTCCTGATTTCATAATCAAATTCCTGCAAAGTGATCAACCACTTCGCTAGTTGCAACCTTGGTGGCTTACTCCTGATTTCATAATCAAATTCCTGCAAAGTGATCAACCACTTCGCTAGACGATCAGGCGGCTGTAGCTTATTCATCAATAATCGAAGTCCCTCCACCTTCGTATAAAGCACGACTTTCTCATAGAGAATATAATGCCTGAATTTCTTGGTCCCAAAGACCATCGCTAGATATAACTTCTCCATGTAGGTATAGTTGATTTCAGATACCCCTAGCTTCCGGCTAGCAAAAGCAATCGGGTGGTACCACTTCTCTTCCCAAATTTGGGCTAAACAACAGCTGATACTATACATGGTGGCTGCTGAAAATATATAGAACACCTCACCTCTTTTAGGTACTTTTAAAACAGGCGGTCTTGCTAGCTCCTGTTTCACATCCTCGAATGCTACCTTACAAGGGTCACCCCATACAAACGAACAGCTAAAGGACAATAAATTTGTAAGCGGAAACGTTCTTTCTGCCAAGGCATTGATGAATCTATGGTAGTAACCAACTGAAGACAGAAAGCTATGAACTTCTTTCGGAGTGCGTGGTGGACCCATGGCAACTATAACTTTAACCTTCTCAGGGTCTGTCGCAATTCCTATCGAACTGACCACATGACCCAGCAATAGCCCATAAGGTACTCCAAAAACACACTTCCGTGGGTTTAGGCGATACAAAACTGTCTACAACGCTCAAAGCATTTTCTTAAAATGATCAACTGCCTTTCTCTCACGGTGGCAGCCCCTAAGTCATCAATAAACACCTTCAACTCTTCAGGGGATATGTCACCGAATGTCTTATCTGCTGTTCGTTGCCACGAACCAAGCGGATTGCATAAAGCAAAAACCATCACATGGTATGCAAAAGTACCAAATACAGTGATAAAAGTTGTTTTCAACTTGTCCTCTTCTGTGATTGCCATCTGGTTATATCCTGCAAAGCAATCCATAAACGAATATATCTCCCTACCCGCTAATTGATCCAAAATCTGGTCAATAAATGGCAACGGGTAGTAGTTCTTAACTGTCTGCTTATTCAGCTCTCTAAAGTCTACACATAATCAGATTTGATTATTCTTCTTCTTTCTGATCACAACTGGCGAACACCATTTTGTGTGTTGCACAGGAAAAATCAAGCCCGCTTTTCGAAGCTTCTGTAACTCTTCAAACAGACCGTCCCTCAGTTCGAAAGGCATATGACTTACTTTCTGTCGTACAGGACGACTGCCCTCTTTCAACGGAATTGTATGAACAACAAGACTAGGAGGAATGCCTCTCAACTCGTCATAACTCCAGGCAAAGATATCACGGAATTCCTGAATTAAGCCCACATAGTCCTCCCTTTCTGCTGTGCTGAGCGTAGAATCTAATTTGATTGGCCGTGAATCATCAGACGTACCAAGGTCTAGCTCGATAACATCTGCATCTCTTATACGATCTTGGCCCTCTATCGGCTCGTTCAAAGTGATCTGATAGATGTCTTCCGTGGTGGATCCCTCTTTGGACTCATCACTTGATGATGTCTCATTGGCAGATAAATCCTCTAATGTCTCCAATTTTGTAGAAGATAGAGGAGCTCTCTCACTCTGCGGGGACTCAGGATAAGCATCAACCACCACACGCTGGGCACCTCTGCCGAATATTAGTCGACGGCGGGTATATCTACTTGGCAGTCCGCTTGCAAGATCCAAGGTCGTCCGAGTAATACTTGGTAACTTGGACGGCCTGCAAAACGAATCACCCTAAAGTCCAACATGCATTCTACATTTGCAACAGTGACATGGACCTTAGTAATGCAGCCTTCCGGCTGTCTCAAACTATCATCTGCCATTCTGAGAATTGTGGAGATATCTTTCTGGATCGCAAGACCCAACCTTTCCATTAGTTTAGAACTCATAATATTAATAGATGATCCCGTGTCGACAGTGGCATAATCTACTAATATCCCATCGACATAGGCTGCAACCCTTGGGCAATGCTTCTCAGCATGCTCGAACCAGTCATCACCAACTCGCGCAATACCCAAAGGTTCTACGATATACCCGGTACGTAGGATCTTTCTAAATTCCTTGCGTACTCCTGGGGAAAGCTTAATAATCTGTAAGAGGTTCACGTTCGGCTTGACTTCACAAAGAGAGCTCGCCAAATCGAATTCATGATAGTTCGATAGAGCTCGCTTTTCACGCCAAACCATCCGCTCTTTAGGTCGCTGAACTGGCTTTATTGCCTCTTTCTTAACTTTCACCTTCTTCTTTGGTGGTTCCTTATTGGCTTTACTCTCTACGGGCTTCAAAGGTCCCCCTTCCATGGCAGGATCCAAAACTTGCGTTCCTTTGTCGCCTTGTTTAGGGTTTCCGTCGACAGGCTTATCCTTGTCGGCTTCTCTACCCTTTTGACCTCTTGTAAGAACAGCTCGTAGATTAGAGGTTTCAGCATCATTAACGCGTACAGCCTCAATGAAACTAACCCCACTACCACTAGGTAGCTCCTCCACTGTAGTCTTTGGTCGTTGAAGTATTTTTTTAGGCCCATCTTCTCGCTGGGAATCATTTCCTTGGGCACGATGATTAACAGGCCCTGGTTGCCGACTTCCTTGCTGGAGGGAACTGATCTTACTCCAGCAAGTAGCTGCTAAATGGCCGGATTTTCCACAAATGTCGCACTTAACATTTGGGCAATTTCTTGGATAGTGTTGCCCACCACACCATTTGCAACTAAACCTCGAAGGTGCACCCTCCTCTGGGTATCTACTTCCTACCAAATTTTGTTGTTTTTTAAGGAAGTTGACATCAATGGCTATTTGTCGATACTGCTCCGTAATCATATCGGTATAATGCTTCATCATGTCCTTAACCTCGCCAAGAACATTGGAAGCGCTCGACTCATAGCCTTGGTCATTACCATGTTGTTCCATTGGCCTAACAATTCGGTTAGGCACTGGTTGTTGAGCCACAGGCATGGTATTGGAATTGACCGCCTGGCCTCCACCACTTGGAGCCATTTGACTGCCCGTAGGCATCGACATGCTAGGGGGAGCTGGTAATAAAGGGACATTCTGCATCATGTTCCCTCTCCCATTAGGGTTAGCCATCGTTATCCCTTGGCCACTACTGCCATTGGCTATTGCCACATTATTTCCCAATACTAAACCCATATTCGAATTGCCTCGAGAAGCATGGGCTGCTTGTAGTCGGGATTCCACCTCTTGTGCTCGTGTAATGGCAGTATCTATATCCCCCAAGGGGACACTACTCAACTGCAATTGGATATTAAAGTCCAAACCATGTAGGAAATATTGCAATTGGGCAGCTACGGGGATAGGAATAGAGGTGTCCAACTTACAGAAAACCTCTTTTATTTTCTTCGCATAAGCACGAATATCCTCGTGTGGTTCTTTGCGGGTTACGTTGAGTACACGCAACCAATATTGCCCACCCCTTTCAGGGGCAAACTCCCTTCGAAAAGCTCCATAAAATGAATCAATATTCAATATGGTTCTGGCTTCTAAGCCATGATACCATATAGCGGCTCTTCCTTCGAGAGTCATATTGAAGAACATCATTAAATGTCCTTCTTCTTGAATGCAACAGTTAAACATAAGCTTTTGAAACTCCCTAATGTGGAGTTCCGCATCTTCCTCAACTAGCCCATTAAAACTGGGTAGCGGGTAACCTAGAGCCGGTAAATCCGTCGTTCCTGTTGGAATTGCAATAGGTTGCGCCATAATGAAAATTGGATTTGTACTATGAATAGGGGACAGTGGGGTTACACCTCCTGCACTTAATATAGACTGGCTTATGGAAGGAAGGGGAGCACTAGAGCTTCCACCTTCTCCTAACTTACTGCTTGTGGTACCAAGACCACTAGGTCCACTCCCTCGTAAGGGTTCAGCACCGCTACGCTTAGGGGAATATCTCCTAAAAATTTCAGCACGTCGCCTAGCTCTTTCGTCTCTCTCTTGCTTTTGGATTTCTGCTAGACGATGCTTATCGATAAATAACGGATCAATCTAAGTATCCTTTGGCATAAACTGCTAGTTGGTCCCTAGACAACCAGGATTCGAGGACCGCCACTTTTAAGCGGCTCCCGGCAGACGCACCACTGATGGACCTAAAACCGGGCCAGCACTGGCTCATGCACTAGCCGGGCCTCGTCACTACGCACAAGACAACCCCTCAGCCTTGCGGCCAGGAGCGTCTATCAAAATCTCTGCCTTCCTAAATGTCTTGCGTTTGTATTATGTCGTTTGTAGTCTACTCTTCTCTCACCCACTACTCCTCAGAGGGAGTCCCTTACACATTGCCTAATGGCACAAAGCACAGACACAGGGGGTCCTCCAATGGCTGAATGCCGCCACCCCTCTGCGACTCTCCTACACCTTGGGGATTGGCCCCTCGATGCGTCGCTTAACATATAAACATTTCGCACAAAATCCACTCAAGGTACCATTTAATCGTATACAGGAATGTACCATTGTCCTTACTGCTCTTTCCCTTAGACCCCACGACTAGCCTATGGCTCAGGGTGTCCTGTCTCTCACTCAACGTGGGTCAAGGGCCTAATGAAAACAATTGCTATGCATCTAGGATTTCTGATACCTTTAAATATTTCCATGATTTATGCATATTGTGGATGCCAAGTGCTCAAACAGTTATGAAATCAATATTGTGCACATGTGCAAAAACATCCTTTCAATGATTTTTCAACTATCGTTCTTATGCGGCGTTGCACGAACCTAGCATCGAGGAAACCCTCGTGCTACTAGGCCCTTATTTTATAATTATTCACAGATCTATATGGCATGCAAACAAAAAAAGCAATCTTTTCATCATCTTGCTCCACATTTAGACACACTTTAACCACTCTACCCTCCCATCGATCAAATGTTACATTGTTGTATAGATTTATAGGGCATTTTGCCATCATTTTATGTGTAAAAAGCGAGAGAAACACACTAGGACAAGAAGGTGGGGTTGAACTGAGGCAAATTCTCATGCTTCAGTCCCCACAAACATGCACAAACATTGTAATTAATTTTCATTAATTTTCCGCACCCAAAATGCATTTTTCCCCTATTTTTAGTGTTTTTCCTCTATTTTCCTTGTATTTTCCCTTATTTTTTGCATTATTTAATTACTAAAAATTCAAAATAGGTTATGGGCTGTGGCCCTTAGTTCCTTCTTGCAGCAAAAATGAAAATTTAGTTGGTGTTCCTATTCATTTTCCCATTTTTATTCTCAAAACCATCATTTTCCCTTGATTTTCCATATTTTACGTGTTTTAGTGCATTATTTTGAACCACAAGATGCATATTTTTCTGATTTTTTGATTATGATCAACAAGTACTCATGGAAAACAGCAACATAAATTTTTTTTAGCCCACATGAATAACATTTTATCAATCAAAAGCCATAAAATCTCAAATTTCCTTTGATTACCGCTTATTTGCGTGTTTCGGGTTTCATGTCCATGGTTGTAAATTTGAAAATTAGCAGCACTTCATGCTTAGCACGATCACAAATCACCATTACCAGCCCGTGGAGCAATCCAATCCATGCCGGACAAGCCTCCACCATTCTTTCTTCTTCCTTTCTCTTCCCACATGAATTCCCTCTTAGAAGAGAGAGAGGGAGGAGAGAGAAAGACTAGATTTCCATCTCAGCATTCAGGCCATCAATTGAGGAGCGAAGGGCGGCGATAAGATCCACAGACAGGAGGGAATGAAGGCCCATGATCAGTTGCAGGGGTTGTTTGCAGTCCCCCATCTCCATCTCCATCAAGAAGGGCACAAAATTCGGCGCATGCTGGTGTTGATCTCCTCCTCTCTCTCTCCACGATTCTTCAACAACATTTCATGTGACTTTCATTCTTGGGCTCCCAAGAGTCACTTACTCATTTGGGCCAACCCCTTCGCATCTTGACCGTTTCCTTGGCCATTTCCTCGTCCGGACTCGGAATTGAGCTCTGAAAAATCCTGGGCGTCCGGGTTAGCATCCCGCATTGGCCAGTAGCTTGTGTCAACCCGCACGACTGTCTGAAAAATTATGAAAAATCAACAAGTGTCGCTTGGGCACCTTTAAAGCACTTTGGCGCTTAAAATCGTCCTAGATCGAGGCGCCGCCTTTGACGGTGAATATTTTCCCCTTGATATTCATAATTTTTAGCTATTTTTAAGCTCTTCCTGGCACCTAAATTCCGCTCTAAGTCACCCTTCCTTAAAGAAGAAGATGATGATTCATTTTGGCAACAACTCCTAGTACTGGAATTTAAACAAAACATAAGAAGTTCCTGTTATGTGACGTTCTTGGATGCATCTTCAGAAGACGAATTCTCGAGCCAAGAAGTAACTCATTCCCAACCCAAACACGAAACCTTAATTATACCCTTTCAGCCTCCCAAAGTGCAAGCTTAGCCTTAATTAAAAGTCAACAGTAGCTCCAGTTCATCATGAGAATATGAGACCACTCCCTTAAAGGAGTCAGATCTTTATTCAAAATCAATTCGTGGGACATTTATCCGTGAAGTTTAAGGTGAAAGGCAATTGATGTTCTTGGATGCTAACGGTACTGAATGTCACCTGAAAGTGGGTCTAAATCTCCAAAGAAGAACTAGTGGTCCTGTGAGACCTACTAAAGGAGAACTTAGATGTATTTGCATGGTTGTAAAAAGATCTAAAGGGGATTGATCCCATAGTATGCCAACACCACATCGATCTAGAGCCTGATGCCAAACCTATGAGGCAAAGACAGAGGCGCATGAATCCCAATTATTCTACTCTAGTGAAGGCTGAATTATTGAAGCTCCTTGAAGCTGAGTTCATTTATCCTGTGGCTAACAATGAATGGGTTTCACCCATTGTGATCATATCCAAGAAGAACGGAAAACTTTGAATATGCTTTCAAAAGTTGAATTCCAAGACGATGAAGAATCATTTTCCTATCCCTTCTTCACATACCAACTTTGGACACAACGGGGCATGCCATGAGCTCTATTCCCTCTTGGATGGATTTAGCGGATACATCCAAGTCCAAATCATAGAAGAGGACCAATGCAAAACAACCTTCACAATCGAATGGGGAACCTATGCTTATAGAGTGATGTCGTTTGGGCTTTGTAATGCTCCTGCTACCTTTCAACGAGTGATGATGGCGGCCTTCCAAAACCATATGCATGATTTCATTGAGGTGTACTCGACAACTTCTATGTCTATAGCCTTATCCATGAGCATTGGGGACACTTAGAGCAATGTTTTAACAGATGCTGAGAGTATGGGACTTCTCTCAACCTCAAAAAATGTGTTTTTGGTGTCTCATTAGGAGTTCTTCTGGGCTCCATTGTCTCTGCACAAGGGATAGCAACAGATCCTGCTAAGAATGAGAAGATTGCCACCTTGACAGCCCCAAGTAACCTTAAGAAATTGAGGGAATTTCTTGGCCATGTGGGCTATTAGAGAAGGTTTATTGCACACTTTGCAACGAAGGCAGCTCCTTTTCATAAACTCCTAAGAAAAGATGCCAAGTTTACATGGACCACAGATTGTGACTAGGCATTTAATATCCTAAAGCATCAATTAAAATCTTTGGTGTAGTCTTATGCCAAAAGGACCCCTCTAAATTAGATAAACCAATCTATTATGCAAGTCGAAAAGTAACCAACATAGAGCGGAACTACATAGTGAGTGAAAGAGCTTAAGTGTTTAGCAATGGTGTTTGCTTTGGAGAAGTTTCGACATTATCTACTGTCGAGGAATTTCAAATTCTCCATGGACCATGAAGCCCTTTCCTTCCTCATGAATAAGGCTGACATGAAAGGAAGAATGATGAGATGGCTACTTTTGTTTTAAGAGTTTGACTTTGAAGTGGTTACCAAACCCGATCGCTCTCATGTCCTAGTTGGTCACCTTTCTTGAATCCCTCAAAGTGATGATGAAGAAGAGCAAGATGATCCAGACCTTCCTGATGCTTCCTTGTTTCTAGTCAAAGCAGTTACCCCATGGTACACATACATAGCCAACCTCCTAGCAATCAAATAGTATCCCCCTGCATCTTGAGCCGTGAGAAGAAGAATATTCTATTGGAATCATCCCCCTATACCCTGTTAGGTGGTGCTCTGTATAAGAAAGGCAAGGATAAAGTCTTGCAAAGATGTGTTGCAAGAGAAGAAATTGGCATAGTCTTGAAAGCATGCCATGATGAGACATGTGGTGGACACTTTGCAGGAGAAGCGACAGCTAGAAAGGCCTTACTTGCAGGATATTGGTGGCCAACCCTCCATAAGGATGCTTATGATTACTGCAAACGGTGTGATGTTTGTCAACAAATGGGAAAGCCTAATAAATCCAGTGCCATGCCTTTGCAACCCATTCTTCCCTTAAAGCCATTCGAGAAGTGGGGGATTAATTTCGTAGGTCCCGTTGATCCACCAACCAGAAGGAAGCATAATATATACATCTTGGTCTATACAGACTACGTAACAAAGTGGTGTGAAGGTAAAGCTCTGAAGTGGGACAATGGTAATAGCGTGGCCTTGTTCTTGTAGTACGAGAATATCGTCACCCATTTTGGCAATCCCTTAGAGATCATAAGTGATCAAGGTACGCACTTCCTTAATAAGATAATGGAAGAGTTGATAGAACTATATAAGATTCGCCATTGCAAGTCCACCCCTATTACTCTAGAGTCAATAGCCAAGTTGAAGTCACCAATCGCATCCTCTGCTCGATCCTAACAAGGATAATTGTCACACATCACCGTGATTGGGATGATCCACTTACAGAGGCCCTCTAGGCATAGAAAGCCTCCCATAATGCAGCTATAAGTCAAACTCCTTTCCAGTTGGTGTATGGAACAGAAACTGTCTTTCATGTTGAACTAGAGCTACCCTCTTTGCACGTGGCCATCAATGAATGCTTGGGAGATGTTGAGTCCTTGCAACACCATATCTTGCACTTGGAGTGTCTTGATGAGATCCGCAGGATGGTCCTATAGTGCATGGAAGCCACACAAGCTCATAGAAAGGTCTATCATGACAACTTCATCAAGCAGAAGGAGTTCAAGGAAGGTGACTTAGTTATCGCTTACGATTCGTGATTTGGCAAGTTTCCAGGCAAGCTTCAACAATGATGGATGGGTCCTTATAAGGTACATTCCGTCAATCCAAATGGCTCCGTCCAAGTTCAGATTCTTGATGTCTCTGATGATTCCTTCCTGATCAATGGCTATCGCCTAAAGAAATACTTCCCTTCTTGGGGATCTTGACAATCACAATTGACCCACCCTTTCCCTTTTGGGAGTCGCATTGCCCTTCTCCTTGTGATACTGATAGCCATTATGCTATTCATTATGAGGCGGCATCCTTTTGCTAGCCCCTCCTAGATACCTCCCATCCTTACTCTGTTCTCCTCGCATTTGATCCAAAAGTGGTGATGAGGATGGTCCTGACACATGGTGGTATTTCTACCATTCTCTTTATTAAAGAAAAAAAAGAAAAAAAATATATTGGTCATGGGAGAAAAGAACTTAGGTCCCTATCATGCCGACCTATTCTTCCAAAAAAGGTGGAAACACCCTCGGGAGTAGGAAAGAAGAGAAAAATAATGAAAAATAAAAAATAAACAAACTTCTATGGAGAAAAGGAAGCAATTCCCTGTCATAGTAGGCCTCATTCTAAGAAAAGGTGATAAACACCCTTGGGCGCGGGAAGTTGGCTGTAGGGAAAAGGTGGTAACACCCCGCAGTCCATGATTGTCGAATCATTAGCAGACGCTTTTTCAGAAGAAATTCCAAAGCCACCTCCCTTGGTGTGTTGTCTTTGTACTCCTTGCAAAACATGTGTTTCCCTCACACAGATGACATGATCTCCAAAAAATCTATAGTACCAGATATATGGGCTACCTCCCTAGGTACGCATCATCTTCCACACCCTGATGACAATAATAGACAAAGCGATCTTCATCGATAAAAAATTGAGTAATGTGAGCTTTCATCCTAACAGGATGGGCTGTGAGTATGGTCTGCCCTCTGTATCGATCAGTGAGTGTGAGATAGAGGGTGGGGTGAGTGACTAGTCCTTGCCCTTTACATTTAACAGAGAGGTGCGATGTGTGAATGGAGTGTTGCACACACAGGTTGGGTGTCTCAATGCACAAAGCACAATCTGTTCCTATGCACTCCACTATAAGGCTCCCTAGCCTTCCTTCTCGTACCGTATGTTGGTACGGGCAAGATGCATAGTTGCACCATCAAATGCGCACAAGGCATACAACCTTTGCACAAGTGACTGTGAGGATAACATTACTGGGTTTTAGGAATGGGATGCCCTCTTGTATTCTCCAATAGAGCTTTAGTTAGAGGGGGGTTGAGCATGACTGGTGTTTCCTAAATTAATTATCGGGAGGTGAAGAGTGAGGGACGTTACGACAATTGGAGTCAGGTACGTTTTTCTTTCCCCATGCACCCACGGGATGGGTCTCTACCGCCATCACTAGACACGTCACCTTGTTCTGTACACTACACCATAAGGCTTCCTAGCCTTCCTGCTTACATCTATGCCTGCCAGAAGGGGTTGCATGTACTAATGCACCATCAATTATGTACCCTAGCATACTCCCTCTGCACCATCCCCCTTGTACATCAATATTATCTTGAGTGATGTAAGTTATGGGGCGAGTGACTATTCTCTCATCCCATCTGAGTGTCGTGAGCTAAGTGACTATCCTTTGTCAACGATACCTACCCCGACAGGCTTTATCAACTAGCTATCTCCTTGGGTGCTACTGCATGGTCCCTGCCATTGGCTAAATACAGGAGTGAGCCATGGTACCTCCTGTAGCCGACTCCAACCCTTCTGTAGCAGTGACTGTTCCTTCGACCATACACAAAACGGTCCAAGTTTTTCTAACCCTATCCTTATGATTGCAAGTATATGTTATGTGTTAAGTGTGGGGATGTCAGAGTCTAGTTAGTTTACGAGTCCTAGGTAGTATTGATGCATCCAACCCTGCCCGTTGAGGTTTTAAGTGTGGGGATGCATCCCTATGCGTCTATGATGCATACCCCCTACATATGCCTCAATTTGCTCATGCATTTATGCCATGACCTTATTTTACCCTAATGGGGTTCCTTCCCCATCCCCCCCTCTCCACTTTCAACCCACTCTTGGGACTATTCCTTCTTTCGTTCCCTTTCTCCCTTGTTTTACAATTTTTCATGTGAACACACTCTACGTTCACCAGAATCCAAATCCAACCTTCCACACTGCCCATTTTTCATTTTCACCAACCCCTATTCCGCCAGATGGTTTTTGAGTTATTAAGTTTTGAACCATTTTCCGTCAATTGACCATGTTTCCATGTGAACACATCCTTTTTGCTTCGGAACAACAATCTGACATGACATCCCTACCCTACATCTCCCATATGACATTTTTGCTTTTTACACCATGTCATTGGGATGCACGGTTCATCGGTTATTAATTTTTGCAAGTTTTCACGACCTTTTCGTGCGTCTTTTTTTACATTTTTCCATGTGAACATGCCCTCTTTTCATCGGAATTCCAATTTAATTTGATAGCTGTGTCTAGCCACCCCTTCCCACATTTTTTTTGTTTTCTCCACCCTATTTTTCCCTCTGGATTTTTAGTTATTAAAATTTTAATGTGTTTTTGGGTGTTTTTTTTGTGTTTTTTACATGTGAACCCCTCCTCATTCCCCCGAAAACGAGTTTTGATATGAGCACCCTATGAATATCCTTTCCTCAAACATTTTTTCTTTTTATTGCTCTTCGTTCTGGTCCTTGATTGTTTCCGTATTAATTTTTGAGCCCCTTTTTTGGGTTTTTCCCATGTGAACACCTCCTATCTCGGTCGACACCATGTTTTGACGTGATAGGTTTGTCAAACCTGCAAGAAACCTTCTTCTTCACCAAGAAACCATTGCTCCAAAACACAAGAGGAAGGCACATAAGAAATTAGGAAATTCTTCCATCCTCGCCCTCTTCCTCTTCCTCACTTTCCATTAGATTTGGCAATGAAGCACAAGAGAAAGGAGCAAGAACAAGAAGGAAAATGTTGTGCCAAATGAGGGAGAGGGAGAAATGAAGCGTGAAAGGAGAAGATAAAGGAAGAAAGAGGTTGTAAACACCTTAACCTCCCACCTCCTCAAATCACCCGGCTCCTTTTCCTTTCTTGATATTATAAAAATTGGGTTGCATACATTTTGGCTAAGGTTTAAAAGACCCTTTATTTTTGGAATGAGACAAAGGTATTTGACATTTCCTTTCCTTTCTACATTTTAAATTGTGAGCCTAAGGACCCACATTGTTACATCGCTTCATAGAATGATTTCTTACAAGATGGTACAAAAGCAAACTGCCATTTTTACAAAAGACGTTTCCATGTTTAGCACATTTATGTGCCTATTTTTACACTAATTTCTCGGTCATCATTCCTCCCATGCTTAAGTGTGAAGCATCGTTGTGAACAAATTGAATAAGAACCACAATCAGCTCTAACAAAAGTCTTTTTCTTCATCTTTTGGTCTTCATTTCCTCTTGGATCTTGGCATTGCCATTGGAAGGGGAAAAATAATAACACACAAAAGAAAAACACAACTAGGTCGTAAAGCCTAGGTAAGAAGCACCCAAAACAACAAAAATACAAAGGATAGGATTTTCCAACAATGTTGCACACAAGGACATCTTCACATGTAGCATAGATAGGAAAACAACCATGCAATGAAGCACATTCAAAGGAACCCGAGAAGGATATGAAAATAAAGCACACCCTCACTAAGGATATTACATTCACATACTCCACCTGGTCTATGTATTTCAGAAAGGAAAAGGATAAGAAGTTTTATTGAAGAAAATAATTTAAAGAACAGAAAACAGTCTTGTGTGATTGGAGTAGGATGGTATTGGTGAAAGGTCATGATAGAAAAAAAAGGAATGCATGTGAATAAGCCATAGAGAAGGTTTTGTTTATGAAAGGTTTAAAACCTTTGTTTTATAGTATTATAGATTGAAAGGATTAAAATGGAAAACACATGCAGATTGAGATAAGGTTGAAGAGCTACCATGTGAAACAAGCAAGGAGAGTAAAAGAGGATCAGACGATTTTGGTGCCGATACCGTTCTTGGCTATTGTCAAAGGTGGTGCAGTCGGTGTTTGCCCCAGAGTTAGACGGCTCATGTACGCCCCATTCACCATAGAGTACCCGCACGTATCTGGTGGCACACAGCACCCTTTGTAGGTGTCAGACAAGGTAATCCATGACTTTGGAGAGGATCTAGGTGGCACTGATGTAGGTGTAGAAGAATCGCGGAGGCAGTCTTGGATGCAAGTTGGGATAAGGGACATGTAAGGGGACCTTGAGGAGGACTATTAGGTGGAGATTTGGGGGGGGGGGGGGGGACTCAATGGGGACTAAAATTGGTTGTCGTGTGTGGACGAGGGGTAGGGAGGAGGAGGAGGCGAGAGTGAGAGTGAGAGGAAAAGAAGGATAGAGGGTGGGGGTCAGATGGCAACATAAGGGGAAAGGGAAGAATCAAAGGGGTAGGCGGGGGTGTGTTGGAACAAGGGGAAAAGAACAATCAAGGCTAGGAGCACGCACGACAGTAGCATGAAGCCCGTTGAATAGCCTCATTGATCTCCTCTCTTTCATTCTCCTCTAGTAGCTCAACAAGACTGTCTTCATCCCTTGCTCTTTTCCTCGAAATACAGCAAAGAAAAATCGTATTCCATGGCCAAAATACACCTACAAATCCTCTCTTCTTGCAAGTTCCATGACCTCCTCATTCCCAACCAGTGCACCAAATGAAGAGCATTGTGCCACGGTACAATATGAACCTCAAACCGGCCAAGAGAGGTTGCAAACACACTTGCTGGCCATAAAACCTATAAGAAACCTTCTTCTTCACCAAGAAACCATCGCTCCAAAACACAAGAGGAAGGCATGCAAGAAATTAGGAAATTCTTCTATCCTCATCCTCATCCTCTTCCTCACTTTTCATTAGATTTGGCAATGAAGCACAAGAGAAAGGAGGAAGAACAAGAAGGCAAATGCTGTGCCAAATGAGGGAGAGGGGGAAATGAAGCGTGAAAGGAGAAGATGAAGGAAGAAAGAGGTTGTAACCACCTCAACCTCCCACCTCCTCAAATCACTCGACAAGCCTCCTCCTTTTTCTTTCTTGATATTATAAAAAGTGGGTTGCATACATTTTGGCTAAGGTCTAAAAGACCCTTTATTTTTGGAATGAGACAAAGGTATTTGACCTTTCCTTTCCTTTCTACATTTTAAATTGTGGGCCTAAGGACCCACATTGTTACATTACTTCATAGAATGATTTCTTACAAGATGGTACAAAAGCAAGCTGCCATTTTTACAAAATATATTTCCATGTTTAGCACATTTATGTGCCTATTTTTGCACTGATTTCTCGATCATCAACCCACAGAAGTAGAAACACAACTTGAAGAGGATGAAAGTGATAATGTGGACGAAGATTATGAAAGTGAGCTAGAAGGATCTATCCTACTCACAGAAGGAAAATATGAGGGAGACGTTCATGATGTTCCTGAAGCCTCAGAAGCAGAATATCCCTTTTTGTGTGACAGAATGATTGTGGTACCCTTTGGGCTGATCCATGAATCATGTCATACACAAAGCCCTTATAAGAAATGGATTAAGAATAATAGGCCTTCCTTTAGTAGTGGCTCTTATCATCCAAAGTTACCCTTCCTTAAAGAAGATGATGACGATGCACCCTGCTAACAACCCTTGACCTTGCAGCTCAAACAAAATGCAGGAAGTTTCTTTTATGTATATTCTTGGATGCATCTTCAAAAGACAAATTCTCGAGCCAAGAAGTAACTCATCCCTAACCCAAACTCAAAACCTTAATGATGCCCTTTCAGCCTCCCAAAGAGTGAGCTAAGCCGTTATTAAAAGACAACAGTAGTTCCATGCATCATCAGAAGATGAGGCCACTCCCTTAAAGGAGTCGGATCTTTACCCAGAAGCAATCCATGGGACATTTATCCATGAAGTGGAAGGTGAAAGGCAATCAACATTCTTGGCTGTTGACGGTACTGAACGTCACCTGAAAGTGGGTCTAAATCTTCCAGAAGAAGAACTAGTGGTCCTACGAGATGTACTAAATCAATAAAGATTAGAAATAATTCAAAAAAAATTTCAAAAAATGCTACAAACTCATTTGAATATTTTGGCATGTTCTATATGCTGAAAATGCTGTACCCACTGGAAAAATATTATTTTAAGGCCAAAATGCTAAAATTTTTACCTAAATTCATCGAAATTTCATTTTACATTTAAAAAAATAAGCTGAAAAATGTTGAAAAATTTAGACACATTATTGAAATTGGATGGTTCAATTCTCACTCATGGTTGATTGCAGAAAGCTCGTTATTACAATTCTTTAAAAAAACATAATAAAACAAAAATAAAAACCAAACAAAAACACATAAATAATAATAATAATAACAACAACAACACCCAAACACTAATCAACATTAAATAAATCAAATATGTCTCCACTCATCTTGTCTTGATTTTTTTTAAAAATACGAAGTTTCATTGTTTTTCAGTTAGTGACTTTTTTTTTGTTGGATTAATTGCATCTTGGGACCCATCCGTGCATCCTCAGTTTCTTGCATACACACCGTTGCCAGGTATTTATTTTTTATATTCTTTGCTTTATTTATGGTCACCCCATAACCATGGTTAATTGTTAAAATGAACTTTAATCACCCACTTGTCTAGTTGTGCTTGCGCCAAGCGCACATTTTTCTAATAAAATAAAATAAATCATCCATTTACTTAGCATGCGCTTTGTGTGCTACAGACACATCTAAGCTTATTTAAAAATGAACCCGCAGTCACAAGTGCATGCACTACACAAAAAGTGCTAAACACACACTTAATTTTTAATCAATGAATTTGCATTTAGAGGCCTCAGTTTAGGTATCGGAGTCCGAATTTCGTTTAAAGTGTCGCTTCACCCTAATAATTTGTAATTTATATTTTAAGAAGGAAGCATCATTTTCTTAATAGTGTTTAACACCTAATAAAATTTCACCCATTTTTAAATAATTTCATAAAACAAACCATTCGTTAAAACTAATTTTCCTCACTACACTTATTCCCCTTTTCAATAAATGTGCTCATGGGATGGGCACAGGCAGTATTTTGAGTTGTAATTGCTTATCGAAGTCTTGGTTATGTTATGAGTGGGTTGTTATTGTATTATGGTTTGGTTTCTATTATATGATTATGGGTACGGTCTCTAGTTTTCTTTTTTTGCCTAATACGAGGATTCACAGTGTTTGTATGTCTTGCATCGCATGAAGCTTTCGGTCGCATATGTGTAGATGTCATGCTGAATTTTTTCTAGGATGTGGATTATTTGGGGTGGTCAGTTGGTCAATCACGTCTGAGTGTGTCTATTATGGTCAATCTCTTATTTCTGGTTATTCTGTTGTTTTGCACACATTCACTGTGATTGTCTTTGTGTGTGGTGTGTGTGTGTAATCTATTTGAATGGTGTCTCAAGCTCCTCCTCCAGTCCAGTACGTCCCCCTTGGTATCTCACGATTATTCTTTATTATTGGAGTCTGAACTTATTGGCAAAGAAGGCTTAGCCAAATTCATCGCACTCTCCTTACCACTCATTCCAAAGAATACCGATACTTTTGATCAGTGTTTTGGAAGATCATGATGATTCTCAGTAGAAATATAAGGTTCTATGATGTTCTGATAGGTTCTGTTGAGGTTCTGATTGGTTCTGATACCTTCTGTTTAGCTTCTATTTTGTTCTAATTTTCTTCGGTATGAAGCATGGATTGATGATTGATGAAGGTTGGGGTCTTTTGAAAGCCTATTAATAGTTTGGAATGGTTTTAGTATGAGTTATGAGGTTCTGATGTTTTTTGTTGATCTTTTGTAACCCTTTGATGAGCTTATATAGAACCTATGTTCCTGCTTTGTTCCTGTTCTGTTATGTTCTGTAGATCTTCTGTAAGTGTTATGTAGAATGTATGTGTGACTTTGGGAAAGTTTTCTAGCCTTAGAAAAAGGTGAATGTAAGTTCAAAAGAGCTCAAGGAAGTGGAAGAAGTAGCTGCTGAAGACTCAAAAGAAAACTGGAGTGAAGTGACAGTGATGAGTTATGAAGAGTCACTGTAGTGGCTCTGGTAATCTTTCATATCTAACACACCTTTTGGAAGGAGCATCCACAACCTAAGAAGGATTATTATGAGTGATTATTGAGTATTGTAGTGAGGAGATAATGTACTATTGATTGAGAGAGAAAGAGAGAGTCAGAGATAGCCAATTCTATCAAAATAATGTACCCTTCTATGAGAGATTGAGAGAGAGATCTACGAAGACAATGAAGATGAATACTATGTGATTTCTTTCCATTTAAAAGTGGTGTAGTCTTTTGTGTTCTTGTTAGTTTTGATAGATTATATGAAGATGTTGAAGATTATGGTTGATTCTATCAAATCCATGAGAGATATCTACTATGATGCTGTGTAAAGATTTGTTATTTTCCTTGTTGTGGTTCTCTAAAGAATGAAACAAAAGTTTGTTAATGTTACAAGATAGATTTTCTTGTAGTAGAAACCCCTTTTCCTTGGTTTCTCTCTTGGGGCTCCATGTTTTTGGTGTGGGCTTTATCAACCAGCTACCTCCCTAGGTGTTGTTGCATGGTCCCTACTGCCATGTTGGCTAAATGCTGGGGTGAGCCGTGGTACCTCTTGCATCCGACTCCAACCCTTCTGTAGCAGTGAAGGTTCCTTTGACCACACGCAAAACATGCCAAGTTTTTCTAACCCTATCCTTATGATTGCAAGTTTATGTTATGTGTTAAGTGTGGGGATGTCAGAGTCCAGTTGGTTGACGAGTCCCAAATGGTGTTGATGCATCCAACCCTGTCCGTTAAGGTTTTAAGTGTGGGGATGCGTCCCTACACATCTATGATGTATACCCCTGAATGTGCCTCAATTTTCTCATGCATTTATGCCATGACCTGCTTTTACCTTGATGGGGTCCCTTCCCCACCCCCCGTCCACTTTCAACCCACTTATGGGACCGTTTCTTCTCTCTTTCCCTTTCTCCCTTGTTTTGCAATTTTTCATTTGAACGCACCCTACGTTCACTGAAACCTAAATCCAACCTTCCATCCCTATTTGTCCCTTCACACTACCCATTTTTCATTTTTACGAACCCCTGTTCCACCAGGCGGTTCTTGAGTTATTAATTTTTGAACCATTTTTCATCAATTGATCGTGTTTCCCTATGAACACATCCTTTTTGCTTTGGAACAACAATATGACATGAAACCCCTACCCTACACCTTCCATATGACATTTTGCCTTTTTACTCCCTGTTATTCCGATGCATGGTTCATCAGTTATTAATTTTTGCGGGTTTTCGAGACCTTTTCGGGTATCTTTTTTTACATTTTTCCATGTGAACATGCCCAGTTTTCATCGAAATTCCAGTTTAATTTGACCAATGTGTCTAGCCACCCTTTCCCTGCATTTTTTCTTTTTTCTCCACCCTATATTTCATGCTAGATTTTTAGATATTAAAATTTTAATGTGTTTTCGAGCGTCCTTTTTTGGGTTTTTTGCATGTGAACCCCTCCTCATTCCTCCGGAAATGAGTTTTGATGTGAGCACCCTATGAATAACCTTCCCCTGGACATTTTTCCTTTTTATTGCCCTTCGTTTCGATCCTCGATTCTTTCTGTATTAATTTTCGAGTCCATTTTCGCGTCCCTGTTTTGGGTTTTTCCCATGTGAACGCCTCCTATCTCAGTCGATACCATGTTTTGACTAGATAGATTTGTTGGGCCCATCCTTTTGCACATTTTTCCTTTTTTCTGCCTTGCGTTTTGGCGAGCGAATTTTCTGATATTAATCCCTGTAAGTATTTTCAGAGCCGTTTTTTTCATTTTTCCCCTGTGATTGCCTTGATTTTGCCATGGACACCCTATTACACTTTTCCGTCATCCTCTCTTTGTTTCAAGCATATTTTTCATTTTTCTGAATTTTCGTTCCGATGCACGGTTTGTATGTTATTAAATTTTCTTTGTTTTGTCGTGTTGCCGCACGCCTCGCCTCGTGTGTGAATGCACATGTTTTTGCTTTTACATGCCTCATGACGCCCCCGTGGCATCCGCACCTCCCCCGCCGCTGTCACGGCCCCGTCTAATCCCACTGATTTTAAGGTCAAAATACTAAAAATTTTGCATAAATTCATCGAATTTTCATTTTACACTAAAAAAAACTGAAAATGCTAAAAAATTTAGATACAGTGTTGAAGCGTGATGGTTCAATTATCACTCAGGGTTGATTGTAGAAAGCTCATTATTATAATTCTTTAAAAAAACATAATAAAATTAAAAAAAACACCAAACAAAAACACATAAATAATAACAATAAAAATAATAACAACACCCAAACACTAATCAACATTAAATAAACCAAATATGACCCCACTCATCTCACCTTGATATTCTTTTTTTAAAAAATACGGTGTTTCATTTTTTTCCAGTTAGTGGCTTTTACTTTTTTGTTGGATTCATTGCATCTTGGGACCCATCCGTGCACCCTCAGTTTCTTGCATACACACCCCTACCAGGTATTTACTTTTTATATTCTCTACTTTATTTATGGTCACCCCATAACCATGGTTAATTGTTAAAATGAACTTTAATCACCCACTTTTCCAGGCGCGCTCATACCAAATACACATTTTTCTAATAAAATAAAATAAACCAGTCGTTCACTTAGCACGCACTTTGTGCACTACAGACACATCTAAGTTTATTTAAAAATGAACCCGTTGTCACAAGTACACACACTACATAAAAAGTGCTAAACACACACTTAATTTTTAATCAATAAATTTGCATTTAGAGACCTCAGTCTAGGTATCGAAGTCCAGGTTTTGTTTAAAGCACCGCTTCACCCTAATAATTTGTAGTTAACATTTTAAGAAGGAATCGTCGTTTTCTTATTAAGGTTTAACACTTATAAAATTTCACCCATTTTAAAATAATTTCTTAAAACAAACCATTCATTAAAACTAATTCACCTCATTGCACTTATTCCCCTTTTCAATAAATACACTTTGTGGGACGGGCATGTGCAGTCTTTCGAGTTGCCATTGCTTACCGGAGTTCTAGTTAGGATTATGGGTACGGCATGTAGTTTTTTTTTTTGCCTGATACAGGGATTCAGGGTATTTGTATGTCTTGTATTGCATGAAGCTTTCGATCGCATATGTGTAGAGGTCATGCCAAATTTTTTCTAGGATGTGGATTGCTTGGGGTAGTCAATCGGTCAATCACGACTATGTGTATCTATTATGGTTGATCTCTTATTTTTGGTTACTATGTTATTTTGCAGGCATTCACTGTGATTGTCTCTGTGTGTAATGTGCGTGTAATCTATCTGAATGGTGCCTCAAGCTCCTCCTCCAGTCCAGTACGTTACCTTGGTATCTCACGATTATTCTTTATTGCTAGAGTCTAAACTTATTGGCAAAGCAGGCTTGGCCAAGTTCATCACACTCTCATTACCACTCATTCCAAAGAATACTGATACTTGTGATCAATTTTTAGCCTCTTACCATAAGAGGCCTGGTCCTGCCAGAGGAACAATTGCTCAACGATGCCTAAAATTTTGGGCAAGGCTCTATCTTTACCCTATCGTGGAGACTCTTTCCCTATTGCTAGACAATTGTTTTCGAATGAGGGTATCCTTAAATTGTTGCAGAAGCAGACACAGGATGTGTTGGATCCCAAGAAGGTTCTTACCACTTCTGGCATCAGTGTCTCCATGATCTCCAATCCTGTGTGGAAGCAACTATGCTAGTTCCTTCAGGAAAGGTTTATGCCTGCCAAGACACCCTCTAATTAGCTTTTAAAGGAGTTATTTACAGCTTCTAGAATAGTGTTAAAAGGCATAATGATTGATTGGAGTTCCTACCTTCTATAAAATATGGATCAACACTTTCTCAAAGCCACAAGGGGTAATGTAACTAATGTTACATTCGATTCCTACCTTTCTGTCTTTTTGGCATATGCTGCCCCTTCAAAGGAAGTTCCTACCTTGGTAGTTGATCCATCAAAAGCTCCTCCCCCTATTGAACACTCTGATGTCATCATTGAGGATCTTGATCCTATCCCTCCTGTGGTAGTTCAGCAGAAACGCTTAAAACGAGTGACTGAATCAACCCTAGCTCCTCCTCCAGTCTCCGTTCTTCCTGATCAATGTAGCAGTCACCTACCAGATTTCCTCACAACACAGAATCTTTTCAGAGCACATCATGAGGGTACTCTAGAGATTTCCATCCCTTCAGTACAACACTTGGTAGCTAGAGATGCAATTCCCTTCCTATATCAAGATGTTCAGTGTTCTATTGAGCTCTCAGTGACTGCATGTATCTAGCAGCTCTATTCGTCTAAGATTCCTCTTGCTATGATGAAGTCCAACAAACCAAAGAAGAGCTGACAAAAGCAACTGCAGAGCTGGCTTATGCTCATGAACATTTTTATGATCTTTATACCCAAATGGAGTAACAGACTAAGATCATTGACACTCAAAAAATGGACATTTCTAGTTTGCACACTCAGTTGGGTGACAATAAAACCGAAGTGGTTAATGTGACTGAGGAACGAGATAGATTGTTGAAGGAATCTCAAGAGCTTCAGGCTTTGCTAGCCGCCCAGATAGAGGAGCTTAAGATAGCAAATACCACCATAGAATATAGTAGAATTAAAATGTAGCTTAATGAGCAATTGGTCCAGTTACGTTCTTCTACATTGAGTCATGAGCAACCAGATTCTTCTCTGACCCCTGCGGACTTGGCAGTTCTCCAATGACAAGCCACGTTATGTCCGTTGTTCCTAGCTAAAGTGTAAAGACTGCAGTCCAAGATGGACTTATTATAGTCTTCATTTGAGTAATTTTCAAGAGTATATTCCTCCCGACCATTCCTTTTTTTTCCACTATCAGTTGCAGAAGTTGGCCTTCTATATTAAGCTCTCAACAATGGATCTACCTCTTCTAGAGGATGGTTGGAGTGGATCTTGGTTTTCTGATTTGCTAATAGAAGTAGTCTGTATGGTCTTTGAAGATTTTGTGACTTCAAATACAATGCTGCTATCTTATATGTATTTACGATATGATCTATTAATTCTTGATGATGATGATCTAGCTTGGTATATAGGGGATGTGGTCTTACAAGCTGCCTTATATATCAAACATTTGGAGTTGAGGATAGATGAAATGTTCCAGTGCTATTCTTCTAAAGTGGCTGCTTGCCTTGATACTTTATGGCATACAATGATTGATTCTGTAGTCTTGAACCAATGACAGAATCAAGCCTCTACTCATGTACAGAACACTAACCAACTGTGGGTGGATCTTTTAGCTTATCTTTCCAAGAACCATCCATTTGATTGATCCTTCTTTGATGCCTACTATTGACGATCTACTTTAGGTCCCTCAGTTTCTAGCTTATTTTATTATCAACAAATGGCCCATCAATATGATGCTTATTTTTCCCTTTATCAATCCAACTCAACAACCATCTTACCTCTCCTTTTCCAACCTCAGGGTGCTCCTCAAATTCCAATTTTTACCTATTGTTCTTTTATTGAAGATCGAGTATTTTCCCCTTCTCCGCCTTGTCTTTCCCCATCTATCCATATTCCTTTCACTTTTCCTGCTTATCAATTAACACCTTTCTTAACTGATTCACCTAAATTCTCAGCTAATCCTTCTTTAGCTTATTCCTCATTTTATCATTTTTCCTACCCATCTCTTCATCTTCTTTCACCCATTCCTCTTCCATCTCTCCTACCACTTCTATTTCTCAACCCCCTCAGTTGGTTAGGGGTATGAAGGATTTGATCAGCAGATTCCAAGAAGACGAATTGATTCTCTCATGGGACCACAGATTAATTGTCCATTAATTTTAGGGGACTGGACAATTGCTTGTCACACGTACCAAAATTATCTCCTTTTTGCCCAACAATATTCACAATCTATAGATCCTTCTATGAGATTGGCATCTCACTTTGCTTGGTACCTAGCATATATGCATAGACATTCACATAATGATCAAAAAGCCATTCCAAAGTTATGTATGAATGTCAATGTGAACATTGATTCCCAACAACTAGATGTCCTATATTTTCATGCCCTTTGTCTACCTAGCAGATACCTTATTTTGCTAAAAAGGATGTACTGCCTTCAATTCTTTCATAATCCTCCAAAATCTTTTGTAGATGAATCCTTATCCATGGATCATTTTCATAATCATCAAGCTTTCAAAAGGGATCATCTTCATTGATACCCCTGGATGTATCTTCTATGCTTCTTAATGATATATCTCTCTTTTGGAGGTGCCATTCAGATGGTTGTTTTGTGTTTGTACTGTGTTACTTTTTATGTGATGAGTTCATGGTGGTTGAATATTGGATTTGTTGGAGAGCTCTCTTTTCGACTATTGACACTGATGGTGATGGTGGATGGAAAGCCTACGATGCAAAGCTGAAGCACCTCTTTTATCCTTTACAAATTTATCATGACTTTTTATTTTTTATAAGATGTGTTACTCGAAAATGGTTTTTTCCTTTAGTTGTATTCTTTCTTAGATACAGGTGATAAGTTGAGGACATGGTTGGGTGTCTTATTGAAGATACTAAAGAAGATCGAGTTGAGCTCTTAATGAACTTATATTACCTCTTTCATAGGTCGTGAGGACGCTTCCTTGTTAAGTATGGGGATATGTTGAATGTTGAAATGACTAGATTTTTTTGTTGATTTTTGTTGTTTTTTAGGCTTGAATGGTTGATTTTTGATGGATTTTGAGTGATGATTAGTTGTTATGGAAGTGTTTGAGAGTGTTTTGGATGATATTGATTATGCTTTGGAAGCTCATGATGATTCTCAGTGGAAATATGAGGTTCTGTGATGTTCTAATAGGTTCTATTGAGGTTTTGGTACCTTCTATTTAGCTTCTATTTTGTTCTAATTTTCTTCTGTATGAAGCATGGATTGATGATTGATGAAGATTGGGGTCTTTTGAAAACTTATTAAATAGTTTTTGATATTTTGGAATGTTTTTAGTATGAGTTATGAGGTTTTGATGTTTTCTATTGACCTTCTATAACCCTCTGATGAGCTTTTGTAGAGCCTATGTTCCTACTTTGTTCCTATTCGATTCTATTCTATAGATCTTCTGTAAGTGTTCTGTATAATGTATGTGTGACTTTGGAAAATTTTTCTAGCCTTGGAAAAAGGTGAATGTAAGTTCAAAAGAGCTCAAGGAAGTGGAAGAAGTAGCTGTGCTGAAGACTTAAAAGAAAATTGGAGTGAAGTGATAGCGATGAGTTATGAAGAGTCATTGTAGTGGCTCTGGTGACCTTTCATATCTGACACACCTTTTGGAATGGGCATCCACAACCTAAGAAGGATTATTATGAGTGATTATTGAGTATTGTAGTGAGAATATGATGTACTATTGATTGAGAGAGAAAGGGAGAGTCAGAGATAGCCAATTCTATCAAAACAATGTATCCTTATCTATGAGAGATTGAGAGAGAAAACTATGAAGACAATGAAGATGAATACTATGTGATTTCTTTCCATTTAAAAGTGGTGTAGTCTTTTGTGTTCTTGTTAGTTTTGATGGATTCTATGAAGATGTTGAAGATTATGGTTGATTCTATCAAATCCGTGGAATATATCTACTATGATGTTGTGTGAAGATTTGTTCTTTTCCTTGTTGTGGTTCGCTAAAGAATGAAACAAGAGCTTGTTGATGTTACAAGATAGATTTTCTTGCAGTAGAAATGCCTTTTCCTTGGTGTCTCTCTTGGGGCTCCAGTAACTCAACGCAAAATGTGTCACATTTTGCGGGATGCTGTGCTTGTTGTCCCACGTGGGCTATTGTTGGCCACCAGGGTATTTGCCAAGTGTGAAATCACCTTGGGGAGCTTGTGGGGTGATTGAATGTTGAGGCTGAGGGCTAGTTGTAGTAGGAAGAAGGGATTTGGGGGCAATCCACCCTGGAAGCTTGAGGAAAAAGCTTGGTGGGGAAGAGAGAGAAGTCTGAAATGAAAAGTAACTGTGGTTCTAACCTCCTCTAAACTAGTGAACTTCCAACTTGCCCTGTAACCTTAAAATTTTCATGAAAAGAAGCGAGGACTTGCTATTTTCACCGTTTTGCCTACAAATATGTCGGAGTCTCCAACCATAGCTCC
Source organism: Lygodium microphyllum (assembly GCF_053477565.2). Lineage (NCBI taxonomy): Eukaryota > Viridiplantae > Streptophyta > Polypodiopsida > Schizaeales > Lygodiaceae > Lygodium > Lygodium microphyllum. The sequence goes on along the minus strand of NC_141163.1, from coordinate 7,004,652 downwards.
TAATTGCTCCAAAAAGCTGAAGTTAACTGCAATCCTTCTTGTTGTACCTGTACCTACTGTAAGTTGAGTAACTAGGGTTTTTGGTATTTGAAAAGAAAGAAAGGGAAAATGACAAAATGACAAAAGCCTGAAGCTTTGATACCACTTGTAATGAATAAAGCTGAGAGGAGAGAGGAGAAGAGCTGAAGAGAGAGAAAGAGAGCAAGAAGAAGAGAAAAGAAGACTAGAAGAGGAGAGAGAAATATGGAAAAGAGGAGAGAAGGGAGGAGGAAGCCATGGAAGCTGGAGGGGAAGGTGAAGAGTATGTTCTTGATAATAACTAGTTTCCCTAAACTGGGACTCTTACACCTTATATACTCCAATCAGTGTGATTGGGTATCTAACCCCTAGTCGATGTGTATCCGGCTTACACCGTAATGAATTATGGTAATTCAAATAGTGCAATAAATTAAATGATTCTTTTTATGAGGATGATCTTTATAACTAATCATGAGATTTTTCAAAATGAGTTTCTCTTTCCCTCCCTCTCTCTTTCACACAGCTCTCTGACTTGAGTGCTTTCTTTGTTATATTTTCACAGTTGTGGGTTTTACATCCCTAATCCTTTGCATTTATATCTTTGCTTCTCTCGTCCCTCTCTTACTACAGGTTTTGCACCCCTAATCTTTGGCAATTCTGTCCCCTTGCTCTTCTCTAAGTAATCTCTACTATTTCATTATCTCAACTAAAACAGATTTTGCAATGCAAATTTTGATTCGAATCTGGGTATTGTGACCAAAATTGCCTACATCTTCAAATGAGAAACCTTGCTCCAAATATTCAACAATTCTATAGGGTAGTGAATGATCGCCACTTCCAAGCATGTCTGCTCTATTGCATGGATGATTTCTATTACGCTTTGAACATCACAGATTGCTTACTTCTACTAACTACAACATGATTTAAAATCTTTGCTACTTTATTTCTGTAATGAATGGGGATCACGGGAATATGGCATGGGAACATACCAGTCACACTGACGGTATATAAGGTGTAAGAGGGTATTTTGAGGCATGACAGAAATTATCAAGAAACTCTCTTTTCACCTTCTCAAGCTCCCATGGCTTCCTCTTCTTCTTCCACTCTCCCTCTTTCTCTCTCTTCTTCTTGCCTTTCTCTCTCCTCTCCCTCTTCTTCTGCATTCCTTCTCTCTCTCTTTCCCCTTAGTTAGGACAGTTAGGCCTCCTTCATTACAAGTGGTATCAGAGCCAAATTTTCCAGTTTTGAGTTAAACTACACTGATTTGGTACTAGTGATTCTCCACTTCTTTTTAAATCTTTAGTAATGCTGCATACTTTCTCTTAATCAATTTAATCCATGCAATTATCACAAATCACACTGCTAATCTTTTATATGATTAGTATAGAATGATATTTAGATCAAGCATCCCAAGCATTATCTCAATAAGAATCATTATGAAAATTAAATGTAACCTTTACTTTTGTAGCAATGAGATTAGACACTTATGATGTGCAAATCGGATGCCGTATACGTACGTAGTGAGCGTCGGAAGGTCCCCAAGAACAAAGAACTCTACTTTAAGCTCAAAATTCAAGAGAATAGACTTACGCGACATGAGGCAAAAATACCAATTGGGTACAATCTCCCCCCATGCCTTGTGTGAGGGCTCCACAAAGCATATATTTAATATTTTATTCATCTCCAAGCTAAAAAATAGCCCAATTTTATAATTATCATACTTTAGCTTTTGTGTTTGCTTTTGTCCAAATAAAGAATAAAGCGGTTGGGCGGCCTAAGAGTCGAGAAGTGCCCAAATACAATGTCCAACAATGAATATTTAAACTGTGCGTCCATGCGCATACAAAATAATAAATATATGTCAAGCACTTTAATAAATAAGTGCGCCAAAATAAATATTAGCGCCACGCCTAAGACGCGCGCCCATCAAAAATGATAATTTCTTCTAAATAACTTGAATACACGCTATCGCCCAGTGCTTCCCAACGCCACCGTCGCCTGCTCTACACATCAACTGAAGCATTCACAATTGTTAGAAAATAATAAAATTAAACCGACAAAAGTTAATACCTAGCAATCTTCAGCTACAAAATAAATAAATAGGTTGGAACTCTGTCCTAACCTTAATTTAATACGAGTACGCACTCTAAACTCATAAATATTCATTAATTTAAATATGTATTTTGCGGAATCACCCGCTATGGAATCACTCACTTGCACATTAAATTAACGTGACGCCCGAAAAAGACAAGCGTCCCCGTCAACTTTTTGCATAAAGAATCCACCTTGTGGTCGAGCTCCATCAAATAAATATAATTTTATGGAATCCACCGCAAAGCCTCATGGAATCCACCATGGAATATGCCTCTTAGCATCATACCCTCGGGGTGGGATAGCAATTGTCCTCAATTGCTATTAGCCCAATGTGGAGCTAATAGTGAGGGATAAGCACTTAGGTCACGAGCGTGCATCCATTGGGCTTCTTCAACAGGATGATTTTTAAATTTCACAAAATATCTAGAATATCTACGACCAGTTCTAATAGTCATATAATTAGTATTTAAAATGGTTTTGGGTTCAAGGATTCCAGTCTCTTCTTCTAACAAAGGAGGATTTTCATAGACAGGGTGGACAGGTAATTGGCCTTTGAAAGGTCATAACAAACTAATATGAAAAGTATTGTGGATTTTCCAGTGTTGGGGTAGTTCTAATTTAAATGCATTGTTATTGATCTTGTGAATGATTTTGAAGGATCCATAAAATCTAGGAGCTAACTTTACAACAGGCTGTTTCTCAACACTTTGTAGTCTTCGCTTTTCAATGCATAACCAAACATAATCATCAACTGTGAAATTCATAGCTTTTATTTTCTTGTTAGCTTGTCTAGTATATGATTGCTGGCCTTTTGCAATCATATCTTTAACTTCATAAAAAATAGTAGCATGCATATTGGCAATATCATCAACAGCTTTAACTTTGTTTGACAATGAAGTAATAGGTGTAGGCAATCTATATCCATAAATGATTTCAAAATATGTGATGCCAGGAGGCATATTTCACGGTGGATTTCGTGCCACGGTGGATTCTGTGAGGTTTTACGCTGGATTCCGTAAACCTTGATGACCGGGGCTCATACACAAAGTGGATTCTTTGTGCGAGAAGTTGATGGGGACGCCTGTCCTTTTCGGGCGTTTCATTAATTTAGTGTGTACATGGGTGATTCCATAGCGGGTGATTATGCAAAATGCATATTAAATTAATAAATGTTTATGAGTTTAGAGTGCGCACTCGTAATAAATTAAGGTTAGGATTTATTTCTAACCAGTTGATTTATTTATGTAGCTGAAGACTACTAGGTATTCACTTTTGTTGGTTTAATTGTATTATTTTACTAACGATTGTGAATGCTTCAGTTGATGTGTAGAGATAGCAGTAGTGGCGGAGGAAAGCATTGGAGGATAGCGAGTATTCAATCTATGGATTATATTTTGATAGGCGCCACGCCTATATTTTGTCATGCCTATTTATTGAGGCATCGATTATTTATTATTATTTTGTATGCGCATGGGCGCACGGTTATGTTATTTCTATTTGGACATTGTATTGGGCGTGCTAGACTCTTTGGGCACCGTCCATTAGCTTTATTCCTATTTTTGTAAAAGCAAAATCAAAAGCTAAAAGCTTGTTATATTTTTGTAAATTGGGCTATTATTGAGCATGAAGATGAAATATACATAAAATACATACTTTGTGAAGCGCTCACACAAGGCATGGGGGGAGATTGCACCCAATTGGTCTCTTGCTCTTGTCGTTCATCCTTTTTACCTTGTAATTTGTGCAAAAAGTAGAGTTCATTGTTCTTGGGGACCTTCCGGCATTCACTACGCGAGCATACATCGTCCGATCTGCGCACTAGTGGTATTAGAGCACAACTGAGATCAAGAGCTTCCAATTGCTACCCATCTCGTGCGAAGGCGGAGCTCCTGGAATGATCGGGCTCTATGGTCAATCTCGTCGCGAATCGTCGATACAGGCAGACTTCTAGCAATTAAGAACCCCTATTTCTGTCATTAGATCGCGAAGGACCGGGCTACAGAGGCGGAGGACCACTCCTACATCTCCTTCATCAAGTCGTGGACAACCAGAGATAAGCTCCTATTTTCCATAGCTAAACAAGCTTAAACCTCAAAGTTTAAAAGCTTTAGTTAATTGAACTAAAGCTTTATTAAAAAAAAAAACGAATCGTGAGGACGGCGGGCTGTTCTGAAGGCCGAAATTTGCACCGTGGACATCTTCTTGTCCTCCAAATCGACGTGGACCAAAAGCACTAAAGCTTCTTACTTCTCTAAGTCACCTAAAGCTAGTTAATCAATCAAGTTCAGCAAATCCATTAAATTGAAGTTTTGCAAGTCCCGTAAAGCAGGTCAAGTTCTGCAAGTCCCGTAAATCAAATAAGTTCTACAAGTCTGCAACTCTGCAAGTCACATAAGTCTGTAACCCTGCAAGTCAAACTAGTCAACTGGAGTGAGAACTGACTTGTGCTCAAAACTCCTAGAAGGGCTATTCCTGCGCAGAAACTCCGAACTGCAAAGTTGTTCATTGGAAGGTACTCTACCCATACACAGGTTTGCTGAAGCATTTTCAACATACAAAGAAGGATAAATCGCAGATTTTTTGAAGATTCAGAAAGATATACCCAAAAATACATAAGCATTGTATTCCCGAACTTGAGCTACGCTCATCCCGCTAACTAGATTTTGAGTGAGAAAGGTCTTTTTGAGTTTTACAGGATGACGGAACCACATATGGATGATCTTATGGCTGAAGGTGACCTAGCTGAGCCTACGATGGAGCAAAAGCTGGACTTAATCATGATGCAGTTGGAAGAAGAATGAAGGGCTAGGCAAGCATTGCAAGCTTAACTGGAAAATTTACAAAGAGCGTCTACCGACAAAGAAGAACCTCAAGCTGAAGATCTGATTCGACGTACTATCGACGCAACTCTCGAAGCTCAAACCATCCGCAAGGAATCAAAGATAAGTAAAAGAAGTTTCAAATTCCGTACTTTCAATGGCATACGAGAATAAAAAACTGTTCTAGCATTCATTAGTCAGTTTGACGACTATTTTCATGAGGAAACCTATGCAGAAAAAGATAAAATCAAGTGTGTTACTAATCATTTAGTAGACAGAGCATCTCTTTGGTGGACTGTAGTACGCAAGAGCATAGATTGTCCTGCTACTTGGGAAGATTTCAAGAAGAAGTTCATGCAGAATTTCCTTCCACCGCAATTTCATGAGAAAGCTATTAAGAAATGGGATCTTCTCCAGCAACGGGATCGTGAGCCTATACCTCAGTATACAGAGCGTTTTTGGAATGCATTACTCCAGCTACGTATGCTTGAAGGCGTATCAGAAGCGACACAAAAGCGCAAGTATATGTCTGGACTCCTTGGGCATTACTACGCTGAAGTTAACATGTTCAAGCCTGCTACTCTTGAAGACGCCATTTCACTAGCTCACGACACTGAAGATAAGCTATGAGGTAGAGACAGACGTCCACAGCAATTCCAAGCCAATGGTAATTATGGATCTAAACAATCCAATTCCAATTTTAGAAGATTTAATCCAGGTTGCTTCTCTTCATCATCTTTCCGCAAAAATTGGGCAAAACTACCTGCATTACCATCCAATGTCAATCAAAACCCTAAGCCTATTCCACAGCCAAATCCTAATGTACCTAGACTTCCCACCATTGCAAACAATGTAACCAAAGCCAAGCCAATAGTATGCTATAAATGCCACCAGCTTGGACATCTAGCAGCAAATTGTCATTCAAAGAAGCCATCTGCTCATATCAACTACCTTGGAGCAATGGACAAAGACGAACATGAAGATATGCCTGACTTCACTAAAGATGAGGATGACACTACTACTACTTCCGATACTTTACCAGGTATGCCTACTCCACATTCATTATTGACTATGAAATGTTTGGTGCATGGAAAGGAAAAGACTATTTTGCATGATGACGGTAGTACTCATGATTTTATTTCAGCAAAATTGGTAAAAGAATTGAAACTACAGACTGTACTTACACCTTATCGCATAAAAGCTGCATTCTTAGGCACTAGGTATAATGGTACACAGGAAGTGCAAGACTTAGAGATTCAAATTGGTCAATATACTGAAAGAAGAAATTTTCTAGTTGTTCCATTACAGTCGAGTGACATTATTTTAGGTATGCCTTGGCGTCACCAGCATAACCCAGATATAGATTATTCCACACACACAATGAATATTAATTTTCAAGGAAAATCTATTACATTATATGGTATGCATGCATCTAATGTTTTTCCACTGCTTTCGCATACTCAAGCTAAACGTGCATTACGCAAGAGTAGTAAATCTTATCTCATTTGGGTGAATGAACTGCAAGTCAAAGAAAATCATATGCACCCTAGGCATAAAGAATTTCTTGCATATTTTAAGGACTGTTTTGCAGAAGACCTACCACCTGGTTTATCTCCTTCACGTCCAGAAGACCATAAGATAGATTTGATCCCTGGCACACAACCACCTTGCAAAGCACCATATAGGCATAACCAGATAGAGCAAAAAGAAATCCAGAGTCAAGTTGAGGAATTACTAAATAGAGGATTGATTCGACCTAGCAGTTCTCCATTCGGTGCCCCTGTTCTGTTAGTCAAGAAAAAGAATAATACCTATCGTATGTGCATTGTCTATCGCGCTTTAAATAAGATTACTGTAAAGAATAGGTATCCTATTCCTAGAGTTGATGACCTTATGGACAAACTGCAAGGCTCTGCTATATTTAGTAAAATTGACCTTAAGTCTGGTTATCATCAGGTGAGACTAGATACCTCAGACATATTCAAGACTGCATTTAGAACACAATTTGGTCATTACGAATTTTTAGTGATGCCATTTGGATTGACTAATGCACCTGCTACGTTTAGTAGAATGATGAACCGTATCTTTCTGAAATATCAGTATTGTGTAATTGTCTTCTTTGATGATATTTTGGTGTTTAGTCAAAATGAGAAAGAACATTATGAGCATTTGTCATTGGTTTTTCAGTTATTGAAAGAAAATCAACTGTATGCAAATCTTGAAAAGAGCGAATTCTTTAAAACAGAAATTGAGTATTTAGGTCATATTGTATCATCTGATGGAATTAAAGTTGATCCTAAGAAAATTGATGCAATATTGAATTGGCCTGTACCTAAAAACATGCATGAGTTATGCTCATTCCTTGGTCTTGCTAGTTTCTATAGGAAATTTGTACGTAATTTCTTATTACTTGCTTTACCATTAACCAAACTTCTGAAGAAAGGAATTGTTTATCATTGGACCGAAAATCAACAAAAATCCTTTGACTTACTGAAACATGCATTAACCCATGCCCCTGTTTTACAGTTGCCTGACTTTAATAGACCATTCTTTCTAGTAGTGACCGATGCTAGTGGATCAGGAATAGGAGCTGTACTTATGCAAGACAACCATCCCATAGCCTATTCTAGTTGTAAGCTGAAACCTTCTGAGCTGAAATATTCCACATATGACAAAGAACTATTAGCAGTTGTACAAGCATTAAGACAGTGGAAACACTACTTAATGTGTTCAGAATTTATGATTAAGACCGATCAGCAAAGTATTAGACATTTACTTAGCCAACCTCAAATCTCTAACCGTCATATCAAATGGGCCTCCTTTATTCAAAATTTTCATCCTATTATTCAATACCAACCCGGAAAAGAAAATGTAGTGGCTGATGCATTGAGTAGAAGACTTGCCATTCATAATATTTCTGTTATATCATTTGATTCTTTGATTGCTATGAAAGATATCATCAGGATATTACTTTTCATGCTGATTGGAATAAATTAGTTCAAAATAATTTCATTCCTATTGATTCATTGTCATATAATGATGGATTTATGTTTTATGAAAAGAGATTGTGTGTTACCATTCCAGTCCGATCTTTTGTTTTGAATGAAATTCATTGTCCCCCATATCAAGGTCATAGAGGTATCATATCTACCTTACGTACATTAACTGAAGATTTTTATTGGCCGCATATGGATGTTGATGTATCTAACTTTGTTTCTGAATGTTTGATTTGTCAAAGAGTTAAGAGACATCATGGTAAACAGTATGGATTACTTATGCCTTTGTCTATTCCATCTAAACCTTGGGAACAAATTTCTATGGATTTCATTATTGGTTTACCTAATACTAAATCTAACCATGATATGATTTGGACAGTTGTAGATAGATTTAGTAGACAAGTATATTTCATTCCATGTAAGAAAACTTTAACAGCATCTCAAGCAGCACAGTTGTTTTCGAAAACTATTTTTACTAACCATGGATTGCCAAAAGTTATTATTTCAGATCATGATTCTAGATTTTGTAGCAACTTTTGGATTACTCTGTTTGCTAACCTAGGCACAAAGATTAATTTTTCATCTGCATTTCATCCAGAAACTAATGGACAAACAGAAGCCACTAACATCACAATTCTAGATCTTTTACGTGCATATACTATCTCTAAACCTCAGACATGGGACACACATTTGCATTTATTACAGTTTGCATATAACAATACACCACACACATCTACAAAGAAAGCACCGTTTGAAGTCATTTATGGATATAGATGATCTACACATGTTGCATCTTTGTCAAATAGAATTCAAAGTACTGATGATATTGCTAGTATGCATAACACTATTTTTGATGAGGTTAAAGATATGATTGCTAAAGCCCAACAATCATATACCAAACAAGCCAACAAGAAAAGACAAGCAATGAATTTCAAAGTTGATGATTATGTTTGGCTGAGAATAGAAAAACGTAGACTGCAAAGCGTAGATAGACATCCAGTTGTCAAATTAGCCCCTAGATTCTATGGACCATTTAGGATCATTCATAAAATTAATAACAATGCATTCAAGTTAGAATTACCATCTCATTGGAAAATTCACAACACATTTCACATTAGTTTATTGAGACCATTTAGAGGCCAATTACCTGTACACCCTGTTTATGAAAACCCACCTTTATTAGAGGAAGATATTGAAATACTTAAACCAGAAGCTATTATAGACACTGACTTTATGACCACTAGAACTGGCCGAAGATATTCTAGATATCTAGTTAAATTTAAGAACCATTCGGTAGAGGAAGCACAATGGATGCACGCTAGAGACTTAAATGCTTTCCCCACTCTGTTAGCTCCACATTGAGCTAATAGCAATTGAGGTCAATTGCTATCCCACCCCGGGGGTATGATGCCAGGAGGCATATTTCACGGTGGATACCAAGCCACGGTGGATTCCGTGAGGTTTTACAGTGGATTCCGTAAACTTTGATGACCGGGGCTCATACACAAAGTGGATTCTTTGTGCGAGAAGTTGATGGGGACGCCTGTCCTTTTCAGGCGTTTCATTAATTTAGTGTGTACATGGGTGATTCCATAGCGGGTGATTCTGCAAAATGCATATTAAATTAATAAACGTTTATGAGTTTAGAGTGCGCACTCGTAATAAATTAAGGTTAGGATTTATTTCTAACCAGTTGATTTATTTATGTAGCTGAAGACTGCTAGGTATTCACTTTTGTTGGTTTAATTGTATTATTTTACTAACGATTGTGAATGCTTCAGTTGATGTGTAGAGATAGCAGTAGTGGCGGAGGAAAGCATTGGAGGATAGCGAGTATTCGATCTATGGATTATATTTTGATAGGTGCCACGTCTATATTTTGTCATGCCTATTTATTGAGGCATCGATTATTTATTATTATTTTGTATGCGCATGGGCGCACGGTTATGTTATTTCTATTTGGACATTGTATTGGGCGTGCCAGACTCTTTGGGCACCGTCCATTAGCTTTATTCCTATTTTTGTAAAAGCAAACTCAAAAGCTAAAAGCTTGTTATATTTTTGTAAATTGGGCTATTATTGAGCATGAAGATGAAATATACATAAAATACATGCTTTGTGAAGCGCTCACACAAGGCATGGGGGGAGATTGCATCCAATTGGTCTCTTGCTCTTGTCGTTCATGCTTTTTACCTTGTAATTTGTGCAAAAAGTAGAGTTCATTGTTCTTGGGGACCTTCCGGCATTCACTACGCGAGCATACAGGATCCGGTCTGCGCATCAATATGCTTTCCATGTAGCTGTATGTGGAGTATTATTGTATGAAAACTGAAGTAAATGCAAATGTGTATCCCATATTTGTGGTTTTGAAATTGTGTATGCTCGTAAAAGATCCAAGATTGTACTATTTGTAGCTTCTGTTTGTCCATTTTTTTCAGGATGAAATGCAAATGAAAAATCAATCTTTATTCCTAAATTAGCAAACAAAGTAGTCCAAAAATTATTGCCAAATCTAGAATCAAGATCAGAAATAATAACTTTTGGCAAACCATGGTTAGTGAAAATAGTTTTTAGAAACAATTGAGCAGCTTGAGATGCAGTTAATATTTTTTTGCATGAAATGAAATATGCTTGTTTGCTAAACCGATCTACAATAGTCCAAATCATATCGTGATTAGCTTGAGTGTTAGGCAAACCAGTAATAAAATCCATTGAAATATGTTCCCATGGTCGTTCTAGAATCGATAAAGGCATTAACAAACCATATTGCTTACCGTGGTGTCACTTAACTCTTTTACAAATTATACATTCAGTTACAAATTTAGAAACATCAGATTCCATCTATGGCCAGTAAAAATCTTCAACCAATGTACACAAAGTGGAAATAATACCTCTATGGCCTTGATATGGGAGACAATGAATTTTGTGCAACACAAATGATCTAAATGGAACAATTACACACAACCTTGTCTCATAAAATATAAATCCATGAGCATAAGACAATGAATCAATTGGAATCTAATTATTTGCAATTGATTTATTCCAATCAGCTTGAAAACTAGGGTATTGATCATAGGTATATTTCATAGAAATAAGAGAATCAAAAGATATCACAAAAATATTATGAATAGTTGGTCTTCTACTCAAGGCATCAGCAAAAAAATTTTCTTTTCTGGGTTGATATTGGATAAGTGGATGAAAAATTTGAATAAAAGCAACCCATTTAATATGACAGTTAGAGATTTGTGACTGACTAAGGATATGTTTGATACTTTGTTGGTCAGTTTTGATCATGAATTCAGATCCCATTAAATAGTGTTTCCATTGTCGTAAAGCTTGTACTACTACTAGAAATCGGCCAATTCAAAATTGCTTCTATCTTTTTAGGATCAACTTTAATACCTTTAGATGAAACAATATGTCCTAAGTATTCAATGTGGGTTTGGAAAAATTCACTCTTTTCAGGATTAGCATATAATTGATTCTCTTTCAATAATTTGAAAACCAAGGATAAATGTTCATAATGCTCGTTCTCATTTTTACTGAAAACCAATATGTCATTAAAGAAAACAATGACACAATGCTGATGTTTCAAAAATATGTGATTCATCATACAACTGAATGTGGTTGGTGCATTGGTTAAACCAAAAGGCATAACCAGGAATTCATAATGTCCAAATTGAGTCCTAAATGCAATTTTGAAAATATCAAATGTGTCCAGTCATACTTGATGGTATCCAGATTTAAGATCTATTTTGCTAAATATTTCAGCCCCTTGTAGTTTATCCATGAGATTGTCTACCCTAGGGATCAGATATCTATTCTTGATAGTGATTTTATTTAGGACACGATAATAAATGCACATCCTGTAGGTGTTATTTTTATTTTTAACTAATAGGACATGTGCACCAAAAGGAGAACTATTGGGTCTAATGAGCCCTTGGGTTAACAATTCTTCAACTTGGTTTTGAATTTTTTTCTGTTCAATTTGATTATGTCGATAAGGTGCTTTACATGGCGGTTGTGAACCTGGAATTAAGTCTATTTTATGATCTTCAAGATGTGTAGGTGGTAAACCAGGTGGTAAGTTTGCAGCAAAAAAATCTTTAAATTGTGAAAGAAATTATGTGTGCCTAGGATGCATATGATTTTCTTTAACTTCAATTTCATTCACCCATATTAAGTAGGATTTGCTACCTTTTCTTAATGCATGTTTAGCATGTGTATGGCTAAGCAATGGAAAATAATCAAAAGTGTGCATACCATGCAATGTGATTTAATTTCCATTAGAATAAATCTTCATTGAATGCGTGGAATAATCTATATCAACACAAGAAGTGTATGCTTTGTCCACTAAATGATAAGTGACACACTTAATTTTGTCTTTTCTGACATACTATTCTTCATAGAAATAATCATCAAATTGAGTGATAAAAGCAAGAACAGTCTTTCCATCGTGTTACCCATTGAAAGTACGTAATTTGAAATTTATTTTAATTATCTTGGCTTCTTTCCGAATAGATTGTGCTTCAAGTGTTGCATCGATCGTGCGTCGTATAACATCTTCAGATTGCAGTTCATCTTGATCGGCAGTAGATCATTGAAGAGTGGCCAATTGAGCTTACAAAGTTTGATGTGCTCTTCATTCCTCTTGAAGTTGCATCATAATTAGGTCCAATTTTTTCTCCATCATTAGTTTCGGTAAATCACATTCGGCCATAAAATCTTTCATTTTTTGATCGGTCATCCTGTAAAATTTCAAACAACCTCACACACTCAAAATCCTATTAGCGGGATGAGGGTTGTCGGGTTTAAAAGGCTTGCTCTCTTCTTTTTTAATGGCTTTTTAGAAATCTTTCTTCTTTGTAGATACGAAAGTTGCTAAAATCCTTCTTTGACGAATTCTTTGGCCATGAAGACTGCGTATAGCAATTTGCTTGCTGGAAATTATCTCTGTCACAGCACGGGTGTGAACAGAGGCTTGCAGGGAGGTTGAGACGAGTTTGGTATAAACTTAGTGTGAATGCCGGCTTAAGAGGAGATTGAAACTTAGAAGTTTTAATCCTTAGTAGCTTAAAAGAGACTTATGCTTTAATTAAAAATCTTGATAAAATGTTTTGATGACGACTAGGACGGCGGCAGCTTTTCATCGACGACGTCATCATCGAGTACATCCTCCTGCAGCAATTCATAATATTTTGAAGAGCTTAAGCAAAGCTTAAGCTTTGTAAAGCTTAAAGCTAATATTAATGAATTTTTTGCTTACTGTTATCTTTGAGAAGAAAACATATTCCAATCTCAGGTGGTCCTTTGTCAAGTAGAGACTAGTCTTTCACAATCCAATGCATAGAAGGGGTTCTTCACTGCCAAGAACACGCTGGTATTGACGGATTGTCGCGAGACTGATTTTAGAGCCCGTTCGTTCCAAGAGCTTCACCTTCACATGAGATGGTAAGCGATTGGAAGCCCTCGATCTCAGCTTCACTCTGATACCACTAATGTGCGAATCGGATGTCGTATGTGTACGTAGCGAGCGCCGGAAGGTTGCCAAGAACAAAGAACTCTACTTTAAGCTCAAAATTCAAGAGAATAGACTTGTATGGCATGAGGCAAAAAGACCAATTGGGTACAATCTCCCCCCATGCCTTGTGTGAGTGCTTCACAAAGCATGTATTTAATATTTATTAAATACATGCTTTAAAAATAGCCCAATTTTACAATTAGCATGCTTTACCTTTTTTGTTTGCTTATGTCCAAATAAAGAATAAAGCGGTTGGGCAGCCTAAGAGTCGAGCAATGCCCAAATACAATGTCCAACAACGAATATTTAAACTGTGCGTCCATGCACATACAAAATAATAAATATATGTCAAGCGCTTTAATAAATAAGTGCGCCAAAATAAATATTAGCGCCACGCCTAAGATGCGCGCCCATCAAAAATGATAATTTCTTCTAAATAACTTGAATACACGCTATCGCCCAGTGCTTCCCAACGCCACCGTCGCCTGCTCTACACATCAACTGAAGCATTCACAATTGTTAGAAAATAATAAAATTAAACCGACAAAAGTTAATACCTAGCAATCTTTAGCTACAAAATAAATGAATATGTTGGAACTCTATCCTAACCTTAATTTAATATGAGTACGCACTCTAAATTCATAAATATCCATTAATTTAAATATGTATTTTGCAGAATCACTCGCTATGGAATCACCCACTTGCACATTAAATTAACGTGACGCCCGAAAAAGACAGGCGTCCCCGTCAACTTTTCACATAAGGAATCCACCTTGTGTATGAGCCCCAACAAATAAATATAATTTTACAGAATCCACCGCAAAGCCTCACGGAATCCACTGTGGTCTCACGGAATCCACCGTGGAATATGCCTCCTGGCATCAACTTACTCTTGGAAATTCAATGTCTTCTTCTTCTTCTCGATTGCTTGATTGATCTCTTGGAGTGCTTGTCTTTTTTTATGGCCACTACCTTGCAAATGATAGCTTCTTTGATGTGAATATGAAAAACATGTTTTTGTGCAATGTTGAAAATATTGTCTTTGCTATGAATATGAAATATATGATTTGTGTAATGCTAGAAAAAATCTATTGGATGTGAATATAAAATAAATAATTTGTGTGATGCTTTCATCAATGAGTGCTTTCAAAATACTAGCCTTTCTTTCGATTTTGTGATGCTATATACCTTAAGGTTTGGCCTCAAGGCTAAATATGGCATTATATTTCTTATATCATGCATTAATATTGGAGCATCTTATCAAGTTCTTATGCATCATATTATACTTTACTATATAGCACTCTCTATTATACTATATTTTTGTAATAAAAGCATTTTCATAATATTTGATCATTATATTCTTTATGATTTTTCCATAAGATGGAATTTGATAATCTAACAACACATATGATGATCTTTCTTCAATCTATAGATTAGGCCATATGGTTAAAAATTTTCTTACAACATAAGAAGTATTTTTTGTTATTGTATTCAATACAATTTGAGATTTGGCCATGTGGTCAAATATTTTCTTATAATATAAGATGTATTTTTTTATTTTTTCCAATCATTATTGTGAGATTTAGCCATGTGGCCAAATCTTCTCCTTAAGCTATTTGTGGGCTAAAAAAAGGGCTCTTACTGTATCACAATATCTTGCAATAAATCAACCACTTTGTTCATTCTACTACATAAATGGCATTTCACCATTTGGTGTTATCAACCCTTACTTCCATACTTCCAAGAGGGAAGAATATTTTCTACTTAGAATTCCTTTTATAATTTGGCCATGTTGTCAAATCTTATCTTGCAAAAAACAAACCACTATTTTAGAATTTAATCTTGAAAAATTAAGACTAAATCTATGGTGGGTTTGATCACATAGAGTTTGGGTATGCTAGATTTCATCATATGGTAAAATATTCTAAGATAAATATCTATTATATTATTTCCAAAAAGGAAGACCACATTCTACTTGGAACTCCTTAATTACTTACTATAATTATAGGAAGTTTGGCCATGTGGTCAAAACTTGTCTTGCAACAAGTAAACCACTTTATTTCAATAAACCATCTATTTCATTTCATTTTTTAATAACTTCCTATCTATATGGTCATATACAAATATCATATCATTTTGCCACAAATTAGTCACTTTGTCCATTCCACTACAAAATAAAAATTATCCATATGGTGTCAAATCTTTCATTTTATTATCAATGCTAGCATCCAAGAACCCCCCATTCTTGTTTCATTTGGCCATATGATCAAATCTAATCTCATATATATTGCAAACCATTAGACAGCCTTTTTCATTTCACTATAAAATGATATTTGGCTATATAGTCAAATCCAATTTCATAACATGTTGCAACAAATGAACCACTTTTTTCATATGGTTATGAAACTAGATTTGGTCGTTTGGCTAAAACTAATTTATAAAAATATAGATATCTTATAAGTTTCACCATGAGGTCAAATCTTCACCTTTCAAGTGTTTTTCACATTACCTTATGTTGATATCTATGGGATTTGCTACATAGCCATATTTTTTAACATGTGAATCTCATATAAGAATAAACCACATCCTCTATTTAACTAGCCTTTAAAAATCGTATGGTAAAAAACCACAACAAAGTTTCTAATCTCATATATGAGTTTTTTGACTAAATAGGATTTGACCATATGACTAATACTAATAGCAAAGTTTCTACAATATGGCTCCTTTCAATGAAAACTTACATGTATAATAATTGGAATGTTAACTTTGGGCCAAATGGAATCGTGAGATTGCTACATAACCACATTGATATATGGGTGGATCTCATATTGGATTAAATCTCATTCTTTGATTAAATAGGATTTGACTACATGGCCAAAAACCTTAGCAAAGTTCCTAGAGTATAATCCTTGCATAGGAAACCTTGTGCGGGATTCGGAGGCAAGGAATTTACAGCCAGAGCCTCCCCTGGCACCCAAGTGTCCTCCCACTCCAAGCAGCACCCACGGAGAGACCTCTCGCAGTGGGCTCGGTCCATGTACCCGACGCGGCTAACAACCCCCTTGGATAGGGCAGGCAAGCAGTCGGAGGTAACTGAACCTGCCTAACTTAGGGACAAAATCATCCATGAGATTTTCTACATAACCACAATGATTTTTTGCTATATCTCATACCATACTAATATTCAACATTTCATTATCACTAGACCATTTGGTCAAGTCTCACTATTAACAAAATTTGATCTTCTGAACAAATCCCATGGCAAAGTTTCTATTATATGATTCTTGCAAGGAAAACATAATTAATCTAACTTAGGACCAAAATAATCCATGAGATTTGATATATGCCCACATCTATTTATGGTTAGATCTTATACCACACTTAATCTCAAATTTAGTATTTCATTTTATGGAAGAGTCCCTTTGAGTATATTTATCTTGTATTTTGTTAAATCCTGTGGTGTTTTGTTTTCAATTTCCAACCTAGAAATCTTATAAATTTATTTGGGTTTTGTGAATTTCGACTATTTGTAGATCCACCTTGTTTGACAACTTTTCCTCCTTGTAGAATTATTAAATGGTAGAGAAAGATAGTACATAAAAAAAGAAGACCTAAACCATTGATGGAGTTAGTGGTGATTTTGTCTATCCATTGCATGTAGATGTTTATAATAGTCAAGGAAAAATAGATGAAAATGTTCTTTTATTCACTTTAAAGAGTGACATTGCATTTTTTCAATAAGATGGTACCATAGAGAAGCTAACAGATGAATGTGCTAGGAAAGAGGAAATACCATGTAATCTTGTTTAGATCAAGGAAAAAAATATAGTATACAAACTTGATTCTGTATCATTTTACTTTACACTATTAAAGAGGATGAAGAATACTCTTTGGAAAAAATGGGTTGGGGCCTTATTTGAGAAATTAAAAGGCACAAAAGATATTTTATCTCAGCATTCCAAGCTGTCCAAAATAGTGAGCTACTTTTTCGATCATGAAAAGGTGATTATCCCAACAAAAAAAGAATGTAGCTCCAAGATAAACAAACAGACTCGAGATCTTCAACTGCTCTTCAAGAAGAAAACAATACACCAAATCCCACGAGCTCAAAGTCAAAATCACCTCAACAAAGTTCCTTATCACAAGCTCTAGTTGTTAGTATGGTTGCTAGCACTAGTGAGAATGATGCCACTTTACCTTCCATGTTGGAAGTTACACTTTACCTTCCTTTGTATGCCTATAGGTCACTATGTTGGAATTATGTGGAGAAGCTAACCACATCTTTCATAAAGAATCCCATGAATCTAACAACAACAACATAACTTATGCCTTTTGTACTAGACAAAAATGAGAAGAGACCCATGCATTGTGATGAGGTGGATGCTAATAAGTTGGACACTTATAGTAATTGGATTATGTTAGGGCTTCACTCAATTCATGCAGCAAAGATATATATTCAAAGTAATATTATATGTTGTTTAGCAACCAAGCATTTATACACTACGAGAAATGTTAGAATATTAGTTGATTGTCCTACCAAAATGTGCATTGAGCTTTCACGAATATCAAATATGGAATCACATAATGTTATGAAGAATGCCCCTTATGTTGAGCAACTTCAACAATTAAGAGCTCAATGTGGGGCTAGCATTTGGTTCTGCACCAAAACCCCAAAAAGGGATTTCTAAGACAAGCTCTCAAAGAGTACCATGGTAGGTGATCACATATAAGCTTACCTTATCTTTTTTTGAAGATCAGTGTGATGGTCATTCTTTTGTTCTATGCTCACTATTTTGATCTTTCTTTTGTGAAGTTTTGTGGCATACATTGGAGAAAATTGTGCATCTAGAGATTGCCATATGATTGTTAGCTCCCAAGAAATATTTGATAGTTGGGTCAAAATCATAAAGAGATAATCTAGAGGTGAGCTTATATCCCAGGAGGAGAGTTTGAGAAAGAAGGAACGACAACCTTCTCCTACTGCATTTCATTGCCTTATGGCTCTGAAGGATGGAAACATCCTTACACTACAAGAGGAAATCAATGAACTTCATATCCTTTTTCTTAGAAACAAATGGGATAAGGAAGATATGTTTGACATGGAAACAAGGGCTTATCAAATCAAGCAAGATAGGGTCATAAAGGAGGAATTATTCACTCTTTTCAATACCTCAATTCCAAAAGTAGCATTGTGATGAAGACTTGGAAAGAGCTTGTTGATGACTCAATGATAAATTCTACACAAAGATTTTAGGCATTTGCAATAATTGGGTATCAAAGAAGCTAATATGTGGAGCTGATGTAGGGTCCCTACCAAATAGAGCAAAAGATATTGTGAAATTCCTAATTGGAAAAATGAAAAATTCTTTTCAATCCTCCACTAGTTTTCCTCGATGTGTATATGTTATTGGATGCAATTTGGAAACCTTTGATCTTATACATAATGTTTATAGAGATCCTATTACCATTGGGGTTTGTAATACTTCCATGCAATTAAAAGTTAGTTGGTTAGTTCAAAACTTAGTTAGTCAATTAGTAAGTTAGTAAGGTTACTAACTAAAGGCTCCACAACTACCCCAATGGCCTTAGACAGTCCCTCAAATGGTGAATCAGCCTCAATAGTGGAATCCTACACAAATTGGAATCAACAACATCCAATAGTCTAGATAGAAGCCCTGAAACAAAACCAGAACAGAGGACCCTCTGCATCAACTCAACCAGCCTATTCAGTGATAACAAAGGTGCCTCAAAACTCCACTCCCAACATGGCAGGAGGCGAAATCTTGAAGGAATACTTATCTAACTCGGTTGCAAATATCAAGAAGGAACTCATGGATGTGTTGACAGAGCAACTGCAGACTCTAAAGGTAAACATTGCCAGTGTGTCTATTCCCACAAGAGTGGTGCGAGATGCCCTCAGATCCAATACATGGTGTGGAAAATGCCATCAACTAGGACATTTAGCCATTGAACGTACCTGCAAACCTACTATCCCAGGAGCTTTCTGTTCATACTGCTTGAGGAAGAACCATACATAAGATATCTGCTCTCTACAAGAGATGCATGACAGACGAGAGAGAGATGAAGATGCAAGGTTAAATCTACTGGATTTGAAGGTGACAACCCAAGATATCGAGCCAAAGCCTAGGGAGTTCGGATCTAATTTTGGACCAAGGAGGTTCTCTTCATAGAGCTATAGAAGAAGACAGTCTGGCGGTGGCCAGAGATCAGAAGTTGGATGCTATAGATGTAGAGAAAAGGGGCACATTTCTCCAAATTGTCTAAACCCTAGAAGGTCAATGGACTATAAACCTCTCTATAGCATATGTAAAGGAGAAGGCCACATTGCAAAGGATTATCCTAGTCTAGCCCCTGTCAAGGCCAATGCCACTGATAGCCAGTAGAAGGCACAGGAGCTTGCCTCTAATATGATAGAGTTGGAAGTTTCCGTTATTACGCATGCCAAGAAGAAGAAACCACTTGTCCAAAAGGAGAGCAATCCTCCTACCAAGACTGTGAAGTTCAACCTGCCAACAGAAGGGCAAACCAGTAGAGAACAAAACCCTGTTAGGTGTAGAGCACTACAATGCCATAGAAGGTATCGGAGATAGTTTCAAAAACAGAACTAGAGATCCAGAAGATATATGATACAGAAATACCTCCAGAAACAGAAGAAGTGCCGATGCTGCCATTGCTGGAAGAAAAAGGAAAGATGAAAATGGATGTAGCCCCATTTCCTAGCAGGTTGGAGAAGCTAGTGGATCCCATCAAAGAATATGACTTGGTAAAATACCTAAATACTTTGAAACCGAATTTAATGTTTCGACAGTTGTTAATGATGTCTCCCAGCTTCCGAAAGAAGTTCAAAAGCATCCAAACTTGAAGACGTGGATTAAGGATTGCTCCTTCAACAGCAACCAAGACCAATAAGACTCCAGATCCTGTAAAAGAAGTGGATGTATCGAAAACCTTCCTAGATCCCGGTGCTCTCAAGACTGGCATGTGGATTGAAGGTTGCTTCATTGCAGATGCACTAATTGATGGAGGCTCATTAGTGAACATCATGATGGATGTCACAATGAAGGATCTAGGCCTTCAAGGTATGCAACCTACACAATGGCTTATTAGACTGGTAGACCAAAGCAAAATCAAGCCTTTGGGCATTCTCCCATATGTGAAGACAACCCTGGCAGGAAGAGACTATTGGTTGACGTATCTAGTGGTGAAACCAAATTCTTATGGAACCTCATACCCTCTGTTGTTGGGGAGACCATGGCTTTTTGAAGCGAGAGCAAGGACGGATTGGTTCAAAGACCCTAGGCAGAGGACCCAACAAAGTGGTGCTGAAGTAGTATGGGTCGCACAAAGGTAATGGATATACCTTTATCAAAGTCTTATCAGACTCCTCCAATGAAGGTACAGATGGTACATCAGCAAAAGAAGAAGCTGTTAAACAGATCTTTCCTAAGAAAATAGAGGCACAGTCCCTAACAGTGGGCAATGTAAGCCAACTCTCTCAATATGCAAAGTCCTTGTCAATGGGTGAATTCTTCCTCCTTGAACCACGAATGACTTTTGACATTACCTCTGATAGCGAGATAGATGCCTGGATGTACTACTCTCCCTGCTACATGGCCGAAGTAGAGCTAGAGACAAAGGCAGAAGATGACATAGAGAACCTGTTCTTCTCTTACAGGGCTCCTACAAAGACAGAGTTCAAAGAGGACAAAGATCTCGCCTAAAGAGACAGAGACAGAGATAGAGACAAAATCTATCCCACATGAAGAGGATACATATGAGAAGGACGTCCCAAAAGCACCAGAAGAAGAAGGTCTCATGTTGTGGGATAGGATGGCGATAGTAGCGTTTGGTTTGGTAAATGGATCCTGTCATATGCAAAATCTTTATAAGAAATGGATTAAAAAGAATTAGCTGTCTTTCAGCAGTGGCTCTTGCCGCGCTCACCCATCCTTCCCAAGAAAAGATGATGATGATGCACCTTGCCAACAATCACCAATCCAACGGCCCCAAAAGACATCAGAGGGTCCCTGTTATGTGAAATTCTTGGATGCATCATCAGAAGACGAGTCCTTGAGCCAAGAGGTAACTAATTTTGAAACCAAACCCGAAATAGCCCTAATCCCATTTCAACATCCCAAGGAGTAACCCAAAGAAGAAGTCGGTTGTAGTGGAACATCAGATGAGGACACCACTCCCTTGAAGGAGTCGGATCTGTATCCAAAAGCAGTTCATGGGACCTTCATCCATGAAGTAGAAGGTGAAAGATAGTTGACTTTTGTGGATGTAGATGGCTCTGAACATCACCTAAAGGTGGGTAGCAACTTTCCAAAAGAGGAACTATTGATTCTGCATAACTTATTGAAAGAGAACTTGGGCGTATTTGCATGATCTTATAAAGATTTGAAGGGGATTGATCCCACAATATGTTAGCATCACATTGATCTAGAGCCTGATGCAAAGCTTGTACGGCAACGGCAGAGGCGAATAAACCCAAACTACTCTACCTTGGTAAAAGCAGAGCTACTAAAGCTTATGGAATCCAAGTTCATATATCCAATGGCCAACAGTGAATGGGTCTCACCCATCGTGGTCGTATCCAAAAAGAATGGAAAATTGCGAATATGTGTGGATTTTTGCAAGTTGAATTCAAAGACGAAGAAGGATCACTTTCCTATTCCTTTCACTGACCAACTGTTGGACACAATGGCAGGCCATGAGCTTTACTCCCTCATGGATGGATTCAGTGGTTATAACCAAGTACACATAGCAGAAGAAGATCAGTCCAAGACAACCTTTATAACATAGTGGGGGACCTATGCCTACAGAGTGATGCCGTTTGGGCTCTGCAATGCCCTTGCTACCTTCCAGCGAGTCATGATGGTCGGATTTCAAAATCATCTGCACGACTTCATTAAGGTATAATTGGATGATGTCTGTGTTTATAGTTTGAATCTTAAACATTAGGGACATTTGGAGCAATGATTTGATCGATGCCAGGAGTATGGGATCTCCCTCAACCCCGAAAAATGCATATTTGGAGTCTCTTCTAGAGTCCTGTTGGGCCACATTCTCTACACAAGGGATAGCAATAGACCCTGCAAAGATTGAGAAGATTGTAGCCTTGACATCACCAACCAACCTCAAATAGTTGAGGGGATTTCTAGGCCATGTGGGCTACTACAGAAGGTTCATAGCCCATTTTGCAACAAAGGTAGCCCCCTTGCATAGGCTTCTAAGGAAGGATGTGGAATTCATTTGGACAGAGGATTGTGATCAGGCATTCAACACTCTAAAACAATGCCTGGTTGAGGCACCTATCCTGCAACCTCCTAATTGGATGAAGAAGTTCCATGTGCACATTGATGCATCAATTGAAGGCTTAGGCGCAGTCTTATGCCAAAAAGGCTCCTCGAAGTTGGATCACCCCATCTACTATGCAAGTCGAAAAGTCACTAACAGAGAGCATAACTATACAATGACAGAGCTGGAATGCTTGGCAAGGGTGTTTGCCCTAGAGAAGTTTCGCCACTACCTACTATCAACTCTCTTCAAATTTTATGTGGATCACGAGGCCCTATCCTTCATGATGAACAAAGCAGATGTGAAGGGAAGAATGATGAAATGGCTCCTTCTATTTCGAGAGTTTGACTTTGAGGTAATCACCAAACCTGGTCACTTCCATGTTTTGGCTGATCATCTATCGTGTATCCCATAGATTGCAGAAGAGGAGCAGGATGATCTAGACCTCCCAGATGCGTCCTTGTTTTTGGTCGACACTATAACTCCCTAGTATACAGACATTGCTAACCTATTGGCAACCGAATAGTATCCTCTTGGCATCTCTAGCTGAAAAAAAAGGAAGAAGCTTCTGTTAGAATCAGCCCCCTACACCATGTTAGGTGGTGCACTGTACAAGAAGGGCAAAGATGAAGTACTGAGACAATGTGTTGTAGGAGATGAGATTGGGATTGTCTTGAAGGCTTGCCATGAGGAGCCATGTGGAGGATACTTTGCAGGAGAAGCCACATCCAGGAAGGCTATGCTCTTGCAGGATACTGGTGGGTGGCCGACCCTCCAGAAGGATGCCTATGATTACTGCAAGTGATGTGATGCTTGTCAACAAATGGGGAAACCCACCAAGTCCAGTGCCATGCCACTGCAACCTATCCTTCCCTTGAAGCCATTCGAGAAGTGGGACATCGACTTCGTAGGTCCAATCAATCCCCCCACCAGACGAAAGCAGAACAAATGCATCCTGGTATGTATGGATTATGTCACCAAGTAGTGTGAAGTTAAAGCTTTGAAGTGGGATGATGGTAATAGCATGACCTTGTTTCTATATGAGAATATCATCACTCGTTTTGGCAGTTTTCTAGAGCTAGTCATTGATAAAGGTACCCACTTCCTTAACAAAATCATGGAAGAATTGACAAAACTGTATAAGATCCACCATCACAAGTCCACCCCTTATTACCCTAGAGCCAACGGCCAAGTTGAAGTTGCCAATTGCATACTCTGCTCAATCCTGATAGGGATGATTGCCGCACATCGTCATGATTGGGATGATCAACTTACAGAGGCCCTCTGGGCATACAAAACCTCCCATAAAGCGACTGTAAGACAGACCCCCTTCCAGTTGTTATATGGAACAAAAGCCATCTTTCCTGTTGAACTCGAGCTACCCTCTCTGCGTATGGCCACCAATGAACCCTTGTGAGTCCCTGCAATGCCATCTATTGCACTTGGAGTGTCTTGATGAGATCCGTAGCAGGGTGACCCTACAGTGCATGGAAACCACACAAGCTCGCAAAAAGGTCTATCATGACAGCTTCATCAAGCAGGAGGAGTTCAAGGAAGGTGACTTACTTCTCGCTTATGATTCCTGATTTGGCAAGTTTCCAAGCAAGCTTCAACAACTATGGATGGGTCCTTATTAGGTACTTGCCATCAATCTCACAATTGATGCCTCTAATGATCCCTTCCTGATCAATGGCTATCGCCTAAAGAAGTACTTCCCTCTCTAAGAATCTTGACAATCATAGTCGATCCACCCTTTCCCTTTTGGGAGTCACACTCTCCTTCTCCTTGTGATACTGATAGCCATTATGCTCTTCTTTATGAGGCGGCATCCTTTTGCTAGCCCCTCCTAGTCACCTCCCATCCCTACTCTGTTCTCCTCTTGTCTGATCCAACAATGGTGGCGAGGATGGTTTTGACACATGGTATTTATTCTCTTTCTTAAATTAAAAAAATATTTTTTAAAAAAAGATATATCGGTCATAGGAGAAAATGACTTAGGTCTTAGTCTTAGGTCCCTGTCATGCCGACCTATTCTTCGAGAAAAGGTGGAAACACCCTTGGAAGTAGAAGAAAAAAAAAGAAAAAAAAACTGCTATGGAAGAAAAGGAAGCAATTCCCTGTCATAATAGGCCTCGCTCCAAGAAAAGGTGGTAAACACCTTTGGATAGGAAGCTGGTTGTGAAAAGGTGGTAACACCCCATAGTGAAGGAAAGACTCACCAATAGAACTTCTTTAGATACAATTTCAAGCCACCTCCCTTAGTGAACTGTCTTTGCAACTTCATCAATCCATCTGAACCCTTCAACAGATGATCTCCTTTCCAACCCAATCGAAGTACCAGACCGTGTTGGATGCCTCCATGGGCAGGGCTCATATTCAACACCCTGATGACAATGCTAGACGAAGCAATTTTCATTGACAACCCCTTGAGTGATGTGAGCTTTCATCCTGATCAGATGGGGATGTGAGTATGGCCTGCCCTCTGTATCTATCAATGAGTATGAGATAGAGGGTGGAATGAGTGACCACTCCTTGCCCTTTACATTAACAGAGAGGTGGGATGTGTGAATGGAGTGTTTCATGCATGGGTTGGGCCTCTCAATGCATAAAGCACGATCTCTTCCTGTGCATTGCAGTATAAGGCTCCCTAGCCTTCCTTCTCGCACTGGCATATGGCGGAATGCACATTTGCGCACAAGACATATAACCTCTGCAGCAGCACAAGTGACTGTGAGGATAACATCAATGGGTTTTAGGAACGGGCTGCCCTCTTGTATCTATCAATAGAGTGTGAGACAGAGGGGCGTTCAGTGTGATTGGTGTTTCCTAAATAGGAATAAAGCTAATGGACGGTGCCCAAAGAGTCTGGCACGCCCAATACAATGTCCAAATAGAAATAACATAACCGTGCGCATGGGTGCATACAAAATAATAATAAATAATCGATGCCTCAATAGACATGACAAAATATAGGTGTGGCGCCTATCAAAATATAATCCATAGATCGAATACTCACTATTCTTCAATGCTTTCCTCTGCCACTGCTGCTATCTCTACACATCAACTGAAGCATTCACAATCGTTAGTAAAATAATACAATTAAACCGACAAAAGTAAATACCTAGCAGTCTTCAGCTACATAAATAATCAACTGGTTAGAAATAAATCCTAACTTTAATTTATTACGAGTGCGCACTCTAAACTCATAAATTTTTATTAATTTAATATGCATTTTACGGAATCACCCATGTACACACTAAATTAATGAAACGCCCGAAAAGGACAGGCGTCCCCATCAACTTCTCGCACAAAGAATCCACTTTGTGTATGAGCCCCGGTCATCAAAGTTTACGGAATCCATCGTAAAACCTCACAGAATCCACCGTGGAATATGCCTCCTGGCATCATACCCCCGGGGTGGGATAGCAATTGACCTCAATTGCTATTAGCTCAATGTGGAGCTAACAGAGTGGGGAAAGCATTTAAGTCTCTAGTGTGCATCCATTGTGCTTCCTCTACAGGATGGTTCTTAAATTTAACAAGATATCTAGAATACCTTCGGCCAGTTCTAGTGGTCATAAAGTCAGTGTCTATAATAGCTTCTGGTTCAAGTATTTCAGTCTCTTCTTCTAATAGAGGTGGGTTTTCATAAACAGGGTGTACAGGTAATTGGCCTCTAAATGGTCTCAATAAACTAATGTGAAATGTGTTGTGAATTTTCCAATGAGGTGGTAATTCTAACTTGAATGCATTGTCATTAATTTTATGAATGATCCTAAATGGTCCATAGAATCTAGGGGCTAATTTGACAACTGTATGTCTATCTACACTTTGCAGTCTACGTTTTTCTATTCTCAGCCAAACATAATCATCAACTTTAAAATTCATTGCTTGTCTTTTCTTGTTGGCTTGTTTGGTATATGATTGCTGGGCTTTAGCAATCATATCTTTAACCTCATCAAAAATACTGTTATGCATACTAGCAATATCATCAGCACTTTGAATTCTATTAGACAAAGATGCAACAGGTGTAGATAATCTATATCCATAAATCACTTCAAACGGTGCTTTCTTTGTAGATGTGTGTGGTGTATTGTTATACGCAAACTGTAATAAATGCAAATGTGTGTCCCATGTCTGTGGTTTAGAGATAGTATATGCACGTAAAAGATCTAGAATTGTGCTGTTAGTGGCTTCTGTTTGTCCATTAGTTTCTGGATGAAATGCAGATGAAAAATCAATCTTTGTGCCTAGGTTAGCAAACAGAGTAATCCAAAAGTTGTTACAAAATCTAGAATCACGATATGAAATAATAACTTTTGGTAATCCATGGTTAGTAAAAACAGTTTTCAAAAATAACTGTGCTGCTTGTGATGCTGTTAAAGTTTTCTTACATGGAATGAAATATGCTTGTTTACTAAATCTATCTACAACTGTCCAAATCATATCATGGTTAGATTTAGTATTAGGTAAACCAGTAATGAAATCCATAGAAATTTGTTCCCAAGGTTTAGATGGAATAGACAAAGGCATAAGTAATCCATACTATTTACCATGATGTCTCTTAACTCTTTGACAAATCAAACATTCAAAAACAAAGCTAGATACATCAGCATCCATATGTGGCCAATAAAAATCTTCAGTTAATGTACGTAAGGTAGATATGATACCTCTATGACCTTGATATGGGGGACAATGAATTTCATTCAAAACAAAAGATCGGAATGGAATTGTAACACATAATCTCTTTTCATAAAACATAAATCCATCATTATATGACAATGAATCAATAGGAATGAAGTTATTTTGAACTAATTTATTCCAATCAGTATGAAAAGTAATATCCTGATGATATGTATCTTTCATAGCAATCAAAGAATCAAAAGATATGACATAAATATTATGAATGGCAGGTCTTCTACTCAATGCATCAGCCACTACATTTTCTTTTCCGGGTTGGTATTGAATAATAGGATAAAAACTTTGAATAAAGGAGGCCCATTTGATATGTCGGTCAGAGATTTGGGGTTGGCTAAGTAAATGTCTAATACTTTGCTGATCGGTCTTAATCATAAATTCTGAACCCATTAAGTAGTGTTTCCACTGTCTTAATGCTTATACAACTGCTAATAGTTCTTTGTCATATGTGGAATATTTCAGCTCAGAGGGTTTCAGCTTACAACTAGAATAGGCTATAGGATGATTGTCTTGCATAAGTACAGCTCCTATTCTTGATCCAGTAGCATCGGTCACTACTAGAAAGAATGGTCTATTAAAATTAGGCAACTGTAGAACAGGGGCATGGGTTAATGCATGTTTTAGTAAGTCAAAGGATTTTTGTTGATTTTCGGTCCAATGATAAACAATACCTTTCTTCAGAAGTTTGGTTAATGGTAAAGCAAGTAATGAAAAATTACGTACAAACTTCCTATAGAAACTAGCAAGACCAAGGAATGAGCGTAACTCATGCACATTTTTAGGTACAAGCCAATTCAATATTGCATCAATTTTCTTAGGATCAACTTTAATTCCATCAGATGATACAATATGACCTAAATACTCAATTTCTGTTTTAAAGAATTCACTCTTTTCAGGATTTGCATACAATTGATTTTCTTTCAATAACTAAGAAACCAATGACAAATGCTCATAATGTTCTTTCTCATTTTGACTAAACACCAAAATATCATCAAAGGAAACAATTACACAATACTGATATTTCAGAAATATACAGTTCATCATTCTACTAAACGTAGCAGGTGCATTAGTCAATCCAAATGGCATGACTAAAAATTTGTAATGACCAAACTGTGTTCTAAATGCAGCCTTGAATATGTCAGACTTATCTAGTCTCACCTGATGATAACCAGACTTAAGGTCAATTTTACTAAATATAGCAGATCCTTGCAGTTTGTCCATAAGGTCATCAACTCTAGGAATAGGATACCTATTCTTTACAGTGATCTTATTTAAAGCTCGATAGTCAATGCACATTCGATAGGTATTATTCTTTTTCTTGACTAACAGAATAGGTGCACCAAATGGAGAACCGCTAGGTCTAATTAATCCTCTATTGAGTAATTCCTCAACTTGACTCTGGATTTATTTTTGCTCTATCTGGTTATGCCTATATGGTGCTTTGCAAGGTGGTTGTGTGCTAGGGATTAAATCTATCTTATGGTCTTCTGGACGTGAAGGAGGTAAACCAGGTGGTAGGTCTTCTGCAAAACAGTCCTTAAAATATGCAAGAAATTCTTTATGCCTAGGATGCACATGACTTTCTTTTACTTGCAATTCATTCACCCAAATGAGATAAGCTTTACTACTCTTGCGTAATGCACGTTTAGCTTGAGTATGCGAAAGCAGTGGAAAAACATTAGATGCATGCATACCATATAATATAATAGATTTTCTTTAAAAATTAATATTCATTGTGTGTGTGGAATAGTCTATATCTGGGTTATGCTGGTGACGCCAAGGCATACCTAAAATAATGTCACTTGACTGTAATGGAACAACTAAGAAATTTCTTCTTTCAGTGTATTGACCAATTTGAATCTCTAAGTCTTGCACTTCCTGTGTACCATTATACCTAGTGCCTAAAAATGCAGCTTTTATGTGATAATGCGTAGGTACAGTCTGTAATTTCAATTCTTTTACTAATTTTACTGAAATAAAATCATGAGTACTACCGTCATCATGCAAAATAGTCTTTTCCTTTCCATGCACCAAACATTTCATAGTCAATAATGAATGTGGAGTAGGCATACCTAGTAAAGTATCGGAAGTAGTAGTAGTGTCGTCCTCATCTTCAGTGAAATCAGGCATATCTTCATGTTCGTCTTCATCCATTGCTCCAAGGTAGTTGATATGAGTTGGTGGCTTCTTTGAATGACAATTTGCTGCTAGATGTCCAGGCTGGTGGCATTTATAGCATACTATTGGCTTGGCTTTGGTTACATTGTTTGCAACGGTGGGAAGTCTAGGTACATTTGGATTTGGCTGTGGAATAGGCTTAGGGTTTTGATTGACATTGGATGGTAATGAAGGTGGTTTTGCCCAATTCTTGCGGAAAGATGATGAAGAGAAACGACCTGGATTAAATCTTCTAAAATTGGAATTGAATTGTTTAGATCCATAGTTACCATTGGCTTGGAATTGCTGTGGACGTCTGTCTCTACCTCGTAGCTTATCTTCAGTGTCGTGAGCTAGTGAAATGGCATCTTCAAGGGTAGCAGGCTTGAACATGTTAACTTCAGCGTAGTAATGTCCAAGAAGTCCAGACATATACTGCTGGAGGAGTGCATTCCAAAAACGCTATGTATACTGAGGAATAGGCTCACGATCCCGTTGTTGAAGTAGATCCCATTGCTTAATAGCTTTCTCATAAATTGCGGTGGAAGGAAATTCTGCATGAACTTCTTCTTGAAATATTCCCAAGTAGCAGGACATTCTATGCTCTTGCGTATTACAGTCCACCAAAGTGATGCTCTGTCTACTAAATGATTAGTAACACACTTGATTTTATCTTTTTCTGCATAGGTTTCTTCATGAAAATAGTCGTCAAACTGACTAATGAATGCTAGAACAGTCTTTCCTTCTCGTATACCATTGAAAGTACGGAGTTTGAAACTTCGTTTACTTATCTTTGATTCCTTGTGAATGGTTTGAGCTTCAAGAGTTGCGTCGATGGTATGTCGAATCAAATCTTCAGCTTGAGGTTCTTCTTTGTCGGTAGATGCTCTTTGTAATTTTGCCAGTTGCGCTTGCAATGCTTGCCTAGCCCTTTGTTCTTCTTTCAATTGCATCATGATTAAGTCCAGCTTTTGCTCCATTGTAGGTTCAGGTAAGTCGTCTTCAGCCATAAGATCATCCATATGTGGTTCCGTCATCCTATAAAACTCAAAAGACCTTTCTCAATCAAAATCAGGTTAGCGGGACGAGCGTAGCTCAAGTTTGGGGTTACAAGGCTTATGTGTTTTGGGGTATATCTTTCTCAATCTTCAAAAAATCTGCGATTTTTCCTTCTTCGTATGCTGAAAATGCTTCAGCAAACCTGCGTATGGGTAGAGTACCTTCCAACGAACAACTTTGCAGTTCGGAGTTTCTGCGCAGGAACAGCCCTTCTAGGAGTTTTAAGCACAAGTCAGTTCTGACTCCAGTTGACTGGTCTGACTTGCAGAGTTGCAGACTTATGTGACTTGCAGAGTTACAGACTTGCAGAACTTAGTCAACTTGAGGAACTTGTAGAACTTGATCAGAAATTACTTGCAGAACTTGACTTCTGTGGTGTGTGGCCTGGAGTTTATGACTTGCTTGGCTTGAGTAGACTAAGCTTAATTGTTTAAGCTTAGGGGGGGCTTATGGAAGAAAAACGGCGCAGATTCGTGGGGGGGGGGCATTTTGATCCGTTGCGGAAAAAACGGACATCTTTCGATACCTCGCGGACCAATTTTTGAAGCTATTAAGCTTCTTTAAGCTTCTAACCAAGCTTATTAACTTTTATCCTTAAGCTTTGAAGCTTAGTGAGAGAGGAGTTACTCTATTTATCCACGCTTTGATGTAGGAGATGAAGGAGTGGTCCTCCACCTGTATAGCCCGGTCCTTCGCGATCTAATGACAGAAACAGGGGTTCTTGATCGCCAGAAGTCTGCCTGTATCGACGGTTCGCGACGAGATTGACCGTAGAGCCCGATCGTTCTAGGAGCTCCGCCTTCGCACGAGATGGGTAGCGATTGGAAGCTCTTGATCTCAGCTCCGCTCTGATACCACTGGTGCGTAGATCGGTCGCTGTATGCTCACGTAGTGAATCCCAGAAGGTCCCCAAGAACAATGAACTCTACTTTTTGCACAAGTTACAAGGTAAAAAGCATGAACGACAAGAGCAAGAGACCAATTGGATGCAATCTCCCCCCATGCCTTGTGTGAGTGCTTCACAAAGCATGCATTTTATGTATATTTCTTCTTCATGCTCAATAATAGCCCAATTTACAAAAATATGACAAGCTTTTAGCTTTTGAGTTTGCTTTTACAAAAATAGGAATAAAGCTAATGGACGGTGCCCAAAGAGTCTGGCACGCCCAATACAATGTCCAAATAGAAATAACATAACCGTGCGCATGGGCGCATACAAAATAATAATAAATAATCGATGCCTCAATAGACATGACAAAATATAGGCGTGTCGCCTATCAAAATATAATCCATAGATCGAATACTCGCTATCCTTCAATGCTTTCCTCCGCCACTGCTACTATCTCTACACATCAACTGAAGCATTCACAATCGTTAGTAAATTAATACAATTAAACCGACAAAAGTAAATATCTAGCAGTCTTCAGCTACATAAATAAATCAACTGGTTAGAAATAAATCCTAACCTTAATTTATTTCGAGTGCGCACTCTAAACTCATAAACGTTTATTAATTTAATATGCATTTTACGGAATCACCCATGTACACACTAAATTAATGAAATGCCCAAAAAGGACAGGCGTTCCCATCAACTTCTCGCACAAAGAATCCACTTTGTGTATGAGCCCCGGTCATCAAAGTTTACGGAATCCACCATAAAACCTCATGGAATCCACCGTGGCACGGAATCCACCGTGGAATATGCCTCCTGGCATCAACCCCTCTGATCGTGGTACATCATGTTCCCCTCGCAGTCTATGATTATTCCCTCCTTTTAGAGGCAGATTGCATCTGACATGAAGGCCTCTGACCATTTGTTTCCCTCACATTGCCGCCTATGGATGAGAAGCTTTGTTACTCCTTCTTAGCTTCTTATAAAAACTAGTTTGATCTGGTTTATAACCACACCTTCTGTTTATCTATTGCTAATATCAATGAAGCACTGTGCTTGCCCATTTCTACTTCATTTGTGTCCAACGGTAACCAATTACTTATTACTGAAGAGATTGTCACGCTCTTAAAGAAGAAAACTTCTACCCCTTGCTTCTCAACCAGCTTATTAACAGTTCAGGGGTATCTATTGCCCATATCTCTTCTCCCATATGGAACCAGCTATGGGCATCTAAGTATCTATCTAAGGAACTATTTGCAGCTTTTGTGAAGATTCTAAAGGGTGATAAGTTCAATTGGATAGGCTTTCTACTATCCAAAATGGATCAACATTTTCAGCAACAAGTATGGAAGGGTCAACTCAGTAATGTCTCCTATGGTACCTTCTTATAGTGCATTATCACTTTTGTACCTCCTCCTGGTGGTGTACCAGTGCTTGATCCTGCTCCTTTGTCGATGCAGCCTCCACCTTCAGTCCCTTCTCCTCCATCCATGCAACCTAATTCAAAAGATGACGAGTCCCTTGTTTTTTTTCTCGACAGAAACGCCTTCGTATGAAGGGTCCTTCCAATCCTCTTGTACTAGATTCCCATGTACAAGCATCTACTCCTATTGTTTCTGGCGGTTCCCTTCCTTCATTCCTCTCTTGTACCAATTTATTTGTAGTACAAAGGGAAGGACAGCTAGATTCGCAGATCCCTTCATCTTTACAAACCATATTATCTGGACCCATGCTTCCCGAGATGGTTTCAAATGTCCAGTCTACTCTGGAAACCTCCCTCACTTCTTGTCTTCAAACATTATACACAAGTCTTTACACTTCCATGCAAGACAATGTGATTTCCCTAACCAGTTAGTTGAGGAAGGCACTGGAGGATCTATCTTGAGAAAGGGCTACACTCAGTGATATCCATAAACAAATGACTGTTGCCACAGCCTTAATAGATTCACAGAAGGCAACCATTCAAGAGCTAGAATCTAAGGTTGCTAAATTGGGGGAGGAGAATGCATCTTTGACAATTGAGAAACATTCTGCCCTTGAGGAAATGGTCACTTAGGCTGATAAACTTGCTACTAGTGAAGGTCGGTTGCAGCACTCTCTCAGGAAACTGTAGAGTCCCAAAAGAAACTTATTGAAGAACTTCACCAAAAGGTGGCTATTCTTTCTATTCCTCCTCCAACTCTTGTATCTTTTATTTTTTCTTCCAAAGAGGAGCCTGATGAGTTGCGACATAAAGCTAAACTGTGTGATGGGTTTTCTGCTAAAGTGGACCGCCTTCAGCAGTGTATGGATTGCATGCAACAATATTTTATCAATTATATTGAATTGGTGTCTCCTCCTCCATCATTTTGGATCAAATATAATCAGTAGAGGTTTGCCTTGTATATTTCTTTGAGCAATGTGGATTTGGAACCTCCAGACGATGGGTGGTCAAATATGTGGTTTGCAGACTTACTGAGAGCTATATTTGATAGATTTGTGGATGAGCTGGTTTCCCACGAGGTCCAGTTGTTATCTTGCATGTATCTTATAGGCCATTTGCAAATCCCTGATGGGGAGGACTTGAATGTTTATGTGGGGGATGTGATCTTGCAAGCTGTTATGTATGTGCATTCAGTTGAGCTTCTGCTAGCAAAAAATTTGAAGACTTATCTATCTTGGTGTAAAGGACATACTTGGCATCCACCTTTGGAGGCTAATGCTTTGGAACCTCGTTGTCTCAAGAGTGTATTTCATAAATCCGATATCTAGCCATTACAAACTCAGTTGTTGAGCTTTATTGCTGATCGTTTGTTATTTACTGAGTCCTTTTTCCAGGATGTTAATTTTCATTGTTCTATTTATCTGTTGGATCCTGCTGATCTCCTTTCTTATTATCTTATGGCATATCGTTTCCCTTTTTATGTTTCCCTTCTTTCCTCCAGTCCTAATACCATTCCACTTGTATCTTTTACCCCTTCTGAATCTCCTCATATTCATGTGTTTATCATTTGTCCTTTTATTGCCGATCCCACATTATCTTCTACCCCTTCTGAACCTCCATCTACTGCTCCTCCTATTCCTTCTATTTTCTTAGTGGATTCCCTTCGAACCTTTTTGTTGAATTCTCCGTCTTTTCCACCTTCCTTATCACTTCATTTACCCTCATTCTATGATTTATCTTACAATGTTCTTCTCTTATTCTATTATCCTCTCCCTCCGATTATATTAACCTTCCTCCCCAATCAATGTTGGATACACCTGGCTATGATCATGACATTCTTCATCAAAGACAATGGATGTTGCATGATTATGTGACAAGACTGTTTAATTGGCCTCTTATTCTAGGGTCTTATCTGCAGCATGTTCGAACTCTTACCTTCATTTTTCCAGAGTGCATGTTACTTCTTAGGATACGACTTGTCTGTCTTGCAGCTCATTTTTTGTTGGTATCTTTCTTTCATGCATCAGTAGTCAAACATGAATACTTGAAAGAGTATTCCCCCATCGACCATCAATCCAAATGTGGATGTGACTGTTGCTCAACTAGATGTTCTGTACTACTTTGCACAGGCCTTTCCTACTAGGTTCATTATTTTACTAAAAAGGATGTGTTGTTTACAGTTCCTCCATAATGTGCCTCAGCATTTTGTTGATGAGAGTAAAGCTCTGGAGCGCCTCAAGCTTAGTATGCAGTTTAAGAAGAGATACCTTCATCCTACTTAGCAATGGATCTTTTCATGATTGTATCATCTTTTTCTTAATGAAATTTTCTTTTTGCTCTCCAATTTTTGGGGATCCATGCCATTCAGACTATATTTGTATGTGGGTATTTTTTGTGTTGGGTGATGTGTTGTTTTGTTTTTTATCGTGTGGAGCTAATGAAGATGAAATTGTGAAGATTGATGATGTGAGTTATAACATGGTTGCAGTTGAATACTTGGATGCCGAACTTTTGTGTGGGGATATGTTGAGTGTGAAAATGATTTGTTTTTTTGGGCTGATTTTTTGTTGTTTTTGTTGTTGAATGGTTGTTTTTGGTGATTGATTGTTTGAATTTGAAGATGTTTTGAAGTGTTTGGAATGGTTTGAGTATGTTTGAAGGGTTTATGTTGGTTTTTGATGAGGATATGTTGTTTCAAAGGGTTCTGTGATTCTCTCTGTTTGGTTCTATAAGGTCTGATTTGTTCTGTTTTGTTTCTATTTTGGTAGTTGAGATGGTTGAATGGATGTTTTCAGAGATGGTTGAGGTTGTGTTAAAAGATTTATGAAATATTGAATTGGTTTTTTTGTTTTTATGGTCTTTGTTGATATTCTATAAGGTTCTGTAGCTTCTGTAGTTCTGTTCTTTTGTTGCCGTGTTGTTTTGTGGTCTGTGATGTTTGTTTTTGTTGACTGTTATGTTAGATGTATGGATGTTTTGGGAAGCGATCTTGTCTTAGAAAAGGATGAATGGAATCTCTATTCAAGCTAATTGAAGTGAACAAGTAGCTGATGAAGTGTCACAGAAGGGTATAGAAGAACAGTGACAGAAGCCAGATCTCATAGGACACTATGATATCTTTGGTGCCTCTTTGCATCTCACAAACCTTTTGGGAGGTGTATCCACGAACTAAGAAGGATTATTGTGAGTGATTATTGAGTATTGTAGTAAGTTTTTAATGTAATATTGGGAGTGTAATATTGTGAGAGAGATCAGACACAAGAGATAGCTAATTCTATGAAAAACAATGTATCTATCTATGAGAGACAGAGAGAGAAAACTATGAAGATTTACAGCTTTTAGGAGAATAGCAATAGCATCTTCTTCATGTATTGGGTCTTGTACTGAGACAAGTTGTGCCATAAGTCCCTTCGTGTGAGAAATGAATTTGCCCAAGTCTTCTCCTAATCTATATTCCAAGCTAAAGAATTCAATTTTAAGAAAGATTTTAGTATTTTTACCAGTGGCTCCATAGAGCTTTTCAAGCTCATCCCATTTTTCTTTAGTAGTATTTAGTTTATCAATGTGATGAATCAAGGACTCATCTAAGTGTAACATGATGATTGCTTGGGCACATTGGTCATCCTCTACATCAACTAGATTTGAAGAGTTTATAGCTCTACTGCCTTGAATGAGAGGCCAATACCCTCTCTCCATCATCTTATACTTGATAAGTACCTGCCATGGGTGGAAATCTTTGCCATCAAATTTTTGAATTTGAGGATGGACATCAGCATATGTTGTGGCCATTGGGAAGGTCTTACCACTTGCTAGAACAAGGGCAGTGTCTAGTCCCTTACAAACTTGCCACTGAATGTGGAAGCAAATCAAACAATTAATATCAAAGTTGTAATGAGGAGAAAGGCTGAAAATCATACATATGTAATATTTCAAAATATGACTTTGGTGGTCCTTTCTTATGTGCAATCTTCTTCTAAGGTTTAATAGTCTTTTTAGATTTTAATGATGTGAACCTAGACTGGACTTTGGGCTCCTCCTTGTGGTATGGCTTAGTAGATGAACCTTGTGTTGGAAAATGATGGTCTATGATTTCAATGCTTGTTGCTGATGACTCCAAGGAGAGTACAATGACACTCATCCCTTTGATTTCATTGACCAAGGTACTTGAAAAAACCACAAATAATATGCAATACAAGTTTATTGGTCTATGTGTTTATAGTTGTACACATAGCCTTACAGAATGAAGTGGAGCACTTAATGACTTTATTTTTTTTATGAAACCAACTCAGATTGAGTAAATATGAGCAGCAAAAGAAGATTGAAGCTTGAAGCTTCCTGGTTATGGCTGCTAGAGACCCACAGTTAGGGTTTGACTCTGTGGGAGTAGCAGAGGAAGAATTTTTGAGAACCCTCTTGGCTAGAGATAGCCACTTGGGGGGCTATCAAAGCCCCATGGTGGCTGCCATTAATACGTCTATTGCAGGCCACACTATTGTACGAAATTCCACGCTGTCAAACTATGCCATTTTTTGCATTTGTTACAATGCTGCCCACCACGATGTCCAATGTCAGGTATTGACATGCCATGCTAAATTGCCTAGAGCTAAGAAGAAGATCTCCAAAAGAAACCAAGAGTTGAAACTACTTCTATTGCACACACCAGCTCCTCCAAGGTCAGGGGGTCTAGCTGGCTATGGAGTTTGAAGGTCCAAAATGAGAGAGATGGAGATTGTCTTGTGCACTTAGTGGAGCTGAGGTTTGAGGAAGCTGAAGGTATCAGAGAAAGCTCTTGTACCATGTGGAAAAATCAGAGTTGCAACATGAAAAAGTGTGCACAAGAGGGAGATGGGAGCTCAAAGTACAAGAACAAAATCTTGTTTACTAAGTTGCTCCTCAAGGTACAACTTGGGTACACTCTATCACAACTTTGATAGTGACCCATTGATTGTTTATATAGCCTCTACTAGCTAGGGTTGGGGTTTCCCATGCCCTTTAGGCTATTCACACCTATCTGCCCTCATACACCCTTGCTTACAAAGGTCTCCTATGTCTATCTTCTAACAAATCACAGTCTGTTCGCAAAGAAGACAGATCATGGATATGTGTTTCTAGTGGTTTATGTAGATGATCTTATCATCACTAGAGATGATGAAGACAACATTGCTGAAATTAAATCATGTTTACAAGCTGAATTTAGAGTCAAAGACCTTGGTGAACTAAAGTATTTTCTTGGAATTGAGGTAGTCTCTACACCTCAAGATATATGGCTGCTACAGAAGCAATATACTCATGACATGTTACAGAAGTATGGTATGGCTGAATGCAAGCCTATGGAGACACCTCTTGATCAAAATGTCAAGCTACAGATTGATGTTGGGAATGACATAGAGAATGTAACGATGTATTGACAGATGGTGGGCAACTTGATATACTTGACTATTACCCATCCTGACTTATGTTATGCAATGGGGCTGATTAGTCGGTTCATGCAGAAGCCTCGCAAACCACATTTAGATGTAGTCAAGAGGATCATGAGATATGTAAAGGGTAGTACAAATTATGAGTTATTTTATGCATATGGAAAATCCCTTGACTTGACAGGGTTTACTAATGCTTATTGGGCCGGTTGTGCCTATGATAGGAGGTCAACCAATGGTTATGCATTTGGATTGGGCAGTAGTATGATTAGTTAGTAGAGTAAGAAATAGCCTATTGTTGCATTGTCTAGTACAGAAGCTGAGTACATAGGGGCTGCCTTAGCGGCTTGCAAAGCAGTTTGGTTGATGAAACTGCTGAAAGACTTGGGAATGCAGCTAGAAAGTAGAGTGAGATTGCATTGTGATAACCTTAGCAGTGTTATGTTGGCTAGCAATCCTATCTACTATGCTAGATACAAACATATTGAGGTTCACTATCATTTCATCAGAGAAATGGTTCTTACAAGGCAGATTGACTTGATTCATGTGAAGACTGAAGACTAGGTAGCATATATATTTACCAAGTCTCTTGGTAAAGAAAAGTTCATATATTTTAGACAGCTACTTGGACTTTATCAGATGTTTTGAGCTTGAGGGGGAGTGTTAGAATATCAATCTCTTGCTACTCTTAAGTCAGTCTATCTTTATGTGTGTGACCAACATTAGATGGATACAGTTGTAAATGCATGTGACATTCAATAAGTTGGTGTAGTCAGTGACATAACCATAGTTAGTCTTGGTTAGTCATACCTATGTGTATAAGTCTCTTTCAGTTAGTATGAAGGAAGAATAATGGAAGAAGGATTACAACGAGCTGAGGCTCATCTTCTGCTCCACTCTGTCTCTCTCCCTCTCTTCCAACAGTTGCAACCCATGGCCTCTAGGGGGTCCTTGGGTATCAGAGAGAGAGAGAGAGAGAGAGAGAGAGAGAGAGAGAGAGAGAGAGAGAGAGGGAGAGAGGGAGAGAGATGGATAGGGGGTCCTTGGGTATTTCAAAGAGAGAGAGAGAGAGAGAGAGGGAGGGAGGGAGGGAGGGAGGGAGGGAGGGAGATGGATAGGGGGTCCTTGGGTATTTCAAAGAGAGAGAGAGAGAGAGAGAGAGAGAGAGAGAGAGAGAGAGAGAGAGAGAGAGAGAGAGAGAGAGAGAGAGAGAGAGAGAGAGAGAGAGAGAGAGAGAGAGAGAGAGAGAGAGAGAGAGAGAGAGAGAGAGAGAGAGAGATGAATTTTGAGTTGCCATCTAGAATAGTGTTGTAGTAGAGAGAGATAGATAGAGATGCATTTTAGTTCCCATATGAAAATTTCTAGCAGTACAAAGAAAGAGAGAGAGAGAAAGAAAGAGAGAGAGCTCTTGACCTCCCTTAACTACCTCAGAAGCCTCAAGACCATTGCAGGTCAAGGGAGTGAGCCTACATGGGGGTAGAGAGAGAGAGAGAGAGAGAGAGAGAGAGAGAGAGAGAGAGAGAGAGAGAGAGAGAGAGAGAGAGAGAGAGAGAGAGAGAGAGAGAGAGAGAGAGAGAGAGAGAGAGAGAGAGAGGGAATGGGGGTGTAGGGTTGCAAGGAGAGCTTTGGCCTCTATCAACGGCCCCAAAAACCTCCACACAATCGCAACTCAAAGGAATGAACCTACATAGGGTGAGGAAGAAAAGGGGAGAGAGAGAGAGAGAGAGAGAGAGAGAGAGAGAGAGAGAGAGAGAGAGAGAGAGAGAGAGAGAGAGAGAGAGAGAGAGAGAGAGAGAGAGAGAGAGAGCTCTTTACCTAAATGAGTGAGGGAGGGAGCTTAATGTAGTTGCATTTGTGTCATTTGGTACTAGAAGTGTTGGAATTCCAAATCTATGCCAAAGACATAGGGTTTTTTAATGTAAAGAATAGTGTGAAGACGAGAGAGAGAGAGAGAGAGAGAGAGAGAGAGAGAGAGAGAGAGAGAGAGAGAGAGAGAGAGAGAGAGAGAGAGAGAGAGAGAGAGAGAGAGAGAGAGAGAGAGAGAGAGAGAGATGAATTTTGAGTTGCCATCTAGAATAGTGTCGTAGTAGAGAGAGATAGATAGATATGCATTTCAGTTCCCATATGAAAAATTTTGGTAGTACTTAGAGAGAGAGAGAGAGAGAGAGAGAGAGAGAGAGAGAGAGAGAGAGAGAGAGAGACAAGACAGAGACAGAGACAGAGAGAGAGCTCATGACCTCCCTTAACTACCTCAAAAGCCTCTAGACCATTGTAGGTCAAGGGAATGGGCCTACATGGGGGGTAGAGAGAGTGAAAGAGAGAGAGAGAGGGGGGGCGAGGGGAGGGGGTCCAAGGTTGCAAGGCGAGCTTTGGCCTCTATCAATGGCCTTAGAAACCTCCACACCATTGCAACTCAAAGGAATGAGCCTACATAGGGTGAGGGAGAAAAGGAGGGAGAGAGAGAGAGAGAGAGAGCTCTTTACCTGAATGAGTGAGGGAAGGAGCTTAATGTAGTTGCGACCTCTAGCCTATAGGGGATCCTCCTTTTCCTCATGAGAGAGAGAGAGAGAGACACACACACACACATTTAAGTTCCCATTCGAGAAGTGTGGGAAAATTTTGCCCTTGGGTGCAGCTATAGCTCACAAGGGCAACCCTGTATGGGGAGCTCCAAATTGAGGGAGGGGGAGAGAGAGAGCGCAAGAGCTTTTGAATGCTTGTTGACCTTGCATTTTGATTGTAGCCATGGGGCACTCTCCTCTCTAGACCTCAAACTCAAAGAAATACATTGTAGGATCCTGCATTTGTTGCATTTGTGTCATTTGATACCAGAAGTGTTGGAATTCCAAATCTATGCCAAAGACATAGGGTTTTTTAATGTAAAGAATAGTGTGAAGATGAGAGAGAGAGAGAGAGAGAGAGAGAGAGAGAGAGAGAGAGAGAGAGAGAGAGAGAGAGAGAGAGAGAGAGAGAGAGATGAATTGTAAGTTGCCATCTTGAAAAGTGCAGTCGTGGAGAGAGAGAGAGAAAGAGAGACGGAGAGACAAAGACCGAGATGCATTTCAGTTGCCATATGGAAAAGTATGGTAGTACACACACATACATAGAGAGAGAGAACCATGGGGCACTTTGCTCTCTAGGCCTCACACTCAAATAAATACATCGCAGGATCCTACACTTGTCGCATTTGTGTCATTTGGTACCAACAGTGTTGGAATTCCAAACAGAGGGTTTTTAATGTAAAGAACAGTGTGAAGATGAGAGAGAGAGAGAGAGAGAGAGAGAGAGAGAGAGAGAGAGAGAGAGAGAGAGAGAGAGAGAGAGAGAGAGAGAGAGAGTGTGTGTGTGTGTGTGACAGAGAGAGAGAGAGAGAGAGATGTATTTAAGTTCCCATTTGAAAAGTGTGGGAAAATTTTGCCCTCGGGTGGACCTATAGCTCAAAGGGGCAAGTCTATAGGGGGAGCTTCCATTTGGAGGGGGAGAGAGAGAGAGAGAGAGAGAGAGAGAGAGAGAGAGAGAGAGAGAGAGAGAGAGAGAGAGAGAGAGAGAGAGAGAGAGAGAGAGAGAGAGAGAGAGAGAGATGCTTTCAAGTTGCCATATGGAAAAGTGTGGTAGTACACAAAGAGAGAGAGAGAGAGAGAGAGAGAGAGAGAGAGAGAGAGAGAGAGAGAGAGAGAGAGAGAGAGAGATGCTTTCAAGTTGCCATATGGAAAAGTGTGGTAGTACACAAAGAGAGAGAGAGAGAGAGAGAGAGAGAGAGAGAGAGAGAGAGAGAGAGAGAGAGAGAGAGAGAGAGAGAGAGAGAGAGAGAGAGAGAGAGAGAGATCCTGATATGACCTCCCTCAACTGCCTTGCAAGCCTCTAGACCATTGCAGCTCAAAGGAGTGGCCCTATACGGGGGGCAAAGAGAGAGAGAGAGAGACAGAGACAAAGACAAAGATGCATTTCACTTGCCATACGAAAAAGTGTGGTAGTACACACACACACACAGAGGGGGGAGGAAGCTCTTTACTGGCATATGTGAAAAAGGGAGCTTGATATAGTTGCAAATTGTAGCCTCTAGTGGGTCATCCTTAGGTACACACACACACACACACACACACACACACACACATAGAGTTAGAGATCTTGTGCCTCACAAGCATTTAGACCATTGTAGTTCAAAGGAGTGGCCCTACATGGGGGCAGAGGGAGAGAGAGAGAGAGAGAGAGAGAGAGAGAGAGAGAGAGAGAGAGAGAGAGAGAGAGAGAGAGAGAGAGAGAGAGAGAGAGAGAGAGAGAGAGAGAGAGAGAGAGAGAGAGAGAGAGAGAGAGAGAGAGAGAGAGAGAGAGAGAGAGAGAGAGAGAGAGAGAGCTCTTTACATGCATGAGTGCTATCCAGTTAGCCAATAATCTAGTCTTCCATGTGAAGACAAAGCACATTGAGGTGAGGTATCACTTCATTTGTGGGGTCTTTGAGGACAAGTCTATTAACCTTGTCAAGATCTCAACTGACCATAATCCTACAAACTTGCTCACAAAAAGCCTCTCTACATGGCTCTTTTCCTTCCTTAGGAAGTTGACGGGCTTTGGATGAGATGGTATCTTTTGTCATCCTTTTGTAACTATGTACATGTTGTACTATCTTTTTTCTTTTTTCTTCTCACTTCTCACTTAAGTAGATTCTCCTTTAAGTGGGAGGTTGTTGGGGGGAAAGGCACCTCCGCCTAGCCGCCCGTGTATTACTCCACTGATAGTCGCCACCTGCACACTAAAGTTGGTGGGCACCCATCACTACCACTTCATTCTTTATTCTTTCAGTGACATTTGAATAAAGGGAAGGCTGATCACACATTGTGATGACTGTTGGAGTTCCTGCATTTAAGTTCCCATTTGAAAAGTGTGTAAATTTTGCCCTTGGGTGGACCTATAGCTCCAAGGGGCATGCCTGTAGGGGGAGCTCAACTGAGAGAGAGAGCAAGAGCTTTTGAACACTTGTTGACCTTGCTTTCTGATTGTAGCCATGGGGCACTCTGCTCTATAGACTGCACACTCAAAGAAATACATCGCAAGATCCTAAACTTGTCACATTTGTGTCATTTGGAACCAGTAGTGTTGGAATTTCAAATTCATGCAAAGGCATAGAGTTTTTTAATGTAAAGAATAGTGTGAGATGAGAGAGAGAGAGAGAGAGAGAGAGAGAGAGAGAGAGAGAGAGAGAGAGAGATGCATTTAAGTTACCATTTGAAAAGTGTGGGAAAATTTTGCCCTGGAATGGACATATAGCTCAAAGGTACAAGCCTGTAGGGGGAGCTCCCAATTGAGGGGGACGAGAGAGAGAGAACGAGAGCTTTTGAATGCTTGTTAACCTTGCATTTTGATTGTACCCATTGGGCACTCTGCTTTCTAGACCTCACACTTAAAGAAATACATTGCATGATTCTAAACTTGTCATATTTGTATCATATGGTACCAGAAGTGTTGGAATTCCAGATCTATGCCAAAGAAATAGGGTTTTTTAATGTAAATAATAGTGTGAAGACGAGAGATAGAGAGAGAGATAGAGAGAGAGAGAGAGGGAGGGAGGGAGGGAGGGAGGGAGGGAGGGGGCAGGCTTGTCGAGAGAGTTCCTGGCCTCCCTCAACTACCTCACAAGCCTCTGAACCATCGCAACTCAAGGGAGCGGACCTACATGATAGAGAGAGAGAGAGAGAGAGAGAGAGAGAGAGAGAGAGAGAGAGAGAGAGAGAGAGAGAGAGAGAGAGAGAGAGAGAGAGAGAGAGAGAGAGAGAGAGAGAGAGAGAGAGAGAGAGAGAGAGAGAGAGAGAGAGAGAGAGAGAGAGAGAGAGAGAGAGAGAGAGAGAGAGAGAGCTGGGGGGAGAGTTCTCTACCTGCTATAGTGAGGGAGGGAGCTTGATAAAGTTGTAAACTGCAGCCCCTAGGGGGTCCTCCTTGGGTACACACACACACACACATACACACACACACAGAGGGAGAGGGGGAGGGAGAGGGAGAGGGAGAGGGGAAGGAGCTACATGAGTGAGGGAGGGAACTTGTTTTAGTTGCAACCCCCAGCCTCTAAGGGGTCCTTGGGTATCATGAGAGAGAGAGAGAGAGAGAGAGAGAGAGAGAGAGAGAGAGAGAGAGAGAGAGAGAGAGAGAGAGAGAGAGAGAGAGAGAGAGAGAGAGAGAGAGAGAGAGAGAGAGAGAGAGAGAGAGAGAGAGAGAGAGAGAGAGAGAGAAAGAGAGAGATATATATGAATTTTGAGTTGCCATCTCAAAAAGTGTGGTAGTAGAGAGAGATGCATTTAAGTTCCCATTTGAAAAGTGTGGGAAAATTTTGCCATTGGGTGGACCTATAGGTCAAAGGGGCAAGCCTGTAGGGGGGAGCTCCCAATTGAGGGAGAGGGGGGACAAAGAGAGAGCCAGAGCTATTGAATGCTTGTTGACCTTGCATTCTCATTATAGCCATGGGGAACTTTGCTCTCTAGACCACACACTCAAAGAAGTACATTGC
Source organism: Lygodium microphyllum (assembly GCF_053477565.2). Classification (NCBI taxonomy): domain Eukaryota; kingdom Viridiplantae; phylum Streptophyta; class Polypodiopsida; order Schizaeales; family Lygodiaceae; genus Lygodium; species Lygodium microphyllum. Next base: position 6,959,741 of record NC_141163.1, on the reverse strand, counting down.
AAGATCCTGCATTTGTCTCACGTGGTACCAACAGTGTTGGAGTTCGAGTTCTATGCCAAAGACATAGGGTTTTTTAATGTAAAGAATAGTGTGAATACAAGACACAGAGAGAGAGAGAGAGAGAGAGAGAGAGAGAGAGAGAGAGAGAGAGAGAGAGAGAGAGAGAGAGAGAGAGAGAGAGAGAGAGAGAGAGAGAGAGAGAGAGAGAGAGAGAGAGAGATGTGTGTGTGTGTGTGTGTGTTTTTTTTTGAGTTGCCATCTCAAAAAGTGTGGTAGTAGAGAGAGATGCATTTAAGTTCCCATTTGAAAAGTGTGGGAAAATTTTTCCATTGGGTGGACCTATAGCTCAAAGGGGCGAGCCTATAGGGGGAGCTCCCAATTGAGGGAGAGGTGGGGATAGAGAGAGAGCGAGAGCTATTGAACACTTATTGACCTTGCATTCTCATTATAGCCATGGGGCACTTTAGTCTCTGGATCTCGCACTCAAAGAAATGCATTGTAGGATCCTGCACTTGTCTTATGTGGTACCAAGATGTTGGAATTCCATATCTATGCCAAAGACATAGGGTTTTCTCATGTAAAGAATAGTTTGAAGACTAGAGAGAGAGAGAGAGAGAGAGAGAGAGAGAGAGAGAGAGAGAGAGAGAGAGAGAGAGAGAGAGAGAGGGACTTGCAAGGAGAGCTTTGGCCTCCCTCAATTGCCTCACAAACCTCCACACCATTGCAACTCACAGGAATGGGCCTACATAGGGGGAGAGAGAGACAGAGAGAGAGAAAGAGAGCTCTTTACATGCATGAGTGAGGGAGGGAGCTTGACGTATTTGCAACCCGTAGCCTCTAGGGGGTTGTCATTGGGTTTATGAGAGAGAGAGAGGGGGGGGAAGAGAGAGAGACGTATTTAAGTTCCCATTTGAAAAGTGTGTGTAAATTTTGCCCTCGGGTGGACCTGTAGCTCAAATGGACATGCATGTAGGGGGAGCTCCCAATTGAGCGAGAGGGGGGAGGAGAGAGAGTGAGAGCTTTTGAACACTTGTTGACCTTTGCATTCTGATTGTAGCCATGGGGCACTCTACTCTCTAGACCGCACACTCAAAGAAATACATCGCAGGATCCTGCACTTGTCGCATTTGTGTTATTTGGTACCAGTAGTGTTGGAATTTCAAATTTATGCCAAAGACATAGGGTTTTCTGATGGAAAGAATAGTGTGAAGATGAGAGAGAGAGAGAGAGAGAGAGAGAGAGACAATGATACATTTCAGTTGCCATATGAAAAAGTGTGGTAGTACACACAATGAGAGAGAGAGAGAGAGAGAGAGAGAGAGAGAGAGAGAGAGAGAGAGAGAGAGAGAGAGAGAGAGAGAGAGAGAGAGAGAGAGAGAGAGAGAGAGAGAGAGAGAGAGAGAGAGAGAGAGAGAGAGAGAGAGAGAGATCCCAACCTCCCTCAACTTCCTCAAAGCCTCTAGGCCATTGTAGCGCAAAGGAGTGATCCTACATGGGGGGAGAGAGTGTGTGTGTGTGAGTGAGTGAGTGAGTGAGTGAGAGAGAGAGAGTGAGAGATGCATTCAAGTTGCCATATGGAAAAGTGTGGTAGTACACAGAGGGAGAGAGAGAGAGAGAGAGAGGGGGGAGAGAGAGAGAGAGAGAGACAAAGAGAGAGAAAGAGAGACAAACAAACAGGCAGACAGATAGAGAGAGAGAGATATATGCATTTAAGTTCCCATTTGAAAAGGGTGGGAAAATTTTGCCCTCGGGTGGACCTATAGCTCAAAGGGGCAAGCTCCCAATTGAGAGAGAGAGAGAGAGAGAGAGAGAGAGTGTGTGTGTGTGTGTGTGTGTGTGTGAGTGAGTGAGTGAGTGAGAGCCCCTAATATGACCTTGTTCAACTGCCTCACAAGCATTTAGACCATTGCAGCTCAAAGGAGTGGCCCTACATGGAGGGCAGAGGGAGAGAGAGGGAGAGAGAGGGAGAGAGAGAGAGGGCGAGAGAGAGAGAGAGGGAGAGCTCTTTACATGCATGAGTGCTATGCAGTTAGCCAAGAATCTAGGTCTTCCATGCAAAGACAAAACACATTGAGGTGAGGTATCATTTCATTCGTGGGGTCGTTGAGGACAAGTTTGTTGACCTTGTCAAGATCTCAACTTACGAGAATCCTACAGACTTTCTCACGAAAACCCTATCTACATGGCTATTTTCCTTCGTCAAGAAGTTGCTGGGTGTTGGATGAGATGGCATCTTTCCTCATCCTTTTGTATCTATGTACATATTGTACTATCTTTTTTCTTTTTTCTTCTCACTCCTCACTAAAGAAGATTCTCCTTTAAGTGGGAGGTTGTTGGGGGTAAAGGCGCCTCCGCCTAGCCGCCCGTATATTACTACAATGATAGCCACCACCTACACATTGCAAGTGGTGGGCATCCATCACTGTCACTTCATTCTTTATTCTTTCAATGACATTTGAATAAAGGAAAGGCCGATCACACATTGTGATGACTGTTGGAGTTCCCACATTTGGAGTCTCTCTCTTTCTTGCTCTTGCTCCATCTGCCATAGGTCTCACCTCCGTGCTCTCTTGCTTGATCCTTCTCACCTTTCACTCTTTACCTACTTGAGTGAGGGAGGGAGCTTGATGTAGTTGCAAACTGCAGCCTCTAGGGGGTCCTCCTTGGGTTCACGCACACAGAGACAGAGAGAGAGAGATGAATTTTGAGTTTCCATTTGGAAAAGTGTGGTAGTAGAGAGAGAGAGAGAGAGAGAGAGAGAGAGAGAGAGAGAGAGAGAGAGAGAGAGAGCTCTTGACCTCCTCCCTCAACTACCTCACAAGTCTCTAGACCATTGCACCTCAAAGGATTGAGCCTACAAGGGGACTGATATATATATATATATATATATATATATATATAGAGAGAGAGAGAGAGAGAGAGAAGGGGGGGAGTGGCGGGCTTGTAGGGAGAGCTTTGGCCTCCCTCAATTCCCTCACAAGGCTCCACACCATCACAACTCAAAGGAATGAGCCTACATGGGAAGAGGGAGAGAGAGAGAGAGATAGAGAGATAGAGGGAGATCTTAACTTGCATGAGTGAGGGAGGGAGCTTGTTGTAGTTGCAACATGTAGCCTCTATGTCAAGAATCGTGTGGTGGGGGGACTTGCTCAAGATGTTGCGCCAAACACACACAGAATGCACAAGGAGAAGCTCACTCAAGAGACAAGAAGAGAGATGGAGGTCAAAATGTTTTCATGCTGGTTTCTTCTTCTTCTTCCACACACTTTACAATATACACAAAGTATAGATAAGATACAACATAAAGGAAAGTGGCCTACTAAGTCAAACAATGCATAACCGACTACACTAGTCGACTGGTGCTTTAACTATGCCAGCTGTAAATAGGTGTAACAACCTGAATATAATAGTAATGAGTTAGTGGCCATGTGAGAGTCATAATGACCACCGACGTGCTAAGTGTAGACGTGTGGACCCATCTAACTAGGCAGTCCATCATTAATGCCTGCATGTGTTGAGCTTGTCATCTCAACACTCCCCCTCAAGCTCAACTGCATCTCTGCAACTCCAAGTAAGCTTCAAAACTTTTGAAGCTTCTCTGTACCCAATGTCTTCGTGAAGATGTCAGCTATCTGATCCTGTGTGCTAACCTACACCAAGTCAATCTTACCTGCTAGTACCTTCTTTCTCACAAAGTGGTAGTGTATCTCAATATGTTTTGTCCTGGCATGGAACACAGGGTTCCTAGCCAACTATATACTGCTCATGTTGTCATAATAAATGACAACTGGACCTTCCACCTACACATCTAAATCAGCCAATAACTTTTGCAGCCATACTACCTCACATGCTGCAACAGCAGCACCTCTATCCTCAGCCTTTGTAATCAACAAAGCAACTGTAGCTATTCCAAGTAACTGCTACACTACCAAGAGAGAACATGTATCCGCTGGTAGATCTTCTATCAGACATACTACCAGCCCAATCTGCATCTGTGTATCCAAACACATGTACATCTGTACCTGCCTCATAGAAAAGTCCATAATGTAATGTGGACTTCACATATCTCAATATGCGTCTGGCTGCATCCAAATGTGGCTTTCTAGGTACTTGCATAAACTGACGCACAAGACCAACAGCGTAGCTCAAGTCTGGCCTTGTAATGGTCATGTAGATCAAACTCCCCACTATCCTCCTGAACATAGTAGGGTCTTCTATCTCATCCCCAACATCAGCACTCAACTTTACAGTCTGCTCCAATGGAACTGAAAGTGGTTTGCATGCTGTCATACCATACTTGGACAACATATCCAAGCCATATTTTCTTTGGGACAGCCATATACCATCATCACATCTCATCACCTCAATACCAAGAAAGTATCTCAGCTCACCCAAATCTTTCATCTCAAACTTCTTCTTCAAGAAGTCCTTAACTTCAGCAATCCCATTGTCACTATCACCTGTAATAATCAAGTCATCCACATAGATGACTATGATGACCAAACCTGCATCTCCCTTTCTCACATAAAGTGAGTGATCAGCATCAGAAATACAAAATCCAATATTGACAAGATACTCTCCAATCTTGTCAGACCATGCTCTAAGTGCTTGCTTCAGCCCATAGACTGCATTCTTTAACCTGCACACATATGTGGGATGCTCTAAAACCTCATAACCTACTGGCTGCTCCATATACACTTCTACTTACAATTCACCATGCAAAAAGGCATTCTTAACATCCATTTACTGCAAACTCCAACCTTTGGTTGTTGCCAAGGCAATCACACATCTAATAGTTGCCATCCTAGCAACTGGACTAAATGTCTCTTCATAATCTATGCCATATGTTTGAGCATAGCCTTTTGCAACCAGCCTAGCCTTATACCTGCTAACTAAACCATCTGCATTATGCTTGACTTTGTAAACCTACTTACAACCAATAGCTTTCTTACCCTTAGGTAAGGGTACCAAATCCTAAGTCTTATTAGCTTCTAATGCAGCCATCTCCTCATCCATTGTTGCATCCCAATGAGCATGACCAACAGCATCCTCAAAACAAGTGGGCTCAACATCCTCAATTAGTTTCACCATACATATGCAATACAGCCAAACACTTTCAAGTGTGAGACATCAGGCTTCTTACCTGTAAAACATTCTTCGGGAGTCATACCATGAACTGTAGCTGTGGGAGTTCTGTTCATAATATAAACGGTAGTATGAATAGCCTCAGACCAAAAATGCTTAGGCATATTCTTTTCAGCCATCAAGGCACGTGCAACTTCTGCAATATGCCTATTTTTCCTTTCTGCAACCCCATTTTGCTGTGGGATATATCTACATGTGAACTGTCTCTTTATCCCATGAGACCTCAGAAAATCACTGAACTCATTCGAGAGGTACTCTCCCCCTCCATCTAACCTCAAGCACTTTACTTTCAAGCCTATTTCTCTTTCAATTGCACCCTTGAAAGTTCTAAAGTGCTCAAACGCTTCACTCTTTTCCTTCATAAAATATACCCACAGCTTTCTAGAACAATCATCAATGAATGTGACAAAGTATGAACTACCTCCAAAAGATACATTTTGTGTAAGCCCCCAAATATCTGTATGCACAACATCAAGGATATTTCTGCTTACATCTCTATCATGTGAAAAGGGTTGTCTTTCCTACTTACCAAACTGACATACTTCGCATACCTTATGAAATTCTGCAATTCTAAATGTAGGCAAACATGTACCTTTGGACTGCATTAATTTCATCCTTTGTACATTCGCATGTCCAATGTGTTTGTGCCAAATTTCAACATCTGCAACATAGCAGCATTGATTGGATTTTGTCAGGCTCTATAACCCTAGGTCTATCGCACAGGGAAATTGTCCTGCCATTACCCATGGAGGACCGACCTGAAGGTTTCTAATTGACCTAACAATCACCTATCAACAACTAGTTCATATCCGGAGATGTCCTTTGAGAGGCTTCTTGTCCGGAAGGAGTGATGGCCACTACCCTTGGTTCATGGAGTATAAAGATTTTTTCTAGTAGCAGAATAAGGATTTATGAAATCCCTCACAGTGCTCTGGCGACACAGCAGTCGTATCTTTCCCCTAAGATAATTTACAATTCAGATTCGAAGTCCAAACCTTAGGTAAGTCAACAAATCGGCCCTGTTGAGATATCGAGCTCCACTCGTGATACGCCAGGGTGACCGTTGTATATTTATGTCACCGACTTGTCAGTTGCAGACGCGGTTGGTACACCGCCCATGAATAATAGCTACATGATAGCTATCCTTATCTACTCTAGTTCGTGGCTCAGTTAGTATGCCACCTTAGTTAGTTGAGTTTGGTTTGAGACCCATATATAGGGTTCTTCTATTTCTTTGTACTTGAGTTCTTTTGGCTTACACAACTAAGAAGAGGAAAACTGTTTTCAGCCTCCACCCTTGTGTGTCTTCCCCCATTGTGCAAGCAAGAAAGCTTCAAGCGAGACTCCTTCCTTCTCTCCCACAATCTTGACATGGTATCAGAGCCTTGTTCGTGGTAAGGAGCTCAAGAAAGCAAGCCAAGCTCGCGGTGGTCTGGTAAGAGGAGCAGTGTTGCTTTCATTTCCTGTTTTGGGAGCAGATCTCTGCAGGTAGCACAGCCGGAAATTGCAGGAGTGCATTGTCTCAGGTTGAGACGCCCTTCGCGGTGAAGCAAGAGGGCAGTATATGCTGCGGGAGAAGGCTTTAGCCCTCGGCGACCTTGTTTTTTTGATTTGAGGCCATTTCGGGGCCTGTTTTGCAGACGGAAGTTTTCTGCACGCACTCAAGAAAAGGCTCAGTTTTATGCTGTGCGACCATTGTTCTACAGGTCGGTGAAAAGTTACTGTAGAAATTGCATCGTATGCTTGTGCGCAGAGACATTGGGAGTTTCAGAATCATCCTTGGTTCCTGTTTATGCAAAATCGTCACTAGGAAGTGACTGTGTGGTCAAATACCACTTTCGCCAGTTTTGCAGATTTGCCCTTGTGAGGGTGAAGCTGTGTTTTTTGCAGTGACAGAATTTCTTGCAGTATTCTGTAATGGCGTCTGATTCTCTTTCACAGATTGTCACTGAAAAGCTTGACAAGAACAACTTCCAGGCATGGAAGTTTAGAATGACGAATTTCCTTATGGGAAAAGGATATTGGGAATTTGTTGCAGGAAATGAAGAAGAACCAGTTCTTCCTGATGTTCCCAATCAACAACAAATGCAGGCATTTAAAACATGGCATGAGAGAGCCAGGAAAGTTATGTATTGGCTGTCTATCAGTATTTCAGACTCTATGATTGTGCATATTCAGGATGCAAGTACGCCAAAGGAGGCATGGGATACTTTGTCAAAAATGTATAGCACAAATACGCAAGCCAGGAAAATGCAGCTCAAGCAAGAGTTGCATAATGTGCAAAGAGAAAGTATGAGCATCAACGACTACCACATGAAGGTGAAGAAGATTGCAGATGCACTTGCTTCCATTGGGTCGCCAGTGGAAGATGATGATTTAGTTTCCGTAACCTTGAATGGTCTAGGAAAGGATTATGCACAGTTTCGGACATCCATTTCAGTTCGTGAAAGATTTCCTGATTTTGAGGAGTTGATTGCTCTTCTAATTTCTGAGGAACAGAGAAATGGTGGTGCATCTTCTTCAGGAGGAACTTCAAAAGAAGCAGTCTTCTACTCAAATGCTGGAAGAGGTAGAGGCAGAGGTAGAGGAGGCCGATTTGGAGGCCGTGGCAGAAATCAGAATATGCAGCAAACTCAAGAAAACCAGTCCTATGGAGGAGGACGTGGTAACTCTAGAGGCAGGGGGAGCCAAAGAGGTCGTGGTGGATGGCAAAGAGGCCAAAATGCAAACAGTAATGTTGAATGCTACTACTGTGGTAAAATGGGTCATATGGCTAAAGACTGCTATAAAAAGCAGAATGACATCATGAATGGAAAACTGCAACAAGGAAATTATGCATCTTCTAGTAGACAGGGTGATGACAGAAATGAGCATTTGTTCATGGTGCAGCACATGAACAATTCTATGACAAGTGCAGAAGAAAGCAATGATGTATGGTATGTTGACTCAGGTGCATCAAACCACATGACAGGTCATGCAGAATGGATGGAGGATGCAAGGAAAATGGAAAAACCAGGATTTGTGGAGACTGGTGATGATACTGCACATCCTATTGTGCAGATTGGAAAAATTCCCTTGTCTATGCAGGGTGGGAAAAAGAAATACCTGTCCGATGTATTTCATGTCCCGAATATCACCAAGAATCTGGTTTCAGTTGGTCAAATGGTTGAACAGGGCTTGCAGGTCAGATTTAATCCTCATGGATGCTTTGTTGAGGATATGAAAAATAAAGGTCGCTTGATAGCAAAAGGAAAGAAGAAGGGCAGAATGTTTACATTGGATGCAGACATGTCTGAATTGAGTGCAGCAATGTTTGCACATGGGACCGGTGTAGTTGCAGATATTGATATCTGGCATAAACGCATTGGTCATGTTAATGTACAGCGACTTAAATCAATGCAGGCCCAAAATATTGTTGCAGGATTGCCCAAATTCAAGGTTGCAGAAATGCATAAGGTATGTGAAGCCTGTCAGTTTGGAAAACAGGCAAGGAAACCATTTCCTAGACATGTTCAAGAGAGTGAGAAGCCATTGGAATTAATTCACTCTGATGTGTGGACAACTAAAGCTGCATCTCTTGGAGGCTGTCATTATTTTGTCAGTTTTATTGATGACTATAGCAGAAAAGTTTGGGTGTATTTTATGAAAAAGAAAAGTGAAGTTTTTGGGCATTTCAAAACTCTTAAAGCTATGGTTGAAAAAGAAACAGGCTTGCAGATAAAATGCCTAAGGTCAGATGGAGGGGGAGAGTACCTCTCAAATGAGTTTGCAAAGTTCTTGCAGGAGCATGGCATAAAGCAGCAATATTCATGCAGTTATACCCCACAACAAAATGGAATTGCAGAAAGGAAAAACAGGCATATTGGAGAGGTATCTCGTGCCATGCTCAATGAAAAAGACTTGCCAGATTTTTATTGGGCTGAAGCAGTTGCTACAGCAGTCTACATAATGAACAGGACTCCCACTGCAGCAATACATGGAATGACTCCAGAGGAGAGGTATACTGGTAGGAAACCAGATATTTCTCATTTGAAAATTTTTGGTTGCATTGCCTATGTACATGTGCCAGATGAGCTGAGATCCAAGTTGGATCCAAAAGCTGAGAAGTGCATCTTTATTGGTTACTCTCTGCAGCAAAAAGGGTATAGATGCTATAACCCTTCTACTCGTAAGTTTACAGTGAGCAGAGATGTTGTTTTTGATGAGATGAGTAGCTGGTATAAACCAGTAAATGTGATTGATGATGAAGATGCACAAAATGGTAATGCTACACAGAATTCACAGCAGCAGTCACAAAATATTAGTGGACCTGGAGCGTCCTCTAGCAGTGGTTCACATTCTTCGCCATGGACAGGCAGATTGAGATCAGGAGAATCTTCTCAAAGCAATGCAGATAGTGGTATGCAGGTATCACGAAAAGGAAAAGAGAAGGTTGATCAGCCCATGTTTGATGTGAATGCAGGTCACTCTTATGTGGATGGTAAATCCAGTGGCTCAGAACAGAGCATTGATGATGAGTTGGGTATTCCTTCTATTGTTACACCTGGAGTAAGGAAGACCAGGGATGTTTTGAGAGCACCTGGGAGTGAACCTACTTTGCGCAGGTCTACAAGAGCTAGGTATCCTGTGGATAGGCTGAAATATGATGGATTTACAGCCATTCACTATGCATATATGGTCAAAGTGATACAGGAACCAGAACCCACATCTTTTGAGCAAGCCATGGGAAAAGAAAAATGGGAGAAAGCCATGGATGAAGAAATGGATGCCTTGGAAGCAAATGCTACATGGGAGTTAGTACCTTTGCCTAAAGGTAAGAATGCAGTTGGCTGTAAGTGGGTTTATAAGGTGAAGCACAATGCTGATGGTTCTGTGAACAGATACAAGGCAAGATTAGTAGTCAAGGGGTATGCACAAACATATGGCATTGAATATGAAGAAACATTTAGTCCGGTTGCAAGGATGGCAACCGTAAGAGCAGTCATTGCTATGGCTGCATCAAAGGGATGGTCTTTACATCAGATGGATGTAAAGAATGCCTTCTTGCATGGTGATTTGCAAGAAGAGGTCTATATGGAGCAGCCACCAGGTTATGTGCATGATGTTCATCCTGAGTTTGTTTGCAGGTTGAAGAAAGCCTTGTATGGCTTGAAGCAAGCACCTAGAGCATGGTCTGACAAGATAGGACAGTATCTTGTCACTATTGGCTTTCAGATTTCCAAGGCAGATTTCTCACTTTATGTGAGAAAAACAGAGAAAGGTATTATGCTGCTTGTCATTTATGTTGATGATTTGATTATGACAGGTGATAGTGATGAAGATATCCTTCATGTGAAAATGCTATTGAAGCAGAAGTTTGAGATGAAGGATTTGGGAGAGCTGCGTTATTTCTTGGGCATTGAGGTGATTAGATCACCAAGTGGGATACAGCTCTTGCAGAGGCAGTATGGATTGGACATGCTGTCCAAATATGGGATGACAGGCTGTAAGCCTATTTCAGTTCCTTTGGAGCAAAATGTGAAGCTGAGCACAGATGCAGGTGAGCTTCTAGAAGACCCTACTATGTACAGACGCATAGTAGGAAGTTTGATTTATATGACTATTACCAGGCCAGATTTGAGCTATGCTGTTGGATTGGTAAGTCAGTTTATGCAGGCTCCAAGGAAACCACATTTGGATGCGGCTAGACGCATACTTAGGTATGTGAAGTCCACATTGCAGTATGGACTATTTTATGAGACTGGGGTTCAGATACAGTTGCATGGATACACTGATGCTGATTGGGCTGGTAGTATTTCTGATAGACGATCTACCAGTGGATATGTATTCTCTTTTGGGAGTGCTGCAGTCACTTGGAGCAGCAAGAAACAGCCTACAGTTGCCTTGTCGAGCACAGAGGCTGAGTACAGGGGTGCAGCAATGGCTGCATGTGAGGTAGCTTGGTTGCATAAGCTACTTTATGATATGCATCAGTCTACAGATGGGCCAGTTGTCATTTATTGTGACAACATGAGTAGTATACACTTGGCAAATAACCCAGTCTATCATGCTAGAACAAAGCACATTGAGGTGCATTATCACTATGTGCGAGAGAGGGTTTTACTAGGTCTTATTGATCTAGTTTATGTCAGCACAGAGGATCAGGTAGCTGACATATTCACGAAGGCATTGGGCGCAGAGAAGCTGCGCAAGTTCAGAGACCTGCTTGGTGTGCAGGAATTGGGATTGAGCTCGAGGGGGAGTGTTGAGATATCGAGCTCCACTCGTGATACGCCAGGGTGACCGTTGTATATTTATGTCACCGACTTGTCAGTTGCAGACGCGGTTGGTACACCGCCCATGAATAATAGCTACATGATAGCTATCCTTATCTACTCTAGTTCGTGGCTCAGTTAGTATGCCACCTTAGTTAGTTGAGTTTGGTTTGAGACCCATATATAGGGTTCTTCTATTTCTTTGTACTTGAGTTCTTTTGGCTTACACAACTAAGAAGAGGAAAACTGTTTTCAGCCTCCACCCTTGTGTGTCTTCCCCCATTGTGCAAGCAAGAAAGCTTCAAGCGAGACTCCTTCCTTCTCTCCCACAATCTTGACAGGCCCTTCGTAGGGTTTCTTCCTAGCGTTTATTTTGGGAGAAAACTCTCGGCTAACCAAGGTTAACCTCTTATAAGACTGGATTCATCAAGAATTCATCCACCCGCTTCCCTCTATGGAAGTTCTTAGTTATCTAATTACCTACCGCATTACATGAAACATATGAAAATAGCTTCATTAATTAAAAATAATCATTTTATGCACAGTTGTTCATTTAAGTAATTTACTCACAGACATATAATCAGAATTTAAAAAATTCATTGATTATGTTCCATAATGTGTGTTCTCCCACCCATACAGGAGAAAAATTACAATTTCATGTGTTTCTTCATCTGGCGCATCTGCACATCACCAATATCAAATCCACCTATAGCTAGAATTTTTAGGTGTCCCAAGTAGAATGTGGGCCATACAAGGGACCAATATTTCCTAGGTGTGTAAATGATTTACTAGCCAGATCCCCCCTGGCACCCTATCCACCTCCTACTTAATATGATCCCTATTGGGAGACCTCTCGCCATTAGAGTTGGTCCATGCTTCCACAGTGGTAAAAGCATCCCCTCTTGGTATGTGGATTTAGCACCTATCCTTGGAGAGGTATAGGGCTCCTCAATTTATATATGTTCCAATACTTAATTCAATTAGGATCTAATCTAGAAAATCACAAACAAGTTTGATGTCTTCCAGCAGTTATGGCTTCAATCAATCATGCAACTTTCAAGTGATGATTAATCTAGTAGCAATCGACACTTGAATTTCACCTAATGAACTCTTCCCCTTGGAATTAAACTAAGGGTATCTAGATTTTGGGGTCTCTAACTTCCCAATTTAAGGTTTATTCTTGTAACCAAGTTTCTTGGCCTCAAGTCAGTTTCTTTAACTTAGAGTTATTTCTCTTTTTTGCAGCATAAATCAATTTTCTTTGGAATGTATACACACATTAAAATAAACTAAGTAATGGGGACATTACAAATTTTTAACTTCGACCTTTGAATCCCTATGATTAGGGCATTTGAATTAATCTTCCTCATCACAACACATGATTTGGTTGAGATTTTCCACATGACCCCAATCTCCACTTGACATAACAAGCATTAAGACTAAGCTTGGTAGGTTGGGAGATAAGACTAGCCATATACCAACAAAGGATGTTGTATGTTGTACCATAGCTAGGACTCAAAATCTTAGCAAAGTATCTAGATCACCTATTTGATATAGCTATTCAATTGCCTATTGATATGCCAAAATATTAACTCTTGTTTACCAAATCCTAGAACTAGTGTGACCAATTATCTTGATTGATATGTTTGTCTCCAAATGTTTTTGAAGAATGAACTCTAGCATGTGGTGAGAAACATGAAAAAAGAAAAATGATTGGTCATGTATCTTAGATAAGGTGTGGAGACCATCTAGGATGCCAATTGGTAGAGACTTATGTGCCTTTTCCAATGCTTATGTCAAAAGAGGTGAGATCCCTATCATTGCTTTATAAAATAATAATTAAGCTACTTCCCAAGTCTTCAACTTAGGATAAATCAATCATATGAAGACCCATCATATTCTAATCTACAAAATTAGTGCCAATGTGATTGTTGTGCAAAGGTGATTGCATGAAGAGCGAATTTCATACTACCAAAGCTATTGCATAAGTCTTAGTATGGGTTTCTTTATGGAAGGAAAATACATTGATGCAACCCTCAATTTAATGGTTGCCATTGAATATGCAATTGGAAGTTGTGGGAACATGGTGCTTATCAACACTGAGTAATACAATGCCTTTCACATGGTCTGATGGGAATTTTTCATGATAGTCCTAGCAAGACTAGGAATGGGGACTCGACAAATTTGCTACATGGTGGATGTACTCATCATCAATGCAGCTACAAAAATGGGGATCAATGGAAACCTATTCCACCCCTCTTGGTTTGAGACTAATCAAACTAGGATCTTTACTTGCACCTATGCTCTTCTCCTTCTATTGATACTTCTAGATATGTGCCAAATCCTTTTCTTAATGATAACTCAAACCTAATTTTGATTAACAAAGATAATAGTGGGAAGATTCTTAAGATTTATGAGTAGTATGCAGTTTTTTGAGGTGCAAAAATTGTAAGTGTAAGATAGATCTTCTCTATCTAGGTTTGGAAGATACCCCTAATTGGATTTCTCAACTCGGCTATAAGGTAATCAAGTCAAAGGAAGATTTTTAGTATTAGAATAGCCTCTAGGGTTGGGCATATCTACCACTAAGAAAATGGATTGAATGCAAAGAAAGAAGGAAAATATATTAGATAAGTTTTTTACCTTGCATCTGAGTTTTGCAAGTAAATTAGTGGTGCTAGAAAAGATACTCTCATGTGTCTTACTATTTTTTGTAGTAGTAACCCCATTCTCTAGGGTGAAATGGGAAAGATCTTAGAAGTTGTTACAAATATTTTTGTGGAGCTTTGAATGAGGTAGGTGGCATTTTATTTTTTGGAAATTGATAACCACAAAAAAAGGAATTGTGGAGAATTTAAGGCTAGAGAAATTCAATCAGAAGCCAAAAAGCTTGATCTTAATTTTTTTTCTAGAAGGTTAATGATGGAAAATCCAAGGGCAACTAACTTGATCAAAAACATGTCAAAGAAGGCAAAGATACCTAGGGGAAAATGGAAAAGACTTACTAGGAGAACAACTACTCACCAATGGTAAAATCACACTCCTAGGATTTGTCACAACACAAGTGATTATTGATCAGTTGGAGCAAATCATATCCAATCTTTGAATAATATCTAAAAAGGAGTATGAGAGGAAAAGTGCTACTACAAAGTGTTTGGAAAGTTTATACTATGAATGTCACCCCTCTCACCCAAAACCTCAAAATGTCAACAACAAGGGACTAGTGAGATGGTTGGACATCTAGAACACTGATATGTAGGGAATACTTGATGGAGAAAATAATATATAATTTGTCGCTAGATCAAGTAGAGTGTAATATATCCATGCAATTAAAAGTTAGTTGGTTAGTTCAAAATTTAGTTAGTCAATTAATAAGTTAGTAAGATTACTAACAAAAGACTAACTAAAGTAAAAAAACTAATTAACGTTAATAATTAAGGATTTTTATTTAATTAAAAATATATGTTTAAAAAATCGAGAGTCGTAAATCGGATATTTTTCTCGGATTGACAAGGACCGTAGCCACCCTTCATGTAAGTTACAACATGAACGGAACTTATGAGCTATATTAATCACTAATATTAATGTGTATAGTTTGGATGGTCCAAAAATATTAGATTTTAGGCAAAACTAGTATATTTTAGATATTATCTTAAAAAGATATGGAGATTTCTAGAACTAGATGTTATTTAAAAGAAAAGGCAAGTGATGTTTTAGTTAGTTTTGATATTTTATAAAAAGAAAAAAATAAAGAGAGGATTTGCAAAATCGTGCACCCCACGATCGTAGTCTACAGGCAGTAGACAGCACTTCGAACAGAGAAAAGAAGGAGTGAAGGAAGAGCTTTCTAAACAAGTGTCTTGGAGTTTTACCCCCCTTTTAGAGCCAATGGAACCATCAGATTTATGATCTGAGCATCAGATTACTAATCTTTCCAAGATCCCTCTCCAAAAAGAGCTCCACTTCTCAGCCACAAGCCCTCTTCTCTAATTCACTATAAATATGAGGCATGGGGAGGCACAATAAAGCATAAGGAGACCTCGAGAGGCTGTGAGAGAGGTAGAGAGAAGAATACCC
Source organism: Lygodium microphyllum (assembly GCF_053477565.2). Taxonomy (NCBI): domain Eukaryota; kingdom Viridiplantae; phylum Streptophyta; class Polypodiopsida; order Schizaeales; family Lygodiaceae; genus Lygodium; species Lygodium microphyllum. The sequence goes on along the minus strand of NC_141163.1, from coordinate 6,944,265 downwards.
CTCCAAGAGATTTTGAGAGAGAGCTTGAGAGAGAGAGAGAGAGAGAGAGAGTAGTTACCCTAAAAGTCTGCACAATTCCCTCTATCTTAATCCTCGGCTTAACTATCTTCTCTTACACTCTCCTATCTTGAATCTATTCCACCTTCTAAATCTCTTGAGTCTACTTGCGGACAATGGCGCCCAAGCGAAGAATGTCACGTAAGGATAGCAATTCCATAACCAACAACAAAGCTTCAAGCAAAAGCATCACTGTCAATTCAACTACAGTTCCATTCGTAAGTAATGTATTTCCAAATTGATAGATGCTTGTTTTGATTCTCGTATGAGATACGTCAGGCCCCATACTATGATACACGAGTATAGGTCATCGAAAGGGATAAATTTTATCTCACGTATTCAAAAGATTGGGCTTGCAAAGTGCATGTATTAAGGAAAGTTAATTGCACCTAGTTGCATATGGCTTGTTCGTTGATAGAACAATTACAAGGAAGAATTAGTCAAGGGTTATGAAGGATATAGTCATTAAAAGAACGACATTAAAAGATTGTGCATACAAGTGCTAGGTTAAAGCATTGTCAAGGGTTATAAATAGCATAATTGCTAAAAGAATATGACATTAAGAATCATGAATAGAAAGTACTAGTTTAGATACTTCAAGAGTACTTAGCTTAAGAGCCCAAATATTAAGAAGAACTAGATTCTAGCTCAAGGAAAGGCCTGTTGGAGTTTAATTACTTGAGATAATCTCGCACTTATCTTATCAAGTATTTACACATTATGCCTATAATATATTTTGATATATGAGGATAATTTCCTATTTGCCTCATGACTTGACTAAGAGCTAGTACAAGAAATTAATCATAAGGGTTAAAACAAAGATGTCTTGAGATCCGTCGGATAACGATGACTCTTACCAATCCAAATTCAGGGTTGGGTTATCAATCAAGGTAAGTGACCTACAGAACTTACATCATGAATAGTGTTTGAACCCTTAACATATGCCCTAGCCGAAGGAAGGAAGTGTTAAGAAACATTTTTTATTGCTCTTAGATCCCAAGGGGGAGAGCAAATATACGATGGAAATGTTATATCTTCTATTCTTGCATTGTTTGGGAAGAATACAATTGGTTGATGGAACAAAATCCTAAATGCTTTTACATTCAACTAGTTGTTAGTTTGTTGTTTGGATGATTTTTTCAAGTGCTTGTGATTTATGCTAAATGCATGGCAAGGGTCTGTGACGACAAGTTGCCATGGGGATAAATGAATGTTTTAGGGTTGAATGCCTTGTTTGTGCTTGATTCTTAAAGGATTTAATTAAGGAAGGATATTTTGCATGGGTGGATTACCTCCATGATCGCACCGTGGATTAATCCAAAGAGGGCACTGTTCGATTCATGGGCCAACGGTTGAGTGGTGAAAAGGCCAACCACAGGAATGATGTTTTGCTCTTAGACAGCTTGCGGGTCTACTGGAACTTTGGACACCTCTTGCTAGGTCTAGAATGGAGTTGAAGACCTCCGTGGCCCCCAACGTCTGGGCATGTTGGGAGATCCTGTTCTAGATAAAGGATTGAGTTTGTGGTGCCATGAGATTTGGACCAGTTAGTTCTACAAGGCAGAAGAGATACTTCTGTTGGACAGAAGGGATACATAATTTTTTCTATATGGGTGGGAGACAAATATTAACTCGAAGATAAGTTAAGGAACTTGTTTGAACTTGTTTGTCAATAGATGAACTTGTTTGTCAATAGATTGCTTGCTTTGTTTTCATGTTTGTGCTATAAGTTATGCGAACGAACCCTATTTCCTTAAAGGCTTAAGTAATGAAACTGATTTTAAGTGTCGCACATAAATGTGGTAGGACCTAATTAGAAAACTAAAGCTATCAAGGAAAGCGGGTGGGTAGACCCTCGATGGGGTCCCAGAGAACTGGGAAGCTTGTCACAAGGTTTTACCGACGCCCAAAGACCCTTAGGAATTGTTAGATTAGAACCCTGATTCGTGCCATTTTAGGGGACCGGAATGGGACTATGCCCTATGGGTAGAGAGGTTGAGCGACGCATCCCTCTCGTTTCCCATTCTCTTTTAACCATGTGTGGCATGGGTCTGCTTCTGCTTGGGTATCTTTGTGTAAAGTAGGATGTCCAAGATCTGACGCTAGAATGCTATTAGGAGACCTTGGCCACTAGGAGCCCAAATTTCAAGTAGATCCTAGTGGGTTTGGCCGTGAACGTTTCATTGTGAGACGGATTCGAAAAACCCTAGGTGACAAAACCCGAAATATTCCATGGGAGTACCGGGCAACGACGCTTAGATTTATTTCTCAATAGATCGCTAAAAGCCTGCCTAGCGATGGGTGGGCACCTTACATAGAGAGGGAGTGGTTGAATACACTTCTCCAACAAAAAGGATGCAAAGTGGCTATGAGACATGAAGTTTGGACTCGAAGTCACCTCATGCTCTCTTTTCAATACAAGGAGAAAATCAACATGCAAAATGAGGAAGAAATTGAAATTTAAAGAAGAGAAGAGACATGTGGTTTCCCACATCAAAGAAGAGTGGAAAACATTTTACCATCAAAACATTGTTGGCATTTTGAGAATAAAATAATTAAGAACATGGAAGGTGAAAAATGCTTTGGAGAGCATACACTCCATAGATACATAGTGAGACAATCACCCATCTTTATTGGCATTAATGGAGGTGAGAATATTATGGGTGGCAACAATGAGATAATGGGTCCATCTTGTTTAGCTAAATACTATGAGCAAGATGGATACATCTTTGTTTCATGGATAAATGATCCTTAGATGAGAAGTCCTTAAAGATTTACAATGTACTAGAGGCCATTTTTCTCAATACCATTTGGATCAATAGTAACATGTTTTTGATAAAGTAAGAATGTTATGTTTTATTCTCTAGCTATACTTAGGGAACTTGTGAAAAAAGATCAATTCTTCAAGGTTGCCTTCAAACACCTAGCTAAGATTGGGGAATTTTGGATTTGCTAACTCACCCAATTTTATTGGTGTATATATTCAATGAAAATTCTATTTCAAAGTAAAAAATAGTAAATCATATAGATCTCTTTGAGTCTAATATCTATCAACTAACTATAACTAAGGAAGCTAAGACATGTTTTACATTAGTCTCTTATTAAGAAATAAAATAGCCAATGTAATCAATCAACACATTATGTCTAATACAAAAAAAATCAAACACAACCAAGTAATAGTAATAAAAGTAATGTATAACTAGTTCTTGTTTGAAGCACATTGTCCCTTTCTATAAAGCAAAGTTCAAGATAAGCTCTTCCTTCAAATTTAAGTACATGTTTCATGGACTTTGAAATAATATTGTGTTTGTTGGTTCATACTCACTCACTAGCTCAATGTGAAGATAATAAAGAGATATTTTACTAGCACTATAAATATAATAATCAAGGATGTGATTGTAAGATTCTTATAGAAAAAACTATGTGAACTCAAAAAGGAAGAAAAATGAGGAAGGAACTAGTAAGGAGGAGAAGAAGGAAAGAAGACAATCAGAATGGAGGGAGGTAATCAAACATGAAAAAGGACTCAAATTGAATATCCAATTTCACTTTTATGAAGATAAGAGATGATCTTTATTAGGGAAATCATTATCACCTTTATGGACATCTAGATTTTTAAGTTTGATGTAAGCCACACAAATGTGACGATAGTGACTGTTTAGGGATTTTACACATATTTATTTATAAGAAAATTAAATCTTTGAAAAAACGCAAAGTGATTTTTCTACTCAAATATTTTCTCATACAACGATCTCCTATAAGGCTTTTTCGAGAAATCAAAACTCCCCTAGTCTAGTCAAACTAGTTTACATGTACATATATTGGTATATAAAGAACTTCATACATTAGTTTCTAAAAATGATAACATCACACTTTTCTTTGTTATTCTTTGAGTTATTTATATATATGTAGACTTTTCTGTTAGCTAAAGGAAGAAGGTCACATTCTTGTGAAAGGTTTGGCTCCTCACAGAAAGCAATAATGGTAGTTGTATCTATCACCCTCTTATGAATAAGCTCTCTTTATGGGAATTGGAAAATTATCCTTAATGGATAGATATAGACCAAGATATTACATTGGAAAGGGAGAAAGAACTTAGGCATAAAGAGTGGTATATAAAATGATGTGGAGTTGAGGCACTTAAGAAGAGAAAAGGAAAAAGGTTTTTAGATGCATTACATTTTCCCTATCTACTATATTTTTTGGGGTGTGTTATGGATAGGATATTGGATTTTTTGATTTTATAATAATATTCTATAGATGCATAAGACAAAGATAGTGGTTGTAGAGAATAAAAAGTTGTTAGAGATGAAGATATGTTGAATTCACTTTACAAACTTTGATATTTGAAATTTAGCATGTGAAGTATCTTTAAGTGTTTTCTTATTTTTGAGCTCACATTTACATGACATTCAAAAATGATATCAATAGAATATTCCAAAAATGGAGGCAAGGAAGACAACAAGGTTCATATTTATCCCACAAGAGGATCTTTTTTGCAATATGAATAATGTAGGCAAGAGATGTAATGCATTGGTTGTTTTTGGACCTTATGTTAGGAGGTTCACATTTTTCTAATATTCCACATCCCCTATAGGATAATATTTTAGAGGATCACATGCACTATGATGTTTCTTTGGTTTCCTTTATTCTAATAATTACTTGATGGTTGCTATAGTGATGGTCTCCATTGGAGTCAATTTGTGTTATATAGTTGCAAATTTGTTATTTTTTAACAATCTTTTTGTAGCCCATACAATTAGTGGTTTCTTGACTATCTAAAATGAGATATATTGCATAAGGCTCCATTATAGGGTGAGTTGAGTGTTATGTGGATGTTTATAATTTGGAGAATGTGTGTTGACTAGTAATTATTCTCTACTTCTCTTATGATTTTAATAAGTATGGTGGTTATCATACAAAGGTGAGTATGTGAACATGAATATTCTTGTGGGTAACATGGCTTGATGGTGCAAAACAAATTTCCCAATCTAATCTCAAACTTGCATTGGTTTATATCAATATTAATCATGATTTGAAGATGTACATCACAACCTTGACATTTTATTAAAGAGAGCACATAAGTGTTTGAGTCATCACATTGCAACATATGGATATACATGCTTATCATCACATTGCTAGTATATCATACACAATTGGGCCCTAGGGACATAGTGGTGTGATAGCATAGAGATAAGACACACATTCTTGGCTTGCTTTTTTTAGCTTTACTATCATCATGATGGTATATGTCTTGAGTTGGGATGTGGTACATCCCCTCTACTCAAAGGTATGCATGAATAGTGGAAAGCTATGTGCATACATTGATGTGGATGGGGGTTTGACTACATCGTATATTTAACACTTGCTTCTTACTAAAAGGAAAGAGGGACATGAATATTATACAAGAGTGTTACGCATTGATAAAATGAGATGGATGATCAAGTACATTTTAATCCCTATGGCTAGTGAGATTTTATTAGTTTTACTATGCACGTTTTTGGGCATTTATTTTATCATGATTTTAGACTATCCTCCATGATGAAGTTTTATCATGCATGCTTTGCTATTGTGCTTGCAACCTAAGTATATAACTTGTATATGTGGTCATGTAACTCTAAATCAAAACTCAAATACCTCTTGATTATGCCACATGGTTCAAATTTCAAATAATTTAAATGTCACACATGCTTTATAAGAAGATTTGTTGGGCACTTTGAAAGGTGAGAAGGATCGAAGCTTTGTCACAACTCTATAGAAACTGAATTTGTATCCTTTTTTATTAATTTTTCTATATAATGATTTATTAAATTTATTTCCTTTGCACTAATTAGATATAAAGAAAAGTGCATTGGAGCTGGCCACTGATGAGTGGTCACAGGTTGTGGTGGACCCACGCGGTGGGTTAGAGAAAAGATAGTTCACACTTCCACCTATATGGCCCGATTGGGCGCTTGTGACTATATGGTCGTGACAAGTATAAAGAAAAAGAAAAGATTAAGTTTGCAGCTTTACATTTAACCGACTTAGCCTATACTTCGTGGACGGGGTTGGAATATGATCATGCTGCCCCAAAATCATGGCGGTCCTTTGTTCGCATGATACAAAGCCAATTTCTTCCTGTTCATAAAAAAAGAGATGTAAAAATGGAATGGGATCGGCTTTGGCAAAGGAAAAATGAGTCACTTGGTGACTATACCAAGAGATTTTGGGAGCTACTTTTGAAGGTCCAACATTTCAAGAAGATTAGCAGTTCGGAAAAGCTTAGGAAGTTTCAAGGAGGTTTGCATTTTAAACTTCGTACTGCTCTTAATCATTATCATTGTTCTAGTCTCAGGGAACTCATTGACCATGCTGAGACATGGGAAATGGAGCACAATGGCAACAAATCATTCCAAAAGAATGATAACAAGAGAGTAGCTGACGATGAGGAGTATTCAGCCCCAAATGAAGGACAAAAACAGCGGCAAAAGCAGCCATCAAATCAAAAGAAAATGAAACCCTATGCACCTCCTAATGCTCCTCAATTTCACTCCAATCTATACCCACAAGCAAAGCAACTTTTCAAAGAAGAAAAGCAATGCTTCATGAAAGAAGGGAAGTGCTTTAAATGTGGACAAACATGCCACATAGCGAAGCAATGTCCAAATAAGGGACAAAGCAAGGTTTCTAACAACAAGCCTAAGTCGCCAGTGAAAATCAATGCTATCAGTGATGTAGTTGCAAACACAACTCACACTCCAAAGACATGCAAATTATTAAAAGCTTGGGGACAGTTGCAAGGTAAGCAAGCACTATTCTTGATAGATCTTGGAGCGAATGAAAATATCATTTCTTTGCAATTAGCTAAAGAGCTTGAATTAAAGAATGAAGAGATGGACACTCCGACAGAAGTTCGCCAAGCTTTAAATGCTGATGAAGGTGACACAGTGAAGACTGTGATACCCTACATTGGCAAGCTCAAGTTTCAAATTCAAGGCTACAGTGACGAAGATACCTTCTGTATCGGAGACCTTGATGGTTGCGATGTGATTCTTGTCATGCCCTGGAATCATAGAGTAGATTCAACCATCTTCTCTCAGAAAAAGAAGGTAGAACTCACCAACAAAGGCAAGAAGTACGAGATCCAAGCTGGAGTTTCTGGAGACACCATACCTATGGTAAGCCATATGCAAGTCTCTAGAGCAATTAAGGATTGTGTTCAATGTTGTCTGCTTTATGTCACTGATGTAAAAGATAATATGAATGCTGAAAACCGAGAGCAACTTCAGCTCTTGGAAAAGTATAAAGATTGTCTTTCGGAAGATCTTCCTTATCAGCTTCCCCCAGAAAGGCCAGAAGACCATCATATTGATATTATCCCGGGCAGTTCTCCTCCTAATATAGCACCATACCGTGTGAGCCGTCCTCAACAAGAAGAAATCAGAAAGCAAGTCGAAGACCTACTCAACCGTGGGATAATTAGGCCAAGTAGCTCACCATTTTGTTCACCGGTTCTTCTTGTTCAAAAGAAAGATGGCACATTCAGGATGTGCATTGATTATCGAGCCTTCAACAAAATCACTGTGAAGAATCGGTTTCCTATTCTCAGAATTGACAACATTTTGGATCGTCTAGGAGGCTCAAAGGTTTTCAGCCGTATTGATCTAAAGAGTGGTTATCATCAAATTAGGGTAATACCACAAGATGTACACAAAACTGCTTTCCGCACTTCATACGGTCTTTATGAATTCTTGGTGGTTCCTTTCGGATTAACCAATGCACCAGCCACCTTTAATCGAATGATGGAGCGCATCTTTAGAGAGCATCGACAATATGTCGGTACTTTCTTTGATGATATTCTTGTCTTTAGCAAGAATGAAGAGGAGCATCATCAACACTTGGAAATTGTTCTACAATTACTACAACAAAATCAACTCTTGGTAAATGGTAAAAAGAGTGAATTTTTCATGCATAAAATAAATTACCTTGGGCTTGTCATCTCTTCTGAAGGGATTCAGATGGATCCTGAAAAGATTAGGATAATCCAAGAATGGCCTCATCTTCATGATGTACATGAGGTGTGATCGTTTCTTGGATTATGTTCTTATTATCGCCGCTTCATCAAGCATTTTGCACATATGGCTTCTCCACTTCATGACCTTACAAAGAAGAAGATCTCTTTCCAATGGAAGGAAAAAGAGAAGGCAACCTTCACAAGGCTGTAAACAGCTCTTACTTCTGGACCTGTTCTTATCATTCCAGATCTGGTAAAACCATTTGTGGTGGAAGCAGATGCTTGCGGTGATTGTATTGGTGCAGTGCTAAATCAAAAAGGCCATGCCGTAGCCTTTGAAATCCGCCGTCTAAATGATGTGGAGAAAAGGTATGACATTTATGAAAATGAGCTCTTAGCAGTGGTTCATGCTTTAAAGATATGGAAACATTATCTTTTAGGCAATGAATTCCTTATTAAAACCAATCATCAAAGCTTGAAGTATTTCAAGACTCAAAAGCATTTGCAGGAGAAACATGCAAGATGGGAAAATTTCTTGTCTATGTTTCATTTTCAAATTATGTACACTCCAGGGAAACAAAAGGTAGTTGCTGATGCACTTTCTAGAGTGCCTCGCATTGCAACTATTACAATGGCTCATCATGAAGATTTTCAAACGATGAAGAATACTTATGATGAAGATACTGATTTTACAGCAATTTGGTCAAATTTACAGCAAGGAGGTTCTCATCCAGATTATTCCATCAAAGACGGTTACCTTCTCATGAACAATCGCCTTTGTGTCACTCTTCCTGTTCGACAAAAGGTACTTAAAGAAAGTCATGAACCCCCTTATGCAGGGCATAGAGGGAGGGCAGCCACTCTAAGTGCAATTGAGTGCTACTTTTATTGGCCAACATTACGAAAAGATACACATAACTTCATTGAGGCTTGTCTGGTATGCCAAAAATCCAATATGATAGGCAGAAGATTCTAGGATTGTTGCAACCTCTTCCAGTGCCCAAAGATCCATGGGAATCTATCACAATGGATTTCATCTTAGATAGAGACTCCAAATTCACAAGTAACTTTTGGCGTGCTTTATTTGAGAATTTGGGAACCACTTTAAAGTTCTCCTCAGCTTTTCATCCTCAAACTGACGGCCAAACAGAGGTGATGAATCTCACTCTTTTGGATATGTTGAAAGCTTATGTTAGTGAACATAAGTCACAATGGGAGAAATATCTTCCATTATTGGAGTTTTCTTACAACAATACAATGCACTCATCCACAGGGAAAGCTCCAAATGAAATAGTACATGGTAAAGTGATTCCTCCTCCAATTATTCGCAGTAAAGATAAGATTTTTGCTGCTGATGAGTTTGCTTCAGATTTAAAAACCACAATGGATCAAGTTCGAGCCACTATCAAAGTTACCCAAGAGCGACAAAAGAAGCAAGCAGATAAACGAAGAATACCTTTGGCTTTTGAAAAAGGTCAATATGTCTTGCTAAAGTTTGCTAAAAGCTTACATAGGACCAAAACCAAAGGAACCCATTACTGAAGATCCCCCAGAAATTGAAGAAACAGAGCAACTCTTGGAACCTGAAAAGATTTTGTTTCTCAAGGATCAAACCACGAGAAGTGGCCTTGTGACACGAAAATTCTTACTAAAATTCAAGAATCTACCCACAACAGATGCATAGTGGGTAGATGAAAAATTCATGAAGGATTACCCAAATATTCTACAACAATATCAAGAAGCTTTTCAGCTGAGGACAGCTGAACAAAAGCCAGAGGGCTGTCACAACTCTATAGAAACAGAATTTGTATCCTTTTTCATTAATTTGTCTATATAATGATTTGTTAAATTTATTTTCTTTGCACTAATTAGATATAAAGAAAAGTGCATTGGAGCTGGCCACTAATGAGTGGTCATAGGTTATGGTGGATCCACGCGGTGGGTTAGAGAAAAGATAGTTCACACTTCCACCTATATGGCCCGATTGGGCGCCTGTGACTAGAACTCATGCATATCAGGGTTAGACTCGCACACTGAAAGGATTGATGCCTTGAAGTGTGGGCTAGATCCACCAGAACACACAGTTACAATCAACAAGATGGCATGATCATGAAATGCTTGTATAATGTGCATGTGTGGGCTGAAAGCTTGAAATGCACATTTCTTTGCATAGGAAAGTCACATGAAGATTCTGATACCATTTTTGCAATGTACACGGAAAAAGCTTTCATATGACACCCATATTGGGGGGTCCCTAAATTTTAGGAGATCCCTAAATTTTAGAAGGTCCCTAAATTTTAGGAGCCTCGAATTAGCCTAAAAATGCCAGTCCTAAAAAATAGGGATGTCATTCTAAAAATAGTAAGTTCTATACTCTGACTGTGCTTACTAAATTTGGTTGTTTCTATTCTTGACAGTATTCAACCCAAAAAGGAAGGCCATAGAGAAGAGACAAGTGTCAAGACACTTGTCACACAAGTTTCCAAGTGTCCCACCATTTGTCACATCTCATGACATGTGGCTGGACACTTGTCTTGTGCTACTCCACTTTCCCCTTTTGTACTAGATCTCCCCTCTCCTATAAATAAGAGCTCGTTTTTCTTCATTCAACATCATTTTTCTTTGCTGTAAACTCATGTACAGCACCCACAGATAGCCAGAAACTGGCCCCATCCATCCCCATCATCATCCCCCACTTCTCCATTATCAAATTCCTCCATATTCCCTCTTCTATCACTATTGTTTTACAAGACAGCAAGCCTGTAAATTCATTACAGCACCTCCTTCTCGAGCTCTTTCTTCCATTTTAGCAACAAGAAGCAAGCCCTATCCATGTACTGTTGATCAACGATGGAGAAGGCTGATTTTTCCTTTTTCTTCTCTCATACTGTAAAGAAATCAGTTCTTATCATTGCATAATAGATAATGCATGTGTGTTTGTACATCTTTGCATGATCTTGTAAGAGTGAGAATTACTTCTTCTCACTCTCAGGTTGATTGTAACTGAGCTCTTCCCTAAGGGACTTGGGTTGAGCAGAAATACATTCCTTCTTGGGGGGGGGGGGGGGGGGGGGGGGTGGGGGGGGTTGCCCATCTTCAACCCTCAATCTTGTCTCCATTACTTTTACATTTTCATGGCTGTAATTTTGTGAGTAATTTTTATTTTCAGCTTTAAGTGTTCATTCTCTTTTATATTAAATCTCGAAAACAAGCGAATATCATAATTGTTAACCATACTACGTTGTTTGGGGCATTTACAAGCTTGCACTCGAGAGCTATGGTGGGAGAGCAAGAGCAAGAAAAAGAGAGACAAGAAATGGGAACTCCAATAGTCACAATGTATGATCTGGCCTTCCTTTATTCAAACTATCACTAAAAGAATAAAGAATAAAGTGACAGTGACGGGCGCCCGCCACCTGCAGTGTGCAATGGCGGTGACTGTCAGTGTAGTTATACATGGGCAGCTAGGCGGAGGCGCCTTTACCCCCAACAACCTCCCACTTAAAGGCGAATCGTCCCTAGTGAGGAGCGAAAAGAAAAATAAAAAAAAGACAGTACAATATGTACACATGTACAACCGGATGAGGAAAGACGTCATCTCATCCCACGCCCATCAACCTCCTGAGGAAGGCAAAGCGCTTTGTAGAGAGGCTTTTCGTGAGCAGATCTGTAGGATTCTGGTCAGTCAAGATCTTGACAAGATCAAGAGACTTGTCCTCAACGACCCCACGTATGAAGTGATACCTCACCTCAATGTGTTTCATCTTTGCATGGAAGACCAGATTCTTGGCAATCTGAATAGCACTCATAGAATCTGAATGCAATGTAGGGGTAGCATCAATACCAAGGTCAGCAACCAAACGACCCAACGAAATGGCCTCCTTGCAAACCTCAGTGGTTGCAACATACTCGGCCTCTGTAGTAGAAAGGGCCATGCATTTCTTCACCTTGGACATCCAAGAAACAACACCTCCAGCATAGGTGAATACATAGCCAGAAGTGGACTTCCTACTATCTACATGTCCTGCATAATCAGAGTCAGTGTACCCCACGACTCCTGTATCCTGGCTACCATAGCATATGCACATATCTGTAGTACCCTTCAGGTATCTCATGATACCCTTCACGGCATCCCAATGCTTCTTGCCAGGTGTAGCCATATAGCGTGCCACAACACCAACTGCAAACGCGATATCTAGATGAGTGGCTATCATGGCATACATAAGACTGCCCACTACGGATGTATAGGGAATCTTGGCCATCTCAGCCCTTTGCTCATCTGTCTGCGGACAATCAGCCTGTGATACCTTCACATAAGAAGGCAATGGACAGCCAATAGGCTTTACGTCTTGCATGCGGAAGCGCTCAAGGACTTTATGAATGTACTCCCTCTGTGACAAGTAAAGGAGTCCCTGATGCATGTCACGTCTAATGCACATACCAAATATATGAGAGGCATGTCCTAGATCTTTCATCTCAAAGCTCTTTTTGAGCTGAGCCTTAAGAGCATCTAGCTCATCATGAGTTTTCCCTGCTATCAGCATATCATCCACATTGAGTACCAAAATCAATAAAGAACCATCGCGGGCTTTCTTCGTGTAAAAACACGAATCCATAGCACTCCTGCTGTAGCCCTGTGGCTGCATAAAGGCATCAAACTTATGATACCACTCCCTAGGTGCCTATTTCAAGCCATAAAGACTTTTCTTCAATTTGCACACTAGATGCTCCCTGCCAGGTTCTGCAAAGCCCTTAGGCTGCTCCATATAAATCTCATCATGCAAGTCCCCATGTAAGAAAGTTGTCTTGACATCCATCTAGTATAAATCTAAGTTAAGCTGAGAAACCAAAGCCAAGACTAAGCATAGGGTGGTCATCTTAACCACATGAGAAAATACCTCATCAAAGTCCACACCATGCTCCTACTTAAAACCCTTTGCTACCAATCTAGCCCTGTATGCCGGCTTGGGGTGTCCATGGGTACTTTTCAGCTTGTATACCCACTTGCATGGCAAAGCCTTCTTGCCCTTAGGCAAGGAAACCAAATCCCAAGTCTCATTCTTATGCAAGGAATCTATCTCAAACTGCATAGCCCTCTCCCAGGAGTGACTGTCACCCCTGTGCATAGCCCCATCATAAGTGAAAGGCTCTCCTGCATCTGTAACCAAGACATAATGCATCAAGGACTAAAATCTATCATGTGGACATCTGTCTCTAGTAGACCATCTCATGGCAGGCTCTACTGCCTGCCCAACTGCCTGTCCAACACCCTAACCATGAGTGTCTGCTGCAGCTGTAGGGTGTCCAACTCGCTATGCGGGAGCTCTTGGCTCCTCCTGAAATATGACCATGCGGATCTCAACAACTCTCTCAGGCTGCCTATGCATCTTGTCTTCATGGAAGACTGCATCATGACTACGGATGACTTTCCACACCTGCGGATCCCAGAGATAGTAACCCATCTTGCCTGCATCCCCATAACCAAGGAAAATGCATTTGACACTCTTAGGATCCAGCTTACTTCTCTTGTCCCTAGGCACATGGCAAAATGCCTCACATCCAAAGACACGAAGATGTGCATAAGAGGGAGGTTTTCCAATCCATATCTCCTTGGAAACCTGAAAATCCAAAGCCCTAGAAGGCGATCTGTTTATGATATGCATAGCTATACTAATTGCCTTAGTCCAAAAGCTCTATGGTAGGCCTGCGTGGCTAAGCATACTATGTACACGCTCCTGAATGGTTCTATTCATCCACTCAGCCAAACCATTCTGGGGGGGTGTAGGGGACAGTCAACTGACGCTTAATACCCCTCTCATCACATAACTGCTCAAAACCACGTGAGACATACTCACCTCCATTATCTGTCCTTAGGCATTTTAGCCTATACCTAGACTGGTTCTCAACCAATGCAAGCCATCTCTGAAACATAACCAAGACATCTGATTTTAGCTTAATGGGATAAGCCTAAAATTTCTATGAGAAATCATCTATGAAAGTAACAAAATACTTCGCACCACCCATAGACTGACAAGGCATGGGCCCACAGACATCTGAATATACCAATGCCAAGGGCTCACTCATGCGTGGCCTATCAGACTTCTTATGCATAGACCTAGTCTGCCTGCCCCATAAAGGCAATGCTCACATGAATCAAAACATGCGTAATCAAGGGGCTGTAAGTACTACAAACCAGAAAGCATTTTCATTCCCTTCAAAGACATATGGCCCAAATGGGCATGCCAAAGAGATACATGTGGGATAGAACCCACAGACAAAACATGATCAAGGGAAGAAGCGGATACAATCAAGGGATAGAGGCTGCCAGCCTTGGCACCTCTCTCAATCACAAGTCTGCCACGAGTGATCTTCCATGCAGAGTCTCCAACCTACGTGTCAAAGTAGGTATATGACATACATCCTACATAACAAAACTGCTGCTAGAAGGAAACTACAGCCTAACATCACCAATGCCTACAATATCAAGAGAGCTGTCATCACCCAAGCGCACAAAACCTGAAATAGTACGGTATGAATGAAACCACTCTTGACAAGGTGTCACATGAAAGGACGCACCTGAGTCCAAAAGCCAACACTATGCATACATAGAGTGTATCTCTGTCATCTGCGAAGCACTAGAAGAAGCTACAAGGATATAATCATCATCAACATCCTCATGCTGCATAGCATTGATCTCTTCAATTTTAACACTGGACTTTGCAGGCACTATGTTGCGATCAGAAGGCTTATCCTGCACTTTTTCTTTCCCCTTATCTTTGCGCCTTTCATTGCGTAGTTCATGGCATTGTGGCCTAATATGGCCCTTTTTTCCACAATGGTGATAAGTAACATCCACATCCTTGCCACAGGATTTGCTACATGACTTCCCACGAGACTTGGACCGAGATTTCTGAGAATCCCATCCATGGCTACTGCCACTACCATGCTTTCTATATCCATCATTCTTGCCTCTAATTGTCATAGCATGCGACACACAAAAGGCTTTCAAATTCTTATGGTTAACCTCTTCCTGCAGAAGAGCACTCTCAACATCAGATAATTTCAAGGTAGCAGTAGAGGCACATAATGTAGTGCGGAATACATCCCATGACTCATTAAGAGTACCAGGCAAGAAAAGAGGAGTGACATCCTCTACAAAAGTGATGTCCTGTGAAGTCAAGTTCTTGAGTATAGCATGGAACTGGCTCAAGTGAGCAGACATAGTCACATTCTCCTTCATGCACAGATCCATAAGCTACTTCAGCCAATACATCTGACTCGCTAGACTTTTCTTGTCATAGAGATTCTTGATTTTATCCCACAACTGCCATGCACTCTGTTCTTCCTCAAATACATTGTAATGAACCTATTTTGTGAGAGATAATACAATAGTGGACTTGCATAACTCATCAAGCTCAAGCCATTCCTCATCTGGCATAGTTGCAGATGGATGCCTACTCAACCTCAAAGGTTTGATTTGCGATTTTTGCACCAACACCTACCAAATCTGGCTCTTCCAATAAGAGTAATCCATACCTTCAAGCTTAGTAATATTGAAAATAGCATGATCAGTGGATGAACTCGCCATAATGCAGGCTGAAAGACTACAGATAGTTTAAAATTGCTTGTTGTTTACTGTAGAAAATGGCCAAAAAATCACCAAAATCGAGAGAAAAATGGCAAGAAAAGTGTAACCAAAGCTACTGCCCACCAAGTACTAGTGAAAGTACATCATTTCAAAATATTTCAACATGAAAAATCCATGTCAGTCCGGAGTTATATGCTTTGCTGTAATAAATGACAGTAGGGTACTATGAGAGTCAATTGCTGACCAAATCACTGCACCAAGTCAATAAATGACAGTCAAGACATGACCAGCCATAAATGGGCATAAATCAGCACCAAACAGTCATCAAGACCCTGAGCAAACACCCAAATATGTCACCAAAGCATCCATCAGTGTAGGCATACCCCCTGGACAGTAGGACAAAGTATACATAACACTGGCAAGACCTGACACCAGTAGGTGTATGCTCACTAGAGTGTAAAGCCCAAGCTCATGTCAAAAGCAATTCCAAGATATCAGTGCATGAGCCATGCAACATGTAAGTGTAAGAGATCCCAAAGTCTCAAGTATCTGCAAAATGCTCAAATAGCATAAACCTCCTGCTCAATGCCGACCAAGCATACAAGATGCTCCCACTGGCTCAAAAGGTGGATAAACGAGCTCAACAGCTCAAGCAAACCAAGTCAAAGTACCAAAGACAGGTAACCAAGACAATGCCTCAATAGCATCCAAGGTCGTAATGGAAAAAGCCAAGTCGTAACGGAAAAATCCAAGTCAATTTCCAACTGCTCAAGGGAATACTCAAATGAATGTCAAGAGAGCTCAAAAAACTGCCATCCACAGCCAAAGCATAAAGCATTCACCAAGACATCATAACCCATACTGGATAGCATAGGCATAAACTAGGTCATAGATGAAATGCCAGCTGCAAAGAAGTGACAGTCAAACCCAAATCGAGCTCTTTAGCTTATTGCTTAACTTCAGTATGACTGGTTCTAGACCACTTTAAACTCCTTACTTCCTCTCTCTCCTAAAAGTCGGGATTTCCCTTGCCTTGTAAACAAACATTTAGGAATGCATACAACTATCCTATCC
Organism: Lygodium microphyllum; assembly: GCF_053477565.2. Lineage (NCBI taxonomy): Eukaryota > Viridiplantae > Streptophyta > Polypodiopsida > Schizaeales > Lygodiaceae > Lygodium > Lygodium microphyllum. The sequence goes on along the minus strand of NC_141163.1, from coordinate 6,927,550 downwards.
AAAAATTTTGGCGTCTATGGAGTCCACCGGTGAAATCTTGGCCAAAAATGATACTTGTAGCTGCCCTATCCGAAGTCTGGCATCTGGGGCCACTTCTAGCCCCAAATGCTAGACTTTGAATAGGGCAGCTGCGGGCATCATTTTTGGAAGTGGCCCTAAATGCCAAACTTCGAACAGGGCAGCTGCAGGCATTATTTTTACCAAGATTTCACTGGTGGACTACGAGGACCCGACATACCCTACCGTCAAGTTTCATCGCTTTCTAATAACTCTAGGTTAGTCACTAAATATATTGTTTGATTTGACTTTGTCATTCAGGACATACTATATATAGATGAGTTTGCATCAAGGCAAGGAGGAGCTTGGCATGCGGATCGATGGAAGGATTCAACTCTGAAGGAGTACATTGGCAACCTTGTTGCAAACTTGGTGGTCTTCCATAAGAAGTGCTCACCACGAGGGCAAGAAATAATCATTAAAATTCGAGCTTTGACCAAGTTTAGGCCTTTTCGAGTGATACATGTGACATCTAGCTTGGAGAAGGTAGTGCTAATCAAGCAGTCAAAGCTTCTTTAATTGTTTGACCAAACGCATAGTGGAGCAATGTGTGTGCTCGCTACATTAGGTGACCTTGCTAAAGTGTCAAATCTGCTTCTTTTGGAGAAAGAGCTGAAGAGGGAGCACATCATTTTTGAAGCAAAGAAGAAACTTATATTTTCCTCAGAAGCTAGCCTTTGCTCTCCATCGATGAAAAATTCAAGAAACAATTGAGAGTTCTTGTTGGCTATCAACTTTTTGTATCTGCCATCACTATCAGCCATCGCATGTATTTATCTTGATGAATATAAGATATTTTTCTTTGTCCCTATTTTTAAATATTTATTGAATAAATGTGTGATTCGTGTAAGTGATGATAATGTGTGGTACGTGAATGATGCATTCACATACATTAATATAATTCAACGCATAGTACTGCACTTACGATTGTGTAAGTGTGATGATAATGTGTGGTGCATGAATGACGCATTTGCATACGTTAACATAATTCAACACGTAGTATTGCACTTGCAATTGTGCATAAGCAATAACGTAACTTGTATCCATACGTATTACTAATTTTGATGCGTTTGTACGTTTTAAAAAAATTAAGAGTTGTGCATTTCAAGAAACAAAACAAAACAACTTTACTCAATTATTTAAATTCAGTACACATTGAGATATTATGTATATATAAATAAATACTCCAATGTGGTAGAGTATAAAAAAAATTTTGGCCTTCCAAAGATGGTATGGTGTTATAACACTCATTACAAAACCTTGCATCATTAATCTCATAACCTATGGAGGAGTCCCTTGCCGTGTCAAATCCAAATGATAAAGTTCATGTCTTTATCTGTGATTGTGACATGCTTTGCATGGATGGCCGCAAGCTGTGTATCATCAAACAAGTCGATGAGAAACCCCTATGCAGCAATTTGTAGGGCCTCCATAGCTGCAGTAGTCCACCTTCCTATTGATGGGCCATCCCACACTCACACCCAAAATCTTCCCATCTCTTTCAACTCCAAGTCTTGAATAACTTCCCAAAAAACCTTATAAAAAGAACTTTTTCAGGATAAGAAGCTCGTATCCGCGTTGGATTCTCCTTATCTCCCGAAGGGCAACAATGCATATTTTCCATCTCCTCTTCTTCTGTGGTGGTCCTTGTGCTCTATGGGGAGCACTTGCTATTGCACTAGAGGAGGCTCCACCTTGTGCTCCAAGTGGCAGGCCTTGGCGTGAGGTCTTCCATGCTTACTTAGTGCATGCCATGCAAGCTCGAGGAGAGGGCAAGATGTGAAAATGAGAAGAAGAATGAACTTTTAATCCATTTAAATCCCAAAATCGAGTTAATACAGCTTCATATGCACTGTCCATCGTGTGATCGTAAATCCATAACCTTTTATCAAAATGTGACGAAACTTCACATGCGCACTCGTTAGGTAGCCAAGAGCCCAAATTTTTTTTTTGAAATGCCTACAGACCCCTAGTCCAAAGTCTGGCGTTTGGAGCCACTTTCCTGGCACGAAACTTCAGACCAGGAATCCACATGTATTTTTTTCAAAAAAATAAAATAAATTTGGGCTCTTGGCCACCTAACAAGTGCGTGTATGAAGTTTCATCACATTTCGATATAGTTTATTATTTTAAAAATTATCTCACACAAAAATTATGGATTGATTGATAATCGAGAAATCAACATCGCGACTACTGGCCCTTAGAAACTTCGCACCACATAGACTATACAGAGGCATCATGAGTAAAGTCTACAACAAGAAACGGTAAATTTTTGCATGTTTTTCCTTATTGAAATTGACAGTGCTAACAAAAACTACAAGAATTGAAAATACATCGAAGATGCACAATCAAAGTTAAGAGCAAAGGACAAGAGTAAAAATTTAATTTATATTTTAAGGGTGCATACAATAGTTTTGCACTGGGACATAGTCATATGTCCAATGCACGAGGATAACACTATGCCAAAAAAGATAACATTACAAACTATGTTTATTCCATTGGAACGAATGCATCCTTCACTGCTTGAAGATTTCTTACAAGTTGAAACTCCTTGGAAGTTATAGTGATGCACTTTGCATATATTGCACAACACCAAGCATCAGTCATCAAGTCAACTAAAAATGTCTCTGCGGCACACTGTAGAGCATAAATACATTCTTTTATGAAGAGATCAGGTCTATCCTGAACTTGTGCCAAAAACCACCTCCTACTTTCTGTGTAGTAGAGGTCTTGCACAATCTCGCGAACAAGTCTCAAGAAGCTCACCTTCGGAATGATGAGATTAAAAGAGCGTTGAGACCTCCTAATTTCTCTCAAGGCCACTGTACATCCACTTGTGTTTCTTGTGGGGATATTGAGGAGGACCCTTGTGAGATCGGCTTGAGGAAGCTAGGTTAGGTTGAGAAGGGGATGCATCTGAGCTAGTAGATGCTCCAAGGGGCTGAACACGATATGGGGTTTTGAGCAGAAGCTTATTTGCAACTACCTTAGACCAAGCCATCTTTCCTGCACAAGAGATGTGAGAACTCAATGAATAAGATAGAAAGTGAAACCCTCTTTTATATAATCCTAAACTGTAAGACTCATTCACATAGATGCACACTCTCTCTTTTTGTCTTAAACTATGAATTGCATTCGCACCGAATACATTGTTCATCTTACTTCTTAGCTCTCTTCGAACCCATTTAACACCTTGTCGAAGCCTTGTTTCTAGCCACTTGGCATGGTTTTCTTTGGCACTTGAGGCTTCATAACACACTCTTTTAGTAACACGACATGATTCCATCATGTCTATAGCTGATTCATCAGCACTTTCATTTGCTCTCTTTTGTGAGAGTTTAGCTTCATCCACTACTATAATCCTATACCACCAAGATAGCAATTGGATCATTAGATTTCTACCATTCGCCCCTCCACCATGATCAGTTTTTATTTGGTATACACCATGTGCTATCCAATGTGAATTTTCCATCCCTTATGTGAACCAAATTCCAATGCTTCCCTTTTTTGCAAAGTATGGCCTATGTGCCTCAATGATATGCTACAAAGACACATCACACATTAGTAAAACTATGCTCAATAGTTTATATAATTCATACAATTTTAAAATATTAACTTAGTATGCACCATGTAATGTGTGATAGAGCTTTTGCTCCACGCTTCCACCATGTTTTCGTAGAACTATGCACAGCATTGATAAATTCTTGCTTATCTTCATTGTTAAACACCATCTTGTGAAGTAAGGGAGCCAATTTGTTAAGACTTATCCAAACCTTAGCTTTGGCCAACCTTGTTTTTCCTCCATTACTTTGATTAGGAACTGCAAAATGTAACTTTTTTCACCCATCGTAGTCCTGCGCCCTATGAACCATGACATTCCCTTCCTCATTGATGGGTGTTGAGAGAAACTTATTAGCCTTTGCTCCTCCAAAGCAAGGCTTTTTTGGCAAGTTACCAGATTTTTCTGATCTCTTCTCATCTTTTTCAGTCACAACTTGATGCTTGTGTAGCCCAATTTCTGATAGCACTCACTCCACATTCCTACACATTGCAATGGCTTATTTTTCCAATTGCATCCTATAAGCAAAGTAAATGTATTCATATACAAGTTTCTCCATGATTCTGACAAAAGCATGCAATGAACAAATGTGAATATGATCTAATGGAATGTTAAAGATGGGTTTCCAAGTGAGATCTTCTCTATTATGCATCAGTGCAACACTTGTCACCCTTTGCCAGTTCTTCTTTCCGTCCTTTCCTTCCACCCTCTCTATCAAGCAATATAGGCATGGATTCTTTGTATTTACACCACTGGAGATTCCGCACATGCATTTTAAAGTTTTCAAGTCTCCTGTAAGATGCCATTCAACCAAGTATTGACCATAACCTTCAATCGATAGCATCTCACAGTATTCCTGACGATCGATGATGCTTGGAATGCTTCTGTGTATAAAGAATAGTTGTAGCACCTCAAATGTTTCCTTAGGAACTTCAAATGCAGCAAGCCACCACACATGGCGCTCAGATTGAACACTAAAGTTCCTTAGGTTATTCTTGTTGAATTGTAAAGCTATATTCATCAAACTTACACTAACTGTTTCAAGCTTTACTCCTTTGATGACCTCACTTTCATCTAATTTTATAACAACTGTAATTTACCATTACATTCCTCAATAGACATATTGTAGTACATTACCATTGCCAACTGCATCTTGTACAAATCTAAATAATAATTGTTGAGTTCAGTGAACTTCACCTCATATGCATTTTTTGTCCCGATCTTTAGTATTTCCACTCATTGAACATGCATGGGATCTCCTATCAGCTCCAAAACCTTTGTATAAGTTGTCGTCGGGCCTCTATTAACTTTGAAGATTGAGGAAGATGCACGATTCTATTTCTCTTCAGTACATGAACAAACCCAACCTTCATACCTTTGAATATCTTTGAGTAAGTCATTGTGCTAATATCGACCCCTTGTTGAGAATCAGCAATCACACTCACTAAACAGCCTCTTTGTATGGAGCTTCAGGTTCAAGGATATGCAGGCTAACTTATCCCATATGCACAATGGTGCCTACTGCAGTTTCCTACTTTCCTATAAAGCATTGTACTTGCTTCCTTTCTTAATGCAATGATAGTACTCTTTTCTTTTCAGTGAAGTGTCAATGTCATTGTCCACATACACAAGATTGTGTTTATGATTCCAAGTCTCAATCTTGGAACCTAATTCACTTGTGTAACAAACAGTGTCTTTGTCTTCTCCATCATGAGTCCACACTTCTCATTTCATCCTCCATAGCTTCCGGTTTTGCCATGCTCTAGATCCCACATTTCTCACATGGTATCAGAGCCCAGTCGGGCATGGCATAACTCCCTTCTCTGCTCTCTCAGTCCCTCTTAACCTCAGGTCAGCTCATAGTTCTCATTTTCCACCTCCATCTTCAATTGATCTTCTTGGCAGCCATAGCCACCTTGCACCTATCCTGCTTCAAGCTCTTAGATCTCTTCAATCAGACAAGATCTTGACAAGCTTTCTTCTGGAGAATTGTAGCCCTGCTCTTGGAGCTCCTCTCTATCACCTCAGAGCTCAACATTAGGCCATTTCAAGCTCAGCATTGTGAGTCTACACAGTTGTTGCCCTGTGTTTCTGCCATAGCCAGATAGACCCTGCCAACTTTGAGGAGCTGGATCTTACAATAGAGGGCATTACTCTTCACGCTTTCTTCTACGAAGTTGTTCCCCAACTTCAGGCGCATCATCTTGGCACAACACAACTCGACATTGCACACTCTATGCGACGACATTGCGGAAATCGCGGAAATCTGTCAGAATTGCGCCTGCTAACATTCGAGCTGCTGCCGCCATCGCTACAGGTCGCGATGTTGACGACCATGATAGGGCATTGATAGCCCATCATTCAAGCTTCATTTTGATAAAAAAAGTTTTGAAAATGATCCACTGTAGCTCCTGCAATCAGCAAAAAACCAGGTTGCCCCCAGAAACCCTAATGCAAAAGCCATAGCCAAAGCTTCAAAATTCTGACATTTTTCACTGTCTCTCTCACTGAAGTTATCAACAGTGATTTTAATCACTGAGTAATACTTGTCAAGATTGTGGGAAAGAAGGAAGGAGTCTCACTTGAAGCTTTCTTGCTTGCACAATGGGGGAATACACACAAGGGTGGAGGCTGAAAACAGTTTTCCTCTTCTTAGTTGTGTAAGCCAAAGAACTCTAGTACAAAGAAATAGAAGAACCCTATATATGGGTCTCAAACCAAACTCAACTAACTAGGGTGGCATACTAACTGAGCCACGAACTAGAGTAGATAAGGATAGCTATCATGTAGCTATTATTCATGGGCGGTGTACCAACCGCATCTGCAACTGACAAGTTGATGACATAAATGCACAACGGTCACCCTGGCATATCACGAGTGGAGATCGATATCTCAACACTCCCCCTCGAGCTCAATCCCAATTCCTGCACACCAAGCAGGTCTCTGAACTTGCGCAGCTTCTCTGCGCCCAATGCCTTCGTGAATATGTCAGCTACCTGATCCTCTGTGCTGACATAAACTAGATCAATAAGACCTAGTAAAACCCTTTCTCACACATAGTGATAATGCACCTCAATGTGCTTTGTTCTAGCATGATAGACTAGGTTATTTGCCAAGTGTATACTACTCATGTTGTCACAATAAATGACCACTGGCCCATCTGTAGACTGATGCATATCATAAAGTAGCTTATGCAACCAAGCTACCTCACATGCAGCCATTGCTGCACCCCTGTACTCAGCCTCTGTGCTCGACAAGGCAACTGTAGGCTGTTTCTTGCTGCTCCAAGTGACTGCAACACTCCCAAAAGAGAACACATATCCACTGGTAGATCGTCTATCAGAAATACTACCAGCCCAATCAGCATCAGTGTATCCATGCAACTGTATCTGAACCCCAGTCTCATAAAATAGTCCATACTGCAATGTGGACTTCACATACCTGAGTATGCGTCTAGCCGCATCCAAATGTGGTTTCCTTGGAGCCTGCATAAACTAACTTACCAATCCAACAACATAGCTCAAATCTGGCCTGGTAATAGTCATATAAATCAAACTTCCTACTATGCATCTGTGCTTAGCTTCACATTCTGCTCCAAAGGAACTGAAATAGGCTTACAGCCTGTCATCCCATATTTGGACAGCATGTCCAATCCATACTGCCTCTGCAAGAGCTGTATCCCACTTGGTGATCTAATCACCTCAATGCCCAAGAAATAACGCAGCTCTCCCAAATCCTTCATCTCAAACTTCTGTTTCAATAGCATTTTCACATGAAGGATATCTTCATCACTGTCACCTGTCATAATCAAATCATCAACATAAATGACAAGTAGCATAATACATTTATCTGTTTTCTCACATAAAGTGAGAAATCTACCTTGGAAATCTGAAAGCCAATAGTGACAAGATACTATCCTATCTTGTCAGACCATGCTCTAGGTGCTTGCTTCAAGCCATACAAGGCTTTCTTCAACCTGCAAACAAACTCAGGATGAACAGCATGCACATAACCTGGTGGCTGCTCCATATAGACCTCTTCTTGCAAATCACCATGCAAGAAGGCATTCTTTACATCCATCTGATGTAAAGATGATCCCTTTGATGCAGCCATAGCAATGACTGCTCTTACAGTTGCCATCCTTGCAAGCGGACTGAATGTTTCTTCATAGTCAATGCCATATGTTTGTGCATACCCCTTGACTACTAATCTTGCCTTGTATCTATTCACAGAACCATCTGCATTGTGCTTCACCTTATAAACCCACTTACATCCAATTGCATTTTTACCTTTAGGCAAAGGTACCAATTCCCATGTAGCATTTGCTTCCAAGGCATCCATTTCTTCATCCATGGCTTTCTCCCATTTTTCTTTTCCCATGGCTTGCTCAAAAGAAGTGGGTTCTGGTTCCTGTATCACTTTGACCATATCTGCATAGTGAATGGCTGTAAATCCATCATATTTCAGCCTATCCACAGGATACCTAGCTCTCGTAGACCTGCGCAAAGTAGGTTCACTCCCAGGTGCTCTCAAAACATCCCTGGTCTTCCTTACTCCAAGTGTAACAATAGAAGGAATACCCAACTCATCATCAATGCTCTGTTCTGAGCCACTGGATTCACCATCCACATAAGAGTGACCTGCATTCATATCAAACATGGGCTGATCAACCTTCTCTTTTCCTTTTCATGATACCTGCATACCACTATCTGCATTACTTTGAGAAGATTCTCCTGATCTCAATCTACCTGTCCATGGTGAAGAATGTGAAACACTGCTAGAGGACGCTCCAGGTCCACTAATATTTTGTGACTGCTACTGTGAATTCTGTGCAGCATTACCATTTTGTGCATCTACATCATCAATCACATTTACTGGTTTATACCAGCTACTCATCTCATCAAAAACAACATCTCTGCTCACTGTAAACTTACGAGTAGAAGGGTTATAACATCTATACCCTTTTTGCTACAGAGAGTAACCAATAAAGATGCACTTCTCAGCTTTTGGATCCAACTTGGATCTCAACTCATCTGGCACATGTACATAGGCAATGCAACCAAAATTTTTCAAATGAGAAATATATGGTTTCCTACCAGTATACCTCTCCTCTGGAGTCATTCCATGTATTGCTGCAGTGGGAGTCCTGTTCATTATGTAGATTGCTGTAGCAACTGCTTCAGCCCAATAAAAATCTGGCAAGTCTTTTTCATTGAGCATGGCACGAGATACCTCTCCAATATGCCTGTTTTTCATCTCTGCAATTCCATTTTGTTGTGGGGTATGACTGCATGAATATTGCTGCTTTATGCCATGCTCCTGCAGGAACCTTGCAAACTCATTTGAGAGGTACTCTCCCCCTCCATCTGACCTTAGGCATTTTATTTGCAAGCCTGTTTCTTTTTCAACCATAGCTTTAAGGGTTTTGAAATGCCCAAAAACTTCACTTTTCTTTTTCATAAAATACACCCAAACTTTTCTGCTATAGTCATCAATAAAAGTGACAAAATAATGACAACCTCCAAGAGATGCAGCTTTAGTAGTCCACACATCAGAGTGGATTAATTCCAGTGGCTTCTCACTCTCTTGAACATGTCTAGGAAATGGTTTCCTTGCCTGTTTTCCAAACTGACAGGCTTCACATACCTTATGCATTTCTGCAACCTTGAATTTAGGCAAACCTGCAACAATATTTTGGGCTTGCATTGATTTAAGTCGCTGTACATTAACATGACCAATGCGTTTATCCCAGATATCAATATCTGCAACTACATCGGTCCCATGTGCAAACATTGTTGCACTCAATTCAGACATGTCTGCATCCAACGTAAACATTCTACCCTTCTTCTTTCCTTTTGCTATCAAGCGACCTCTATTTTTCATATCCTCAACAAAGCATCCATGAGGATTAAATCTGACCTGCAAGCCCTGCTCAACCATTTGACCAACAGAAACCAGATTCTTGGTGATATTCGGGACATGAAATACATCGAACAGGTATTTCTTTTTCCCATCCTGCATAGACAAAGGAATTTTTCCAATCTGCACAATAGGATGTGCAGTATCATCACCAGTCTCCACAAATCCTGGTTTTTCCATTTTTCTTGCATCCTTCATCCATTCTGCATGACCTGTCATGTGGTTTGATGCACCTGAGTCAACATACCATACATCATTGCTTTCTTCTGCACTTGTCACAGAATTGTTCATGTGCTGCACCATAAACAAGTGCTCATTTCTGTCATCACCCTGTCTACTAGAAGATGCATAATTCCCTTGTTGCAATTTTCCATTCATGATGTCATTCTACTTTTTATAGCAGTCTTTAGCCATATGACCCATTTTACCACAGTAGTAGCATTCAACATTACTGTTTGCATTTTGGCCTCTTTGCCATCCACCACGACCTCTTTGGCTCCCCCTGCCTCTAGAGTTACCATGTCCTCCTCCATAGGACTGGTTTTCTTGAGTTTGCTGCATATTCTGATTTCTGCCACGGCCTCCAAATCGGCCTCCCCTACCTCTGCCTCTACCTCTTCCAGCATTTGAGTAGAAGACAGCTTCTTTTGAAGTTCCTCCTGAAGAAGATGCACCACCATTTCTCTGTTCCTCAGAAATTAGAAGAGCAATCAACTCCTCAAAATCAGGAAATCTTTCACGAACTGAAATGGATGTCCGAAACTGTGCATAATCCTTTCCTAGACCATTCAAGGTCACTGAGACTAAATCATCATCTTCCACTGGCGACCCAATGGAAGCAAGTGCATCTGCAATCTTCTTCACCTTCATGTGGTAGTCATTGATGCTCATATTTTCTCTTTGCACATTATGCAACTCTTGCTTGAGCTGCATTTTCCTGGCTTGCGTATTTGTGCTATACATTTTTGACAAAGTATCCCATGCCTCCTTTGGCGTACTTGCATCCTGAATATGCACAATCATAGAGTCTGAAATGCTGATAGACAGCCAATACATAACTTTCCTGGCTCTCTCATGCCATGCTTTAAATGCCTGCATTTGCTGTTGATTGGGAACATCAGGAAGAACTGGTTCTTCTTCATTTCCTGCAACAAATTTCCAGATCCTTTTCCCATAAGGAAATTCGTCATTCTAAACTTCCATGCTTGGGAGTTGTTCTTGTCAAGCTTTTCAGTGACAATCTGTGAAAGAGAATCAGACGCCATTACAGAACACTGCAAAAAATTCTGTCACTGCAAAAGACACAGCTTCACCTTCACAGGGCAAATCTGCAAAACTGGCAAAAGTGGTATTTGACCACACAGTCACTTCCTAGTGACGATTTTGCATCAACAGACAACAGGGATGATTCTGTAACTCCCAATATCTCTGCGCACAAGCATACGATGCAATTTCTACAGTAACTTTTCACCGACCTGTAGAACAGTGGTCGCACAGCATAAAACTGGGCCTTTTCCTGAGTGCGTGCAGAAAACTTCCGCCTCCAAAACAAGCCCCGAAATGGCCTCAATCCAAAAAAACAAGGTCGCCTAGGGCTAAAGCCCTGTCCCGCAGCATATACTGCCCTCTTGCTTCACCATGAAGGGCGTCTCAACCTGAGATAATGCACTCCTGCACTTTCCGGCTGTGCTACCTGTAGAGATCTGCTCCCAAAACAGAAAATGAAAGCAACACTGCTCCTCTTACCAGAACACCGCGAGCTTGGCTTGCTTTCTTGAGCTCCTTACCACGAACAAGGCTCTGATACCATGTCAAGATTGTGGGAGAGAAGGAAGGAGTCTCGCTTGAAGCTTTCTTGCTTGCACAATGGGGGAATACACACAAAGGTGGAGGATGAAAACAGTTTTCCTCTTCTTAGTTGTGTAAGCCAAAGAACTCTAGTACAAAGAAATAGAAGAACCCTATATATGGGTCTCAAACCAAACTCAACTAACTAAGGTGGCATACTAACTGAGCCACGAACTAGAGTAGATAAGGATAGCTATCATGTAGCTATTATTCATGGGTGGTGTACCAACCGCATCTGCACAACTGACAAGTCGGTGACATAAATGCACAACGCTCACCCTGGCATATCACGAGTGGAGCTCGATATCTCAACAATACTCTCTGAAGTTCATTAAAGTACTGTCACTCAGATTTGAAGGTATCAGCATCAAATCAAGAAGGGAAAGATTACACTTGGATTTAAAAAGAGTAAAGGACTTTGCAGATTTGGTATTCATTGACACTCAGTTTTAGTATTTTTTAGCACTTGTGTCTCTCAACCAACTCTTCTGTTGCTCAAATCTAATAAGCCTGAAGTTGATTTGCTACTGTTCCCGTAAGTCTAACATGGGCAAAGACTCTCCAAATCCTCGATTCAAAGGAGTCGGGTTCCACACCTGGCAAACCCGCATCAAGCTCATCTTGATGAAAAAGGGTCTCTGGGCCATCACAAATGGCAAAGAGAAGAAACCTCAGGACGTGGACCTTGCAACTACTTGGCAAAAGAATAATAATAGAGCCCAGGCCATTATCAAACTGGAGCTAGACGACAGTTATATCCACCATGTGGATAACTGTGAGACCTCACAGGATACATGGAAAAAACTTGACACCCTGTTCGGTGCACAATCTAAATCATCAAAGTATGGTCTCCTGATTGAGTTCTTCAGGCTTGAAATGAAGTCCAGCACATCACTTGCCACACATCTCAATTACATGGAAGGACTCCTAACCCAACTTGCAGGAATCAACATTAAAATGGATGAAGATGTTTGCATCGGTGTTCTACTTAAGAGTTTGCCTCTTGAATATAATAGTGTATCAACAACTTTAATCAACATGCCAAATCCTGAACTTGTTGATATCCAGGCATCACTATTAGAAGAAGAAAAGAAGCTAAAAACTAAGGAAGAACCAAGTACCTCTAGAGATGAGCATGCATTATATGTTGGCAACAGGTACAAAGGCAAGAAGGATCAGCTCTTCTATGACTTTTGTAAAAGGACCGGACACACCGAGAAGTTCTGCCACGCAAGAAAGAGATCCCAAAAGGCCTATCTAGTCACAGTCAAAGAAGAAGAAGAAAATGGAGCAAAGGAAGAAGAAGATGAAGATGAAGACCACCAGGATCGGAAGGACAAGACTCATCAGTCCTTGTACTCTCATAATTCTGATAGACTGTTTTAAAAGCCTTGTACTTCCTTGCCCTAATGCTTCCTGCCATAAGCTTTGTAAACTCCTTATGTAACTTGGCATTACAGTCCCTGTACACTTTGTGAGGCCCCTGTTACAGCCTCTGGATGTCCACCATGTTTATGGTACCCACACTTAGCCTTTTCTGCGACAGCCTCTGGTGTTTTGCCATGTTTGTGGTATGCCCACACTTTGCAGGTGGTTCTCATTACAGCCTCTACACACTTTGTGCATTTTTAGTTGTGATTGAGGAGGGGTGTTGAGAATCAGTAATCACACTCACTAAATAGCCTCTTTGTATGGAGCTTCAGGATCAAGGATATGCATGCTAACTTATCCCATATGCACAATGGTGCCTACTGCAGTTTCTTACTTTCCTATAAAGCATTGTACTTGCTTCCTTTCTTAATGCAATGATAGTACTCTTTTCTTTTCAGTGAAGTGTCAATGTCATTGTCCACATACACAAGATTGTATTTATGAGTCCAATTCTCAATCTTGGAACCTAATTCACTTGTGTAACAAACAGTGTCTTTGTCTTCTCCATCATGAGTCCACACTTCTCATTTCATCCTCCATAGTTTCCGGTTTTGCCATGCTCTAGATCCCGCATTTCTCACACCCGTAACAAATAGATTGTGCATCCACAGCTAAGAACTCATTTGACACATCTTTTAATGTACACTCAATCACCTTTTCCTTCACAGCCTTAAACTTAGGATTGCTCAAAGCATTTTCCAATGTGCTTGCCTTTAGCAATCTACTAATACACAATCCAACCTCACCCTCACTTAGGTTCTCTTTCTAAGCTACCTTATATGCTTTGATACATCGCTTTCACTAGCCGCTATTCACAATTAACTCATTGATTGGCTTCTTCTTTTTCGTTTGCGCTCCTGCGTTAGCTTGTTGTTGATCTTTCTCAAGTTGTCCAATTGTGTCTTTGCCTCCTCATATAAGATACCAATGTCATGGATAGTGTTCTATATTGAAATAATTTGATTGTTTTGTTAAATTAAAGTGTCATTCAGCTATATCACTTGTCCTATGAGCTGTTGTATATGAAGTTGATATGCAGTGATCATGTCATGATAACTTTTTATGGTTGCTTGGCAAGTTGTAAATTCTTTGAATGCCTGATCATTGAGCTGCCTAGTGTAACCGAGCAACCCATTTTCACCCTCGCACACATACTTCAGCAAATTTGTGATTCCTGAGAAAGTTGGAGGTCTATTGTTTAGAGGGTCAATTGGGTAGATTCTCCCTTTAACCCACAAATCCACATGTTTCAATCCCATTTACTTGTAACTCTACAAAACCTGAGGATTGACACCGGTACATTGCGTTCTTTTAAATAATGTGGCGTATTCAATATCTACCTCAATATGCAACTCCTTTCCTATATTCATTTTACTATTAATAGAAACAGGGAGCGTACTTGGTTGTCACAGGAGGTAGAGTGGAGATGCACAGAGAGGCACACAAAGGTGCCAAGGGAAAGGAGGGTGTAAGTAATTCACTCTGTTAATAAAGGTTGTATAAACACAGAGAAGAGGTCACAATAGAGCCATGAGAGAATATAGATATGGGGGAAAATAGCTCAGAGGGTATGGATGTCCAAGACTTTTTGTATTTTAGACATTTCTATTTTACCTCCAAAAATATTTTCAAAAAACACAAAATTTGATTGGTTGGTTTGCTTTTTGACCAAAAGCTAGAATATAAAAAATCCCCAAAATATCTTAAAAGGATTTTTTAAAATTTCATTTTCCTTTTTCTCGATTTAAAAAACAATTACCTCGTATTGATCCGGGCTGGGCTTTTTACAAATCGGATTTCTACCACAAAATTTGGCCAAAACCCCTATCAAGAGCCTTACCCATAGCTTAAACCCTACATCTTATCACTTTGGGTTTACCCTTCAAGCATTAGGTATACTACATTGCTTCTTGGTTATGATAACTCTAGCAAGTGGGAAAATAACTTTTTAGGAGGGATGTCAATGTAAAGGGTAAAAGGGATGGGTTATCTTAGTGAAGATGGAAACGGATTACACCTAGGTGTTGAGTGAGTGCATAGATTTTTTCAAAGGACTAACCTCCAACTACACTTGGGTTCCACTTGCATCACCAAGATTTAGGATTTATCACCATGATTAGAGGACACCTCACCCTTGTACACAAGTCAATGTCCACATCATGATATCATTTGGAACTTACACAAAAGCTTACAAGCATGGACCCCCTCTATCACATGCTTATATATATATAAGGAATTAAAGTCAAAGAAATTTTTGAAAGTATTTTTTTAATAATTTTAATAAATCCCAAGAAAAATTAAATTTTAATAAAATCCTCACGAGGCCCGACCGATTTTGACCTAGTCTACAAAGTTGTAGAAGAAAAATTTATTAGATTCTTCACCGATTTGAAGTTACGAAGGCGCAGACTACTAGCTGCATTCAATTTTCTTCTCTCTTTCACCCTTATCACATCAACTTCCCATTTTATCCTTCTTGTAAATATATTATAATAATGTGATTTGGGCACCCATCTCTTATAATCTAGCTCCCTTTCTCTAGCTTGTCTACCACCACCCTTGGTTTCTTACATGATGACCAATATGGGGACTTGTCCCATCCACTATTCTCCATATTATCAAAGATGTCATACATCATCTAGGATTATGTTGATCAAGAAGATTAGCTTAATCTAATCCCTTATGGAAGCTATATAAGGTGTCCATGGAGATGTAAAGAAGGACAATTACAAGCACATAAGAGCACTCTAGATCACCAAGCCCAAAGGGGAGCCTCTAAGAGCACATTATGCAACACCCTCATGCTAGTCCATCTCTTTGAGGTAAGATATGAGTGAGTCTCTTTTTTTTTATAGAATTAAATTAATACATAATGGCAAGCTTCCTCTACCTCTCTTCTCCTCTTGTCTCCCTCTCTTCTCATCTCTCTCCCTCTCTCTCATATTCTAATATGACGTCTAGATCATGTGGTGTCCATATCATATGTACTCTCTTCTAATTCTCCCTCTACATTCATACTTAAACTTATAAAGTAAGACTTGTCATAAGCTCTATTAGTGGGGAATCCTTATTTTCTCATGTTATATATATGTTTATGGGAGAAACTAGGAGCCATCACCTCTCTTAACCTTCCATCATCTTCATTTCCCTTAAGATGGGGCTACAAATTCTCTCTTGTGTAGTTGTGTTTTGGTTCTTTCCATTCACTTAGGAAATGGATGTCCTAGATCATCCTCCCTTTGGCTAGGTGGTGCCCTTTTTTAGCTCTCTTAGTGAGGATTGGAGGCTGGGTGGGTAAGAGGCAACCCACTCATCTTTTCAACTCTTAGTATCTACTATTCATTTTTCATTGAGAACGAAGCACCACACTCCCATAACTAACTCCTTTTTTAATATAAATTTTGCTTGAAAAATACTTTTTGAATTAGGAGAGACAAGGAATATGAGTATATCTTTGTAGATAATATTAAAAAGGCAAAACAAGATCACAAAAGTGGAGAGAAGAGGATTATTTTACTATTCTTCTCTCCTCTTTTCCTTATTTTAAGGAGGAGAGAGGGGGAGCTAAAAGGCCCATTTCTGAGTTCATTTTTTTCCTAATGGGAAGTACATGATGGATAGAGCCATCTTTATATCAATTCATTTGAAATTAAATCAGTTCTTGTTCTTCTCATATTTGTAGTGTGTTCTCTACTCCTCCTTGCTCAGATTCTTTATGTTATGTTGTGTAATATCTACAAGTGGTTCATCTTGCATTATGGGTTATTCTTGTTCCTTACATGATTGACATAGCCTATCATAAATTGCACTTCTCTTCTCTTGTATTTGCTCTCCATTCTTACATAGGTAGAACCATCATTTAGAGCTTTAGTCTCCATCCATACTATAGTAATAAATGGATGCCCTAAGATCACTGGATATGACGAGGAATATTACACAAAGAAATGATGATTATCCTATACATCTCCTATGGTAATCTTCACATTTAGGGAAGCATACATGTCCACGATGAAATTTTTGGTTGCCTATATCCTCCATATATGGTCAACACTTATATGCCATCGTGATAATCTTCACTATGACATTTATCTCTAAACTATGGTCTATCAATGTAACATGTGGAGTTTCCATCCCTCCAATTTTTAGTGTAGTCATTATGGTAGCGTGGACCCAATGGTTCCTAGAATAGACCCCTAAGTATCACCCTTGAAGCCATGTCATCCTTGTATAGTGTATAGGTTGTACATCTCTTGTATTTTTACTACATACCAAAGTCTTCTATGTGACATTGTTCCCTTTAGCACCATCTATAATAAGTTCTCTTGCTTCTTCACAAGTAACCTCGACATGTACATTATCTTCAAAAACTAACCATATGCCTCGTTAACCTATTTCTTCTTCACTTCGTATCATAGCATGAGTTGGTTCACCCACAAACTATATTTTTCTATTTATAATGTCTATAATTTCTTCATGAAACTCTCTTTTTTTATCTTAAGGATTTCACCAAATGTAAACTCAAATTTACTAATTAGAATCCTCTCTTCCAAAATCTAAGATTTGTGGTGGTCCTTATGTCAAAGAGTAGCTTGTATCCTAGTTGGTTTCCCTTTGGCTTTTCATGTTTCTTTTTTTTAACTCTTTCTTCTTATGTACATCTTCCATGCTCTTATCTTCCTATTTTATCTTACACTATTACATATATGTTTTGTTGTTTTACCAAATAAGCATAGACAGAATAAGAATCCACATGGAGAATCCCACCCAATCTTTTCTCTAATACTCCAACTTGTATCATTTAGCTTTGCCTTTCAAACTTACCATTACCTAAAGTTTGCATGGCATAGACCCATAACTCTGCTTTCTTATGTGCACTACAAACTAAAGATCTCTCTATTTAGAGTCCATAGGTAGTAATATCTACAACTATGTATGCATTCCACACTACAAGATCTTCAAGAATCTTATGTATACCTCCTTAAAGTTTCTCAATGTCCGTAAAAAGAGTCATATCAAATTCATCTACATGAATCTTTCCATTCCCCCAAAAAATAAAATTCTTTCTTAAAGCAGCTCTATGTGACTCATAGTCTCTACGTTTATGCTCTATATTGTCATGCCATATGTAATAGACAAAATCTTCCCTAGGCAAGGACTTCAAAGTAGAAGCTTTCCCTAATTCTTCAAGATTAGCAAGATTGATTTGCAGATCCCACATATTTCTGATAATTCCATTCATGGCATTGTCTTTTGAAGAGTCTACAAAAGGCACAATAGGTGGCTACCTAATCATTGGCTCTCTGACACCCATGACTAACCGAGGCCTAGGCATGGCCAATAACTCTATTCTTGTCTATCTCTTCGCTACTTTAGATATAGCATGCTATATGTCTTTCCATTTAATGTTTATACCAGGCTCTATAGTATTATTTTCTAACAATTTCTCTAGATCTAACTGCAATAGAGGATCCATTTAGTCAAGTGGGTGAGGGTGTTTAAGCCATTTCTTAGCATTGTACAATAGTTTGGGGATAGATGTGAGGATGTTTGGAGTTGTGTGTGACTTTAAATGTGTGTACATGGGGATATATGGGTATTAATTACTAAGCCATATAGTACATGTGTTTGGAGGCATGGTAGTCAAGCTACTAAGACGAGCCTATTTTTGTGATGTGGTGACATGGTTGCAAATGTATTTGGGAAAATCCAAAATGTTAGATTTGGGATTAGTAGTTAGTAAAACTAACTAGCTTCTACTTATGCATATATGTATGCCCTCTGTAATATTCCCGTGCCTCCAATAAATGTTAGTTAGTTTATAAGGTTAGTTTATACATTAATTAGTAAGTTAGTTTATAAGTTAGTAAAGTTAATTAGTAAGTTAGTAGAGTTAATTAGTAAGTTAGTAAGTTATGAGTTAGTAAGTTAGTTATAAGGTTAGTAAGGTTAGTATTTAACTTACTAACCATTATTACTAACAGACTAATATTTCTTTTAAAGATAAAAAAAGAGACGTTGAATTGATATGACGCCGCAAAGAGGGCCGCCTCCTAATCGAACAAGCTGCGGGCCTTATCATTATCATCATCATCGTCATCATTGTCATCATCATCATCGTAATCATCATCATCATCACCATCTTTATCATCATCAGCATCATCAAAACAGTCTCACAAACACCCGCTTTAAAAAAAGAAAATAAAATAATTAAAAAAAGAGAGAGAGGCTCCCACTCTAAGTGAAGGAGTTGTTTTGACATAAAGAGAGGAGAAAGAGAAGGGAAGGGAGAGGCAGCATGCACTCCCTTTTGCCTATATAAAGGCATGCTCTCTACTCAGTTGTGAAAGTAGAAAGGATACCCTGAGAGGTTGCGAGAGAGTTAGAGAGAGAGAGAGAGAGAGAGGGAGTTACCTTGAGAGGCTTCAAGAGAGAGTTAGAGAGAGAGAGAGAGAGAGAGAGAGTTACCCCGAGAGGCTGCAAGGAGAGTTAGAGAGAGAGAGGGGGGTTACCTCAAGAGGCTGCAAGAGGGGGAGTTAGAGAGAGGGTTAAAGAGGGAAAGAGTTAACTCAAACCCCCCTCTCTCAATCATCAACTAGGTAATCTTCTCTCATGCTCTCCCATCCCGAGTTCATCCCTCCTTCTTTATCTCTCGAACCCACTCACGAATGATGGCTCCAAAGCAAAAAGGTGCAAAGTGTTGAGAAATGTGCAATCACATCCACCATAGCCTCTTTGTATGGGACAAACAAGGCAAAGAAACAGACTGCAAATAAAGCCTTAGACTAGGTCATGTATGCACGGTTTATTAAAACCACAGTTGTTGAATACATTAGGGGAGTTTTGAGGTCTCGAAAATGCCTTTTAGGATGTGGAGAGAGAGTGCTCTAGACCAATAAGAGCAAAGCCTCCGTAACGGAACTTCTAATTTAAAAAAAATAAAAAATCATTTTACAAAAATATATAAATATGATAATATTACGAATTTGTATTTTTATTATGTATTTTTAGTCTCTTATATTCGTGATTATGACATATTTTGCATTAATGGCATAGAGTCTCGGCTACTTTTATTTAATGATGTTTCTAGATTAATGATAATGACTGATGTAATCGAAATTCAAATTGGTGAAAAGTATGGCGCTCAGTTTTTTCCCTCGTTTCTTTTATTCCTCTATTGTTTTTCCCTCCGTTATGATAGCCTAGTCCTCTCTCTCTCTCTCTCTCTCTCTATCTATCTCTCTCTCTCTCTCTCTCTCTCTCTCTCTCTCTCTCTGTGTGCATGTATCTCTCTCTTCTACCATGGATACAGAAATTTGACCTTCAACAAGGCGTCCAAGCTCCCAAATCACATCCATATCAGTGTTTAACTCATTCCAAACTGATGGAAGATGGATTCCTACTATCATTAGCAAAGGTAGTTGGATCACCATGCAACAAGCAAAACGTGGAAAAAGGCAAAGACATGAGAGCTCGTTTATCTCTGCTTGGAAGGGCAGAATCCGAGATTTTAAGCTTGGAGCAAATAAGAATAGTATCAAAGAGGTACTAGTGCAACATGTGTTCATGCATAGAGAGCTGTGTTTGAAACCTGGATCTTCAAAGCTTCCAATGCATAGACCAAATTGTAAGAATTTGATTCTTAAAGTTTTTCCTTTCTTAAACATGGTTTAGGTTTTTCCATTATAATATTTGTTTGTCTTGTAGATGTCTATCCCTCTAATCTTGAGGAATGGCAACCAGTGGAATCTATTATTGATGTTATTGATGTTATACATGGTTCAATTGGAGAAGAAATGTATAGAGGTAGAAAGAAGACAGAGCTTGCAGAGAATGGAATATTCTTTTATGACCATTCTTATGTTATTCCTATGCGGTGTTGCCAATGGGGATCAATAAAACTCCTTCCTTTGCCAGATTTTTCAAGCTTTGAGTGGCCTTTGCCAAGTCCAGCTACTAGTGAGGGCTATAGATGTAAGATATTTTCTGAGATCCAGAAAGCACTAAAATCTAATATCTCAAGTAGGCTAAGCAAAGTTACTTTATTTATGCCTATTAATATATTTATTGATTTCTTCTCTAATATGGAGATAAGAATAACAAAAACCATGCTTTCAGTGAAGAGACTAACATATGATCATATCATACAATTTGTTGATGAAGGATGGGATACAAGGACAGAAGGAAAAATTATATGTAAGATAGATCAAGACTCTATAGCTTGTAAATATATGATTGCTACTCAAAATTTTATCCTTAGCTTTTACTATAGTCGATGGCATTTTGTTGGTAGTAGTCTAGTTGCTTTAGACCAGAATCTTAATGATTTCAGCAAGGATCCTATTGTGGATCTTGATATTTGGTTCAACGAGTATATTATTGCAATCTTAAAGATCAGAAAATCATGTACGCTACATCAAGTGAGGATGGATTTACAAAATGAAGACATTGAACTACCATGCTCCTTTGTATTCCAACTTGACAAGAAACGAGTAAGTTTTCACATCATATTATATCTACTTAGATGTATATCAAGATCTCACTTTCTAACTAACAAACATTTGTAATTTATTTTTTGCAGATATCGAAAAGGAGAGAAAATAAAATACACTGCAATGACATTCAAGAAAAGATATCTTTACTATCAATATAAAATACATGTACAAATTTTGTAGCAGATGTCTATCTGCCATCTCTATGAGATATACAAGGGCTGAAGGGCAAATTTCTATATATGAAGGCCTACAAGGCGATATGGCAAAGCTATTTCTTTTTTGGAGAACTATCCTTTTTAGGAGTCCTTTTGCCTTTCTTTGATGTCTTGGGTATAGAAGGTGTTGAAGCTGTGGATTTGCCTTCCGTGGTTATAGGCACCACATCTCCTTCATGGTGCAAATCCCCACCAATCTCTGTTGTTGGTTGTATACAATTGATTATCATATACTTCAAGAGCTTTGCTCTGATGTACCAAATATGCTCAGATGTATAGCAATCCTTCGAAAACTGTCACACATTTATAGAAAAAAGAGTTTTAGTTCATTATTGTTCTTACAATAGACTATATTTTTATCATCAATGGACTATTTTCAATTAATATCTATCTTAAAGTTTAGCATCTTTCATATTACCTTTACATGTTTATCATCATTAAGATAAACAAAGTTAACCATTCTTCTAGCATTTGCAATCACCCTCCAGCCACAAGAATGGCTATCATCCTGATGGGGACACTGCAACCACCAACACAAAGTAAAACTATAAAGAGGACGAATGGTAGTTCATAGAACAAACTCATGTTTCAATTATTTTAATGAATAACTTACTGCAACTTGTCTATATTGCATTGTTGCAAGCAAATCAGATGGCATAGGGGGTCTTTTCTCTAGCTCTTCAATTAATCTTTTGGCACCTCTGTATATAAAATATGTTGAAATTTAGAGTACTTACAAAAAAAAGAATTGAAATATCAAGGAGCCCTTGGATAATATAACTTACAATTTAGCATTTCCATGGCTTCCTTTCATAGAGTTGATTAAAAAGCATTGCTTATCCACAAGGTCTATTGCAATCAAGCTCCAATGAGAACTAAAAGCAATCATATCTCAACAAATTAGTAGGATAAAATCTCAAAAACTCTAATAGAATATTGAATCACTTACTTTTCATTATATGGAATTATAAGCAGCTCCAAAGTATCGAAGTCAATCAAATTGAGCCAGTGCTCAATAAAACTTGCATCAAGCTCATTCCTCATAAAGAATGAGATAGATGGATCAAAAACCTCAATTTTTTGTTGTATATCCAAAGGAAACTCATGCATTATACACCTAGAAAAGGCATAGAAATAGTGAGTATAAACAAGAAAAATCTTATTGCTAAAAAAATATCAAAAAGTATAAGTAATTATGGATGGACATACCTTAGGCCAGCAAGAATAAGACTGTCATTTACTTCTCTTCTTTTATCCTTAAGAATCTGAACACATGCAGCATCAAAGGAGATAACCTCAGTTCTTTTGCCTAAGTCACCAGGTAAGAAACAAAACACACTGAATCCTTTTGGATTAGTTGCTTCAAGAAGGGTGGCTAGCTCATTTTCAAAGGACTCTAGTTGCTCTATTTCCCTTTCTTCAACCCTTTGCCTCCTATACTCTCTCCATTTATCTGCTTGTTCCTCTTTAGCCTTCTCCTCTTTTTCATGTTGCCTTGTATCCTTCTCATGGGTGACATCCTCAACCCTGACACCAGAATCATCTTTCTTTCTTCTAGCTGGGGGCACATTAAGGATATTAAATGTCTTCATATCAGTGAGGGGAATTGGCTCAAGGACCTTTGAAAATCTATATCTTAGCCTCCTAAGAATTACCATGTCCTTGTCCATGAGTGTGAGCCTATGAGCATGAGCAGCACAAATGTAGGCATCTTGGAAAAACTCAATTAGAAAATCCTCTGTGGCTTCTTGTATACAATTAAGAGCTGTTCTTGTCCATCTGAAACTATCCAAACTATATCTGTCACAAATTTCCCTGACAAGCCTCTGAAAAGACAACTTTGGAATTGCATTGTCAAGAGCATTTACTGCCTTCCTAATCTCCCTTAGACACCTGACATTTTGAGAAAACCTTCTCCTTGGCTTTGACTTTCTAGAGAGCTTCTGAGGCTTTGAAGACTGATGAATCTTTGATGCTAAATCCCTAGGATCAATCTTCTCTTTTCTTGCTGTTGCCTTAGTCCTAGCCATCTGCCAAAAAAACATATGTTACTTATTCTCCAGCATGTAAAGCAAAACGCAAGTCCCAGACAAGAGTTATCTATGCTGCATGGCGTTTTCTCGTATCAGCTGAATTTTTCTCGAGCTGTCTAGTGAAACGCGAGTGTCAAGCAAGGCGCCTCCTTGCAGCTGCTTCTTTTCGCGTTTCACCGGACTTGTTGTCCATTGTGTCCAGTGAAACGCGAATTTAAGCCAGGAAACCTGCTTGAAGTACCTTATTTTCGCGTTTCACCAGACAGCTCATGAATAGCATAAAAATTGACCAAGGAAAGCTTTTAAGATTACTTAAAATATCCATAGAATTAGGGAGGAAAGAAACAGTCACCGAGAGCATGGAATTCTCAGATAAGTAATTATTTACAGCAGCATGGATTTCAGATAGCTCATGCAGATCACAGTAAGATTTTCTTAAATATCCACTATATTAAGGAATGCTTTCACTGTGGAAAAAATTCTTTTGTAGTGGTCATGAGCTAATAATAACATAAAGGATTAAGGAAAAATATCAAAACAATGCATTGAATGGAGCTTGTTATTGAAAAGCAAGATGCAGAAACCATACCTTCTTCTTAGCTTGTTCTTCACAATTTCAGCCTAAAGATGACAATATGCTTGAAGGTTTGCTTTGTTGGGGAAGCAGTGAAATGCTTGGAGATTAGAAGGAAATGCGTGGAGACTGGAAGGAACACCAAAAACAAAGATGGAGTAGCGATGAAATGCGATGAAAGCTGAAGGCGGTGAATTTGCATGGACTCAACGTTCTTCGCAAAGTGTTAATAACACACGTGTGACGTACCCTCGCTTATCGGAATTTTTTATTTACTTGGAAAAGGGTTATTTAACACACGTAAAACGTATTTTTGGAAAAAGAGAATGCACACGTCTTCTGAGGAGTTTATTACGCTGTGTTAAGTCACACACGTGTATTTCCATTATTACACAAACTTTTTCGTTGGAACTATCACCACATGCTTAACGGTCGATATAAAAGCATTTCAAACCCATTTCTCCGACATTGTCTTCTTCTCTGCCAAAATTTCGTCTCGACTTCCCTTCAAGGTCCTTGCATCCTGTGTGGAGAGCAGTTCAACAATCTTTGATAGGTAACAATTTTTTTTATTACAAGCATTTTAACAAAATAAATTTGATTAATATAGAAAGAATGTTTTATAACACTTAAACAATTAAAGATGTTATGTGCTTTCTATCTTTCAAATGCAGCATATCTTTTCCAAAAATGATTATATCATCAATTTGTGTGTTTCCATAGAATTTATTTATTGTTCATGTTTCTTTTCTTCATTTGCAATTTTTGACAAGTAAAACGCGAGACAATGTCTCTGTTGATGATATTTTTCTTAGTATCGCGTTTCACCGGCCACATTTTAGAATAATTTTTGTCTTCAAGCTAGTGTCTGATGAAACGCGATTCCTTCACAGGCATTTGCCTTACACACTTGAATTTTCGCGTTTCACCGGTCAACTAAAAAAATTCTCCTGTTTTGATTTTTTTGTCTTGGAAAATCAATGTTGGGGCCTCTTTCCATGATATCATCTTGTTTTATTGGATATTGGTTCTTTTCTGCTTTTTTTTTTCAGGGATAAATATTTTTCTGGTCAAAATGACAAAGAGGAAGCTATCTCTGGAAGGAATGGATGAGGAGGAGATAATTGAGACATCTGATGATAGGCTCTTTGATTTTTTACACATCACTGGAAATTCTTCCAAGTTTTGCTATATCAGGGAAATTTTCAATGTTCCTTTTGATTTGAAGGAGTTATTAGAGGATCTTGATGATAAACTTAAGGAGTACAGATGTTTTTATGATAGACATGTGCAAGGTTTGGAAGTCAATGGATTTGTTCATTATAGTGATGTCATGGGAGCCACCAATACATCCAGGTCAACTTTGCTCGGCAGGTTCAACCTCATTGATGAGGAATTCAGAAAGAAAGAAACATGTTGCCCTTTCCACAGGTATCAACACCAATGCCTTCTAATCCACAAGGACGTTGGATTTATTGTGTATCTTCAGTACATGGAAAATTCTTCTCCAGATATAGACCAACAGAGAAAGCTAGAGGATATTGCAAGTATGGATAAGGAGGTCGAAGAGAAGGAGGAGATGTTCCAAGAAGATGTTGAGAATCAACTTGTCCAAGGTTTTGATGTAGGTTTATTCAAGAGTGACAATATCACAATGGTGGAAGAAAAGGAGATTGAGCCAAGTGCACAGGTTGATGAAGAAGGTCCTCTTGCCTGTGTTCCAACATTTCCCACTTATCTTATCAACAAGAAGAGATATGTGTTGCTAAATGATATTCAACATCTTTTTGATCTTAGAGAAGATTATTGCTTAGCAATCCTTGCAGGTTGGGGCAAAAATGACATGAATTTTATAGGTTATGAACAAGAACCACTAGCAAGTCTTGATGTTGAGGGAGAGAATTTCCAAGATAGCTCTATAGCCTTACATACATGTATTAATCAGATCATAGAATACGAAAAGGGGGGGCTACCTACAGAAGAAGAGTTCTTGCAAGTCCAGAAGAAACTTCATATTGATGATGTAGGGTATGAAGAGAGATTGAAGTCACCATCAGATGAGAAGCCCAAGAGTTCAATAAATCTTTATGATGATAGTCTTCTTGAAGAAGATGAACACCCTAAGGTATGAAATATAATTCGAAGTTACCCATTGAGTTTATGTTAGACTTTATTATGCATTATAGATAAATATCTTATATCTTGTACTGTTGTGGTTTGTTCTATAGATTGAGATTGAAGATCTGGACAACTTTCTTGGAAGGGCCAAGGGCTCTAGGCCAATGAAGCTTGGAAAAAATCAAAGCCTTGGCCATTATATTGGAAACTTAAACAATCAAACAATTGTAATATATCATAGTAGATTGTCAAGCTCTCCAAGTCTACCAATGATGGCTTTGAGAGCTATCTCAAAGGTTATTAGATCTCAAGTTTTCAGCAGAGGTTTGGACAAGATCATTTTGGTGGAGAAGGAAGAAGCCATAAGAGTTTTTGGCTTTATGCCTGGATACAGTGGTTCTAGAGCTGGATATTTTGGAGTTCTTGGCTCCTATTTGCTCTCTTATGTAGGAGATAGTAAGAATTTGAAGCTTCTTCCGGGCTATCGAAAACAAGAGTTTTTGAAATACAGAGGTCTTATTGAGTGGGATGAAACAAAAGATTCCTCTAGAGGCCCTATCGAGCTACCTGAAACCAAGGACTCCACTGAAGGCCCTGTTGAGGTGCCTGAAACTAAGGACTCTTCTGCAACACAATCAGACTAGAAGATGCCAAAGATTAAGGGTTTCTTGAAACCCATCTTTTCCCAACTCTTTGTTTGGTTTGTAACCATTTTGTAAATCTTTGCTTTGCGCAAGAATTTAAATATCTATCTTTTCTTCTTTGGGTAACAATTTGTATAGTCCTTGCTAAAGATGATGTATTGCTTGATGTGGTTGTATCTTTAAGCTTGAATTTATGCCAAATTTGTCAATAGAACCATTGAAAGACCTCTAATAAACTGTTGGCTTTGTGTCTTCCACCTCCATGTCTTGTATGTCTGAAATATTTTGTTCTTGCTTGATAATGTGATTTTTCCATACCTTGGGTTGACCAGATAGATAGAGATCCATATTGTTTAATAAAGTATGGAGCATGGTTGTATAGAATATGCTGCATAGTCAACAAATAAGGAAAGTTATTAAAAAACATTATATGAGTTCGACAATGAAGAAACAAACATATACAAACTTCTTACCATATAGTGAGTAAAGTGTTGATCACCCCAAGCTTCTGTCATCGCCTTTTTGAAAAGGTTCAATTGGTTTTTAAAGTCTTTGAGATCATCGTCATTCCATTCAGTCTTATCACAATAAAAAAACACTTTGTCTAGTGTTTCCCAAACTTTAGCTTTTCTATTTCGAGCTTGTCCATTATCAGTGTGATCCTTAACTGCATTATGTAGGGATTTCCACTGATTAAATTTAATAGTTGAGCCACCATTTCTCGAGTTTATCTTGCCAAGTCTCCCATGAAAGCCTAGAAACCTTCTAGCCTTCACTCCACCAATAGATGGTTTTTTTGGGACACAATTACCATCCTTAGACTTTTGAAGATCTGGTTCAATAACAACATTGCCACCATGCAAACCAATTGCAGAGAGAACTTTTTCAACCTTTGTTATAGCATCTGTTCTAGTTGATAATGGCTTCAACTTCCATGCAAATCCTATATAGAGATGAACAAGCTTTTCAATTATCCTGCAAAGTGCATGAAGTGTACAAATATGGGCATTCGCTAAAGGAATGTCCAAGACTGGTTTAAACTGTGGATCCTTATTGTGCCTAGAGGGAGCTCTATTCCAATTGCTTGAGTTTAACTCTACAGCTGGTGACATGCAGTATAAGCAAGGAGATATCGAGTTAGCTCCCTTTGATACATTATACATACATTTGAGTGTCTTTAGGTCACCAGCTATGTGCCACTCAATCCTGTAGTTCCCTAATCCTTCAACAAATAGCTCTTCTCCTGCTTGTTGCCTTTGAATAACATTAGGTATTGATGTTTGATGAAAAACCCAATATAGTATATCAAAATTCTCAGTATCTACCTCAAATGCTCCTAGCCACCAGATGTTATATTCAGATTGAACACTAAATGATGTTGAGTGATTGCAATGACTTGACGAAAGTGCTCTATTCATCAAGGTGATAGAGATTCTCTCCAATTTTTTACATTTCAGAATCTCACTTTCATCAAGTTTAATCACAAATCTAGCCACTCCCTGTGCCTCAACTACTAACAAGTCATAAAATTTGATCATTAAGCATTGTAGGGTGGGCAAGTCAAGGAAAATATTGTTAAATTCATTGAATGTAACCTCCTTTTTCTTGCCCTTGAAGCTAGCCTTGATATGAAAAGGCTCACCTAGAATCTCCATCACTTTGTTATTAACTCTCTGTCTGATAGTCCTAACCACAAATGGTTTCGGAAGTATGCAATTGTGTACCTGTCCTTGCTTCATATTTGATTGTAAAAGTTGGAAAAGTTGCATATAAGCATCTCGACTGATACCAATACTATCCAGTGTCTTCTGTACTAACTCAGAATCCAAAGAATGATCCTTCACAAATGACTCCAAGCATTGTTTCTTTGCCTTTTTAAATTTCTTCTTCTCCAAAATATCCTTTGAAACCACTGAAGGAAGAAGATGATAATAAAACTGAGCTGCTTTTAAAGAATCTCTTTCACTTGCATTTGGTTGTAGAAGAGATCTAAGCAAAATTAACATCACAAATCAATGCAAGTAGTTTAAATAAAGCCATATTTAAGATTTTTCAAGTGAAAAAAAATATACCTTGCTGCTTGGATTCTTTTACCACAGCCTCCTCCTCCTCATTTGAGATTCTCAATATTTTTAAGAGCTCTTTGTCGATTTCGAAGGCCTAATAAAGTTTGCTTTTGTTGATAAGCTTTGATACGCTTTTCCAATGAATGAATTTTTTGTTGACAATCCTCTAGCTTCTGCAACAACTCTATATTGTGTTTCATCAAAAGATGATTCTCTAGTCCAAGGATATCCTTTTTTGCAACAAGATTAAGTGTATAACCTAAAAATCCATTGTAGCCATCGCCAATAAACCTCATTAATGACGAGCTATTATAGAAAGGAGGAGTGCTATTTCTGCTAGGATCTTTGGGATATAGCTTTCCATCTAACCAAAGATCAATATTCTTCTTTCCTTCAAACCTCAGTATATGTTTCATAGACTCTGTAACCGTGATAGATTTTGTTCTCTTTCTTATCGGTTCATACTCACTGTCCAACTCAATATGAAGATGATAGAGAGGTCTTTTATGAGAGCTACAGAGATCATTAGATGATTGATCCATAGCTGAGTTACAGAGATCATTGGGTGATTGATCCATAGCTAAGGATATGATTAGAAGCAAGAACGAAAACAAAGAAGAGACTAATAAGGAGGAGAAAAAAAGAAGAGAGAAACGATGGAGAAACGATGGAGGGAGGCAATCGAGTATCCACCAAAATTCAAATTGAATATTACTTTTCACTTTAATGAGGAGAGGTAAGATCTTCATTATGACAACCTTGCCAACTTTATGGCGACCTAGATTTCTAGGTTTGATGTGACCACGAGAATATCACGACAATGACTTATTAACGAATTTTGATATTTTAACTTACCAAAATATAAACCTTTTAAAAATTCTATAAAATGATTTTATTTCGTAAATTGTTTTCTCTCTCTAGGATCTCTTACAGGGCATTTTCGAGACCTCAAAACTCCCCTAATGCCATGGTCCCTTTTCACCTACCTTCACCTACCAATACCACCTACTGTAAGCCTATAAAAGGCACTCATCCCCACACTCATTCCAGTAGTCATTATCAATCAGATGTACTTGCATTATGCTTGGATAATATTAGTTGCTCATTATCATTGTCTATTTGCTCATTAGTGATCCTCCATAGCATGCATTCTCAGTATTTTAACATGGTATCGGAGCGGGTTTTAAGTCAGTGAGCCATCAAGACACTAATTGAGTCATTTCAGTTTAAATTTCTGGCTCCCTCCACTTTTCCTTGGATCTCTCACCTACCTCCATAACTACTCACCTTCAGTGGAGGACTTGAAGCTCCCAATGCAGGCCATTTTAGCTCCTTTTTTCTCCTGGGCAAACCTTCTCTGACTCAGGGTGCTCCTCCCTGTCATCTCAAACCTTGACTTTGTCAACTAGCAACCCAAGCATTGTGTTTTCTTCAGCCTGCTACCTATCTGCACCTGTATTCTAGTCGTACGCTGCATACAATCCGTGCACTCTGCAATCTTGATGGGAATCATGAGGCTTTAATAGCCTACTAAGTAAGCTATCTCTCCAAGAAGTATTGTGGCAAGTAATCACATGTACACGATGCAGCAATGAAAAAACCAATCAGATCTGGTAACCCTAATCACAAACTCCATAGCTAAGCTTCATCTTCTACTTTATTCTCTCACCCACTGGAGTCCTCAAGTCTTCGCTATTGGAAATTACCCAATCTTCAACAACCACAACCTTATTTTAGCAAGCATTCAAGCAATTTACCAGCAAGGAGGGGAGATCTTGACAAGATTTGCAAAGCACTTCAAGAAGATACAAAGCACAGTGTTCATTGACACTCATCTAGTGCTTTTATCACTAATGTTAGTTAACACAATCAGCTTTTCCTCTAATCAAAATTGATTTTTTTTGCAACTCCAGCATCAAATCAAGGAGGGAAAGACTCGGACTTGCATCAGATCTTGAAGATTCCAACTTCAAGGGCATCATAGTCACTAAATTTCCTAATATCTCTTGATACTAATCACCTAGTGCTTCTTAGCACTTATGCTCAACTGAAATTTGAATTGTTTGGAGTTGATTTGCTGTTGATCTTGCAATCTCAAAATGGGCAAGGACTCACCAACATCCCGATTCAATGGTGTTGGATTCCATACATGGCAAACTAGGATCAAATTGATCCTAATGAAGAAAGTCTTGTGGTCAATCACAAGTGGTCAAGAGAAG
Organism: Lygodium microphyllum; assembly: GCF_053477565.2. Taxonomy (NCBI): domain Eukaryota; kingdom Viridiplantae; phylum Streptophyta; class Polypodiopsida; order Schizaeales; family Lygodiaceae; genus Lygodium; species Lygodium microphyllum. Next base: position 6,896,375 of record NC_141163.1, on the reverse strand, counting down.
AAACCAAGGGAAGCTGCACTTTCAGTTGTATGGGATAAAAATGATGATAAGGCTCAAGCTATTATCAAGCTTGAACTTGATGACAACTAAATTCATCATGTTGATGATTGTGAAACCTCTTACGCAACATGGGATCGATTAGAAACCTTATTTGGAGCTCACTCCAAATCCTCAAAATATGGTTTACTAATTGAATTTTTTAGGCTCAACATGCAAAGTAATACCTCACTTGCAACTCATTTGAATTATATGGAAAGATTTTTGACACAACTTGCAGGAATAAACTTGAAGATAGATGAAGACATTTGCATTGGAGTGCTTCTCAAAAGTCTTCCACCTGAGTTTGATAATGTGTCTACCACATTAATCAACATGCCAAAGCTGAAACTTGTGGACATCAAAGCCTCTCTCCTGGAAGAGGAAAAGAATATCAAGAACAAAAGAGAAACAAACATCCCAAGAGGAGACAAACAACTCCTCTATGTGAAAGGGAAGAAGATTGTAGTTTGTGATTTTTGTAAGAAATCTGGGCATATTGAGAAATTTTGCTATGCTAAGAAAAAATCTCAAAGAGCATATCTCACTACAGTCAAAGAAGATGAAGACAACATTGAAGAAGAAGAAGAAGAAGAACCCCAAGATCAAAAGGATAAGACTCACTGGTCCCTCTTTTGTAGCTCATTTTTTGATGACAGACTTTTTTAGTTTAACATGTGGACTTGCCTTATGTTCCCACCATAAGCTCCTAAACTCCTCATGTAGCCTCTACACACTTAGTGAGGCCTTGTAACAGCCTCTAGCTTTGTATGGTTGTTTTTTGTTTCTTCCATGTCTACACTTAGCAAGGTTCTACTCATGACAGTTTCTGTATACTCAGTGTCTTTTCCGGTTGTGATTGAAGAGGGGTGTTGAGAAATGTGCAATCACTACCACCATAGCCTCTTTGTATGGGACAAACAAGGAAAAGAAACAAACTGCAAATAAAGCCTTATAAGACTAGGCCATGTATGCACGATTCATTAAAACCACGATTGTTGAATACCATGGTCCCTTTTTACCTACCTTCACCTACCAATACCGCCTACTATAAGCCTATAAAAGGCACTCATCCCCACACTCATTCCATCAGTCATTATCAATCAGTTGTACTTGCATTATGCTTGGATAAGATTAGTCATTCTTCCTTGGCATTGCTTCCGCCTCATTATGATTATCTATTTGCTCATCAGTGATCCTCCATAACATGCATTATCAGTATTTTAGCACAAAGACTATGAGATCCACCGCAACCAGTCAAAGAACGAGTATTTCCAGAAATACGAGAGTGCCTGAGGTTACTAGAGCTACCACTACCAACAAAACATCAGGTGTGGCGAACGTGAGTGCAAGCAAAGATGAAATTTTCAATGTCGTCGTGCCAAACCAAGTTATTCTCGACTCAAAAATAGGTTATTATGTTCATATCACTACATAAATAATAGGGTTTTTGCCAAAATTTTATATAAATTATTAGCTTTTGCATTAAATATTACAATAACTACTTGTTAGATTGCATGGACAACATCCATATAAAAATTAAGTACATAAAATATTAGCTTCCATATTTATACTTACACGAAATCACAGCTTTCATCTAGAGAGCATATTAGTACATGCATAAACTATTAATTACTACCTATGATTTGTAGTTAGATTAATCAAGATTATAATCCGTAGAATTATAGGTGGATATTACACGAAATAAGTAAAGGACTATATGTGCATTCAAGATTAGTTAAATAAAATAACTCGATATATCTATTGTCAAACATGGTAAGGTTGAGTATTGATTAACGCTTGTGAAAATCTATTTAAAAGCCCTGTAAATCGTCTCGTCGCCGTATTTTTACTAGAAAATTCTCTATTTCTTAGGATAGATCAATCCTAAGAAGATATTGGATGAATCTAAAAATGTAAAGAACAACTTAGACCCTCCCAATCTATCGTATTGCCTACAAACTCTCGAAAATTGAAATAGAAGGATATCACATATTCTTCATAAATAGTTTGTGCAATGGTATTGCTTATGTTGGGTAAGTTAGCCCTAAATGGAAAATTCATGTCTTTCTTAACAAAGTTGAAAGAAATATACTTAACACTTCTTTATGGGGAGGAGAATCCTCATTAGATTATAAGGTTACCTTAGGTTAAGATTTACCTTGGCTATGTGAAGCTGTGAGCTGCACGATGATGTGATTGTCATTGCATCGTTATATGTTTGAAATGATTGTTTGTGCTTTCTAGAATCTAGATCTCTAATTAAAAACATTGACAAACATGATAAAAGGAAAGATCCCAGTAAGCTACTGCCAAGTTAGCTGCGAGACCCTACTCCAAGGGGGTCATGGTGATCACTTCGAGAGGCTTAGACTGGCTCCGTAGTGAAAAGGTCTATCCATAGGGATAGTCTCAAGCAGTAGAAAATGTGGATGTCAGGGGGGCTCTGGCTGTAAATTTCACATTACTCCTAGAATCTCACGAGCCCCTCTGTGACACAGGATGGGATCCTGGAACCCTAATATTAGTTACAAGGTGGAATCTTGGTGGGCAGAATACCCTCGTGGAATTTTGTATATCTTTCGAAGGATCGAAAAGATGAAAATTGTAATAAACTTTCAATATAATAAAGAAATTTATTTTATTCTAGGTTTATTTGAATTGTATGCGTGTCCGTGAGATAAATTACGTGAAGGAACCTATGATTTAACGGACTAATTAAGGAAGTTAGTTGTATATGTTTCAATAAATGTGTTGTAGGTAATTTAAAAACTAAAGATGATACTGTCATCAAAGAAAAGCAGATGGGTGTGACTCCCCATGGGATTGTCCAACGGTAGGGTGGTCCCGATTAGCTGGGAGCTTTTCTAAATCGGTGATAGAAATAGGAAAACAATAAATTAAACAACTAGTCGCTAGGTAGAACCAACTTGCATTGTTTTAGGGGGCCGGAATGGAATTTTTGCTTATGGCAGGTAGGAAGTTTGATGTATCGTGCTCCCCTTCGTCTCCCATTCTCTTTGAACCAAGCGCAATGCCAAGTCTGTTTCAATTCAAGTAATCATGTAGAAAGTGGAAACTCGAAATTACTAATGCTAGCTGGTTGTTAGAAGATCCCCGACGACTAATTTTAGGAACCCGAAAATTCAGGTTGATCCTAGTGGGTTAGATCGAAACCCTTTCCTTGCAATGTAGACTTAGTAGGGTCTAAGTGACAAACCTTGTGATACTCCAAGGGAGTGCCAAGTGGCATCATTTGGAAAACCTACTGATGAATATACAAAAAGGTGTACCTTGGAATGAGCCTGGTGGACACGTCGCAGTTGGTATCAGAGCACACGTTAGTATTAAATACGACATAAGCCTTTTTTTTTCCTTGGATTGTAAATATAGCCTAGGATATGTTTTCTTCTCTTTGTTAATGTATATTATTGAATTATGGCAGAGTAACAAATCTTGGAAATGATTCTTGATCTTTCAAGTAATGTTTATATCACTTATGCATTCATCCAGTCTTGCCTGGAGAAATCAGATGATGCAGATATTATATCAGTTGTGCAACCCCTTGCCTTTATATCGAGAAAGACGATGGATGATTAACAAAGGATATTGTTATATCAATGCAAGCTATCTAGCTTATCTTCAAAATAATTTGACAAGGGTGAAATGGATGGAATATCTTAAAGTTGTCAAGATCTATCTATTTTATGAAGCCAGTGTAAACTCAACCCTATGTATTAGGAGCAAGAAGATCAAACTATTAAACCAATATATCTATAAGAAAGTTACAAAGACCCTTCCAGCCGATTGAGTAAAAGTGGTAGGTCGTTGTAGCCGCCGCAACTACGCAAAGGACAGATTTCCTAATCTCCCTCAAAAATATAGATTCCTAGATATCTACTCTCATAATCCAAGTTATTTCATAAAGGATGTATCAAAGTGTCATGCTTAGATTGTAGTAGGGAATCCTTTTCTGAAAAAAATAATAATAAGATTATCATGTGAGCTATCTAAATAATGTATTTCTTCCCATTTGATTACCTTGTACATCCGTTGCAATAAAGATTGATTGATACTTTATCAATCAGATAAATAATGAAACCATACTTTTCCCTTGGAACCTCTGAAATTATAGTTTAACTTTAGCAATGGAAAAATAATTTTATTTGAAATTATTTCAAAAAAATTAAGTAAGAAATAATTTGAGTATCAAACTCTAATATTAACGCTGTATAAGTTTCGTAAAGGTTAACTTGGAAATTATTCAAAATTTCACAAAATCTCACGCCCATAATAATTCCCAATGAAGCCCAAGAAAAAAGAAAATTTTTGAAGTAAGTCAAACCTCCGAAATTTAACGAGAGAGATAAGAATGTGGAAGTTGATGCACAAATTTGGATTGAATCCATGGAAGATTATATTACTATTGGTGGAACTGTCCTAGCCAACCAAGCCATGATAGCTAAGCTAAAATTAATTGGTGAAGCTCAACTTTGGTGGAAGCAGTGGTGACAAGATCAAGGTGTCCCTGAAAATATCATTACTTGGGATTTGCTAAAAGGTGTAAGAGGAAGGTATTTACCTCCAGCTTATTGCACCCAGAAAATGAATGAGTTCTTTAATTTAAAGCAAATGGGATTGACCCTGGAGGCATATTGCTGCAAGTTTGTTTCACTTCTTAAATATGCACCCTCCATGGATACTTCTCAACAAGTGTCCAAGGTTTGGAATGGGCTAAATTCTCCTCTGAACACTCATTTGAAATCAATACATCCAACAAACCTCCAAGATGCTTTAATTCTAGCTGCTCCTATTGTGGGGAAAATACAATCAAAGCCTAAAAATAATAAGTTTTGGAGCTACGATAACCAAAACAAAGGAGGATTCAAAGGTCAAGCAAAAAAAACCCAAGGTTTGATTTAATGAAACTATTTATTATCTTGCGAGGCTATTACACATACACTTAGTTAAATGGAACAACAAAGCATCAATACACGAAAGAACGTGAACTGAGCCAACAACAGTTTGGCATAAATCTGGCTAATGCTTTACCATCATTGGTCGGTTGCAATGACCAACATTGCATGGATTTGGAAAACAATGTAATTGGTATGTCTTTTCACATTGGGAATGCAAGTGGCGATAGTGAACCAGCTCAATGGCAATTTGGTGTGCCTCGGCTTGCCCAATTATGAGAAAGATTTTTTGTGTCAATGGTAGAAGATCTCTGTTAAAAATTTTATAAAGAGAGGGGGGGAGGATAAGGAGATAAGAGAGAATAAAAAACTAAAAGTTGGAGAGAGAGAGAGAGAGAGAGAGAGAGAGAGAGAGAGAGGGGGAGAAAATGTATAGAGAGAATTGAGGGGGGGAGAAAGAGAGAGGGAGGGGGAAAATATCTAGATATAGGGAATCAGGGAAGGGGGGCACAAAGAGAGAAAGAGAGAGAGAAATGAAACAACTTGGAAACGAAGTCAAAAAGGGGGAGAGAAAGTCTAGGAGAAATGGATTATTAAGCGAAATTGTTGTGTGGTACATGGATTATCAAGCAAAGTTGTTGTGTGGTACCGCACGGCAACTTCACTCGCCGCTTCGTGGCAAGGCGGAGCTGCCACAAAGCGGTCTAGCCTTCGTGTGTGGAACGCTAATCACAACTATGAAATTTCTTTCTCAATAAAATGCTCCAAATCAAACTACAAACAAGTTTGTATACTCGAAACTTTGCATAGTAAATCAAGTACAATCAAAAAATCCATTTCATTACATCAAACCTCACTACAAAACTCTATTTCATTATATCAAACCTTACTACAAAACTAAATTTTCACACCACTACATCCACAACCAAATCCGTGAGTACCACTATTGCAAAATATAAGCACCCAAACCTTCCTAGCAATGACTAGTTACAATGTAGGAGCCGTTAAGCCCATAGTCTTAACCCCAATGCCATATGCATACAACTAAATACTCAAGTTACAAAAAAAAAATTAGGTTTTTAATCTTTATCATGTTACTTACTTGAATCAAAACATGGAAAAAGCAATGGGGTTCAAACAGTACCATCTAGTAAAAAAATGATTAATGTTATGTAATGGATTACTAAGGTTACCAATAAATTTTTTTACCTTTTTAATTCTTATATCATCAAAATATCAAGCTTTGAAGCCCTCTAATACATGTCCATACATGGTCTGTCATTGTCCCCACCTGTATGGTAACTATCCATACATGAGGTGAATTTTAATGGTTTTCTTGTATTTTGTTTCTTGAAGGTTTCGCTATCCTTAACCTCCTCTAATCTTATTAAGCCCAAGTCTATCCATCACTTTCTTTTACCCAAACCATTTTAGGAGGACTTTCTGATACGCATGCGAGTCGTGACCTTCTATCGATAGGATTCTAAAAATGACAAAATATGCGACCTTCATCCGTCATTCTTATAATACAATCTGATAAAATGCTTTAGGCTTAAAACTTATACCTAACCAATAGACCACTTATATCCAGCCCAATATACAGAGTGAATGTACCAGGCAGTCCAATATACACAGTGCATGTACCAAGCAGTCGTTTGGAATGAATTTTCAAGATCCAAAACAATGGGTTCAATGATGATGAAGTTATACAACTCTCACTACAGCAGCAGGGCGAGCAATGGCAGTGGATCCACTGATCAATTTATCAGATGCAATGGTGACTTTCTCAGGCCTGCCCTGGAAGAGGGAACCAAGCATGCGCTCCATGCTCTGAGCAGAATACTTGACATATTTGTTTCTGCTGGTGTCTTGGTCCATCAATGGACCATAACTTTGCAGGTACGTCTTGTAAGCTGGGACAATGGTCTTCACAACCTTAACACATAGCCTCTCTCTCATCTCGGCGTCAGGGACCCTCCATGTGGAATGTCTCTGATAGAGACCTTCATATGCAGCATTGAAGATTTTGAGCCTGGTCTTGATGAGATCCTTTGCAGCAGCCAGGCTGCCGGTCAAGGTGGTCACTCCAGGTAAGGTGAGGTGCTGGGTGACGCGCGCCCAGCCCTCTTTTACATAAAGAGACGCATGAAGCTCAGCCTGCTGCTGCTGTTCTTTAAGCCAGGAGTCTCCCACAAGTGACTTGAGCTCAGGTACTCTGCAATTCATGGCCAAATACCAGAAGTTATTGCAAAGAAAGAGATGGAAAAGAGCAGGCTCCTTCTCCTCCACGCCCTTTGCCCAATGATTTAAGTTAGACAGCAGGGCTTTCATTATACTCAGAACGGCCTTCGAGAGCAAATTTTCCTCTGTTTTCTTCGCTAAGGTAGCCTCCTCGCTCCAACTATGGTGAATGGCCAGCACTTGTGAAATAATAGGCCCATAAAAGTCTCCTGCTAGATGCTTGAGATAACTCAACACAAACCCTGAAACCTTAGGTACGCTCCCATCTATGGGAGGGTAGATTTCTTTCTGCTTTTGAAGCTGCTGTTTGAGCTCTAAAAAGATATCATGAGCTCTTTGGACTATCTGTTTCAGCAGATCTTTGGTCCTGTGCTGCACATCCTTGCATCCTGCACATCCGAAGATTTTCCGGAAGTTTGGTCGCAAATTATTCAAGGCCTCAAACATGTCAAGCAGTTTGAAGAGCTTCTGTGGCTCGTCCTTGCTTTTGGTAGCTGCTTCGCCAAATTGCAAGAACTCGAGAATCCCCACAGATGTTGCAATATCAACGAAGCACTTTTCACATCCTTCATGATCAATCTTTTCGAATAGCTGACCACAAAGAAGAAACTCGGGCTCAAGGAGCATTTTCACAACCACTTCCATGTGCTGTGTCCATGGAATAATGTACATCTCCAGGCTTTTCCACTCAAGTTTAGAACTGTTTTCTGCACACCCTAGCTGCAGATAATCCAGCTGCAAGCATTCCAAGCTAGCTCTCGCCATCCTACTCCTCGTCTCTGTGTAGAGATCTAAGCATTTCTGGAGCCGGCCATTGGACACAAGCTTCTGCAGTATCAGTTGCAAGCACTTCAGAGTCTGCGAAGGGAGGAAGCGTTTGGTAGCCTCGGTTTTCTTAGGAAGTGCCCCTGAGGCTGGAATCAAGGTCACGATCTCTTTCATCAAAACTCTCTGAAACTCAACCTCTAGCCTGTCAAGAGCGGCGTCTTGTAGTCCCCCATCGAGCTTCTCTTGATCTCCCGTAGCCTGCCATCCTTTCAAGGCCTCTAAATCAGATGCAATCCTTGCCATATGACCTTCTTTGAGAACCTGATTCCTCTGCAAGAAGTCCACCATTTCTTGCAGCCATTCAATAGCCATGGAGCAATTAGCCAACAGAAAGGAGGATGCCTGTTCAAGGTGAGATATCAAACCCAAGTAGCCAACGACATCATGCTGAGGGTCGGCAAGCAGCGACCTTTCCAGATCGTGCATGGCTTCAAAGACCTTTAGTACAGCGAAGGCTGGCTCAACAGCCTTGTCGATGTTCTCTCCTAGACCATCTAAGACCTTTCTGTGTGTTCTCAGCGGCGCAAATGCAGCCTCAAGCGTTGGAATACGCTTGGCTATCTGCTGCAAACGGGGTCCTGTTTTTGCCAAGTCATCTTCCAAACTGCGCGACCTTTCCAAAGCTTTGTGCAGGGTGTTTCTGGCTCTGAGCAGCTCTGCAAATTTAGCATCCTCAATGATCGTGTCTTCCATGGATTATCTGCGACTGTGTACAGCGTCCTTCTCTACATTACGTCATATGTGAGCACTTTGCACAATGTTCGGTCTCCTGCTTCACTTTGAGTGAAGCATTTTGCAAAGCAAGTGTGATTTTGACCTTCGCAGCAAGCTCTGTAGCCTTTTTGGGGCGAAGCTTGTGACCGTGACCATGACCATGAAATTCGCAGACCGCCGGAAAGCCAAGACTTAAAAAGCGGCGTAATCCATTCCTCCGCTCAAATAAAAGGGCAGAGTGCAGCAGTATCTCCGTAATGCAGACGACTAGAGGACGAAATCGGAACTCACCTGGCAGGTTCTTGCAAAATGCATCTTAAACAGTGTGCATCTTCTTAAGCAACAGGAGTCAGGTATATAGCGCGGATATTCGACCAAGATGGAGAAGCAGGCATGAGAGAACATCGCAGAAGAAGAGGAAGGAGAACTAAGAGCGGACTTGAAATCCAAACAAGAACGCCTTGGTTTCTGTGCGAAGCACGAAACGAAACATGAAAAGCTGAGCTTTTGTGTGACAATGGTGGAACCACAGGTGACAGGCTACAGAAGAAGGGAAGGCGAGAAGCGTTTCTGGTAGAAATTTTCTGGCTTCTGTCAGAGACAAAGAAGGGAGGAACTCGGCCTTTGTTTTTGTGTGTGTCGCTGAGTGCGCGCCCTTGTTTGGTGCGTGTGCAATGACATGCATGCATGTATATGCATAGGTAGATGTGTGTGCGTGTGGTTGTCTGAGTGTGTGTGTCTCTCTCTCTCTCTACCTAGGTAGTGTGATCCAGCGAGGCGCAGAGGATACGCTCCAGACTCATCCTAGCGCAGTTTCACGTGCCCTGTCAATTGTGTTCTCGTTTTCTACAGAATTTGGGGCCGGGTTTTGCACTACCTCCCATCGGGAATTCATGCCTTCGCAAGAGTATAATTTTTTGAAACAAAAAATGTGCACTTAACTAATATTAGTATTTCCAAAGTTATTGTCTACCATTTTTTTTCCCTCTCTATTTTTAATTATTTTCCTCTTTCTTTTTGGCTCTCTCTTTCTCTCACACAATTCCTTATGTCTAAATCTCTCTCTCTCTCTCTCTAAATTTTGTCTTTGCATTTTATTTCAGTTTATTTTTTCTCGTCTCTTTTTTTTCTCTCTCTCCTCTATTTTCTCTCTTTCCTCTGTTTTCTCTCTCTTCTATTTTCTTTCTTTCTTCTTTTCTCTCTTTTTTCATTTTTTCTTTACTTTTTTTTTAAAAAATTTTATATTTTCTCTCTATAATTCTCTCCTTGTATTCATATTCTCTCTCTTCTTTTTCTTTTATCTGTCACAACATGGTGACAAATCTATACCAGTCGTATCCAAGGAGAACCATAACACAATAACAACAAAGCTTCACGAGACACATGGAAACCCCAAGGACATAAGCAATCCTGGAGTTGACCAATCTTGCTCATCTAGGCCTGAGCTTCTTGCTATGCTAAAGCCTATTCCTCCTGCATTCAATTTCCACGTTCTTCATAAAAATCCCCTCTTGGAAGAGATCATTGATAGATTTATGGAAAAAAAAAATTTAAAAATTATTCCCTCCTTCCCCCAGCCGACTGTCATGATGGGGGAGAGGGAGGGAAGGCGGGATGACTAAGTATCCTTGTTGGATGCCAAAGGGGGGTGAACCCCATGCATGATGCCTCGTGGGGGAGGGAGGATCTCCTCCCCTCACCTATATAAGCTTGTGTGGGAGAGAGCCAGAAGGATATTTGGTGTCGCTGCCGAAGAGCTGGGGGAGGAAAACGGAATGCTGCTGTAGAGGAAGACGAAAGGGCCATAAGCGCCGCCGTTGAGAGTGGAGGGAAGAAGCCGCTGAAAAATCACCATCTGCAGCCGAGCAGGACGCTGCCGTTGCCGCCAACGAACCCCTTCTGCGCCTCCATCCCTTATCGACGTGGGCTTCCACGTTCTTCAGAAGCTTTAGAAGCCTCCTAGGAAGCCCCCCTTCATGTGGCTTCCTTAAAGCCTTCCTTTAGAAGGTCTTTTACACCCCTTGCTTCCCCCTTTTTTCAATCCATTAAAGACCATTTAGTGTTCCCCCCTTTTTTTTCCCCGTGGGGTCCCATCCAAGCTTTAAAAATGCCATTAAGCTTTTTTTTTCCCCCCCTGCGTTCTTACACAAGGTTCATTTTTACCTCGAATCCCCTTTCTATTGGCCTTCGCAAAACACCCTCTTTTCCCCCTTTTTTTTTTCATACCACAAAGCTATTTTCTTTTCCCCCTTTCCGTGAAGACAATTTGCACCCCCAGAGTTTCTACGAAAGGAATGAAACATTCATAAGTTCCATTTCTAAGGTTCGATTCTGAAGGACGGTGGAATCACAAGGGGAGTTTCGTGTGCAAAAAGATGACCAACATCATAAACCTGCGTCCAAGGTGAAAAGGCCGAATTCGCGATGGCCCCTAAAAAGGCACAAGGCGCAACTGCAGGAGGATCATCTCCTAACATCCATGTGGACATTTCACCACAAGTCCAAGTTTTTATTCCTAAATTTGATTAACGTCGTAATATTTCAATTATGTATGGATCATTTGAGGAATGAGGATGCATGTTTTTTCGATTAAAAATACTTTGGCTAATAGCTCACAATTGAGGGATTCGGTTATTCGTATTTTTCAATAAAACGAACAAACTAAAGAGAGCATAAGATTTCTATGCATTTCTAGCAAGTAGTTTTTATGCATTGCAAAGTAATGAAATTAGATTATTTAATGCCCATCTTTACAAAACGAAATTATGATAGTACACTTCGATTAAGCATGGAAGGAATAAATCACATATCGCATTATTGAATATCTTTTTTTGAAATGATTCTTAAAGAAAGTTACTAGCAACTGTAGGAAATTGCTAGGGTTGCATGAAGAAGATTTAACTCTAGGCAAGTGGCCTAAAAACTTAAATCAACGAAAGGGTGTGTAAGTTCAAATTCATTCGGAAAAGAAAAGTAGAAAAAGGATGCTTGTTTAAACATAAAATTCTAAAGCTTAGTAGCATGAATCTTGTTTGCATGTTATAGGATGATCAATTGGAATTATGCTATAACTTAACCTATGCTTTGATCTTAACCCGAAAAGTTAGGGTTTGTAAATCAACTTATACGTAGACAATGAATCATGTGGTTACGGAAATGGTAGCGTAATTATCTTCAAGAATAGACTAGTTAAATTGGTTTAAACCTAAATACCTAAAACCGCGAGGTACTCGTTTAGGAAGGGTTAATTCAATGCAACATATCCCAAAGAGCTAACCAGGGTTAGCACGTTGAGAACATTACCTAATCGCTCTTATTACTAAAGCTGAAACTCTTAAACCTAAAGACTTGGCCACATTCATGGAATGTAGGGACAGTAGGACATACTTGCGAGAAACGATCTAGGGTTTTTACCCTAAGGATCTCTCGCTAAAAGGTTGAAACTCGGTTTGAACATTGGAACCCTAGGACCGACAATGATGGCCTAATGCAATCAGGAACGGATTGTTATATCTAATCATGATTTCATGATTATAAGACTCCATTCGATGGGTAAATAGTCCCGTAGTTGATGCGACACTTGTGCAACAAGTTTCAGAGTTGCATGATCTTGTGATTTGATCACAAGGGAATGGCCAATTCCTCGAAATGAGATTGACAGATTCTTACACAAGTTTATCTTGCAAGAGGATGAATAATTGTCCTGATATAGTACATTTCTTGGGTAAAGTAACCAAGATACGAGGAATTAGATATTTGCTTAAGACCAATCAGTGAATTGGAATAACATAATTCACTGCTAATAGAACTTAGGGTTTTGATTAAGTCGGGTTAATAGGGTACAACCCTAACCCAAGGATATAAGGGTTAACCAACAAACCCTTGGGGATCTTGCTAAGTCGCAATTGATCCTAGATCGAGTGTTGGATGCATTCGGAAAGAAGGATTCACTCCTTAGCAATTGGCCAAAAATAACGACCACTGGAAATGATTGTGCTTGTAACAGTTTAGAGAGCACTGTTTTGCTTTGTTTGCTCAAAGAATTAAAGGATGAAAAGATATCTAATGCTTCAGGTTGAAGGCCTGAAGGGAGAGGCAGCTTCAGTTACCCTCGACTGCCTGCCTAACCCTAACCAAGGGGATTGTTAGCCGCACCGGGAAGGTGGACCGAACCCGCCGCAAGAGGTCTCTCCGTTGAGCGCTACTTGGAGCAGGAGGACGCTTGGGTTCTAGGGGGGCTCTGGCCGTAAATCCCTTGCCTTCCGAGCCCTGTATAAGAGGCCAACATGACTCGAGATTGGATCTCGAGGCCCGCATACTAGTCTACGGGCGGAATCTTGGATTAGTAATCCTTGTGGATTGTTGGATAGCCTTCGGGTGGATTACGGATAAGCCTACGAGCTGGACTTTATGTATTTCGAAGATAAATATGACAACCTGTTGAAAAGGAACTTGTTTAACATTGCTTTTCTATGTCAAGTGTTATGGTTACGTGAAGGAACCAGTGCCTAACGGGCTAATTAAGGAAGCTGATTGATACATATCCAACTAAATGTGTTCGGTAATTAAATAACTAAAACAACCTGAGGAAAGTGCAGAGGATGTGGCCATAGGTCCGACCGTCCTACGAATGGGTGGTCCCAATTGGCCAAGAACTTTTCTCAATCACGATGGACAGCAAGAAGATCGTTTCCAAGGACATGAACAGCAAGGGCGCTGACCTAGAGTCTAAGTTATAATCATCCCGATTTACGCTGTTTTAGGGGAACGGAATGGGACTATGCCTTATGGCAGAGAGGTCGAGCCTTGCATCCCTCTCGTTTTACATTCTCCTTGAACTAAGTGCAACATGAATCTGCTTCGAACCTGGCGTTTCTGCGTAAAGTAGTTCTCTTGGGGTTCGATACTAGTTGCCGTTTAGGAAATGACCATTAGGGAAAAACCCTGATTCAAGTCGATCCTAAGTGGAAACGGCCCGAATACTTCCGCTATGTGGCAGACGCGAAAAGACCTAGATTGCAAACCCCATGACATTCCATGGGAGTACCGGGCGGAGCTTTTTAAACATCCTTTCCGATGGACTGCTAAGAGACATGTCCTGAAGATTACAGATGGACACATTACAGGAAACTCCTAGAACCTTGCAGGAGATAGCAACTGAACAAGCCCTCATTGAACATAGAAGTGTCGGAGAGTGCTTAACCGAGTTGGATGCTAAACTCAAAGTATTCGCATGTGTCTACGTCCTTACAGACATGGGTGCATTTCCTAAGGAGCAGCTTGATAAATACTTGCCATTTTCCCTATCCTAGGAAGAGCAAGAATATATTGACGAGCACTATGACAGGCTCCTGCATGAATGCATGTGACTCACCTCTGATGAGGAAGCCGACGAACTACGCTTAACTGTAGCATTCAATGATGTCCTCTGCCAACCAAATCTCTTAGAGATAGAGCAACTAAAGCGACAATCAGAGGGTCAATGTCAATTTGAAAAACATTGGTTTGAAAACCGCGTTGAAACGGCCGAACTAGGAGCCCAGATTATAACAGTCTCAGAGGAGCGATTGGCTAAATGGCGGTCTCAAAGAGACCCAACCTATGTAGGGCCAACTTTCTTTCGAGTGCTGACTACCATTTGGGGTATGGACTTAGCCGAAACTAGCCAAGAAAACTCTCTAATTGATAGTTCTCACTGAGGAGGAGCTACATGTTGCCAGTAGACTCGGACAATGTATGTTGAGAGTGGAAAAAGACTGAATTTTTGACTGCTGATTTTTGTTGTTTTTTAGGACTAAATGATTGATTTTTGATGGATTTAGAGTGATGTATGATTGATAATGGAAGTATTTGAGAGTGTTTGGGATGATATTGATTATATTTTGGAAGATCATGATGATTCTCGGTAGAAATATGAAGCTCTGTGATGTTCTGATAGGTTCTGTTGAGATTCTAATTTGTTCTGTATACCTTCTATTTTGTTCTCTGATTTTCTTCTATATTAACCATGGATTGATTATTGATGAAGATTGAGATATTTTTTGATAGTTTGGAATGATTTTAGTATGAGATTTGAGGTTCTGATGACCTTCTGTAATCCTCTGTAAACCTTCTGTAGAGCCTCTAGCTCTACTCTGTCTCTGCTCTGTAGTTGTTCTGTAGCTGTTCTTATACTGTACTGTGTTGTTCTGTAGACCTTCTGTAAATGTTCTGTAGAATGTATGTGTGACTTTGGTAAAGTTTTCTAACTTTTGGAAAGGATGAATCTAAGTTCAAAAGAGCTAAAACAAATGGAAGAAGCAGCTGCTGAAGACTGAAGAGAAGACTCAGTGATAATGACAGTAGAGAGCTGTGAAAAGACACTGTAGTAGCTCTAGTGACTCTTCATATCAGACATACCTCTTGGGAGGTGCATCCACGACCTAAGAATGATTATTGAGAGTTATTATGAGAGTATTGTAGTGAGGATATGATGTACTATTGAGAGTGAGAGAGAGAGAGAGAGAGAGAGAGAGAGAGAGAGAGAGAAAGAGAGAGCCAGAGATAGTCAATTCTATCAAAACAGTGTAACTATATATAAGAGATTGAGAGAGAACTATGAAGACATTGAAGATGAATAATATGTGATTGATTTCCATTCAAAGATTGTGTATTATTTTATGTTCTTTGTTATATTTGTGGATTCTATGAAGATATTGAAGATTATGGTTGATTCTATCAAATGCGTGGGAGATATCTACTATAATGCTGCGTGAAGATTTGTTGTTTCCTTTGTTTTGATGATCAAAAGAATGAAATAAAAGCTGCTTGATGTTACAAGATAGATTTTCTTACAGTAGAATCCCTTTTTCCTTGGTGTTCCTCTTGGGGCTCCATGTTTTTGGTGCGCAGCCGGGGAAACTTGCCATCAACAAGCACCAGAAGAGGCTGAAAATGAAGGAAATGACATTGCCAAGAAGAGGAAAATTCAATGGATGCTTGCAAAGTTCCTTCTTCCACTGAAGAGTTGGATATTCTTATCATCAAAGTAACTTTCCACAAGAAGTTCATCCCACAATGGCAGAAATATATCACCATCATGACGCATGCTCTATGTGGTGGACTATTTCCTCTTCCTGTTGAAGCAGCAGAAACTTGCATCTTGGTGGCAAACTGTTTGGGAATAAACTGAAGAGCAGAATCAGAGAGAATGACCATCCATGGAAGATTTTTTATTCATTGAGAAGTTTCCAAACATCATCAAGTGGGAGATTGTGAAGAAGCTTCAAGAGTCGTGGTCTGTGGAGGTTCACGAAAACAAGAAGTAAAAGAGTTAGAATTTGTTCGTGGATGCTTAACAACAAGATACGTGGGATGCTTGGTGTACTGATAATCTTCTGTTTGTCCAATTAGTAACCCACGGAAGTTGGTAGATAGAGTGTTTTTCACAACATACACTGTTAAAACCCTCAGAAGCTGGCATTATTATAATGACACAACAATAATCCTAAGAAGAATGAGTTTTGATACTTTCAAAACGGAATATCTCCCCCTTTGTAGTGGTTTGAAAGCCGAATTCAGAGATGTTGAGAAGAAGGAAGTAGAGGAGATGTTGGCCATAGAATCCCCCAGAGACTGAAGCCCTCTCTGATATTATCCTATTGAGTACAGACCAACTGGTTGGAGCCAACCCCCTAATGAATGATGCAATCAAGAGGCAAGTGTTAGAACGAGTCCAGAGGTACGTAATAAGAAAGAATGCAAAAATCAAGGCTGAGAACAAGCTCGCCAGCAGAAGCCTCCTTTGACGACTCAAGGTCCCCTTCCTAGTCAGATTCTTTCTGGAAATATTGATGACAGGCCAGCAAATGTAGTCCCATTGCCAGTTTTTAAGGGAGAGTACAATGAAGACCCTAATCTTCATTGTTACCGTGTTTCCCGCAGCACAGAGGAGCGAAAAATGGAAAAAAAAAAGGAAATAGCAAAAAAGGCGCATGATAAAAGTAGAAAAAGGCGCCTTGACCGGTAACCAGACCCTGAAAATTTAAATGTTTGGGCACGACCCTCAGAAAGCCTCGATGTCGCCTCGAGACAACAGAAGAGTAAAAGGGCGCACCATTAAAATGTGGGAGCGCCCCCGAATCTTTGTAAAAGAGTGCCAGGCTCGCTCCCGTGCAAAGTGTACACATTAGTTGGGACTAGGATAAATTAGAATGGTGGGAAATGGGAAAAAGGGCCTAGGCTATGATCGGCCATGTAAAAAAGGGAAAAGGGGATGACCGCCCAAAAAGGATTTAGGGCTTTGTATATAAAGTTGAAAAGTGAATGAGAAGCTCATTCTTTGGTGTGTGGCAAAAAGAGTCTTCTTCTTCCTCTCTTCTTCTCTCCTTCTTGCTTGTGTGTGCTCTTGAGAGAGGGAGTGTGAGAGTGTGAGGGAGTGAGTGTGTGTGGGAGTGAGGGATCAAGAGGGTGAAGCTCTTCACCATCTCCTCTTCTCTTCTTCTTTTCTCTTCTCTTGCGCGCGCGGCTATGGAGGATGGAGCTTGGAGATGGAGGAGGCTTGAGGATGCTTGAGCTAGCATCAAGAATCGTGGAGCTACCAGAATGCAAGAGAGAGGAGGGTACTCGATCAAGCATCAAGGTAAGCTCACTACACTCGTAGGATCGACGGCGCATCGGCTAGGTGAGAGATAGCCATTAGAGTTCACTTGGAACGCTTGAAACAATAAGCGGTTCATGGGTCTTGGCGGTTGAGCGAAAGTTTCCCATTTTGGTTCCGTTGCCGGGACCAATGGATTCAAGCTTGAGCACTTGTGCGCCTCATATCGAGCATTGAAGTAGGGTATTCATCCCCGAAACGGAGCTTGAGATAGCTAGGAAGTTGGGTGTTTTTTATCTTCAAAACAGGTAAGTATTTTGGGATATTCTGGCTGTTTGGTGATTGGAAAACAGGGAGAAATTAGTTCAATTTTTTGCTTTCGATTTGTGTTGCGTTTAGAGTAGGTTAACAGTAGGAAATCGCACCCGAGAGGCAGGGGGTTTACTACAGTAAAACAGGGAGAAAACCAAGAAAAACAGGGGAAAAATGGAGGAAATGCGCATTTGAATGTGTAGGAATCGCAAGGAGAGTAATCGGTAACATCCGGGTAATGTCTAGCAGGGTTATAAGTTCTTGAAGGGCGAGGGAATCCTCATTTGCAACCAGCTGAGAGTGAGAGAGAGAGAGAGAGAGAGAGAGAGAGAGAGAGCTTGGGCAACCCGTTCGATCGATCAAGGCAAGGAGTGACGTTGCTATCAGTGATCGCCAGGTATATAGATCTCTCCCCCATCACTCCAACATCATTCTTGGTGAATCTTGTAGTCTATAATCATCGATGTCTTGAGATTTTGGACGAATTTGTGCTCGAAAGTGCGTTCGGGCCGGTGGAATCGGACACTCGATTCAGTGTTCGATTCTTAGAATCGGACGTCCGATTCTTAGAATCGGACGCTCGGCGATCGGACCAACCCATCCGATTTGGGCACTCGGACTCGGACACTTGGACTCGGATACTTGGACTCGGACACTCGCACCAACCCCGTCCGATCGGACTACTTGTCCGATTGTTTGATCGAGGAAATCGGACTCACGAATTAGGACACGTCAGTAATCGGACCACACGCCTGGTCTGATCGGACCACTTGTCCGATTTTTGAAAATTTGATACTTAACCCCCATCCGATTCTGAGACTCGGAAGGGTCAAACTCAGACCCGCCTGGTCCGATTCCTAGAATCGGACCACTAGTAAATCGGACCACTAGAATCGGACCACTGGTAAATCGGACGTCCGATTCTCAGAATCGGACACACCCTTAGGTTTATTTTATTTTTTTAAGAGGAAAACATCAAAAATTGACCCCCACGATCAACTGGAAGTGCAACCCACTCCAGGACAACATGGCGAACGCCTTGTAGGCAGTTTCCGACATAGGAGTCAAGATCAAGGGACAGGGGGACAGTGCTGGAGCACTCCCTAGCAACTTAATGTGTTGAGAACGGAAATCAAATCAAGGGACCTGTGATCGATCCCCTAGTGAATGGCAAGAAGCAGCGCAAACCCTAGAACTCGCTAAAACGGCCAGGACTTGAGCAACGAAGCTTATCAGGCCTGAAACAAGCGAGAGTGTGTAAGACGCCGAGGAATTGCTTGTGGCACTCACATTGAATTTCCGCACTTGAAGTACGCTTAAGAAAGCTGAAAGCCTGATTGGGCACAAGTGCACGAGAAACGACACACTCACCAAGTGACCATAAATTGAGGTTTGTATTCAATAACCAAAGGAACTCACTCAGATAAACCACTCAAGGAACCCACCAATAGGAGATGACCCAAGACATAGACAAATAATTGAAGCGTAGGGTAGGACCAAGCAAGGAGCACCAACGACGAGGATCTGTCAAGTCTATTCACCCTGATCGACAGCGTAGTGGAGCGCAAGAACTCAACTATGACGGAAGAGAGCTCAGACCATCGGTCTAATGAGGGGCTTGATTTGAGTGTATTTCCAGATGCCATCCAGCAGCCAGCTGGTGAGCAGTTACGACGCGCATGCCCGGTACAAGCACTGTGGCAGGACAGACGCAATCATTGCAGACCTAGAGGAGGAGAGAAGGCTAGTCCGCAAGGCACTGCAAGGAATAGCTGAGTATAATAGGGATCAGCAGGCTAGGAACCAAAGGCAAAGCATGGAGCTGCATGAGGTGCAGCAAGTGCTGAACTTGGCTGGCCAAAACCGAACAGACCATGAGAGAGCACTAGAGGGAGACTTGACATTGAGCGAGCTATAATCGGCGGCGACTGGCGGTGAATGGTGGCGGCGTTCCCAGGTAGCACGGCGGCCTCTCCTTCACGTGCCCTTTTGATCGTACCTCCCCCCAAGGCTAAGGAGGAGGTTATATAGTGCTTAAGGGGGGGGGGGGGAGAGGTGGCCACATACGTGGCTGGTGCATGCCTCCTCCTCATACACCACACTCCACCATTATGCCTCCTTCTCCCACTCCCTCTCCTCCAGCCATGCATCGGCTGGGGGAAGGGATAATTAGTAAGCCGAACCCCTAACTTGGGACGCTATTGCTAAGGAAGTCATAAAGGACATCCCAAAGGCCACATCTAGAGAATTGTGCTTGATACCCTCACTCTATACTGCTCGCTACGAGACAAACAAGGAAAAGCTCGAAGAAATCAAACGGAAAGGAAAAGGACAAGGAAAATTTGTGCAAAAATGGTACTCCAACCACAAATTGGCAGCCAACATTGGCCACCCACTAATGACACTCGCTAAGCAAAGGAAAGCCCTTTGGACATCAATACATGATCCCACATATGTTGCCTCAACCTCATTAAGAGTGTTGGTAATGGTCCATGAGGTCCAACTTTATGCCACTGTCCAAAAACATCCCTTGTATGATAAAGTGCTTCTAGAAGAAGATCTACACGTGGCTCGCAGGCTAGGAGTAGGGAGCATGGTACTTGATGTTAGCACATATGTCTTCAGCCTCACTCAAGACCCTGCAATCCTAGATCTCTATGCTTCCCATCAATACAACCATGACTTCTTCAGTTGGTTTCATCCAAGCCTACATGATAGGAATCCTAAACCATCTCTTCGCTCTATACTAGAGTCACTCAAACCTCCACAACAAGAGAAAAATAGCTCTAAACACAACACCCGCTCTGATAAGAAGCAATGGAGGCATGTTCCAATGGGTAAGGACAAGAGTCTAAAGCAAACACATGACCATGAGTGACTGCCAACACAATTGGATGAGGGGCTAAACGTAGGGGAATTAACTGAAGAGATAGACTCTCCAAAAAGAGAGGCAGTTGTACCCTCACAATTTAGCAAGGCTATCCAGCAGGCCGTGGCTATGTCCCATGAGGGCACACTAGAAATAGAGAATATTGAGGCCTGACTAAGCACATCAATGGCTGACCTAGTTCAGGGTCCTGAATCTTTAAAAGATACACCTCAATTTCCCAAGAAAAAGAGGAGAAAACAACGAAAAAAATGGCAGTTGCAAGCGGTTGTAGACGCTAAGAAGGTTGAGACCAAGAGTGTTGAAGATCTGAGGAATAAAGCATCAAGTCCACCGATGAATGAACCCATTGCCATCTCTCCTAACAGTGGTGAAACCTCAGACACATCCATGTGTTCTAATAAGTCAAAGCAACCATTACCATCAATGATTGCTTGCAACACTCCATCCACTAACAACAAAACTTACATTGACCAATCGAGAGTGGATTCAACACTGTAACAATAGGTTGACAAAACTATACCAGTCACATTCGAGGAGAACCATGACATAATAGGAGCAAAGCCTCATGAGATGCATGAAAATCGCAAGGACATAAGCAATCCTTGCATTGACCAATCTTGCTCATCTAGGCCTGAGTCCCCCACCTATGCTAAAGCCTAGGAAAACTCCTAGAACTTTGCATGAGATAGCAACTGACGAGCAAGCCTTCATAGAACATAGAAGCGTCACAGAGTGCTTGACTGAGTTGGATGCTAAACTCAAATTATTCGCACATGTCTATGTCATTGCAGACATGGGCACATTCCCTAGGGAGCAGCTTGAGGAATACTTGCCATATCCTCTATCCTGGAAAGATCAAGAATATCTTAACAAGCACTATGACAAGCTCCTACATGAACGCATGCAACTCATCTCTGACGAGGAGGCCGACCAACTATACTTAATTGTAACATTCAATGAACCACTTTGCCAACCAAAACTCTTTGAGATAGAGCAACTAAAGGGACAATCAAAGGGACGAAGTCAATTTGAAAAAAATTGATTTGAAAACCACGCTACAATGGCCAAACTTGGAGCCCAGATTATGAAAATCTCAGAGGAGCGATTGGCCAAATGGCGGTCTCAAAGAGACTTAACCTATGTGGCACCAACTTCCTTTCGAGTACTAATTGCCGGTGTGGACTTAGCCGGAGCTAGCCAAGAGAACTCTCTTATTGATAAAGTTTTCACTAAGGAGGAGCTACATGGTGCCAATAGACTCGAACAAGGTACCATGTACTCGATGTTGAAAAATATTTGTTGTTATTGAGTAGGCTGCCACGAGTACTAGATGCATGTGTCACACTCCAGTACAATCCTAAGTTCTATAATTTGTTTTTATCCTCACGAAGTGACATGGATTTATAAACATATATATAAATAAACAATTGACTGTGTATAAATAATACCAAAAGAAGCAAAGCTAGCACACACACACACAAGCAATGATAATCAAGTGCATGTAATATGCATCGAAGTCAACGTTGTGGGATTCAGATAAGTGATGTCTTTTTGAGCTACACATGCTCATTATGATTGAAGCATATGACTCACATGTACTCTCATGAGTTGTCAAGTGGATGCAGGATGACACAGGTCTTTTTACAAAAAAAGCGTTCAATGTCCAAGTCACCACAAGACCACCAACCCCACAAAGAGCTATTAAAAGCAACAAAAATACCAAGAACAAAGAGCCATGACAAAAGCCCCGTTGCTGAAAGAGAAAATCACCCCTGTAAATAAAGCATACATTGCATTTGAGCATGGCCCAAAGCATAGTCATTGGCTACTCTCTCTTTCTTGGCCAAACTCTACATCTAGCTCACTGCAGTTGCCACCTCAATTGTACCGATGTCTCACATGTTACAAAGAGGTTTGCAAAATCTCAAGTGTATCTCTCCATCTCAACAACTATTCCTCTAGCATCGAGGCTAGTAACACAATCATCCTTGTAATATGCATTTTTCACAGCCTTTAGATCTCGACATTTCTCGGTCCAAATGAAAGGCTGATCGCCTCAATGTATTGCATTGGTTGTATTCATTTTATCAAAAAAAAAGAGAGCGAGGAAAAAAAGAAAGAAATAAAAAACAAAGGGAAAACAAAAAGAAAAGAACATAAAAGAAAAGAAAAAAGCACTAGTGATCACAGCACGGCACCTAGGGGTTCTCAAATTAGGTACGCCCAATGACCTTGGTCAGCTGGCTCCGTCCCTAATCCCCTAGTACTTTTACACATCCCCCACAATTTTTCAAGGCACATCAAGTGCAGGACATACCTAGGAAGCTCGTCTCATCGCCTATGGTTAGACCTGTCACCCTGAACCATTTGTACAATTCTTTTTTGCACTCCATCTTAGTGCTATTGCAATCAACAGTGGTAAGCAAGGCATGGAAGCCCATGGTAATTACATTGTACTCTTCAATCACTACAAGTAGCCACCAGCTACCAAAGCTAAGGCTTCAATGAGCTCAATGCTACATCATGTTGTCAAAATCAAAAATGATGTCTCTAGAAGCCTTTAAGTGATACTTCTCCTCAACATCGACAATTGTTTTCACCCCATCAAACCCTTGCTTCATCCATCCATTGCTACAAGGAACCAGACCAGCAGTCTTCTAACTACGTAATATCTAAGTATGCACATGCACTCATATAATATCTGCACCACAATATATACACAGTTTGGGTCCTCAAGTGTAGGACAATACTCTCAGCTTGCTTAGAGTTTGACATGTCTCCCAAACTAATCAAATTAAATCTTGCACTTGAAAAGAAGACTAGCACTAGCCCCAAGGAGAGACCGCATATGAGAGGTTTTCAATTGCATGTATTTTAGACTCCAACGAAACTACTGCGTTAGCTCTTCATCAGTACTTAACTCTGAATTCTTATCCTTTATCATCCTGCAATCCCACCAAAGAATAGTCACCTGATGTAGAATCCCCAAAACATCAACACCTATGCCAACCCATGAGTGCAACTCCCAACAAAAACCGGCCCTATCACCAACTTCAACAATCCTATCACCAACCAATCAGGCCAACAAAGTGCCACCAACCACCTTCATCCGCACCACCACCAAAACTCCAAAGCTGAAACCACATCAGTCCCTTCTACCCACGTCTTTGGTGCATGCCAAAGCATGCTATCTACGACGATGAGTGCCATGGGACTAGCACTCGTCTAGGAGGGGGGTAATGTTAACCCTTAGACAAACAAGGTGGATAATCCAAAAAATCTAAAGCAGAAGACAAGGCCAAGGCAAAAGTGAAACGGAAGACGAAGGCACACCAAGAAGAATCTAAAAACACAAAAAGTGCAAAAAAGTCCTAAATCAAGTAGAAATGTGCACAAGAAAAAGCACAAGTCAATACTTTTGTAAAAGAGCAGAAAGGTGCACCATGATTTATTTTAAGAGCGTCGGGCTCTCACCCGTGCAAATTGTAAAGGTAGATGGGCAATAGGAAGGAAGCTAAGAAGATAGGAGGAAAATGGAAAAAAGGGCCGGCCATGTAAAAAAGGGGATAAGGGGATGACCGCCCAAAAGGAATTCTTGTGTGACCAAAAGTACCTCCTTCTTATTCTTCTTCTTCTTCTTCTTCTTCTTCTTCTTCTTCTTGCTTGCTTGAGCTTGTGCTTAAGAGAGGGACTGTGAGAGTGTGAGGGAGTGAGTGTGTGAGAGTGAGGGACCATGGTGGAGAAGCTCTCCATCTTCTCCTCTCCTCTCCTCTCCTCTCCTCTTCTCTCCTCTCCTCTCTTCTCTTCTCTTCTCTTCTCTTCTCTTCTCTTGCTTGTGGAAATGGAGCTTGGAGCTTGAGGATGGAGCTTTCTTGAATCTTGCACTTGGATCATAGAGCTATCGAAGTGCTCGAAAGAGGAGGCAACTCGATCAAGCATGGAGGTAAGCTCATTACACTCGTAGAGATGGATAGTGCGTTGACTATGTGAGAGGTAGCCATTAGTGCTCGGCTTGGAACACTTGAAACAATAAGCAGTCTGTGGATCTCAGTGATTGAGCTTGTGCTCACCTCTACAGCAAGGTAACATAAAATGAAGTCCTAGAATGAATTAGTCAATATGGAGCATAGGTAGATAATGCATCAGTCAACCATGACACATCAAGAGAAGAAATTGCAAGTATATAATCATCATCAAAATCAGTTTGCACAATACTAATCTCTTGAATCTTGATGTTGACTTGCTAGGGACAATATTGTGATCATCATTCTTTTCTCATACTTTGCCCTTTCCCTTTTCCTTGTGCTTGTCATCGCACATTTTATGGCACTATGGCCAAATATGACCTTGTTTTCACAATAATGACAAGCCAATACAAACTTACAGCCATGAGACTTACTGCAAGACTTTCCGCATTCTCTCCCACATTACTTACTGCGAGACTTTCCAAATGACTGAGAATAAGACTTTTCATAGTCTCTCCCACGGTGATCATTACCGCTCTTAGCATTATTGCCTTTGATGACTGTCAAAGCATAAGAACTACAAGAAGCATCAACATTCTTTCTACTAACCTCTTCATTCAATAATGCACCCTCTACATCTTGTGATTTCAACCCATCAACAAGCATATTTTGCATACATAGCAGTACGGAATCTATCCCCTGACTCATGCAATGTAAACAACAAGAACCTTGGTGGAAGATTTGTCCTTAAATTCAATTCCTTGCTATGCAAAAAAGTGGCTAAAAAGTAGAATGAAACTCATTCAAGTGGGTAGATATGAAAGTCCCCTTCTTCATAAGAAGGTCCATCAGTTGCTTCAGCCAATACATTTAAGAGGTAGGGTGATTCTTGTCATAGACACATTACGGATCTTGTCCCGTAACTGCCAAGTAGTTTTCCCTTCAGAGACAACATTAGTAGACATACTTGGAGAGTGACAAAATGATTGTACATTTACATTCCTCATCCAATTCAACCCAATCCTCTACATCAAAGCGTTTGGTCTTTAAACCCTCATGTCTCAATGGCTTAGTCTACAATTTCTACACCAAAACTTGCCGTATCTATGCCTTCTAATAGTTGTAATTAGTGTTATCCAGTTTGTCAATGTTAAAAGGTAGCATTATCATTTGATCCACCATCCATCATGCCAAGAAATGAAAGCACAGTACAAGCAGACATGCTACTATAAGCTACTACAAATCAGCCCCAAATTACAACCAACACAAGGGCTAAGCAAAAGAAATTGCCAAAGTAGTGAGTCGTCCACTAATTGCAACAACCAATGAATTGTCAAGACAAAGTGTTTGCTCTCATAAACAATGTTGAAAACTGCAATTACATCATGTTGAAATAAATACAACAATAAATCCAAAACCAAGTGTGGAAAAATTGACAAAGGACCAATCTTCCACTACCGAGAATATCCAAGGAAACAATCGGGATACGTAGAAGCAACTAGTAGTAAAGATGCATATAACTGGTACCGAGATCTATCAACTCAATGTTTCAGAGAGAAATACATCTAGTGGGCATAAACATCATGCATGTAGTAGGTCTAAAGAATAATGGAAGAGAATTGAGAAATGCACAACCAACTGAGCAAGGGTAACGAAGCTCAAAACATAGCCAAGCAGGATGAATACATCACTGACAACACACTGACAGAGATAAGTGTTGACTCTAAAACATGAATCAGATCAGCCCACTAGGCAATAACTACATCCAAATAGTATCCAAAGAGTATAGACATGAAATAAGTGTCCCATGGTCTCAACTACATATACATGAAAGTGTCAAGTAGTTCCCATTGAAGCAAAAAATTGAAGGATAGATGAGTAATCAAGCTCAATACATGAGGTACATAAGCATCTAGAAGCTAAGATGCATCAAGACCATACACCCGAGAGCAATATAGATAACCAATCCTCAAGCCCATAAGTTGAATCACTAAAGCACTCAAAGCATAAATCCAATGATCCAATACATGTAACCGATTGCAAAGTTGATTGTTAAGGAAAACCATAAGCATATCAAGTCATATCTCAATGCTAAGCATCAATTTCAAAAATACATTAGGATATCCATTGAAGTACTTGAATAACCTCCAAGAGCAATAGCTATACAGTTTCTCTGAGAAAAGAGCTTGCTGCCCTATCATAACATCAATGAAATAGCCTCTAAAAGTTGAGCCAAAATGATCTTAATACATCCCATAAAGCATCTCAAAACATGTTCCAAGCATATACTCTAATACTAGTTGAAGGAAAGGAAGAAGCACCGGAGATGTGTGCTATGGTAGATGGAGCAAGAGAGCAAGAAAGAGAGACTCAAGATGTTGGAACTCCAATAATCACAATGTGTGACTCACCTCCCTTATTCAATTGGTCACTAAAAGAATAAAGAATGAAGTAACAGTGATGGGCGCCTACCACCTGTGGTGTACAAGTATGCAGGTATTGTCAATGTAGTGAATACCCAAGTGGTATAGGCACAGGCATATTTAACACCAGTATAAAGAAGGAAGGTAAGGATAATATATTGATGATTCTCTATATTGATGATCTCACACTAATTAGTAGTAGTCTTGCAAGCATGGTTGCTATCAAACATTAATTGGAATGGAATATGATATGAAAGATCTCGATGAGCTACAATATTTTCTTGAGCTTGAAGTATTAAGGGATATAAATTAGATTTTTCTTTGTCAACATAAGTATGCTGATGATATCTTGAAGAGGTTTAATATGCATTCCTATAAACTCGCCTCTACTCCAATGAAGTCAATCTCAAGCTTGTGAAAGATGATGGATCCAAACTTACATATGCCAATCTATATAGGCAATACCTAACTATAACACCACCTGATCTTGTATTTGCTATAAGTGTTGTCATTTAATTTATGTGTGAATCCCGGCAAAGTCATTGGATTGTAGCCAAGAGGATTCTCAAATATGTTAGAGGCATTTCGAAATTTGGATTACTTTTACGAGTCTAGTTTAGCCTTGAAATTGTTTGGATACAGAGATGATGATTAGGGTAGGAACATTTATAATAGAAGGTCTACTTTAGGATGTCGCTACTCATTGGGAAGTGGTATAATCATTTGGTCCAATAAGAAGCGGCCTACAATTACATTATCGCCTACTAAAGTTGAATCCAACTGAAGTCTTTTGTGATAATGTCTCAGTAGCTATATTGCCAATAATCCTATCTTGCATATCAAGAGCAAACACATTAAGATACACTATCATTTCACTCAAAACAAAGTCTCCAATCAAGAGATTGATTTGATTCATTGTTCCACACATGATCAAGTTGCAAAGATCTTCACAAAGCTACTTTGACTGGATAAGTTCACCATCTTGACGAATAAGCTTAGAGTATGCAAGTACACTTCTGTACTTGAGGGAGGTGAAAAAAATTAGTAGAAATTACGTGGTGCAGCGACGGACAGAATCTGAGCAAGGAGTAGAGAATACACAGAGAAGAAGAATGAAAACTGCTTTAATTTCAAACGAACTGATGCAAAGATGGCTCTATCTACCCATGCACTTCCACTATGAAGCTAAGATGGAGATCCGCAAAGAACTTAAGTCTAGCTAGAAGAACTCTGATTGGGTGAAAGATAGATTGACAATGGCTTTGGAGGAGGGGTCTTCCTTTTATAGCTTAGAAAGGTAGTCTAATCGGCCTATCCAACTATATTATGAACCTTCCCTAGTCAGTCAAGGAATATTTCCTTTACCATCGGGGTTGGCCCGCAACTCGATGCATTGAGCCTCACGTGGCTACCAACATAACTAGTCTATCTTGTTGAGATATCGAGCTCCACTCGTGACATGCCAGGGTGACCATTGTGCATTTATGTCATCGACTTGTTATGCAGATGCGGTTGGTACACTGCCCATGAATAATAGCTAGATGACAGCTATCCTTATCTACTCTAGTTCGTGGCTCAGTTAGTATGCCACCTTAGTTAGTTGAGTTTGGTTTGAGACCCACATATAGGGTTCTTCTATTTCTTTTGTACTAGAGTTCTTTTGGCTTACACAACTAAGAAGAGGAAAACTGTTTTCAGCCTCCACCTTTGTGTGTACTCCCCCATTGTGCAAGCAAGAAAGCTATAAGTGAGACTCCTTACTTCTCTCCCACAATCTTGACATGGTATCAGAGCCTTGTTCGTAATAAGGAGCTCAAGAAAGCAAGCCAAGTTCGCGGTGTTCTGGTAAGAGGACCAGTGTTGCTTTCATTTTTCTGTTTTGGGAGCAAGTCTTTGCAGGTAGCACAGCTGGAAAGTGCAAGAGTGCATTGTCTCAGATTGAGACGCCTTTCGCGGTGTAGCAAGAGGGCAGTATATGTTGCGGGAAGGGCTTTAGCCCTAGGTTGCTCTATTTTTTTGATTTGAGGCCATTTCGGGGCCTGTTTTGGAGGCGGAATTTTTTTGCACGCACTTAGGAAAAGGCCCTATTTTATGCTGTGCGACCACCGTTCTACAGGTCGGTGAAAAGTTACCATAGAAATTGCATCGTATGCCTGTGTGCAGAAACATTGGGAGTTACAGAATCATCCATGTTGCCTGTTGATGCAAAATCGTCACTAGAAAGTGACTGTGTGGTCAAATACCACTTTCGTCAGTTTTGCAGATTTGCCCTTGTGAGACTGAAGCTGTGTTTTTTACAGTGACAGAAATTTTTGCAGTGTTCTGTAATGGCGTCTGATTCTCTTTCACAGATTGTCACTGAAAAGCTTGACGAGAACATCTTCCAAGCATGGAAGTTTAGAATGACAAATTTCCTTATGGGAAAAGGATATTGGGAATTCGTTGCAGGAAATGAAGAAGAACCAGTTCTTCCTGATGTTCCCAATCAACAGCAAATGCAGGCATTTAAAGGATGGCATGAGAGAGCTAGAAAAGTTATGTACTGGCTATTTATCAGTATTTCAGACTCTATAATTGTGCATATTCAGGATGCAAGTACGCCAAAGGAGGCATGGGATACTTTGTCAAAAATGTATAGTACAAATATGCAAGCCATGAAAATGCAGCTCAAGCAAGAGTTGCACAATGTGCAAAGAGAAAGTATAAGCATCAATGACTACCACATGAAGGTAAAGAAGATTGCAGATGCACTTGCTTCCATTGGGTCCCCAGTGGAAGATGATGACTTAGTTTCTGTGACCTTGAATGGTCTAGGAAAGGATTATGCATAGTTTCGAACATCCATTTCCGTCTGTGAAAGATTTCCTGATTTTGAGGAGTTGATTGCTCTTCTAATTTCTGAGGAGCAGAGAAATGGTGGTGCATCTTCTTCAGGAGGAACTTCAAAAGAAGCTGTCTTCTACTCAAATGCTGGAAGAGGTAGAGGCAGAGGTAGAGGAGGCCGATCTGAAGGCCGTGGTAGAAATCAGAATATGTAGCAAACTCAAGAAAACCAATCCTATGGAGGAGGATGTGGTAACTCTAGAGGCAGGGGGAGCCAAAGAGGTCGTGGTGGATGGCAAAGAGGGCAAAATGCAAACAGCAATGCTGAATGCTACTACTGTGGTAAAATGGGTCATCTGGCTAAAGACTACTATAAAAAGCAGAATGACATCATGAATGGAAAATTGCAACAAGGGAATTATGCATCTTCTAGTAGACAGGGTGATGACAGAAATGAGCATTTGTTTATGGTGCAGCACATGAATAATTCTGTGACAAGTGTAGAAGAAAGCAACGAAGTATGGTATGTTGACTCAGGTGCATCAAACCACATGACAGGTCATGCAGAATCGATACAGAATGCAAGGAAAATGGAAAAACCTGGATTTGTGGAGAGACTGGTGATGATACTGCACATCCTATTGTGCAGATTGGAAAAATTCATTTGTCTATGCAGGATGGGAAAAAGAAATACCTGTCCGATGTATTTCATGTCCCGAATATCACCAAGAACCTGGTTTCTGTTGGTCAAATGGTTGAGCAGGGCTTTCAGGTCAAATTTCATTCTCACGGATGCTTTGTTGAGGATACAAAAAATAAAGGTCGCTTGATAGCAAAAGGGAATAAGAAAGGCAGAATGTTTACGTTGGAAGCAGACATGCCTGAATTGAGTACAACAATGTTTGCACATAGGACTGGTGTAGTTGCAGATATTGATATCTGGCATAAACGCATTGGTCATGTTAATGTATAGCGACTTAAATCAATGCAAGCCCAAAATATTATTGCAGGATTGCCTAAATTCAAGATTGCAGAAATGCATAAGGTATGTGAAGCCTGTCAATTTGGAAAACATGCAAGGAAACCATTTCCTAGACATGTTCAAGAGAGTAAGAAGCCATTGGAATTAATCCACTCTGATGTGTGGACTACTAAAATTGCATCTATTAGAGGCTGTCATTATTTTGTCACTTTTATTGATGACTATAGCAGAAAAGTTTGGGTGTATTTTATGAAAAAGAAAAGTGAAGTGTTTGGGCATTTCAAAACTCTTAAAGCAAAATAAAATGCCTGTAAAAGTTTCTTTTGGGTTGAAAAAGAAACAGGCCTGCAAATAAAATGCCTAAGGTCAGATGGAGGGGGAGAGTACCTCTCAAATGAGTTTGCAAGGTTCCTGCAGGAGCATGGCATAAAGCAGCAATATTCATGTAGTCATACCCCACAACAAAATGGAATTGCAGAAAGGAAAAATAGGCATATTGGAGAGATATCTCGTGCCATGCTCAAC
Organism: Lygodium microphyllum; assembly: GCF_053477565.2. Lineage (NCBI taxonomy): Eukaryota > Viridiplantae > Streptophyta > Polypodiopsida > Schizaeales > Lygodiaceae > Lygodium > Lygodium microphyllum. The sequence goes on along the minus strand of NC_141163.1, from coordinate 6,865,142 downwards.
GAAAAAGACTTGCCAGATTTTTACTCGGCTGAAGCAGTTGCTACAGTAGTCTACATAATAAACATGACTCCCACTGCAGCAATACATGGAATGACTCTAGAGGAGAGGTATACTGGTAGGAAACCAGATATTTCTCATTTGAAAATTTTTGGTTGCATTGCCTATGTCCATGTGCCAGATGAGTTGAGATCCAAGTTGGATCCAAAAGCTGAGAAGTGCATATTGATTGGTTACTCTCTGTAGCAGAAAGGATATAGATGCTATAACCCTTCTACCCGTAAGTTTACAGTGAGCAGAGATGTTTTTTATGAGATGAGTAGTTGGTATAAACCAGTAAATGTGATTGATGATGTAGATGCACAAAATGGTAATGTTGCACAGAATTCACAATAGCAGTCACAAAATATTAGTGGACCTGGAGTGTCCTCTAGCAGTGGTTCACATTCTTCGCCATGGACAGGTAGATTGAGATCAGGAGAATCTCCTCAAAGCAATGCAGATAGTGGTATACACGTTTCACGGAAAGGAAAAGAGAAGGTAGATCATCCCATGTTTGATGTGAATGCAGGTCACTCTTATGTGGATGGTGAATCCAGTGGCTCAGAACAGAGCATTGATGATGAGTTGGGTATTCCTTCTATTGTTACACCTGGAGTAAGGAAGACCAGGGATGTTTTGAGAGCACCTGGGAGTGAACCTACTTTGCACAGGTCTACCAGAGCTAGGTATCCTGTGGATAGGCTGAAATATGATGGATTTACAGCCATTCACTATGCCTATATGGTCAAAGTGATACAGGAACCAGAACCCACTTCTTTTGAGCAAGCCATGGGAAAAGAAAAATGGGAGAAAGCCATGGATGAAGAAATGGATGCCTTGGAAGCAAATGGTACATGGGAATTGGTACCTTTGCCTAAAGATAAGAATGCAATTGGTTGTAAGTAGGTTTATAAGGTGAAGCACAATGCAGATGGTTCTATGAATAGATACAAGGTAAGATTAGTAGTCAAGGGGTATGCACAAATATATGGCATTGATTATGAAGAAACGTTCAGTCCGGTTGCAAGGATGGCAACCGTAAGATCAGTCATTGCTATGGCTACATCAAAGGAATGGTCTTTACATCAGATGGATGTAAAGAATGCCTTCTTGCATGGTGATTTGCAAGAAGAGGTATATATGGAGCAGCCACCTGGTTATGTGTAGCTATTCATCCTGAGTTTGTCTGCAGGTTGAAGAAAGTCTTGTATGGCTTGAAGCAAGCACCTAGAGCATGGTCTGACAAGATAGGACAGTATCTTGTCACTATTGGCTTTCAGATTTCCAAGGCAGATTTCTCACTTTATGTGAGAAAAACAGAGAAAGGTATTATACTGCTTGTCATTTATGTTGATGATTTGATTATCACAGGTGATAGTGATGAAGATATCCTTCATGTGAAAATGCTATTGAAGCAGAAGTTTGAGATGAAGGATTTGGGAGAGCTGCTATTTTTTGGGCATTGAGATGATTAGATCACCAAGTGGGATATGGCTCTTGCAGAGGTAGTATGGATTGGACATGCTGTCCAAATATGGGATGACAGGCTGTAAGCCTATTTCAGTTCCTTTGGAGCAGAATGTGAAGTTGAGCGCAGATGCAGGTGAGCTTCTGGAAGACCCTACTATGTACAGACGCATAGTAGGAAGTTTGATTTATATGACTATTACCAGGCCAGATTTGAGCTATGTTGTTGGATTGGTAAGTCAGTTTATGCAGGCTCCAAGGAAACCGCATTTGGATGCGGCTAGACGCATACTCAGGTATGTGAAGTCCACATTGCAGTATGGACTGCTTTATGAGACTAGAGTTCAAATGCAGTTGCATGGATACACTGATGCTGATTGGGCTGGTAGTATTTCTGATAGACGATCTACCAGTGGATATGTGTTCTCTTTTGAAAGTGCTGCAGTCACTTGGAGCAGCAAGAAACAGCCTACAGTTGCCTTGTCAAGCATAGAGGTTGAGTACAAGGGTGCAGCAATGGCTGCATGTGAGGTAGCTTGGTTGCATAAGCTACTTTATGATATGCATCAGCCTACAAATGGGCCAGTTGTCATTTATTGTGACAACATGAGTAGTACACACTTGGCAAACAACCCATTCTATCATGCTAGAACAAAGCACATTGAGGTGCATTATCACTATGTGCGGGATGTGAGAAATGCGGGATCTAGAGCATGGCAAAACCGGAAGCTATGGAGGATGAAGAAATAAGTGTAGACTCATGATGGAAAGGACACTGTTTGTTACACAAGTGAATTAGGTTCCAAGATTGAGACTTGGACTCATAAAGACAATCTTGTGTATGTGGATAATGACATTGACACTTTACTGAAATGAAAAGAGTACTATCATTGCATTAAGAAAAGGAAGCAAGTACAATGCTTTATAGGAAAGTAGGAAACTGCAGTAGGCACCATTGTGCATATGGGATAAGTTAGCCTGCATGTCCTTGACCCTGAGACTCCATACAAAGAGGCTGTTTGAGTGTGATTGCTGATTCTCAACACCCCTCCTCAATCACAACTAGGAAAGGCACAAAGTGTGTAGAGGCTGTAATGAGAACCACTTGCAAAGTGTGGGCATACCATAGACATGGCAAAAACACCAGAGGCTGTTGCAGAAAAAGCTAAGTGTGGGTACCATAAACATGGTGGACATCTAGAGGCTGTAACAGGGGCCTCACAAAGTGTACAGGGACTGTAATGCCAAGTTACATAAGGAGTTTACAAAGCTTATGGCAGGAAGCATTAGGGCAAGGAAAATACAAGGCTATTAAAACAGTCTATCAGAATTATGAGAGTACAAGGACTGATGAGTCTTGTCCTTCCGATCCTGGTGGTCTTCATCTTCATCTTCTTCCTTTGCTTCATTTTCTTCTTCTTCTTTGACTGCGACTAGATAGGCCTTTTGGGATCTCTTTCTTGCGTGGCAGAATGTAATATTCCCATTTGAGAATATTACTAAACCGACCTCCCGCTCTCATCGTAAACTCGTGCAAAGATTATCACCAGTGCCAGCAGCTAATCTATAACCACACGTGAGAAATGGAGACACTCCACCTTAGGAAAATAAGGCCGGTGATTCAAACCTGCATAGCTGCGGGAAAACTCCCTCTTGGGAGGAGGTTAAGGGGATAAAGGTGGAATTATTGCAAAATTTTTGAATTTATCTTCCCCAGCCGATGTGTGGCTGGGGGAAAGGGATGGGCTAGTAAGGGCAGCATGAGGAGGTGGGGGGAGAGAGCCATGCAACGGGCCACGTGGGGAGGTCCCCTCTCCCCCCCTTGGACTATAGGAACCCCCTTTGTGGAGGGGGGGGAAAAAAAAAGGGGAGTCGGGAGACTGATAGAGGGGAGAAGGCTAGAGGCTGCATGGAGGAAAAAAGAGGAAGAGTAGAGAGCTACCAACTGAGGTCGTGGAGAGGGAGAGGAAAGTTATTGTTGATGCTGTCGACGCCATGAGAGAGGAGGAAGCAGAGGGAGAGGCTGCGTGAAGCTCAGGAGGGAAGTTGCTGATGTCGCCACAAGAGGAGGAGGCCGCGTTGTGTTCGCCGTAGGCCGCCGGCTATCGTCCCACCTCCGTCGTGTCAGGCCGCCACCATTTCGTGTTGAGGCCATCATAAGCTTTTCTTTCCTTTTTCCCCCCTACCTTAATCTCCCCATTTTCTTTTCTTCTTCCACGTTGATTTCTGACTTGGTTAGAAGCTTCTTGGAAGCTTACTTTAAGAAGCTTCTAAGGGCCTTCTATAAGCCCATTCACACAAGCCCTTCCCACTAGATCCTCCAAAAGCCCAAAATTTCCCCTCGGGCTTCGAAGAGGAAGCCTATAAGGCCTTCCTACCAAATCTCCCATAAGCCCTCTTGGCCCCAGGTCTTGTAGAGAAGAAGAGGGGTCCTTAAACACCTTTCCACAATATCTTTAACCCTCGGGATTTTGAAGAAAATAAGTATAAAGCCCTTCCTATTGCATCCACCACAAATCCATATTAGCCCGATTTTTAAGGCCTTTTCCCATGGATTTTCCCCACACAAGTCCATATTACCCCCATGGGTTCCTTTTAAACCCCTTCCCCTTTGCAACACCCACAAGCCCCCTAGCCCGGGCTTTGAAGAGACGAAAGCTACGAGCCTTCTCACCAATCACCCAATAAGTCCATCCCGAGACTTTGAAGAAGAGGAGGCTACAAAACCCCTTCCCACCAATCATCCCTGGGCCGGGATTTTGAAGAGTAAGAGAGGAAGCCTATAAAGGCCCTTCCCACCAATCACCCACAAGGCCGGTCCTAGGATTTTAGGGAAGGAGAAGAAGAACTCTAAAGCCTCCGTTCTTGCAAGGCCCATTCGCAAGAGCCCTTTCCGCGAACATCATCGTAAGGCCTCAATTGTTGAAACTCCATTCATAAAATCCCCATTTCCAAGAATCTTATAGGAGCCCCATTTCCACAAACCAAGCTCCAACCCCGCAAGGCCTTCCATAAGGCCAAATTCCGCAAGCTGGTATTCTCAAGGATCCACATTTCGAAAGGGATCTCCTGCGTACCAGGGAGAAAAGGGCAAGATCTTGAGGCTGCGTACCAAGGCGAGCAAATTCACCGATCGCGTAAGGGAAAAGGCAACCTGGAAGTCCGTAATTATGTCATGATGGCCCCCAAAAAGTCACAAGACGCGCCTGCGGAAGGACCTTCTCCTAGTATTTACGTGGATATTTCCCGGAGTCCACAAGTCCAGGTTTTATCTATTTGGATTCCACACAAAAGTATTGAATTAATCACGATAACTTCATGGATTAGGAAGCACTCATGCATGTTCAAATTCAACTAGTCAAGTTAAATGCAATTGGAAAATGAATTGGCTATTTGAACATTTATTAGAAATAGCTTAAGATATGAAAATTGATCATTGGTACGTTCAATGGAATGAATGAAAAGAGCATAAGGTGTCTATGCATTTGTAGGACCTTATCAGTAAGTTTCCTTTTGTGCATTCAAAAGTGACGAGCCTAGGACGACTGTTACCTCATTACAAGGTTGAAATTATTGAGGTACACCTTTTTACTAGGCATGGAAAGATTAATGGCATGTCACATTTTTAGATAAATCTTCCTTGTAATGATTCATGAGGAAAAGTTAACACCCATAAGATGTTATTCGAAAAGAAATGGAAGAGCACGAAAATGATCTATGGACTTGCAAGTGGCATGTAAAATGGAATAAGTTAACACTAGCTTTAGTTTTGTATGAACTTCATTGACTACATTGTAGCTAGGAGAAAGTTGCGTATTGTATAGTCGTCATGCAAAAATTTCATTCATCAGGAGCCGCATTTAGGAAAGGTTGCATGGTTTATCAAAGCATGAGATTCTAAAGTGTAGACAACAAGGTTGTAGGCATGATTATTTGATGTGAGTCCTAGTAGGACCTAGGAAAGTTAGTGTCCAGATTATCAGGCATTTTTACTTTACCAAGGAAAGATAGGGTTATTGTGAACCATGTGATGCGTAGAAGCAATGAATCGCATGTTTACATGTATTGGTGTAGTTGTAGCTATTTTTTCCTCCTTTAGATCTAGTTTATTATCTCTAGGAAAGGTTCATCCTTGTCGCAAGACAAGTATATTGAGTTGTCTAAATCACCTAACCCACAAGGGATTCATATGGGCATGGTTCAGTCGATATGGCAAATATCCCAAGTGCTAACTAGGGTAGCACGATAAGGAGTCGACCTAGTTTTACACTTGTTGCCAAGTCAAAACCCTCAAACCCAAAGATCATACCCACATTCACGAAATGTTGAGTCAATTGGATGCTCATGCATAAAACGATCTAAGGTTTCTATCCTAAGGATCACTCGTTCAAATGATGAAACTCCGATTGAGTTGGAAATTCCTAGGACCGTGGTCTAATATAATGAGGAATGGGTTGGGTAAGAAGACACCCTAAACCCTGCTTCTCGGCTGGAGGTAATTCCGTGACCAGAAAACGCCATTCAATGGGTGAAATGATCCCGTGGAATAGTTGCAACACATGTGCAAAAGGTTGCAACATTGCATGGACTTGTGGATTGTTCACAAGAGAGTTTTGCCATTTCTTGAAGTGAGGTTGGCAAGTTCTCGCGCAAGTTTAACTTGCAAGAGGATGAGTAGTCATCCTGTCATATCACATTTCTTGGGAAAAAATTGCCAAGTAAAGGAAAGTTAGGTATTTGCTTGGAAGCAAATGATCAATCAATAAATTGGAGCGACATGGTCGTCAGGATTTACTATTAATAAAACCTAAGGTATTGGTTAAATTGGGTTAACAGGGTATGGTCCTAACCCAAGGAAAAAAGGGTGAACAAACAAACCCTTGGGGATCTTGCCAAGTCGCAATTTGATCCCAGATCGAATGCTGGATGCATTCGGAGAGAAAGATTCACTTTTTAACAGTTGGCCAAATAAACGACCACTGAAATTGATTGTGCTTGTAATAGTTTAGAAAGCACTGTTTGCATTGTTTGCTCAAGGAACTAAAGGATGAAAAGATATCTAAATGCTTCAGGTTGAAGGCCTGAAGGGAGAGGCAGCTTCAGTTACCCCCGACTGCCTGCCTGACCCTAACCAAGGGGGTTGTTGACCGCGCCGGGAACGTGGACCGAACCCGCCACGAGAGGTCTTTCCGTTGAGCTCTACTTGGAGCAGGAGGACGCTTGGGTGCCAGGGGGGGCTCTGGCTGTAAATCCCTCGCCTTCCGGGTCCTGCACAAGAGGTTAACGTGACTCGGGATTGGATCTCGAGGCCCGCATACTAGTCTACGGGCAGAAGCTTGGAATAGTGATCCCTAGCGGATTACTGGATAAGCCTTCGGGCAGATTATGGACAAGCCTACGGGCGGAACTCCTTGTATTCCAAAGATAAAATGATGAAATGATAATAAAGAAGTTGTTTGATATTGTTTTTCTATGTCACGTGATAAGATTATGTGAAGGAACCAGTGCTTAACAGGGTTAATTAAAGAAGCTGATTGTTATATGTCAAATTAATGTGTTAGATAATTACATAACTAAAACAAACCGAGGAAAGTGCGGAGGATGGACCATGGGTCCGTCCTACGGATGGGTGGTCCCGGTTAGCCGGGAACTTTTCTCAAAGATCTGGAAGAGCAGCGGGAGGTTCATCGAAAGCAATGACCGAGAATTATGTTTTACCCAATTTACGCTGTTTTAGGGGAACGGAATGGGACTATGACAGAGAGGTTGAGTTTTGCATCCCTCTCGTTTCCCATTCTCCTTGAACCAAGTGCAGCGTGATTCCGCTTCGGACCTGGCGTTTCTGCGTAAAGTAGTTCGCTCGGGTCTGACGCTAGTTGCTGCTAGCTAATGACCAAATAGGAAAACCCAAATTCAGGTCGATCCTAAGTGGGAACGGCCAGGATACTTCCGCTACGTGGCAGACGCGGGAAGACCTAGATCGCAAGTCCCGTAACATTCCATGGGAGTGCCGGGCGGAGCTTTCTAGACATCCTTTCCGATGGACTGCTAAGACGTGTCCGGGATGATTCTAGGGGACACGTTACAGTTGGTATCAGAGCAAACCAACAAAGGATTTGTTTTTGGAAAATTTTACGAAGTAAAGCAAATGCCACTGTCCCAAACATTTCCTTACTTTCAATGCTGTCTTGCAGAATTATGAAGCATGGAACAAGTTCTTAGTGTTCCGAGTCATGTTTATGACCGCGATGCATTCCACGGATTATCGACAAAGGGTTGAGATGATGAACATCCTAGACCGCATTTACAATCCATCGCCTGTATACGTGGAACGGAGATGGATGGGTGTTTCAGGGATCTATTACATAGCTGCCCATCGACCTGCGTATCTTCAAATTAACTTGAAGAGAATCAAGTGGATGGAGGATTTGAAGATCGTAAAGCTGTTCATCTTTGTTGAGGCTCACGCAAACGCGACCCTACAGGTTGGAGGTCGAAGGGTTAACTAGAATAAGTATGTGTACGGAGAAGTGATTCAAAGAATCCCTGCCGACCAAATCAAGGTTTTGGGACGTCATGAGAAGAATGGATATCAAAGGAAAAGATACCCTAATCTTCCAATGAACTATCGATTCCTGAAAATCGATGACCCCAATCCGTACTACTACTCAGTTCCTGTAGCTGAATGCAATAATATCTTATTCTCTTCGAATTAATGTATCAACTTGTTCCATCGCCCCAAGAAATAATTATACCTCGAAAGGGCTATGTTGATATGAATGGAATAAAACTTTTTTTTTCGATTGTCTTGACTATGAATATTGATAAAGAAGTAAAGTGATTTGGTCACTGGGCTGAAGGAATACGTGGACGTAGCTTCTGAAGAGTTAACAGAACTCTCGCTTCAAAGAGAAGTAGATCATGAGATCAAGCTAGTAATAGGAGCTGCGCCAATTGCGAAGAGACCCTATAGAATGTCTATATCGGAAGCAATTGAGTTGAAGGAACAACTCAAGCAACTGTTAGATCAGGGTTACATCCGGCCTAGCAGTTCACCTTGGGAAGCTCCAGTACTATTCCAGAAAAAGAAAGATGGGACACTTTGACTATGTATTGATTACCGTGGGTTGAATCAATCAACAGTCAAGAACAAGTATCCTATTCCTAGAATAGATGAGCTTCTTGATAGTCTTCAGGGTGCCAAAATCTTCTCCAAGATTATCTTAGGTCTGGTTACTATCAGATAAGAATCAAGGAAGAAGATATCCCAAAGACGACCTTCAACACTAGATATGGACACTTTGAGTTCTAGCTATGTCATTAGGGCTTACGAATGTGCCTGCCACCTTCAATAGGTTAATGAAGGATATCTTTAGACCATATCTTGATAAACTTTGTGCTCGTCTTCTTTGATGACACTCTAGACTATTCCAAACAGGAAGGAGATCATGAACCCCAACTTCGGATTTTCCTTGAGACAAGGAGGTCATACAAGCTGTATGCTAAGATGACGAAATGTGCATTCCCCAAACATCAAATTGGTTATCCGGGATTCATCATATCGGAAGAAGGAATCTCAGTGGAGCCAGCCTAAGTTGGAAATGTTCTAGGATGGCCAAATACCAACAACTGTCAAAGAAATACTCAGCTTTCTTGGATTGACAAGACAGTATGGGGTCTTCATCAAAAACTATGCTTTGATTGCAGCACCTTTGACAGAATTATTGAAGAAGCAAACATCCATTGCATGGTCAACTACCGAACAAACTAGCTTTGATAGGTTGAAGCAAAGTTTGGTATTAGTACCGATCCTAAAACTTCTAGACCACAGTAAGGAGTAGAGGTAGTAACTGATACTAGCATGCTTATGTAGAAAAGTCATCCTATAGCCTAATCTTCAAGAAACTGAAGAGCCATGAAAAGAATTATGCTACCCATGATCTTGAACTTTTAGTTGTCAAGCTTCGGAGACACTACCTGCGGGGTAACAAGTTTACACTAGTGACTGATCATAAAAAAGTCTCAAGTGGAACTTTACCTAGAACAAGCTCAACATGAGGCAATGTTAGTTGATTGAAGTGCTGGAGGAGTATGGCCTTAAGATCAAGTACCGAACTGGAAAGGAGTATGTAGTTGCTGATGCACTCAGTCGCAAGGCATTCCTAAATTCCCTAATCTTGCAGAATCCATCAATAGCTAGATCTCTAGCTACAAAGGTATCTATGCCAAGCAACCCTATTTTCGAACTAGCTAGAGAGGAAGCATGCCATGACCTAGCCTATCAAAAGGTGCTAAGGGAAATCTCTATCAAGGACCAGGAACAAAAGCTATAGGCCAAAGGTCATGAATTCTCTGTCAATAATGGACATGTCTACTATAGAATGAGAGCATGTATACCGGCAAGCCAGTTACTTAAACAGAAGAGATTGTGCGAAGCTCATGATTTCACTTTCTCGGGACATCAAAGCTGCGAAGGATAGACAGAAGGCATACACGGATTTGAAGTGTCAAGATAGAATATTTGAGGAAGGAGACATGGTCTTCATTCACGTATGCCCAAAGAAGAGTTCCCTATCCTTAGGGGATTGCAAGAAGCTAAGTCCAAGGTATTGTGGACCATACAAGATCCTCAAATACCTAGGACCCAATGCTTATAGATTGAAACTCCCTGAGAACCTAAAGGTTCATAATGTATTCCATATCAGCCTATTGAACAAGTATGTACCTAATCCTAGCCATGTACTTGATGACCAACAAGTTGTAATGCCTAGCCAAGGAGTCCTTGAGCTACGGCCTAACAGGATCTTAGATGTTGGGGAGAGACAACTGAGATCCAGAACCTTGAGAGAATGCCTCGTCCAGTGGAAAGATTATCCCAAGGAGGATGCCACTTGGATGGATGAAAGCACTCTCAACCAACAATATCCCCAGTTCATCTCGAGATGAGGACATCTCGATTCCTCCAAGGGGGAGAGAATGTAATATTCCCATTTGAGAATATTACTAAACCGACCTCCCGCTCTCATCGTAAACTCGTGCAAAGATTATCACCAGTGCCAGCAGCTAATCTATAACCATACGCGAGAAATGGAGACACTCCACCTTAGGAAAATAAGGCCGGGGATTCAAACCTGCATAGCCGTGGGAAAACTCCCTCTTGGGAGGAGGTTAAGGGGATAAAGGTGGAATTATTGCAAAATTTTTGAATTTATCTTCCCCAGCCGATGTGTGGCTGGGGGAAAGGGATGGGCTAGTAAGGGCAGCATGAGGAGGTGGGGGGAGAGAGCCATGCAACGGGCCACGTGGGGAGGTCCCCTCTCCCCCCCTTGGACTATAAGAACCCCCTTTGTGGAGGGGGGGGAAAAAAAAAGGGGAGTCGGGAGACTGATAGAGGGGAGAAGGCTAGAGGCTGCATGGAGGAAAAAAGAGGAAGAGTAGAGAGCTACCAACTGAGGTCGTGGAGAGGGAGAGGAAAGTTATTGTTGATGCTGTCGACGCCATGAGAGAGGAGGAAGCAGAGGGAGAGGCTGCGTGAAGCTCAGGAGGGAAGTTGCTGATGTCGCCACAAGAGGAGGAGGCCGTGTTGTGTTCGCCGTAGGCCGCCGGCTATCGTCCCACCTCCGTCGTGTCAGGCCGCCACCATTTCGTGTTGAGGCCATCATAAGCTTTTCTTTCCTTTTTCCCCCCTACCTTAATCTCCCCATTTTCTTTTCTTCTTCCACGTCGATTTCTGACTTGGTTAGAAGCTTCTTGGAAGCTTACTTTAAGAAGCTTCTAAGGGCCTTCTATAAGCCCATTCACACAAGCCCTTCCCACTAGATCCTCCAAAAGCCCAAATTTTCCCCTCGGGCTTCGAAGAGGAAGCCTATAAGGCCTTCCTACCAAATCTCCCATAAGCCCTCTTGGCCCCAGGTCTTGTAGAGAAGAAGAGGGGTCCTTAAACACCTTTCCACAATATCTTTAACCCTCGGGATTTTGAAGAAAATAAGTATAAAGCCCTTCCTATTGCATCCACCACAAATCCATATTAGCCCGATTTTTAAGGCCTTTTCCCATGGATTTTCCCCACACAAGTCCATATTACCCCCATGGGTTCCTTTTAAACCCCTTCCCCTTTGCAACACCCACAAGCCCCCTAGCCCGGGCTTTGAAGAGACGAAAGCTACGAGCCTTCTCACCAATCACCCAATAAGTCCATCCCGAGACTTTGAAGAAGAGGAGGCTACAAAACCCCTTCCCACCAATCATCCCTGGGCCGGGATTTTGAAGAGTAAGAGAGGAAGCCTATAAAGGCCCTTCCCACCAATCACCCACAAGGTCGGTCCTAGGATTTTAGGGAAGGAGAAGAAGAACTCTAAAGCCTCCGTTCTTGCAAGGCCCATTCGCAAGAGCCCTTTCCGCGAACATCATCGTAAGGCCTCAATTGTTGAAACTCCATTCATAAAATCCCCATTTCCAAGAATCTTATAGGAGCCCCATTTCCACAAACCAAGCTCCAACCCCGCAAGGCCTTCCATAAGGCCAAATTCCGCAAGCTGGTATTCTCAAGGATCCACATTTCGAAAGGGATCTCCTGCGTACCAGGGAGAAAAGGGCAAGATCTTGAGGCTGCGTACCAAGGCGAGCAAATTCACCGATCGCGTAAGGGAAAAGGCAACCTGGAAGTCCGTAATTATGTCATGATGGCCCCCAAAAAGTCACAAGACGCGCCTGCGGAAGGACCTTCTCCTAGTATTTACGTGGATATTTCCCGGAGTCCACAAGTCCAGGTTTTATCTATTTGGATTCCACACAAAAGTATTGAATTAATCACGATAACTTCATGGATTAGGAAGCACTCATGCATGTTCAAATTCAACTAGTCAAGTTAAATGCAATTGGAAAATGAATTGGCTATTTGAACATTTATTAGAAATAGCTTAAGATATGAAAATTGATCATTGGTACGTTCAATGGAATGAATGAAAAGAGCATAAGGTGTCTATGCATTTGTAGGACCTTATCAGTAAGTTTCCTTTTGTGCATTCAAAAGTGACGAGCCTAGGACGACTGTTACCTCATTACAAGGTTGAAATTATTGAGGTACACCTTTTTACTGGGCATGGAAAGATTAATGGCATGTCACATTTTTAGATAAATCTTCCTTGTAATGATTCATGAGGAAAAGTTAACACCCATAAGATGTTATTCGAAAAGAAATGGAAGAGCACGAAAATGATCTATGGACTTGCAAGTGGCATGTAAAATGGAATAAGTTAACACTAGCTTTAGTTTTGTATGAACTTCATTGACTACATTGTAGCTAGGAGAAAGTTGCGTATTGTATAGTCGTCATGCAAAAATTTCATTCATCAGGAGCCGCATTTAGGAAAGGTTGCATGGTTTATCAAAGCATGAGATTCTAAAGTGTAGACAACAAGGTTGTAGGCATGATTATTTGATGTGAGTCCTAGTAGGACCTAGGAAAGTTAGTGTCCAGATTATCAGGCATTTTTACTTTACCAAGGAAAGATAGGGTTATTGTGAACCATGTGATGCGTAGAAGCAATGAATCGCATGTTTACATGTATTGGTGTAGTTGTAGCTATTTTTTCCTCCTTTAGATCTAGTTTATTATCTCTAGGAAAGGTTCATCCTTGTCGCAAGACAAGTATATTGAGTTGTCTAAATCACCTAACCCACAAGGGATTCATATGGGCATGGTTCAGTCGATATGGCAAATATCCCAAGTGCTAACTAGGGTAGCACGATAAGGAGTCGACCTAGTTTTACACTTGTTGCCAAGTCAAAACCCTCAAACCCAAAGATCATACCCACATTCACGAAATGTTGAGTCAATTGGATGCTCATGCATAAAACGATCTAAGGTTTCTATCCTAAGGATCACTCGTTCAAATGATGAAACTCCGATTGAGTTGGAAATTCCTAGGACCGTGGTCTAATATAATTAGGAATGGGTTGGGTAAGAAGACACCCTAAACCCTGCTTCTCGGCTGGAGGTAATTCCGTGACCAGAAAACGCCATTCAATGGGTGAAATGATCCCGTGGAATAGTTGCAACACATGTGCAAAAGGTTGCAACATTGCATGGACTTGTGGATTGTTCACAAGAGAGTTTTGCCATTTCTTGAAGTGAGGTTGGCAAGTTCTCGCGCAAGTTTAACTTGCAAGAGGATGAGTAGTCATCCTGTCATATCACATTTCTTGGGAAAAAATTGCCAAGTAAAGGAAAGTTAGGTATTTGCTTGGAAGCAAATGATCAATCAATAAATTGGAGCGACATGGTCGTCAGGATTTACTATTAATAAAACCTAAGGTATTGGTTAAATTGGGTTAACAGGGTATGGTCCTAACCCAAGGAAAAAAGGGTGAACAAACAAACCCTTGGGGATCTTGCCAAGTCGCAATTTGATCCCAGATCGAATGCTGGATGCATTCGGAGAGAAAGATTCACTTTTTAACAGTTGGCCAAATAAACGACCACTGAAATTGATTGTGCTTGTAATAGTTTAGAAAGCACTGTTTGCATTGTTTGCTCAAGGAACTAAAGGATGAAAAGATATCTAAATGCTTCAGGTTGAAGGCCTGAAGGGAGAGGCAGCTTCAGTTACCCCCGACTGCCTGCCTGACCCTAACCAAGGGGGTTGTTGACCGCGCCGGGAACGTGGACCGAACCCGCCGCGAGAGGTCTTTCCGTTGAGCTCTACTTGGAGCAGGAGGACGCTTGGGTGCCAGGGGGGGCTCTGGCTGTAAATCCCTCGCCTTCCGGGTCCTGCACAAGAGGCTAACGTGACTCGGGATTGGATCTCGAGGCCCGCATACTAGTCTACGGGCAGAAGCTTGGAATAGTGATCCCTAGCGGATTACTGGATAAGCCTTCGGGCAGATTATGGACAAGCCTACGGGCGGAACTCCTTGTATTCCAAAGATAAAATGATGAAATGATAATAAAGAAGTTGTTTGATATTGTTTTTCTATGTCACGTGATAAGATTACGTGAAGGAACCAGTGCTTAACAGGGTTAATTAAAGAAGCTGATTGTTATATGTCAAATTAATGTGTTAGATAATTACATAACTAAAACAAACCGAGGAAAGTGCGGAGGATGGACCATGGGTCCGTCCTACGGATGGGTGGTCCCGGTTAGCCGGGAACTTTTCTCAAAGATCTGGAAGAGCAGCGGGAGGTTCATCGAAAGCAATGACCGAGAATTATGTTTTACCCAATTTACGCTGTTTTAGGGGAACGGAATGGGACTATGACAGAGAGGTTGAGTTTTGCATCCCTCTCGTTTCCCATTCTCCTTGAACCAAGTGCAGCGTGATTCCGCTTCGGACCTGGCGTTTCTGCGTAAAGTAGTTCGCTCGGGTCTGACGCTAGTTGCTGCTAGCTAATGACCAAACAGGAAAACCCAAATTCAGGTCGATCCTAAGTGGGAACGGCCAGGATACTTCCGCTACGTGGCAGACGCGGGAAGACCTAGATCGCAAGTCCCGTAACATTCCATGGGAGTGCCGGGCGGAGCTTTCTAGACATCCTTTCCGATGGACTGCTAAGACGTGTCCGGGATGATTCTAGGGGACACGTTACATAGAACTTCTCGGTGTGTCCGGTCCTTTTGCAGAAGTCACAGAAGAGCTGATCTTTCTTGCCTTTTGTACCTATTGCCAACATATAATGCATGCTCATCTCTAGAGGTACGTGGTTCTTCTTTAGTTTTTAGCTTCTTTTCTTCTTCTAACAGTGATGCCTGAATATCAACAAGTTCAGGATTTGGCATGTTGATTAAAGTTGTTGAGACATTATTATATTCAGGAGGCAAGCTCTTAAGTAGAACACCGATGCAAACATCTTCATCCATTTTAATGTTGATTCCTACAAGTTGGGTTAGGAGTCCTTCCATGTAATTAAGATGTGTGGCAAGTGATGTGCTGGACTTCATTTCAAGCCTGAAGAACTCAATTAGGAGACCATACTTTGATGATTTAGATTGTGCACCGAACAAGGTGTCAAGTCTTTTCCATGTATCTTGTGAGGTCTCACAGTTATCCACATGATGGATATAACTGTCGTCTAGCTCCAGTTTGATAATGGCCTGAGCTCTGTCATCATTCTTTTGCCAAGTAGTTGCAAGGTCCGCGTCCCGAGGTTTCTTCTCTTTGCCATTTGTAATGTCCCAGAGACCCTTCTTCATCAGGATGAGCTTGATGCGGGTTTGCCAAGTGTGGAATCCGACTCCTTTGAATCGAGCATTTGGAGAGTCTTTGCCCATGTTAGATTTACGAGAACAGTAGCAAATCAACTTCAGACTTTATTAGATTTGAGCAACAGAAGAATTGATTGAGAGACACAAGTGCTAAAAAGCACTAACTGAGTGTCAATGAATACCAAATCTGCAAAAGTCTTTTTACTCCAAGTAACTCCAAGTAATCTTCCCCTTCTTGATTTGATGCTGATGCCTTCAGATTTGAGTGACAGTACTTTAACGAACTTCAGAGAGTATTGCTCAATGATTAAAATCACTGTTGATAACTTCAGTGAGAGAAACAATGAAAAATGTCAAGATTTTGAAGCTTTTGGCTATGGTGGAATTAGGGTTTCTGAGACAGGGGCCTGGTTTTTTGCTGATTGCAGGAGCTACAGTGGATCATTTTCAAAACTTTTTATATGCCTAGGAAGCTGATTTCATGGGCTACAAAAGCCCTATCATGATGATCAAAATCGTGGTCAGTATGCAGCACGCAGACACGTCGAACAGCAGCAGGCGCATTTCTGACAGGAATCCGCGATTTGCGCAATGCTGAAGCCAGGGAGCAGCAATGTCATCGATTATCGTGCCATGATGAAGCGCCTTGAGCAGAGGAACAACTCTCCAGAAGAAATCATGGGCTGAAATGGCCTAGTTGAAGAGTTATGGAAGCTCCAAGCAAGGTAGGTCCTGTCTGGCTATGACAGACACAGAGCAGAGATTGGGGATTTTCACAATGCTGAGCTCCAAATGGTCCAATGTCCTGGATTGATGTGATACAGGGAAGCTTTATGAGTTGGGGAATACTTTTCCAGAAGGAAGCTCCAAGAGATTTGACCTGTGGAGTGAGATATAAGCAGTTCAATCTGACAGGGTGCTGTTGGCTATGGCTGCCATGGAAGCTTCAGTGAGAGTAGAGTTGGGAGATGAAGTCATGAGCTGACATTGAGCTAGACTGAGGTTGAAAGGAATCAAGAGAGGCTAGAAAAGCAGTGCCATGCCCAACTGGGCTCTGATACCATGTGAGAAATGCGGGATCTAGAGCATGGCAAAACCGGAAGCTATGGAGGATGAAGAAATAAGTGTAGACTCATGATGGAAAGGACACTGTTTGTTACACAAGTGAATTAGGTTCCAAGATTGAGACTTGGACTCATAAACACAATCTTGTGTATGTGGACAATGACATTGACACTTTACTGAAATGAAAAGAGTACTATCATTGCATTAAGAAAAGGAAGCAAGTACAATGCTTTATAGGAAAGTAGGAAACTGCAGTAGGCACCATTGTGCATATGGGATAAGTTAGCCTGCATGTCCTTGACCCTGAGACTCCATACAAAGAGGCTGTTTGAGTGTGATTGCTGATTCTCAACACGGGAGAGGATTTTACTAGGTCTTATTGATCTAGTTTATGTCAGCACAGAGAATCAGGTAGCTGACATATTCATGAAGGCATTGGGCGCAGAGAAGCTGCGCAAGTTCAGAGACCTGCTTGGTGTGCAGGAATTGGGATTGAGCTGGAGGGGGAGTGTTGAGATATCGAGCTCCACTCGTGATATGCCAAGGTGACCGTTGTGCATTTATGTCACCGACTTGTTAGTTGCAGATGCGGTTGATACACCACCCATGAATAATAGCTAGATGACAGCTATCCTTATCTACTCTAGTTCATGGCTCAGTTAGTATGCCACCTTAGTTAGTTGAGTTTGGTTTGAGACCCACATATAGGGTTCTTCTATTTCTTTTATACTAGAGTTCTTTTGGCTTCCATAACTAAGAAGAGGAAAACTGTTTTCAGCCTCCACCTTTGTGTGTACTCCCCCATTGTGCAAGCAAGAAAGCTACAAGTGAGACTCATTCATTTTCTCCCACAATCTTGACATATCTAACCCAAAGGCTAGATTCACAAAGGTTAGCTTTTTGCCATCCAGTCAGATAGACCTCATCTGACATACAAGTCAAGACCAACCAATGTTGGTGCTCACACATGGCTTCTCCTCATAATGAGGGCCCTACGACTTAGAGCACCATGGATCATTGGTGGTACCTTATGAGGGTGGGGCATTGAGCATATCTAACACTAAGTAATACACATGCAGTTGCTAATTAACATATAGATAATATTGATTATAATCCATAGATTACAATGCTAATTAACATGCAACTATTATAACTAACATATAGCTACTTATTAGCATTCAAGGTAGCATATAGATTACTATACTAACTAGCATACACCTGCTTATTGGTATACAAGTTATTGTAAACAACACCATTAACTAGCATGCATCTACTTATTAGCATACAGGTTATTGCAGACAACACTATTAACTAGACTTTAGCACATAGTAGCTTTAAATGGAAGCAAAATCGACATAAGATAATAATAGTATGATACTACACATCTCAATAAAGATGTTCAATCTTAGATATCCTACTTTGCACATGTATATGATTGATCAAAAGTGCTTCTACATTTCAGCCTTGATTTTTCTAAACTACTCAATTCCCTACAATAGTGCTCACTTCCAAAGCCAATAACTTCGTATACAACTATTAACTTTTGCTAATGTAAAAAGAGACAGTACTCCTAAGATCACTCTCCACACTTTAACCATTGGAATTAAGTAGATTCTCATTCGTTGTTGAAATATAGGTGCTCCAACCTCACTTACCTACATTTTAGGGACCACAAGACATACCTAACTTGGTGGATAGATATGGAAAAATCTAACCATTGGATTGAGTTGGTATCTTTTACAAAGTTGTTCTACTACTTATGACCTACATCTTAAGCATTGGGATCATCAAAATCTTACTCAAACTTATATTGAATTAATAGTTATTGATCTACAATGTTCAAGCAAAATAGCAATGTGCCATATTTACTGCTACATAAATTGGGCTAGTCTCAATGCATATATGGAGTTATATGTGAGGGAAAGAGAGTAAGAAAGTGTGAACAGACTTTATTCACATCTCTTATCATTTCAATACTCATTTTCAATCAATTTATTATCTCTTTGAGTGTGTCCAATCACTTCTATTGTCACTATATTGTTTGCTTTCGCCATAGTCTACTTGATTGTGAGTTCATTTCAATCAATTATTTGTGTTATGTACCTGTTATCTACTTTGCATTTGAGTGAGCTGAAGTATTGGTCATCTCATTCTTAGAATTTTATGAAACTCATCCAAAGTGCTCCATTTACAAGAACACAATACCAATGCAAGATTTATGCAAGGGATAAAGTAGGGTGTCATGCTCAAACAAGATGGTTATTCAACGGTGCCTCTTGGACACTGTCCCCATAAAGGAATTCTTCACTTGCAAAAGTGTCCTTTTACAATCATGATCATCAAGGTGCAAACATATGATGATATAAACATAGGAATAAATCCATATGATGACCGAGTTCCTATAAGCATCAAGAGAAGAACACCTCCCCCTCTCACCACCGGATTGTGGAAGGAGCAATAAGCACCCCTCTCCTATTCCAATGTGTCATCGTTGATGGCAGAAAGAAGAAGCACCCAAAGAAGATTACTGAGACATGTATCCATCTAAACACTTGTGAGATGAATGGCCTCCATGCTAGTCTTAAGGAGGGCGATAACTCCACCTTTGAAGAAGAAAACTATACAATGAAAGCTTATAGGGGTTAGTTCCAAACTAAAAACACAAGTTAGGACATAAGTACCACATGAGACCATTAAAAACATGTAGCTCAACTTCAATGAGAGTGCCTTTAGGCGCTGTTAGGATTGTGTGTAATTTGTTTTCGTTGGTAGGAAAAGATGGAGGAAAGTAATGGGTAGCAGAAGAGAGAGTACAAGCCAGAGCGTGCGCTGCTAGTATCGAAGGAGATGCAGGTAGGAAGAATGGGAGGACTCTCATTAGTGTCAACATCTGAACGGAGCGAGGAGGAAGGCGTCACGATCCGCTAGACTAGAGGGTCTCGTGGAAAGTCGGCTCAACCACTCCTAACCGCACACTGCATGTAACTAGCAACTCAAAAAGAGTGGAGAGGGAAGTATCCAGCCTATCCGCAAGGGAGACAAGGAACACCTAAGGACCAAAGTCCATGTAAGGTTGGTGAACCGATCAAATTATCCCTTAGATGTAACGGGAGCAGACTGCGGAGATGTTCTAGAAGGCCATGTGACTAATGGATCTCCACTTATCAATGGAGGTACCCTATTGATGTGGAGGATTATCCCCTTTAAACTGTAGAGTAGAAGTGCCGTCAACTAATGTGCTCGAGTTCTTGGGAGAAACAGGCCTGAGGATCAAGTCTTAGGTAAACTGCCCTTGGACTTGGAGCAAAAATGACAGGTCTTTTGGCAATGCTGTCAATAACTCATACAAGGTGGGTAACTAGGGATGAGATGACTTGCTAGACGAATTTAAAATATTTTGCTGGCGGCTTGTACATGTGCAGACTTGGATAGGCCATTTACAGTGAATTCAGCATGAGGAGGTGCCAATGCTCAGCCAACTTGACAGTCAAATTCTCTCTCTCTCTGATTTTGAACTCTTGGAGTTTCTGGTCAAGGTTGATATGTCGGATGAAATCACAAGTTGCATAGCAATCGATTACATGTGTCCAATGCTCAAATGCAAGGTCAAAATTGTGAAGTTGAGTGAAACTTGAGGATGAGACCTTGCATGAGCTTGACCATACCTATGGTGTTTCTGATCTCCCAAGGGCGAACTACCTCGTATGAGAACCAGCATGGGTCAAATTTGGGTTTTTGCTCCTGAACGAGCTCCCACAAGCCTTGGGAACATAAGACATACCACATCAAATTAGACCAATTTGTATAATTAGACCTATTGAAATCAATCTTACTCGTAAACACATTCTTGGTTGACACAAATGTATGGATAGTTGTGTGAGGTGGGTAGCATAGAATAAAATTATGTACGAATGGGTGCTACATACGGCATCAAAGTGCCTAGCATGGTGACTCTAGGTGTGTGCCCCAAGGTAGGTGACGGATATGTGTGGTGCATGCAGTACCTATCGAAAAAGTGTAGATTCATCCACTTGCTATTGACATGTTGCCAAATTATGTGGCCACCTGTGAGATGGGAGGGGGTGGGGCTTGATACATGTGGATGGATACCCTTGTGTATAGGTCCCCATTGATGTTTGCTTTGTGGGATAAACCCCACCATCTGCACATTCCACCACCCAACTGTGCATTGCGCATAAGCAAGGACCTAGAAGGATGAGTATCTAAGTAGTGGTCCCCCGAATGTGGCGAATGGTGTTAAAGGTGGTCACATGAATGAATGTGCAGCAGAGAAAGGGTGGGATGAAATGCGACTTGTGGATGGAAATAATATGTATGCGATTGAAAAATTTTGTAAATTAGGTGGAATTATTGGAAGTTGAAATTGTGATGATGGATGCACATGACACGATGAAAGACCAAAACCAAATTAACCAGACATGTGTTCTACCTAAGTAATCTCATATGTCTTGTATTAACCATAGTAATCTGTCCAATCACCTTCTGTGATAGACTTTGTTTAGGTCAAGGCTTAGGTATCTTCAAAGTGAACCTAGCTCTAATACCATGTAAAGAAAATACTCAACCTTTTGGGACTAACAATAGTGCTCAGGATTTTCATCGTAATTTCAATTGTCTAAGCTTTTCTATCCAAGGGATTTGATCCTGTCAAAAGAACATTTGGTAAAAGTTTGGGAAGTGAATGATATAGGTTCCTCAAGATCACGATCTCAAGTCCTTTTTGCAACTGAAGGTATAACACATATAATAGGTGTACCTCTGCATCGCATGTTTAACATTCATCCTATGCATAAGCTGAATGTCTAGCCAACCATATCACATAATCCATCCATCAAATATGCATAGATAGAATGATGATATAAGCACTTTGATACTCAGTCCAAAGCCCCTCAAAATTTCTTCACAGAATTAAAAGCTAATCTCCCTTGATCTGAAGTAGAGGATCCAACATAAAAAAGGGGTGCCATAATGTAACACCTTGTTATCTGTGGTCACTAATGACATGACAGAGAAGTTTGGTGAAGTGGCTGGAAGGAAGAGAGAGGAGTACTATATTAGGATGCCAGGGATTCAAAACTTGCTAGTTACCAGCCTGTGACCATTTATTTCATGAAGTTCCTCAATGTCACACATCAGGAGGCCATTTTTTAATCACATGGATTTTTCAGCAGCATCAGCAGCAATGTACCATGCCACCACTTGGCAAGATATTTGTTTTGGTTAATGGGAAGCCTAGATACTTTGCATTCCGTCACAAATTTGTGTGTTCTAATTTCCATGGATGAAGAATGACACACATAATGCACCTATGATTATGCTATGAGCTAGACTGGTGGAGGGCAAGGATTCCCCCTTACTTTTTTCATCGAATTCTTGTCAATCATCATTCTTGTCTATCCATGCCTTGACAGCCTTCCCATTGAGTGCACTTCCCTTCAGCAAAGTTCATAATGATACTGTGACCAGAACTGAAGCCACTTTGAGCTATTAGACTCTGGTCAACTTTCTCAAGGTTCTACTGCCTTGGTCTCTCTTCTCCTCTAGGTCTATTGAAGTAGGGGAGAGTTGATTCCATTATATCTTTCTATTCCTGAGGTGGCTGCTCTGAGTAAGATGCCAATATTGAGACCTGACGGGACTCATAATTTGTCACCTGGCAGATTTGGAGTACCAGATGCAAGCGGGCTCTCAGAGAAAGCAGTCCACTACTGATCTGTTCTAGCCTCTATCTGGTTAGGATAACATTCACACTCTCTGGCAGGGATTAGACAGACTGCAGAATGGTTCCCAATCTCAGCAGGAAGTGCAGGATTTACTGAGGTGACACCAGCTGCTATGGGTCCCAGAGTGGCATTTTATCCTTCCTTACTTCCTTTTCCTATCTCCTTGCTGAGGGGTTGCACTTCAAACACAATGGCTCCGCTGTTGAGATTGGTTTTTATTAGTTGAATCCATTTCATGCCTTGGCTCTGCTGTTGAAATTGATCTTTTATTAATCGAATGAAGGGGATTAGTCCCTTCTATGGCTTGTTCAATGGGACATAAAGGTAAAACACCCCTCCTGGTGTTTTCCATTTTTATCATGACCTGTAACGTATTTGATACATTTAACAATGCTATGGGAAATTCTCCATGCCTATTTTTCTGTCCTAGCTTTCACAATCATAGCTTCTCTTGCTATGTTAATTGTCACCTGCTGTACACTTCTGACAAATAGGATCCCTGCTTGCATTCAACCGAGCTGTCATTGACCTGTCTCAACCTGCATTCTTTCACTCTCAGGATTTCCATCTCAAGTGCTAAATGTTGAAGACCAGCATCCCTATAGATGCTTGACATCATCACATAAGCAGCAGCCTCCTTAGGATTAAGCCTTATGGCATTGTCAAATGCCTGCTTACCCAGCTCCAAGTTGCCAAACGTGCAGCATGCACCAAGAACACACATCCAGATTGCCCAGTTAGCCTGCATTGGCATTTCCGATAGAATGCTTTCTATTCTCTTGAACTCACCTGCATGTCCTAGGAGGTCTATGATAGTAGCATAATGCTTCAGGTTGGGACTTATAGCATAAGCTTTACTCATTAGCTCAAACAGTTCAACACCTTTGTCAACAAGGCAAGAACGACTGCAAGCAGAGAGAAGGGCAAGAAATGTCTTTTCATTAGGTATGATATTTGCTTGTTGCATTTCCTTAAACATCTGCAGACCTGCAACACTATTTCCTTCTCGTGTGTAACCAGTGATGCATGCAGTCCAAGACATAACATCCCGATCAGGCAATACATCAAACACTGCACGAGCATCTGCCATACATGCACAGCAGCCATAAGTGCTAATGAGAATTCTTCGCATGGCAGGAAGCATATCATATCCAGCAGCAATGATACCGAAGTGAAGTTGCTTGCATGTCTCCACATTTCCTACTGTCCTGCAGGCTTCCAAAGCACATGTTATCGTAACATCATTGAGAGGCACACCTTCCTCTTTCATCTGTCTAAATAAATCTAGTGCCTTCTCTCCTTCTCCCTGCTCCACATATGCTGAGAGCATGACATGCCGAGACACAACATCACAGTTCATCAAACCTGCAAACACCGTCTCTGCTTCCAGGATACTGCCACACCTACCATACATAGTCATAACAGCATTAGAAACAAATAAGTCTGACATGAATCCCATTCTTTGTGCATCAACATGTAGCGCTCTGCCAATTTCCAAAGGAACTATATAGGTCTGTGGCAGATTCTCCACCACCACCTCATCTTTCCTTACCATTGAGCAACAAGCTTGAAGAGCCATGATGACAGTCTGCTGATCTGGACAGATATCATGAACCTGCATCTGCTTGTAGAACTGTAAAGCATTTTCTCCCTGACCCTGATCCACATAAGCTGACATCATCACACTCCAGGACACAATATCACACTCACTTAACCCATCAAAAGCATATTCTGCTTTCAGAACGTCTCCACACTTGCCATACATACTGACAAGAGCACTACCAGTAAACCCACCTAGTGTAAGACCCTTTCTTAAAGCATCAGCATGCAATCCCTCACCAATTCCTAAAGCCATAATTTGGCTTGATTGTGTCCCATAAATAGGGGCTTCATCTGACTCCACAAGGAGGCCACATGCTTGAAGAGTAGGAACAATCATTAACTCCAGCTGAACTGGCCAAACCCCTTCCTCTTGCATTTGCCTGTACAATTTTAAAGCATTGTTACATTTACCCTGCTCAACATATGCTGAGAGCAATGCTGTCCATGACACCTCATCACGACCAGTCCACTCTACAAACACATGTTCTGCTTCTGGTAGGCTTCCACACTTGCCATACATACTTAACAACGTATTCCTGATGCAAGCATCCAAAAGGAGGCCTTTTATTTCAGCATCAGAATGTAATATACGACCAATATCCAGAGAATTTGCTCTGCACAGAGTCATCTCGTCAGCCATGGCTTCTTCCTTCATTGCATGCATTCCGCATGCTTGAAAAGCAATCACAAATGTCTGCTGGTTAGGGGACACACCTTCAACCTCCATTTGCTTGTAAAACTGCAAGGCCTTTTCTACTTTGTTATGATCTACACAGGCTAAAAGCATTGCGTTCCAAGACACTGTATCATGGTGATGCAACTCTTTGAAAGTAGCCTCTGCTTCTGCAAGACTTCCCCATTTCCCATACGTGCTCACAATGCTATGACGAACAAAAGTATTGGTAGTGTAACCTTTCCTCATAGCATCTACATGTAAAGCTTTCCCCACTGTTAAGGGCATCGCTTCAGTCCGAACTCTCTTGTCAATTGGAAGAGCACTGCAGGCCTGAAATGCAATCACAAATGTCTGTGGATTTGGCATGACCCCTTCTACATGCATTTGCTGGTAGAGTTGCAGAACCTTCTCTCCCTGACCTTGTTCTACATATGCTGAAAACATTGCATTCCACAAGGCAATATCACGCTCTGGCAACTCATCAAAAACATGCTCCACTTGCATTATGCTCCCACACCTTCCATAGAGGACCAGAACTGCACATCCAACAAAAACATCTGAACCAAGGCCTTTCTTTCGAGCATCAGCATGCAATGCCTGGCCAAAATTCAGACACACCATTCTGAAAGGACTTTCTTGTTCAATTATGAGACATTCTGTCTCCAAAAGAATGTTGCAAGCTTGAAGGGCCATCACAAGGCTCTGCTGGTTGGGACTAACTCCTTCCTCTTGCATTTGTCTGTAAAGTTGTAAAGCCTTTTCAGGTAGGCTCTGCCCAACATATGCTGAAAGCATTGCACTCCATGACACTACATTCCGCTCATACAATCTTTTGAACATATTCTCTGCTTCCAATAATCTTCTACACTTGCCATACAAAGAGATAAGTGTGCTACCGATGAATACATCAGAAGATAGGCCTTTCCTCTCAACTTCAGCATGTAGCAATTCGGCTTCTTTGAGATTAGATAAGAGAGTACAAGCTTTAAGAAGGTTGACATAAGCGCATATATCTGGCTCAAAGCCATCATCTCGCATCTGCTGATGCAAGGGCAACGCTTCATAGCCCTTTCCACATGCAACAAAGCCTGAGATCAAGGCTGTCCAGGAATACACGGAACGATGTGGCAACGAGAGCAAGACGACGTAAGCTTCATCAAAGGCGCCACATTTTGACAGGGCCGCAACCATGTGATCGCCGACCAATCCTGAGGGCACCAAATTCTGCTGCAAGACGAGATCGCAGACCTGCTTGATGTGGGACAAGGCTTTCAATCGGCTGCATGCCTTCAGGAAGGAGACATAGGCCTGGGCATTGTTCAAGAGGGCGCGGCCCCTGCAGGAGCGCAGCAGGTCGAGGGCAACATCGAGCTGCCCGGTGTCACAGAGCGCTTGAATATCCTCACAGAAGGCGAGGCTCTGCGCATTCTCCCGGTCGAATGAGGGTAGGCGAGAACCCACCCAACCAGGCGTGCACGCATGGTTTAAACAGAGGACGTCTCCGCATGTCTTGTGTCTGAAGTCCGGGTGAGCAGGGCTCTTCTTGGTAGGCCTGTTGTCCCACCAGTTCCAGGGGTGGGAGAAGAGGTCCTGCCATAGCCGGGTCTGCTTCTCGGGGCCGTGCGACAGGCGATAAGAAGACCAGCATGCTCTGACTGATGCCGATGCCGATGCTGATGTTGATGATGATGCTGCGGGTGCTACTGCTGTTGTTAAGGCTTTGGAATTTGGCATAGCCTATCCTGGTGTCGGCCATGAGCGACCCCCTCGATAGCATGCCCCCAATCGCATCATCAGCTGTGCACATGGCCAGCGGGAGTTGCGGGCAAAGGCTCTTCTGTGAGTGTGCAACACACTGCCGGTACCACCCAATGTTCACAGGAAACGTTTTCCAGAATTATACAAAATTATTCAGTGTGTGTACGCCAAAAGATATGTAAGTTTTATTTCTTTAACATATCACTATATGCTCGCGCTTTTATATTCTATGTCTTTGAACATGAGTGCACAAAGCTAACACTTTATTATACCATTAGATCGTAGTCGAGCGTCTTTGCTACAATCGACCTGCTGTTCTCTGATCACGAGACATATGAGCAAGCCATCAAAACAATCGGCAAGGCTAACAACACACCCTCCGTACCAGTCTGCATGATGGCAAGAAGCCTTCGTGGGAAACCGAAGCCCGTCAACTTCCAAGTCCCAACCAACAAAAGGGAACTCCAGGAGATACTGGAACACCTAATGGACAAGCTAGCTGGCAATCTAGCTACAAATTTCAAACCACTCCAGGATCTCTTAGATGAATCCAAGTGGCAATGGACCAGAGTGCATGACTTAAACCTCATGTATAACTGGGCCCTAGTTCCTGACCAATGGCAAGAGATATACCAAGCCCTAGGAGACGACGAGCAGTCTGATAAAGAGGATTCTAACGACGAATACGAAGACTGCCAATCCTTCAGTGATGAAAGTAAGGGTGAGGTAGATACCGTGGAATACGACACTGAAGGACAAGAAATAGAGCAAATGCGAGCAGATTCCAAGCCGCAAAAAAAGAGTATCTTCAGGATGGAGCAAGGAGTCATGCACATGGAGTGTAATCGTGCCTGGTTGGAACACGTAGAAGCCATAGACCTTGAGCAAGCAGGCCTAGCCCAGTCAGGAACGACATCAGTACTTAGGACTAAATCGCCATCTGAACTGCGTCCATCAAGGGAGACCACCTCTTCTAGCGAAGACGGAGGGTTCGACTCTGAATCGGAGGTTAGTTCAGATAGTGATCCAGAAATCCCTAGGCCACCCACAACCAAACGCACCAAGGGGGACCTACCTATCCACCTGAGGCGCAGACGATTAAGGCAGGAAAAGGCAAAACAACCCAGGGATATACGAACGGAAGAACAACGAAAATCGCAGGACCTCCCTAAACGATTTACAAAATTCAAAAAAGAGGATAGGGTAGTAGTCCTGTTAGGTGCCAAATGTCAAGCGCAGACAAGCGAACCAATTGAGGGACCAACCAAGGTCAAGGAGGTGGACCTAGTCCAGAAAGGGGAAACACCCTAACCAGTCTTCATTGCCGATGACTTGACTGATGAAGAAGAAACGAGTCTTGTCGCTCTCTTGCGAGAGTATATAGACGTGTTCGCCTGGTCCTTAGAAGAGCTTAAGGGGGTAGATCTGAGTGTCGTGACTCACAACATACCCATGACGCCAGACGCAACGCTGGTCAAGCAGCGACCGTACCCTATGAATCCAAAGCACGCTCATGTTGTCAAAGAAGAGATTGATAAGTTGATGAGAGCGGGATTCATTTATGAAATTGAGCACACAGATTGGGTATCGCCCATAGTCATCGTGATGAAGAAGAATGGAAAAATCCGAGTGTGCATCAATTACAAGAAGGTGAACGCTGCTACCAAGAGGGACAACTATCCGTTGCCGTACACCGAGCATATGCTTGAGAGAGTGGCAAGCAAGGAAGCCTACAGTTTTCTGGATGGCTTCTCAGGGTACAACCAGATGCAAGTACATCCTGCGGACGGCCTTCACCACTGAGTGGGCCGTCTTTGCTTACATAGTCATGCCCTTCGGGTTGACTAATGCCCCTGCCACTTTCCAACGCCTCATGTGCACCATCTTTAAGGACATGCTTCGCAAGGAGTTAGAAGTCTTTGTCGACGACCTCTGTGTCCACTCGACCTAGATCGAATATCTAGACAAACTCCGAGCAATCTTCGAGCAGTGTCGCTTATATCGTCTCTCCTTGAACCCCTTAAAGTGCTAGTTTTGGGTGAAGCATGGATGCATCCTAGGGCATGTGGTATCAAAGAACGGCATTGCCACTGATTTCTCGAAGGTCAGGGTTATTGTTGGCCTTCCACCCCCAAACAACTACAAGGGAGTTCAATGCTTCCTAGGCCATACTGGATACTATCGGCGGTTTGTACTGAATTATGCGTCGATCACCAGACCCTTGTACAAGCTGCTTATTGTCTTCGAATGGACCAAAGCATGCCAAGGGGCATACGAAGAGTTGAAGAAGACTCTAACCACAGCACCAATCCTACGAGCCCCAGATTGGACCATTACTTTCCACGTGCATATCGATGCTTCTAAGTTTGACGTGGGGGCAGTGTTGTGCCAACCTGGCGAGCACAATTTAGACTATCCAATGAGCTTTGCTAGCAGACAACTCACTGAGACGAAAATGAACTACTTGACAATAGAAAGAGAGAGATTAGCCATGGTATTCGCTGTGAAGAAATTCCAGCATTATCTTTTGGCTACGCCCTTTACCTTCTTCGTGGACCATCAAGCTTTGCTCTATCTAGTAAACAAACCTTGCGCTACAGGACGCATAGCTCGATGGCTCCTTCTGCTTTTAGAGTTCGACTTCTCCGTGGTGGTACGGAAGGGAAAATAACATTACATGGCTAATCACATGTCACGCTTTCCCATTGGAGAAGCTGTTGGACAAGGTGTTGTTGATGGATTACCCGATGCCCATCTATTTAACCTTTCCAGCAAGAGAGGTCTGATCTAACGCCATATTGGGCAGATGACATAGTCCAAGTGCTTGAGCACGGACTGTCAGACCAACCAATAGAAAAAGCTCGACTTAGGCATTTAATCCTTAAGATCCAATCCTATCGGCTGATTGCAGGCCAACTCTATAGGCTGGGGCAAGATGGATTGCTGCGTAGATGTGTTTGCAAGCATGAGATACACGATGTGCTCTCAGAGGCACATAACGGCATTGCTAGGGGACACTTTAGCAGGGATACGACGAGTGCCAGCGGACGAAGGTTCCAATTTGCAAGGATCAAATGGAATTAACCCCAGTTATTGCTCAACAACCCTTCGAAAAATGGGAAATTGACTTCATTGGACCCATTAGTCCTGCGGCACAGTATTAGCAGGCCAAGTATATCATTGTAGCCACGGACTACCTCACCAAATGGGCAGAAGTGAGAGCAACGCGAAAAAATGACGCTAGAACGACTGCTAAGTTCTTGTGGGAGCAAGTGATCTCACAATTCGGCTGCCCCATCGAACTGGTCAGTGACCAAGGCACATACTTCATCAATGAAGTGATCGCACATCTCCTGTCCACCTTCCTTATCATCCATCGCAAATCCTCGCCATACTACCCTCAGGGAAACGGCCAGGCCGAATCTACGAATAAGATTCTTGTCAATGTCCTAACCAAGGTTGTCTCTGCTTCACACAGTGACTGGGACAACAAGCTGATTGGCAGGCTTACCGCGCAGCTTATAAAACGGCTGTTGGTCAAACCCCCTTTAGGCTGACATATGGAATAGAAGCGATTCTACCATTAGAATTCTTTATTCCTAGCCTGAGAATAGTACTTCAAGAATGGTGGGAAGGGAAGGAGGCATGGAAACAACGCCTAGTTGAACTCGAACGCCTCTCGGAGACTTGTCTTCTAGCCACCCATGCACTGATCTGTGAGAAAGCCTAGTTTAACCAACACATCAAGCAGCACGAGTTCGAACAGGGTGACTTAGTGCTCCTCTACTCAGTTAAGGGGCATAAGAAAAAAATGAATTTCAGAGGTCTTGGACCCTTCAAAGTTCGTGGATTAGCCGAATAGGCAATGTCAAACTTGAGACCCTAGACGGTGGAGGAATAGGCTTCTTCAATGGCAGTCGTGTCAAGAAGTACTACCCTCCTACGCATCCTTTGCATGAGCCACCGATGTTAGAACCGCCTGTCAAAGTACGAGTAGCCACAATCACTGAAATCGACGATGAGGATGAGGAAGCTGTAGAGCCCGCATACCTCCATATCACAGTCATTGCCAACCAAACATGCGCTTTTAATGCCCTAATTGACGAGGGAGCATACTGCAATGTCTTGACTCACAATCATTGGACCCAACTTGGCAAACCACAACTTCAATCCACCACTACCAATTTAAGCCTATATGGGGCCCACTCATACGCACTTCTAGGCAAGTGCAGAGCTACCGTCTCTATCAAGTCTGCAACTGTACCACTGATTTTTTACGTATTGCCAGACACTAAAGACGTGGGCACGAAGTCGCTGCTGGGGCAAACTTTCAAAAAGTAGGCTCACTGCAATGTCGATTACGTGTTGCAGCGTATCCACCTCGCAATAGGCAACGTTCGCATTGTTACAGCTTTCAGTAAGGGCTACACGACCTCATCTTGGGCTACAAAGCCACCGATAGAAACATATATAGTTAAGTCTAAGGAGGGGGGTAGTGCGCGGCCGCCACTCCCCGAATTTCATAAACCGCAACCCATGGCAGCCAAAGCTAAGGCCCAACAGCCTCGCCTTCAATGGATGCCTAAATAGCCACAACAGCCGCCTACGAGTCGACGCTCCTACCCTCATAAGACCAAAAACTCTAAACCTAGGAGGCCCAGATGCAGTTACAGTAGTAGACACGTAATCAGTCATCACAGATGGGTCCCCAAAGCCCTCTTGCATGCACAAGGCTACTATGAGGGCAATGCTTGGATATGGATACCTAAGGTCCACACGGCCAAAGGGACCACTCATACGCCAGCCTCAAGCTTGATCATCCCAAAGATCGTAAAACCTCAAAACCACAAGCCACTGAGCTTCCCTGACCCCAGCAACCATCAAGTTCATCGACGCCTGAACCCAAGAGAGTCGCCAAAGCCTATCGGCCCAAGTGACAGCCAACGTCACAAGAGTCATCACCTGCCAAAGTCGATCCGACTTCCCAACTCCATCTTGAAAGCAGCAGGCCATCACTCGAGTTGCTGCTAACCCAGCCATAGTCCTAGCGACCCAATCGCAAGCTCAAGAACACTCACAATCGCAACTTTTCGTTGCCAAAGGCTCAAGTCCTACCAAACCCCAACCACCCACAGGCCTTAGACCCTCTTACGAGAAGAAATCCTTTCTCACACTAGCAGCTGATTTAGCTGAAGAAACAGGGGATGACATGGTGGATTGCATTAAGCGACTGGACACCACTTTTGTGTCACTAGCTCTGAGCTATGATCACCTGGAATTAGGCCTATTGGATGAATCCTTCGCAACCGAAGTTCAAACGATGCCTTGTTCTTGGGAAATGTTTGAATTCGCGTTTGCAAAAGCCGCTATCTCCACTGTTGAATTGCTTAGCACTGAGATCTCCAAAGAGCAAGCAATCAAACAACGCCTCATCACATTGTATGATCAGTGAACCACTTCTGCCATCACTGACCAAGAAGTTGCAGAGCTGTCAAGACTTGCTGAGACAGAATCTGAATTCTTAAGGCATTGGTACACTCTTAGGTTGCAATGGGAAGTTGAAGGATGTCGAATAATGACCAACGCTGAGTAGCGCCACGCTATCAAAACAGCAGAGTACGACCCCACATATGTCGCGCCAACCTCATATTGAGTGTTAACCACTCTTTGGGGCCGTCCTATAGAAGAACACATCAAAGGACACCCCTACCTCGACCGCTTGTTGACCAAGGAAGAGTTACACATTGCTAGCTGAGTCAACTCTGATGACCTCCTAACAGATGTTCTCACATACATCACCCAAGTGGGGATTAAACCCTTTGACCTGGATCGCGAAGCTCATTTGGAATACAATCCCAATTTCTATACTTGGCTCCTTCACAAGTAACATCTACACCTCCATTGCCGAAAGCCCTTAACCTTCTAACCCTAAATCCTAGGAAGGATTCTTCTCAAGCTGGAAGGGGAGGGGGTAAGGTGAATCAAATCAGAATTAGTAAAACAAATCGAAGTCAGTGAAGCACATAGACATATATTATGGAAAACGGATGGGGTAGGAAAAGGTGGCAAAAAGTCAAAGTCTGAAAAGGAGAATCTACATTGAATCTTAATGAATTCATTCAAAAGCATAGAGTTTTTCTTTTTCAGCAAATTATTATGTCGCAAGCACTAATGAAAATTACGGTTTATGATAGGAACAAAAGATGTCGCAGCTAGACCGCACCCACCAACTCCCGTTCATAGACGAGGAAAGAGAGTAATATCACATCCACCTAGAAAACCGCACCTTCAGCCAGCTTAAGTTTCGAACTGTCCGCAACATAGAAGTTGTGGTGGCTAGGGAGGAAGCAACTAAGAGGGTGGACAAGCAATGTAACCTCAGCAAGTGCCTTGAAAATTTCTCATAGGAGCCGGACCACCTGAAGTGTGTAGAGTTTCTCAGATCATACGACCCAGACCAAGAATGCGGCACAGTGACAGTGGGAAGAGGAGAAAGTGCCAAGCAAGTCAGGTCCGTCTAGACCCAACCTTGGTGGAGAAGGCGTTGGGATTGGAGCCAAAGACGGAGGAAAAATAGAAGAGGGATGTCTATGCTATGCTGAAAATGAAAAAGGAGGAGGTGCTCACCAATGATGGCATTAGCATCCTAGACATCCCTGACACAGAAGCTAGGCTGCAAGCAAAGCTAGTACATGTGCTCTTCTCTAGCGAGCGCTACAACTCCCTAATGCATCGAATCAGTGTGCCTGTGCTGGAGAACATAGCGGCCCACACTCTAGACGAAGTTGACTGGAACGGGTATGTACGAAAAACTATTGACCAGGCAGCTAAAGCATTGGCTTTAGGAAGTGTGCCAGCAGGTGGAGGGTCTCTAGCCTCCAAAGCTACAGAAAGGAAGAAAGCTTCATCCAAGGCCTCTTACATCGGGTATGGAGGTGTCTTGACTGCGTTCGTCCAAGAGGCAGTAAGAGAGATGCAAAATGCAGAGGAGGGAGAAGGAGAAATGCCCAATAGGACGCCCCCTCACCAGGACAGAGAAGAATATACCAATAGAACTGAAACAGATAAAGAAGGGGAAGAATAGGAAAGCAGGAAGGCAACCAAGAAACCCAAAAAGAAGACCACTCAAAGGAAGAAAAAGGATGACGAGGGCCGCATGAAAGAGAAAGAGGACTTAGAGAAGGCCAAGAGAGAGTCCCTTAGGGAGGCCAAGGAGAGGGAAAAGAAGGACAAACAAGAAGAAGAAAAGGAAAAGGAGCAATTACAGAAGGCTAAGAAGGCATCAAAGCAGGAGGCAGAGGAGAGAAAAATAAAGGAAAAGGAAGAAAAAGAGAAAAGAAGGAAGAGCAGAGAAAAGCAGAAGAGGAAAGGTGAAGAAAGGCTGATGAAGAAGAGGAAGAACTAAGAAGGAAGGAGGAAGAGGACCTGGCTGAAGCTACACGCTGGTCCATAGAACAACAAAGCACAGCAGATGAACTGGGGAGTTTGAGCCCACATAGAGAAGAAAGGCTTGGGTCAAGCACACAAGTGTCGGAGATTGTGCCGCCCGTCGTCACTGAGAGCAAGGGCAAAGCCCCAATGCACCCAATTCCTACTCTATTGGTGCCTTCCACCAAGCCAACCACCATCACCCCCAGCATCCCTACTAGTACAAACGTATCAAATCTTGTGGCATGGATGCAGTACTTCATTAACAAGGAGATAGCCTAGGGGACGAGCACTGAAACTACGGCTACAGGGAAAAAGCGACCGGCCACAGATGCAGAGTCTAGGTAAGATCCTAAATGAAAAAAGGTGGAGGCCTCAACAACACCCATCCAAACAACGATGACGCTGCCAGCTAATTACGATGAATACGTCGCCGAGCTACTCTCACAGTTGGAGAGAGCTAAGGAGGAACGAAAAATAGTTGTGGCTGAGTTGGCAACTGAGAAGGAATCAATAGCCACCTTCTAGCTTGACAAAACAAGGATGATAGCCATGCAGCAAAGGGAGATCGCGGATCTCAAGCAGGAAATAAAGGCTAAGGATGACAGAGAAGAGCACTGGAGGCAGCAGCTCGAGAATGAAACACAGGAGCTGGTGAAGATGCAAAGAGAACATAAGCTCCTGATAATGCAATATCAGGAGTCATTGCAAAAACTGCTAAAGTTGAAGAGCTCATGGCTCAGCTCAACGCTAGGGATGAGAAAAGAAAGCAGGACATGGAGGAGTAGCAAGAAGAGGAGTAGCAAAGGTTCATGATACTGACCCTGAAGCAAGGGGAGAACATGGAGGAAATGAACAAGAAAGCAGACGAGTGGGTGGTGCATAATGAAAAGACACTGGCATGGCACCTTACTCTAGTAGAAAAGGAAAAGATCATTGCAGAGAGCAAGGCAGAAGCCGCCCAAGTAACCTTCGGTGTCCAACAAAAATCCTTCCTCGACACCATCATGGACACTACCCGCCCAGAGGAGGGAGAGCCGTTGGAGGTGGCACAAAGGAAGCTCAGCATTGCACGCAGAGCCCTACACGCAGGACTGCAAATGCCACCCCAACCTACAGAGTTTAGGCTGAGCCTGGAAGAGCAACGGAAATACCTACTGCTGGCTGGCCTAACCCCCCAGGAAGTGGATGCCCTAGGATTTGAAGAGAGAGCACCACAGGAAAATCGGTAGGGGGAGGAAGCCGAACTCGACTTCGACATGGGCAGGTTCCGAGAAGATGTGATCCCACAACCCCCCTTGCCACACATTCACGAACAGCAATCACTTGACCCGCCCCTAGACAGACAAGCCACGCTCAAGGAGCGACGGAAAAAATTGGTGGAAGAAGCCAGAAAAAGGCTGCAGGCAAAACCAGTCATGCGGCCATCCGCATTCCTCCCACCATGCCCCGATGACCTCCCAACGCAATTCCATGCAGAGTTGGTGGTCTGGGAACGGCAGGAAATCGAAAAGGACCCTTTCTCTTTCAGCTTCCCTATGCCTAACAGCCTGAGAGTGGTCCTACCGATCAAAGTAATGGAGGAGGTGATCATGGCTGGCAGCCGATTGGGCCAAAAATGACTGGATGACAGGGCAAAGACCCCTACTCTGTGGGGCACGGAGGAAGCAAAATTTTGGCAAGACAAAGTGTACGAAGTGCCACACACCGTAAGGGGTTACAAACTGCCAACCCCACTGGAGAAGGTGAATATGCAATATTAACATGCTCGCCTGGATGGCATTTTGCAACACCCTACCTTACGAGAGGAACGACCCCACATTCATGGCGTATCCTCGTAGGGTAGGTGTGGATTTTGTTGCCACCCTCCATGGGAGGCATGACTTCCCCATCATCTACAATTCCAATGCCACCTCCTTCGAGGATGCCCTCCTTTTTGATTTAGGAAGCCTAATCGACTCCATGACGCGCTTCCTCGCGGAATTCTCCTCTGTCCCGATCCCGCTTTCATAACTACGTGTAATTACCTTAGGCTTCTTAAGCTCCTACTCAAGCAAGATCCGGCACTGCAGGAGAATGGCTTGCCTCCCCTCTTTTTTGATCCCAATGCTATTGATAGTTGCGCTATGGCACGCTCAATGATGAGAGCTAGCCTACTACCTTCCTTTTGCCTAGCTCTCCTAGAGGACATGAGTGACAGTTTCCACCACCTCTCTCCACGTCTGCATGAACCTGAAAGGGTACATGCAAAGCCAACAATTTTTGCGCAAATCCATCCTCCCTCTTTTCCCCCCTCGTTCAGACGAAGAGGATTAGGCCTAGTTGTCATTCATTCAAAAAAAAAAAAACTGACTGGTTAACATCACCCACTTGTAAAAGCACTTATCACCACAAAAAGCATAATCACTACACCTAGGGGTCCTTAAGTTAGGCATGTCCGATGGCTTCGAACGGCCGGCTCCACTCCCAACCCCCTAGCCCTTTTTGCTCCCCCACTTCATGCTTAGGGCCCATCAAGGGCATGACACACCTAGGGAGGTAACACCCACCTCTGGTTAGACCTGTCACCCTAAGTCACTGGCACCGCACCTCCCTTGGCACAAATGGGGTCCTCAAGTGTGGGACATCACCCAGGCTCGCCTGCGGTTAGACCCACCTCCCCATTCCACTAGCACGAGCACAATGCACCAACACATTGAGGCAAGCACCCCCTTAGGTAGAGCACATCACCTTCTCCTTCAAGCACCCCAAAAGCACCAAACCACCAACTTCGGAGGCCCTCATCAACCCATGACATCCAGTTAGCTGCTCTGACAAACATCATTCTTAAGCTTCCACAAGCACTTGAGTTTACATGTGGCCCTCACCCTTACACCAACCCAACGCCGAAGTGCCATGGGACTGGCACCCATCTAGGAGGGGATAATGTTAACCCCAAGTCAAGATGGCAGAAAAATGAAGAAAAAAGCAAAAGGAAGATGGAAAAAGAGCAAAGACACGCAGGCGGTCTCTAAAGATGAACCGGGGCAAAAAGCGCAACTTTAAATGAAAAGGCGCCTCAAAAAACTCAGAAAACTCTTGTAAAAGAGCACCAGGCTCCCTCCTATGCCAATTGTAAAATATTAGATGGGTGTAGGCTAGAGGCATAAGGCTAGAAGAGGGAAATGGAAAAAGGACCTTGCCACAATGGCCGGTCATGTAAAAAAGGGATGGGTGCCCATGGGATTTTAGGATTTGTATATATTAAATTCAAAAAGTGAATGAGAGCTCATTCTTTTGGTGTGTGGCAACAAGAGTCTTCTTCTTCTTCTCTCCTTCTCATCTTCTTGCTTGTGTGTGCTCTTGAGAGAGGGAGTGTGAGAGTGTGAGGGAATGAGTGTGTGAGAGTGAGGGATCAAGAGGGTGAAGCTCTTCACCATCTCCTCTTCTCTTCTATCTTCTTGCATACATGGCTATGGAGGATGGAGCTTGGAGGTGGAGGAGGTTTGAGGATGCTTGAGCTTGCATCTAGGATCGTGGAGCTACTGGCGTGTATGCAGATTGAGATATGACTTGATATGCTTATGGTTTGCCTTAACAATTGACTTTGCGATTGGTTACATGTATTGGAGCATTGGATTTATGCTTTGAGTGCCTTAGTGATTCAACTTACGAGCTTGAGGATTGGCTATTTGTATTGCTCTTGAATGTATGGACTTGATGCATCTTAGCTTCTGGATGTTTATATACCTCATGTATTGAGCTTGACTGCACATCTATCCTTCATTTTTTTGCTTCAATGGGAGCTACTTGACACTTTCATGTATACATTAAGCTTTGGATTTATGTAGTTAAGCTTGAGCTCGTTTGATTGAGATCATGGGACACTTATTTCATGTCTATACTCTTTGGATACTATTTGGATGCGTTTATTGCCTAGTGGGCTGATCTGCTTCAAGTTTTATAGCCAACACTTATCTCTGTCAGTGTGTTGTCAATGATGTATTCATCCTGCTTTGCTATGTATTGAGCTACGTTACCCTTGCTCAATTGGATGTGCATTTGGCAATTCTCTTCCATTATCCTTTAGACCTACTACATGCATGATGTTTATGCCACTAGATGTATTTCTCTTTGACACATTGAGTTTGATAGATCTCGATACTAGTTATATGCATCTTCACTACTAGTTGCTTCTACGTATCCCGAATGTTTCCTTGGATATTCTCGGCAGTGGGAGCTTAGTCTTTTGTCAAAATTTCCACATTCGATTTTGGATTTATTACTATATTTATTTCAACATGCTGTAAATGCAGTTTTCAACATTGTTTATGAGAGCAAACACTTTGCCTTGACAGTTCATTGGTTGTTGCAGTTAGTGGACAACTCACTATTTTGGCGATTTCTCTTGCTTAGCCCTTGTGTTGGTTGTAATTTTGGGGCTGATTTGTAGTAACTTATAGTAGCTTGTGTTAGATATGCTCAATGCCCCACCCTCATAAGGTGTCACCAATGATCCATGGTGCTCAAAGTTGTAAGGCCCCCATTATGAGGAGAAGCTATATGTGAGCCTAGATATTGGTTGAGTCTTGACTTGTATGTCAAATGAGGCCTATGTGACTGGATGGCAAAAAGGTGACCGTTGTGGGTCTAATATTTGGGTTAGACAGAGTAGTTAAGCTTGTAGCAACTTGAGGCACATTGCATCGAGTTGCGGGGTAAGGGAGTTATCAGGGGCCCTAGCCAATGGTAAAGGGAATATTCCCTAGCCAACTAGTGGAGGTGCATATGGAAGGTCAACAGACACATGGGCACATGGAAGGTCAACAAACACATGGGCACATGAAAAGTCAACAGACACATGGGCACATGGAAGGTCAAAAGACACAGGTGCATATGGAAGGTCATCCATCATGACCCCCCATTACAGGCCATAAAAGCTAAACCCCTTCACAATCACTCATTCATCTTTCACCCAGTCAGAGTTGTTCCAGCTAGCCTTAAGCTCTTCACCTATCTTTTGTCTAGATTGCCATCTAAGCTTCATAGTGGAAGCGCATGGGTGGATAGAGCCATCTTTGTATCGGTTGTTTGAAGCTAAAGAATTTACCTATTCTCCTCTTATTTGTTGTGTACTCCCCTAGGGGAGATCACTATGTATAAATCCTTGCGTTCATGGTATGTTTTATATATCCCTATGTAACCTATTTTGTGAAATTTATTTAACCCTTCCATGACTTATTAGCATAATTTATAAATCCCTTATTGTAAGTTTATTTTTTTCATGAAGATTTTAACAGATCCTTATGTAATAAATATAAAACACTAGTTCTATCATAGAATTAATCACAAACTAGCTCTTAAGACTTTATTAAAAAAATTTAGTAGTTTGAGTTATGACGAGAATTTATAAAGTAGCTTCATGCGATATGACATCCAATGGTAAAATCTCGAGCTCTATGAATAAAATCTGGGTTTTGAGACAATTTCCAATAGAAATTTAGATGTATAACTAGGGTATACATTTCATAACTTGGGGATAGTTAGCAAAGGACATTCACATTAGTAGCTTTGCTACCAAGTCTCACACATTTAGCATTGGCTAAAATTCACAAGATATGATGCATAATTACTAGTAAGTTAGTTGCTCAAGCCTGATTTAAAGTGAGTAAGAAGTGAGCCTTGTATACCTTTAAACATGAGAATTAAAATAGAAATATATGAATACACCTTTTTGACCATCTTACTACTATCCCAAGGCTCTCTTACATTACAATATTGATCTTAGCATTGTCATGTTGCGATGGTTGTCGACTATAATATTAGTGTATCTATTGTATCTAACTCATCTTACATTATTGTGTCCATTATTCCAAAAAAGCATATCAAGTATATATATAACACTCGCACACATATAGATTCTAGAGAGAACAAGAGACAAACCCAAAAATTTTCTACCTCATTGAAATCTTACCAAGTCATAACAAAAGGCAAAGAATATGAGCTTAATTTATAGTTTAAAAAGATAGCTATATTGGGGTGATATTGAAGGAAAAAGTATATTTCCTTTCCATGGCCCACAATTTTTAATGTTTACATCTATACAAAATTTATCTCATTTTCTTCTATAAAGTAGATGTAGCTATACAAAAAATACTAAATGTACAAATTTTTCCTATAGCCATGTGTCCTACTTAGCATCTCAACATTGTCAAAGCTGGAGTTCATCCTCATTTTCATATATGTGGATGCATCACCATAATCCACTAGTCATGTTCCTAAAGCAAACATAAAAACACACGAGATTAACATCAACTTAAATGCCAAGAATGAGATCAATAAGACTTTTTTGTTTATTTTACATAGCAAGAAATATTAAAAGAGAGAAAAAGGAATGCTTATTTACCTATTCTCAAGTGTCCTTTACAAATTCATTGAAGATCTTCCAATCATTTTCATCAAGTTCATATTTGTTTTTGTTACAATCATATGTGAGATTTGCAAGAGCAATGATACTTTCAATGTCTACCATATTAAGATTGGTCAAATCATATGTAAAACTGATGCCAGGAGGCATATTCCACGGTGGATTCCGTGAGGTTTTACGGTGGATTCCGTAAACTTAGATGACCGGGGCTCATACACAAAGAGGATTCTTTGTGCGAGAAGTTGATGGGGACGCCTGTCCTTTTCGGGCGTTTCATTAATTTAGTGTGTACATGGGTGATTCCATAGCGGGTGATTCCGCAAAATGCATATTAAATTAATAAACGTTTATGAGTTTAGAGTGCGCACTCGTAATAAATTAAGGTTAGTATTTATTTCTAACCAGTTGATTTATTTATGTAGCTGAAGACTGCTAGGTATTCACTTTTGTCGGTTTAATTGTATTATTTTACTAACGATTGTGAATGCTTCAGTTGATGTGTAGAGATAGCAGCAGTGGCGGAGGAAAGCATTGGAGTCTAGCGGGTTTTCGACTCTTGGACTAGATTTTGATAGGCGCCACGTCTATATTTTGTTATGTCTATTGAGACATCGATTATTTATTATTATTTTGTATGCGCTTATGCGCCTGGATATGTTATTTCTATTTGGACATTGAGATTGGGCGTGCCAGACACTATGGGCACCGTCCATTAGCTTTATTTTACTATTTTTGTAGAAAGCAAACTCAAAAGCTAAAAGCTTGTCATATTTTTGTAATTGGGCTATTATTGAGCATGAAGATTGGAAATATACATAAAATACATGCTTTGTGAAGCGCTCACACAAGGCATGGGGGAGATTGAACCCAATTTGTCTCTTGCTTCTTGTCGTGCTTGCTTTTACATGGGTTTTTGTGCTAAAAAGTAGAGTACTTTGTTCTTGGGGATCTTCCGGGATTCACCACGTGAGCTATCTGCGACCGATCTGCGCACCAAAAACTAGAATATGCTATTGGATGGTTGTCTTGCATTAATACGGCTCCTATTCCTGATCCGCTAGCATCGGTCACAACTAGAAAGAATGGTCTATTAAAGTCAGGCAATTGTAGAACAGGGGCATTGGTTAATGCATGTTTCAGTAAATCAAAAGATTTCTGCTGAGTTTCAGTCCATTGATAAACAATTCCTTTCTTAAGAAGTTTTGTTAATGGTAAAGCAAGTAATGAGAAATTACGGACAAACTTCCTATAGAAACTAGCAAGACCAAGGAATGAGCGTAGTTCATGTACATTTTTAGGAACAGGCCAATGCAATATTGCATCAATTTTCTTAGGATCAACTTTAATTCCTTCTTTTGATACAATATGACCTAGATATTCTATTTTTGTCTTAAAGAATTCACTCTTGTTAGGATTTGCAAACAATTGATTTTCTTTCAGTAACTGAAAAACTAATGATAAATGCTCATAATGCTCTTTTTCACTTTGACTGAACACTAAAATATCATCAAAGAAAACAATCACACAATATTGATATTTTAGAAAAATACGGTTTATCATTCTACTGAAAGTGGCAGGTGCATTAGTTAATCCAAATGGCATGACTAAGAATTCGTAATGGCCAAACTGTGTCCTGAATGCAATCTTAAATATGTCGGATCTATCTAGCCTCACCTGATGATATCCAGACTTAAGGTCAATTTTACTAAATATAGAATATCCTTGCAGTTTGTCCATAAGGTCATCAACTCTAGGTATAGGATACCTATTCTTAACAGTGATCTTATTTAATGCTCGGTAGTGAATACACATCCGATAAGTATTATTCTTTTTCTTGACTAAGAGCACAGGTGCACCGAATGGAGAACTGCTAGGTCGAATTAAGCCTCTATTTAGTAATTCTTCAACTTGACTTTGGATTTCTTTTTGCTCTATTTGATTGTGCCTATATGGGGCTTTGCAAGGTGGTTGTGTGCCAGGTATGAAGTCAATCTTATGGTCTTCTGGACGTGATGGAGGTAAACTTGGTGGTAGGTCTTCTGCAAAACAGTCCTTAAAATATGCGAGAAATTCCTTATGCTTAGGGTGCATATGAGTTTCCTTTGCATGCAATTCATTCACCCAAATGAGATATGATTTAGTATTCTTGCGTAGTGCATATTTTGCTTGAGTATGCGAAAGCAGTGGAAAAATATGAGATGCATGCATACCAAATAATGTAATAGATTTTCCTTGAAAATTAATATTCATTGTGTGTGTGGAATAATCTATATTGGGATTATGTTGGTGTCTCCATGGCATTCCTAGAATAATATCGCTTGACTATAATGGGACAACTAAGAAATTTCTTCTTTCAATGTATGGACCAATTTGAATTTCTAAATCTTGAACTTCTTGTGTGCCATTGTACTTAGTACCTAAAAATGCAGCTTTTATGCGATAGTGCGTAGGTACAGTATGCAATTTTAATTCCTTTACCAATTTTGCTGAAATAAAGTCATGGGTACTACCGTCATCATGCAATGTAGTTCTTTCTTGGCCATGCACCATACATTTCATAGTCAACAATGAATGTGAAGTAGGCATACCTGGTAAAGTGTCGGAAGTAGTAGTAGTATCATCTTCTTCTTCAGTGAAATCCGGCATATCCTCATGCTCTTCTTCGTCCATGGCTCCAAGGTAGTTGATATGTGCTGATGGCTTCTTTGAATGGCAATTTGCTGCGAGATGCCCTGGCTGGTGACACTTGTAGCATACTATTGGCTTAGCTTTGGTCACATTATTTGCAATGGCTGGGAGTCTGGGTATATTTGGATTTGCTTGTGGAATAGGCTTAGAATTTGAATTGGCAGTGGATGGTAGTGCAGGTGGTTTAGGCCAATTCTTGCGGAAAGATGGTGATGAAAAACGACCTGGATTAAACCTTCTGAAATT
The DNA here is from genome assembly GCF_053477565.2 of Lygodium microphyllum. NCBI lineage: Eukaryota > Viridiplantae > Streptophyta > Polypodiopsida > Schizaeales > Lygodiaceae > Lygodium > Lygodium microphyllum. The sequence continues at coordinate 6,821,817 of NC_141163.1, read as the reverse complement.
GGAATTGAATTGTTTAGATCCATAATTACCATTGCTTGGAATGGCTGTGGTCGTCGATCTCTTCCGCGTAACTTATCTTAAGTGTCGTGAGCTAAGGAGATAGCGTCTTCAAGGGTAGCAGGCTTGAACATGTTCACTTCAGCGTAGTAATGTCCAAGAAGTCCAGACATATACTTCCGCTTATGTGTCGTCTCTGGTACGTCTTCAAGCATGCGTAGCTGTAGGAGTGCATTCCAAAAACGCTCTGTATACTGTGGAATAGGCTCACGATCGCGCTGTTGAAGTAAATCCCATTGCTTGACAGCCTTCTCATGAATTTGCGGTGGTAGGAAATTTTGCATGAACTTCTTCTTGTAATCTTCCCATGTAGCAGGACATTCTATGCTCTTGCGGACTACAGTCCACCAAAGTGATGCTCTGTCTATCAGATGATTAGTAACACACTTGATTTTATCTTTCTCGGGATAAGTTTTCTCATGAAAATAGTCATCAAACTGGCTAATGAATGATAAAACAGTCTTTCCTTCTCTTATGCCATTGAAAGTGCGAAACTTGAAACTTCGTTTACTTATCTTGGATTCCTTGCGAATGGTTTGTGCTTCAAGAGTGGCGTTGATGGTACGGCGAATCAAATCTTCAGCTTGGGGTTCTTCTTTGTCAGTGGACGCTCCTTGTAGCTTTGTCAATTGCGCTTGCAAGGCTTGCCTAGCTCTTCGCTCTTCTTCCAATTGCAGCATGATAAGATCCAGCTTTTGTTCCATGGTAGGCTCGGGTAGATCGTCTTCAGCCATAGGATCATCCATATGTGGGGTAGTCATCCTGTAAAACTCAACAAACCTTTCTCACTCAAAATCAGTTAGCGGGATGAGCGTAGCTCAAATTTGGGATTACAAGGCTATGTATTTTTGGGTATTTTCTTCTTCAATTTTCAGAAATTCTGCAATATTTCTGTCTCTGTTTGCTGAAAGTACTTCAACGAACTTGTAGATATGTAGAACAGCTTGCTGCGAACAACTTTCCAGTTCAGAGTTTTTGCATACGAACAAGTCTTCTATGAGTTTTAAGCACTAGTCAGTTCTGATTTAGTCTGACTTGCAAAGTTGCAGACTTAGCAGACTTGCAGAGTTGTTGACTTGCTGGACTTAGGCCGACTTGCAGAACTTGCAGTACTTGATTCAAATGGGCTTCAACCCCAAATTTCTGACCGTCATATCAAATGGGCTTCATTCATTCAAAGTTTCCATCCTATCATTCAATACCAACCTAGAAAAGAAAATGTAGTTGCTGATGCATTGAGTAGAAGACCTGCAATTCATAACATTTCTATCATATCTTTTGATTCTTTGATTGCCATGAAAGACACATATCACCAGGATATTACTTTTCATTCTGATTGGCAAAAATTAGTTCAAAATAATTTCATTCCTGTTGATTCATTGTCATATAATGATGGATTCATGTTCTTTGAAAAGAGACTGTGTGTTACTATTCCATTCCGATCTTTTGTTTTGAATGAAATTCATTGTCCCCCATATCAAGGTCATAGAGGTATCATTTCTACATTACGCATGTTAACTGAAGATTTTTATTGGCCGCATATGGATGCAGATGTATCTAATTTTGTTTCTGAATGTTTGATTTGTCAAAGAATAAAGAGACATCATGGTAAACAGTATGGATTATTAATGCCTTTGTCTATTCCATCTAAACCTTGGGAACATATATCTATGGATTTCATTACTGGCTTACCAAATACTAAATCTAACCATGACATGATTTGGACAATTGTAGATAGATTTAGTAAGCAAGCATATTTCATTGCTTGTAAGAAAACTTTAACAGCATCACAAGCAGCACAGTTATTTTTGAAAACTATTTTTACTAACCATGGATTGCTGAAAGTGATTATTTCAGATAGAGATTCTAGATTTTGTAATAATTTTTGGATTACACTGTTTGCAAATCTAGGCACAAAGATTGATTTCTCATCTGGATTTCATCCAGAAACAAATGGACAAACAGAAGCCACAAATAGCACCATTTTAGATCTTTTACGTGCATACACTATTTCTAAACCTCAGACTTGGGATACTCATTTACATTTATTACAGTTTGCATATAACAATACACCGCACACATCTACAAAGAAAGCACCTTTTGAAGTTATTTATGGGTATAGATTATCTACACCTGTTGCATCTTTGTCTAATAGAATACAGAGTGCTGATGATATTGCTGTTATGCATAACACTATTTTTGATGAGGTAAAGGATATGATTGCTAAAGCCCAACAATCATATACCAAACAAGCCAACAAGAAAAGACAAGCTATGAATTTCAAAGTTGATGATTATGTTTGGCTTAGAATAGAAAAGTGTAGACTGCAAAGTGTAGATAGACATCCAGTTGTCAAATTAGCTCCTAGATTCTATGGACCATTTAGAATCATTCATAAGATTAATGACAATGCATTCAAGTTAGAACTGCCATCTCATTGGAAAATTCATAATACATTTCATATTAGTTTATTGAGACCATTTAGAGGCCAATTACCTATCCACCCTGTCTATGAAAACCCACCTTTACTAGAAGAAGAGATTGAAATACTTGAACCAGAAGCCATTATAGACACTGACTACATGACCACTAGAACCATCCTGTAGAGGAAGCACAATGGATACACGCTAGAGACTTAAATGCTTTCCCCACTCTGTTAGCTCCACATTGAGCTAATAGCAATTGAGGTTAATTGCTATCCCACCCCGGGGGTATGATGCCAGGAGGCATATTCCACGGTGGATTCCGTGAGGTTTTACGGTGGATTCCGTAAACTTAGATGACCGGGGCTCATACACAAAGAGGATTCTTTGTGCGAGAAGTTGATGGGGACGCCTGTCCTTTTCGGGCGTTTCATTAATTTAGTGTGTACATGGGTGATTCCATAGCGGGTGATTCCGCAAAATGCATATTAAATTAATAAACGTTTATGAGTTTAGAGTGCGCACTCGTAATAAATTAAGGTTAGTATTTATTTCTAACCAGTTGATTTATTTATGTAGCTGAAGACTGCTAGGTATTCACTTTTGTCGGTTTAATTGTATTATTTTACTAACGATTGTGAATGCTTCAGTTGATGTGTAGAGATAGCAGCAGTGGCGGAGGAAAGCATTGGAGTCTAGCGGGTTTTCGACTCTTGGACTAGATTTTGATAGGCGCCACGTCTATATTTTGTTATGTCTATTGAGACATCGATTATTTATTATTATTTTGTATGCGCTTATGCGCCTGGATATGTTATTTCTATTTGGACATTGAGATTGGGCGTGCCAGACACTATGGGCACCGTCCATTAGCTTTATTTTACTATTTTTGTAGAAAGCAAACTCAAAAGCTAAAAGCTTGTCATATTTTTATAATTGGGCTATTATTGAGCATGAAGATTGGAAATATACATAAAATACATGCTTTGTGAAGCGCTCACACAAGGCATGGGGGAGATTGAACCCAATTTGTCTCTTGCTTCTTGTCGTGCTTGCTTTTACATGGGTTTTTGTGCTAAAAAGTAGAGTACTTTATTCTTGGGGACCTTCCGGGATTCACCACGTGAGCTATCTGCGACCGATCTGCGCACCAAAAACTCCTTGGCCCCTTTGATTTTTAATACCATCCAAGTTGAACCTCCACCCCTGATGGTCTATCTGAGAGGCTAAACCCTCTTTTGTACTCCACATAGGCACCATTAACTTTTCTTCTCATCTTTTGAACTCGTCCCAAGTACTAAACACATTGACTTTTATTTTTTCTTGTACTTTTTGAAAAGCTTGCCTTTGATGACCTTGTGATCTTTCCATTACTATTCTCTTCCTAGAAGAATACAACACAATATGAACCAATGCCAAAGAGATTATCATTTGTTTGAGTTTGATACTTCTCCTCCTTATTGTAGTATACTCCCTGTCGCACCCTTGTAAGCCTATCCTTCAATAACATGGGATTGCCATTAAGTTGACTTACCAATGTAGACTTGAAAAGAAAACTACTATTCTCAAGCTCCACTATTGGGTTCACTTTGTCTTTTTCCTCATTCTTTTCATCCAACATAGAATCCGCTACATGCCTTATCTCACTCGTACACACATCCTCATCATAATTTATTCCATCATCTACAAGAACTAAAGATTCATCATCTGTGTCAAAATCTTGGAAACTTGAATTGGCATATGCCTCAAACAAGCCTTCGGACCAAGGCTCCAGCCACCACTTCTTATCCTCTTTACCTTTTGGCTTCATTTTCAAATCTTCACAAATCTATTGAGCACTTTGTAACCCCCTTTTCAAGGCATTGATGATCTTCTCATCAGTTGAAACACATTCATAATCACCTAGATTTGCTTCTTTCATGGTCTCTTTAAGATTTAACTTTCTTCATATATGTTCTTGTTTCTTATGGACCCGTGTAAATTTCACACCATGCTCCTTGCATTCAAAATGTGAAATCCTATTTAAGATCCCTATACAATGCAGCATGTCCATCAGGTCATACATGCGCTCTTGCCCAACCATGTTGCCAACTTTGCTGCAAAAGATTTCAACTGCATTAGATCCAGTTAGATTTATTGGAAGCATCTTATTTGGATGAAAATCTCTAAAATATTTTATAAGTAGTACAATGAAGTGGCACGAGAGTTGCACATCTAGGAATGCCTCCTTACTAATAAAATTCCTTGATAGTGTATAGGTGGCATGTTTTATAATCCAAGATCTCTAGATTTGGAAGAAAAATGACATTTTTGCTGCTAAATGGACCCTCCCCAATAGGTTCAAGTATGGGGACAAGAAAATATCAATGTAGTCTCCTGCAACTCCAAGATAGACCTATGTCCCATCGCTCTTTTCTATGTTTTCCATTGTTTTCTTGCTCTCCCAAACACCATTGGACTTGCCTACTACATATCCTTTGTGATGCAGCCCAATTTTGACAATCATATCGTATAATATCTGCTTCCTTAAGCAAATGCTTGTCAACAGGAAAAAAATAAAAATCAATGGCTACATGATTCAAAGTAACCCAGACATCCCCAATGGCTAATTGACGCTTTGGTTTGTCGAGAATATTGACTAGTTTTTTTCCATTGTGTATAAAGTCTTGATCATGCATGCCCGAAACCTCTCCATTTGATAATTTGGCCGAGAGAGGCCATCCATCCCATCCGATTTGGTATCTACTACCATGCTTATTGATGTAATCAGCTAACATTAACTTTCTTCGTCGACTATTTCCATATGATGCATGTCCTATAATAGGACCTACTTTCGATTTGAGCTTCTCATCCCACAATGCCAAATTTTTGGTCCATTGTTTGTAAACATATCTTGCATCAAACTGATTGCAAGTACAATGAGCAACCACAACCAGGCGTGGAAGTGCTTCGTGAAGGGGATTTGCAAAAAATACCCTTGCATAGCCACCAATGACACATGTATCAAATGCATGAGCAATCACATGATTACCTGCTTTTCCTTCTCCAACTTTAATCATGTGTAAAGTCCCGCATTCATGGTCTAAAGACTTATATCCATCAAATCCAACAAGAGTATCATCTTTAGGATTCCACCTATGATGAAAATATTAAACGTTATAAAAATTGATTGATAATACTTTTGGCAAGTCAAAAGAATAAATATTATGTATGCTTACCTTATCCGCTTCTTTATGGTAGTCTCATCTTCCACCAAAATAAAATGAATATTTTTTGTGATGCCATGTTTTTATTTTTCCTTTTCATATATTTCAGCAATAACATTAAAGATATATCTGTGTATCCCAGGGATAAAGTGGGTGGCTTGTTTATGGCCTCTCTTTGTTGTTGAGAGTGAAGGACCATTGAGGTTAGTAGTGAGGAATTCGTGCAACCCTTGTCCACCCCACATCTTTGCAACCTCAAACAAAGATTTTATATTTGCATTGTATCATTGACCCTGCTTTGAATGTACCATGTTTGTAGCTACATCCTATAAAAAGTCCAATAGAGCAGGTTTTCCACCGAATTATCCCAATCTATGGGCTTCTATTATATTGTTACAAAACCTGGTGATATCTTTTCGATTTAGAGACTCTAAATTGGAATCATGTAAGCTCCTTATTTTCACTGAGAGAACTACAAGTTGAGACTTACTTATCCATAACTTGAGAGTAAGATCTCTTGTATGTTGTTTGGCAACAAGTGTTGTTTGCCTAAGCTCTTGTCTAGTGAGATAGCCTAATCTTCTACCAAATCCCGTTCCTCTATTTCCTCTCTTCTCTTGCACTAACTTCTCCCTGTACACTCTCATCCTAAAGTCATTAAGCTTGTATATACCTTTGCAATGACTACAAGAGAAGTTTGTGAATGGTTTCCCATTAGTTGAAACATGCAGACAATCAATATGACGAAAGCAACCATCTATTTTAGAGCTATTTCAAAATATGTTTTTCCATCATCCAAATGCACCCTAGTAAAAGGCTCTACGAACCAAAGTTTACCACCACATTGATCATCCAATAAAGGTCTCACATTGAAATTCTCCTTGTTTACCTTGATAACATAACTCCATAAACCCTAGCATAACAAGTTTAAACTTATCAATGGATTTCTATTGTCCTCATGACTATCAAGAGAGGAGGTCAATGGATCGGTTGAACTAACTATCCACCTTTGTAGAAAACAAAAACCTACTAAGAGATTTTTGCTTTGGATCATGCATCATTTCCTTTCGAGGACATCCACGTAAGCTTGTAAGTAATGGCTTGGATTTTTCCACCTCCTTCGAAAATGCCTTTGTGTGTAAGATTGATTTTGTGTGTTCAATTAAAATAGTATATAGATTAGACCTTGAATGGCACAAATGCAACCATGTATCATCATACTTGCACCTTACACGAGCAAAGATTTTGTCTTTGAAGTCATGCAATGTAGCTGCAATGACCTCAAAATTCCAACCTACATAAAAAGTAAACTTATTATACAACAAAGTTGGCATTTTAAAAACACATCTAATACCAGTTTCTTAAAAAAACATATTTACAAAGTTAAACAAAAAAGAAAAAATAATACCTTCATGTTTCACCATGTAAGAATTCAACTTCTCTATTGAAGCCTCTATCTCTTTCTTATGATTTGATCCTTGCCCCATTGTTGTATGTTCTATATCCACCTTTGTAAGCCCTTGAAACATAATATAATTTTTTTCATGTCAATTGCCTTACAAAACGTGTGTTCTCAAGAAGTTGGAAAGACAAGTATATGCAGCATGCTTCCCTTCCCATACAATGAGTTGCATTCATTACACCAAATTCGAACTCGAGGTTCTCCATTTACATCTTCACTGTGCAGCTCAAACCTGTCATCCCTTGAGATTGTTGATTGTTTTAACTTGAGTCTTACTCTAGTGCATTCTTGTTTCCAAGACTCAAGAATTCCTGGACTTAACAACCTACCCCTTAGCTTGGATGTATGATTGCTTGAAGTATCATTTTCTTCCCCTGCAACTTGTTCTAAACATTGTCGCTTACTTGACAGAGGAAGCCGGTTTGTGATATTAGCACCCCTCTTAATCTGAACTTGAAAGTTGTCACCAACAGTCCACTTCTCCTCTTGTCGTTTCTTAACAACATAATTATCCTCGATGAAATCAAAAGATCCATCTATAAGCTCATCACCTTCAATCTGTTCGCAAATTTGAGCAAAAGTAGGTTCGGATCCTTCTTTTCTCAATCTTAGAAGTCCTAGATCTTCTTGAGTATCATCGAGAATCACTTGAATATTATGAAAAGATCCCATGAAGCCCAAAAACCAAGCCTATTAATCAATTGTGAGGAGACTGCATTCGACATTGAGAGGGTGTTATAAAAACATGAGTCAATTGAATGGAAAAACTAATGTTCATCATTGTTATGTTTACTTAATAAACACTCTTAAGTCGATTGAATGGCATTAATCTAATATGTTGTAATAAGCAATCTAAGTCTGCGATATAAATATCTAGATATAATATTTAATACATTTTAATATGTGCTAGCTAATCACCTATCTTCTACTTTTTTATATGTACTAGGCTAGCCACCAATCTCTCACATTTATCAACCAAAAAATACTTTAAAATACTGAATCCTTACCATGATAAAAAATACGAGAATACATATGGTATCATTTAAAATATTTGAAAAAACTATAAACCAAAAGCAAGTTATTTTCAGCCACATAAGAATGTATCCATCTCAAAATGATTTTTCTTGAAACTTATAACCACATAACTAATTAAATCTTGAAGTACTAAATTCATACTCTAGTTGATACTTAATTAAACAATCCTACCATGATGAAAGTGAATTAATAAAAAGTCAAGTTATAGATATATAAATAAGTATAGTTCCACCACTTAAAAAAACTTGATTTGCACAAAAGCCAACCACATCATTTTGAAACAAAACATACAAATAAAGAGTGTGTCTTTCAATATCTAAGGACTTTCAAAAGCATTTGTATCTATAAATAATGAAGTGAAATGAGTTACGAGGCATGTGATATGGCATTGATCACATAAATAGGTGTTTAGATAAAGCTTGGCTCCATTTCTTCTAAAGGACGCATGGCCAATTCACCATTCATACCATGGCGCTCACAAATGTTCTCATTTATCTCGTCAAATGAAACTCTCTTTGATGAATTTTCATTCATCATGAGATCTCTAATAATAGCACATATATGTTTAACCAGTGTCAAGGATGGAGAGATAGCTTTAGTTCATCAAAGTAATTAGATGCATCCTCGTAGAAGTAGTAAAGCTCTCGTAGTAGCCAACCAAGAGCACAAACATCAATCTGTGGACTATAGAAACTCTTCATTGTGGTATCTTGTAGTTCAGGGGCTAACCATTTTCTTCGTGCATGGTTTACTTTACATTATTCTAGTTTTTTTGCATACACTTTGTCATCATCAGTACACTCTCGATGGGGCTTAGAAAATGCCTTTCTTCTCTTTGAGAAATCCAAAGCACTACCCCAATCTGTAATCCCCACACAACAAACATTGCCAACAAAATCTAACACAATATTACTAAGATGTAAATCAGTGTGTAACCATATTGCTTTGTGCAAACGACACATTCCCAAGATTAATGCATGCATAATGGACAAGATGCATTTGCAAAATATATTTATTTGCACTATCTCATCACTTCTCAACTGAGTATCTTCATCACGCCTTCTTTTGAATGTACCCCAAGTATGGAACAATCTTGTGAATTGGCCACGAGATGAAGGAAGTTGGGCCATGAAACTTAAAATATCTCCACCATTAAAAAATGTCATGATGGTCCACAAAGGCTCTTCTTAGTGGCTGTGATCACCCGTACTAGTACTGGATGTCTGATCTGCATCACTATCTCTCTTCGTTGCTCTAATTGCCTTGTGTAGTCTTTTCCTCTATAGCATTTTCCTGCATAAATCTTATTGTAGTCAAATCCAGCTACTCCTACAACCTTCACTTTGAAGACAACGCCATAAGCACTGCTTCCTAATTATTCTCTTGGAATTATCTCATCTTCACTCAAATAAATTGTAGAGTATACATGAGACATACGTGCATAACTGCTTTGAAGGACCTGAACTTTGCATCCCGCCATTGGAGCGGTAGAATTCTGTCCAAGAGCAACATATGTAGACCGCATTCTCTTATTTAATGATATTGAATTCGTGATGCTCTTGTCAGATTTACATTGTGCAACTCTTGCTTTTGCATATAATGCATCCCATGCTTGAATTTTATTGACATCAAAATTGTGTTGGAAGATGGGGTCACTAGCATTCCAACTTACTATCATATTGCCAATCATGCTGGAGATCCATCTAGTGACAATAGTATCCAAATCCATACTTTCAACTGAATATGCAATCCCTATATGTTCTACATATTCTTTTATTTGTGATATCACTTTACATCTTAGTATGTCTCTTTTTCCAATGTTTCAACATGTATCTCTCATCTCCTCCTCTTTCATAGAGCATATTTCCTTGAGTAGCTCGCACCTACATCTTTCCAAAAGTATTTTTAAATCCAATTTATGCATTCTGCATTGAGCATTTTCTTTTCCCTTAGTATCCATGTACCTAACAATTTGAAACAATAGAACATATCAATAAAATTGCTCCCTTCTCTCTCTATATATCTCTCTCCTATATAGCTCACAAATATTGTGGTGTTCAAGTTGGATATACATATATAGTCAGGGTTAGTGAGTAAGATGGGCCACCTTCCATATTGGCATTTTCTTTGACATATCATGTTAGTTAGGTGGCTTCTCAAGTAGTTAGAAAAATAGAGCTGAACAATGATTATCCTCAAATTTGAGTCCTAGAAACCATCATAGTATCACTCCAGGATCAATGCTAGAATCCTGTTAGGAGAGCTACAAAGTCTATTGGAATCTTTAGGTTAGTCCCTATGGATCAAGGTTAAAGCTTTGCCTATGAGGTAGACCCACAAGCTACTTGATTGGCTAATTCAGTGTATAACCATGGAATCTAGATGGCTCTTCTTGAAATAGAGATCTAAAAAACTACTAAACATTACCTCTATAGCCCCTCGCTAGGATAGGTAACATCTCAATGTATGATTACCTTTCACATACTAGTCTTTTCTTTGCTTAAGTAAATGTAAATATTTACTATCATTATATTCAAGACCTAGTACGTGAGAGAGAGGGAGTTCAACCACCATCTCGGATTGAGATAAAACATGGCGAGTGTGGAGAGAGTGTTAAGTTGCATAAATAACTCCCCAAGGATTTCTCACTATTTTGATCCCATTTTGCTCTTGCAAGATTTTTATGGGGTAGTTTTGCAAGTTTTATAAAATTTGAGTTTTCAACGAGTTTAAAAATCGTGTAAGTTTTGTAGATTTTTTGGGTATAGTAGACTAGAGAATTATATTTTTGTGTTGTATTATGTTATAGAATATGTGAGAACATTTTAGCTCAAACTTTAGAGAATGAGGTGATTTTTTGTCTAAATTTAAAAATATTATATTCAATTTGATAAATACATTCTATGAGACTCATAAAAAAATAGAATGCCACTTAAGTCAATTGCACACCTACACTAATTATGGTGTCCCTTTAGTGCCAAGGCACAAGGACATGGGACTTAGACACCATGCTTAGTGTGGATATAGGTTGAGATAAGCCTGAGGCTTAAATATCGAATTTGAAGCAAGCCATGCCTAAAGGTTTAATCTCTCTACCTAAAAACATATAGTCTTTGATCATACTCAACATGCTAGCACTTGTCAAAACCAACCCACACATGCCAACTCAACTACAACCTCATTGACCTACTTGGCTATCCAAGAAAAGCATGAGAAAAATGAGCTAATATGGCTAGTAAATAACTATTTTGTAGGTTTCTGTTCTCTAATGTAACATCCATGGCATTCAACTAGAGGTAAGTGGAATTGGATATATCATGAGACACTAAAACACCAAAACTTTGTCATCTAATAGGGCTAATGTTATCTAGTTAACTCCATAACTACTACATTTCAATATCCATTAATCATGAATACACATCAAACAACCTCTAATTAACCTATATGTTATAATATTAATACATTATAAGGTTATTATCCATGTGCGTATCACGTGTATGCGTATTTGATGGTTTCTACTTGCATTTTGATAGGAGAACCACTAATAGAAGCTTGCATTATACTAGAGTTTTGCTAGCATATCTATTGGAGCTAGTTTACATACAAAATATTCAATGACATGAGGATGTAATGAGCTATTATGGACTCCCCTAGTTCACCAGAAATGTGAAGTTCTCCTTCATATAAATTTTTTCTAATAATGGGTGGTCTAATTTTTCTAATAAAGTCCATTACCTTCAGAGTTAAAGGTGCAATGTTCTCCTTCAAAGTCAAAAAAACCAAGGTGCATTTGTAATTGCTCTTCCATCCATTCCTGCATACCATCATAGAAATAGCTTATGGAGCACCAATTTATCTCTCTCCTGCCTATCCACTTAAGGGATGTGTGTGCAGCTCTTTTGTGATATTGGACCTACAGTAAACACAGGACGACAACAACAGCCTGTAGTTCACGATTTACTGAACTTTCTCAAGCTCTTTTGTGCGATCTTGGACATGCAAAAAACACATGATGATAACAACAGCCACGGTAGTTCAGGATTTACTTTCTCAAGCTCTTTTGTGCGAAAGTGGACCAAACGTTGATGTTGCTTAAGGCCTAAAGGGCCTACAATTGGCCATCTATCCTGTTGCCAGAGGACAACCCACTCGCCTCACTAGAGGGGGAGGCAACATTATGGGACATGGCGTTGCTCCCAAAATGGCAATTTGATCGATTGGGGCATCAGGAAAGGGGCCCGAGGGGGTATCAATGGGGGAAGCCCAAAGAGGAAAGCGAACTGAGAGAAGAACTCTAAGAAAGCGGACCAAACGATTTTAAGATAGGAGCCATGGATAATTTCAAAAGAATTAAACTCTAAGAGATGTACAGAAGATGGGAATAAGCGATCAAGGTGTGCAAGATGAACGTTATAAGCAAAAACCAGAGGGGAATCAAATAGCTAGTGCAACAGAAATGAATGTTTAAGCCATTGCATCTCTTAATAGGACATTTGTTTTCTCTAATCCCCTATATTTGTTGAGTTATGCTGTGACAAGATACCTCTAGTCTAGAACTTGAAGACTAAGTCACAGACCCAGCCCCAGCCCTAGCCCCAACACTGGTTGCCTACTTCAGTTTTTCTTTCCTTGCTTCAGGTATGCATCTGTGGCAAAAGAGAAGAAGATGGCTTACCCTGCATGCCTGAAGCTCGTTGACATGGTGCTGCCTCAAGTAATCCCATCTCGATTGTAGGCCTTGGTTATGGCATGATGACCTGCTTTAACTCCCCTTTTCATGAATTTAAAAAAAAGGAGGATCTTTTGAGAGAGAGTGGGGAGAGAGGGAGAGGGGAGGATTTCATTTAATGATACGCCGTCAAGAGAAAGAAAGATTTTGAAAATTGAAAGAGAGCAATCATATGCATGGGTGTGCCTTGAATAGGGTGAAGAGGGCTTATTAATTAATAATGAGCCATATAATGCAATTACATTACTATAATAATCTCCTAGGTCTATTCACTAATATCAAATTACCCATCTTAGGCCAGTTACACACCACTAAGCTCCATACACTAAAGTTAAAAATTTGAACGATTGTCTCGAGATTGTTTACTGACCAAAATGCCCAACCAATGTGTCAAAGTGATTCGTATCTTAGTGGTTGAACCAATTTCCTTCTTCTATAATGGTGGAGATCCAAATCTCACTAAGTCCAATAACTTTTGTTGGAGTAGATATATAACAGTGTGTGCTTGGGCGTGGATGATGTACACTAACTAGGCAGGGTATATTGCTTGCCTAAACATGTCCACAGCCTGTGAAATGTGATGCCAATTGAGAATTTCTATTTTTTGATGCACCCCTTCATTTTTTGTGGTAGACGTGGGTTCCTCCTATAGTGTGTAACCTGCTAAGTTACATAACCAAGTGAGCATATTGTGTATATATGAGCTCTCTATATAGAATCCTTCGCTTCTCTCTACTTATGAAAAATTGTCTTCATATGTAATTGAATTTGGGTTAGCTTTAGTTATCTCACAAGGTTGATTGTACAAATAGCTATTGAATTTTTTATTTGAGCTTAAAGGTTGAGTGTATATAGAGATTCTCTCTCTTCCATCTATAAATGGTTTGTGCATGTGGGCATGGAAATAACACTCAAAAATCATGTGATAGTTGAAACACCCTGTTCCAAATACACAAGGGCATTTCCCTTTCTCTTTCTTAGTTGAAGAGTGCTCAGAGAACCAAAAAGAAACAAGAAATACACACAATATTGAACCAACCTTGGAATAGGTCAATATTTACATCATCCTATTTTATCTTGATCTCCTCCAGGCTCATGTTGGTCTAAAATCTGTCATATCTTATTTTCCATTGGATGTCAAGATTGTGGGAGAGAAGGAAGGAGTCTCACTTGTAGCTTTCTTGCTTGCACAATGGGGGAATACACACATAGGTGGAGGTTGAAAACAGTTTTCCTCTTCTTAGTTGTGTAAGCCAAAAGAACTCTTGTACAAAGAAATAGAAGAACCCTATATATGGGTCTCAAACCAAACTCAACTAACTAAGGTGGCATACTAACTGAGCCATGAACTAGGGTAGATAAGGATAGCTGCCATCTAGCTATTATTCATGGGCGGTGTACCAACTGCATCTGCAACTAACAAGTCGGTGACATAAATGCACAACGGTCACCTTGGCATACCACGCGTGGAGCTCGATATCTCAACATTGGATACCTCTTATGTTGCAAGAAACAAAAATAGCTTTCCTTGACACCCATGCCATCTTATGCATCTAAATCAAGGACAAACTTACCATCATAAAACTCATCTGAAGCTACATAATGTTTTTCTCAAGAAGAAGCTTGCAAGCATGCTTCTTAAGATATACTTTTTTCTTTACTTGAGCATTTTTCAATGGAGGTTCATTCTCATCCAAGATTTCTTGGATTGGATGATGGTCTTAAACATTATCCCTTTTGGATTGAGGATTTTTAGAAAGCTCACGCGCATTCTTCTCACATTTTTCTATCTTTAGCAGATACTTGAGTTTGGAAGGTGAGAAGGATCGAAGCTTGCACTCGAGAGCTATGGCGGGAGAGCAAGAGCAAGAAAGAGAGAGACAAGAAATGGGAACTCCAACAACCACAATGTGTGACCGGGCCTTCCTTTATTCAAACTGTCACTAAAAGAATAAAGAATAAAGTGACGGTGTGACGGGCGCCCGCCACCTGCAGTGTGCAGTGGTGGTGACTGTCAATGTAGTAATACACGAGCGGCTAGGCAGAGGTGCATTTACCCCCTACAACCTCCCACTTAAAGGCGAATCTGCCCTAGTGAAGAGTGAAAGGAAAAAAGAAGAAAGACAGTACAACATGTACACATGTACAACTAGATGAGGAAAGGCGTCATCTCATCCCACTCCCATCAACCTCCTGAGGAAGGCAAAGCTCTCTGTAGAGAGGCTTTTCGTGAGCTTATTTGTAGGATTTTGGTACATCGAGATCTTGACAAGATCAACAGACTTGTCTTCAATGACCCCATGTATGAAGTGATACCTCACCTCAATGTGTTTCGTCTTCGCATGGAAGACCGCAGATTCTTGACTAACTGAATAGCACTCATAGAATCCGAATGCAGCGTAGGGATAGCATCAATACCAAGGTCAACAACCAAACAACCCAACCAAATGACCTCCTTGCAAGCCTTAGTGGCTGCAACATACTCGGCCTCTGTAGTAGAAAGGGCCGTGCATTTCTGCACCCTGGACATCCAAGAAACAGCACCTCGAGCATAGGTGAATACATAGCCGGAAGTGGACTTCCTACTATCTGCATGTCCTACATAATCAGAGTCAGTGTACCCCACGACTCCTGTATCCTGGATGCCATAGTATATACACATATCTACAGTGCCCTTCAAGTACCTCATGATACCCTTCATGGCATCCCAATGCTTCTTGCCAGGTGTCGCCATATAGCGTGCCACAACACCAACTGCAAAGGCAATATCTGAATGAGTGGCTATCATGGCATACATAAGATTTTCCATTGCGGATGCATAGGGAATATTTGCCATCTCGGCCCTCTGCTCATCTGTCTGTGGACAATCAACCTATGATACCTTCACATAAGAAGGCAATGGACAGCCAATAGGCTTTACGTCCTGCATGCGGAAGTGCTCAAGGACTTTATGAATGTACTCCCTCTATGACAAGTAGAGGAGTCCCTGATGCCTGTCGCGTCTAATGCGCATACCAAATATGTAAGTGGCCTATCCCAGATCTTTCATCTCAAAGCTCTTCTTGAGGTGAGCCTTACGAGTATCTAGCTCATCATGAGCTTTCCCTGCTATTAGCATATCATCCACATAGAGTACCAAAATCAATAAAGAATCATCACAGGCTTTCTTCGTGTAAAGATACGGATCCATAGCACTCCTGCTGTAGCCCTCTGATTGCATAAAGGCATCAAACTTATGATACCACTCCCTAGGTGCCTGCTTCAAGCCATAAAGACTTTTCTTCAATTTGCACGCTAGATGCTCCCTGCCAGGTTCTGCAAAGCCCTTAGGCTGCTCCATATAAATCTCATCATGCAAGTCCCCATGTAAGAAAGCCATCTTGACATCCATTTGGTATAAATCCAAGTCAAGCTGAGCAACCAAAGCCAAGACTAAGCATAGGGTGGTCATCTTAACCACAGGAGAAAAGACCTCATCAAAGTCCACATTATGCTCCTACTTAAAACCCTTTGCTACTAGTTTAGCCTTGTATGTCAGCTTGGGGTGTCCAAGGGTACTTTTCAGCTTGTACACCCACTTGCATGGCAAAGCCTTCTTTCCCTTAGGCAAGGAAACCAAATCCCAAGTCTCATTCTTATGCAAGGAGTCTATCTCAGACTACATAGCCCTCTCCTAGGAGTGATTGTCAACCCTACACATAGCCTCATCATAAGTGAAAGGATCTCCTGCATATGTACAAAGGCATAATGCATTGAGGGATGAAATCTATCAGGTGGACATCTATCTCTAGTAGACCATCTCACGACAAGCTCTGCTGCCTGTGCAGCTGCCTGTCCAACACCCTGACCATGAGCATCTGCTGCAGCTGTAGGCTGTCCAACTGGCTGTGCAAGAGCCCTCGGCTCCTCCTGAAATATGACCTTGCGGATCTCAACAACTTTCTCAGGCTACCTATGCATCTTGTCTTCATGGAAGACTACATCATGACTGCGGATGACTTTCCGCGCCTGCGGATCCCAGAGACGGTAACCCATCTCGCCTGCATCCCCATAACTAAGGAAAATGCATTTGACACTCTTGGGATCCAACTTACTTCTCTTGTCCCTGGGCATATGGCAAAATGCCTCACATCCAAAGATGCAAAGATGTGCATAAGAGGGAGGTTTTCCATAACTAAGGAAAATGCATTTGACACTCTTGGGATCCAGCTTATTTCTCTTGTCCCTGGGCACATGGCAAAATGCCTCACATCCAAAGACACGAAGATGCCCATAAGAGGGAGGTTTTCCAGCCCATATCTCCTCTACAACCTAGAAGTCCAAACCACTAGAAGGTGATCTGTTTATGACATGCATAGCTGTACTAACTACCTCAGTCCAAAAGCTCTGTGGTAGGCTTGCATGGCTAAGCATAATGTGTACACGCTCCTGGATGGTTCTATTCATCCGCTCAGCCAAACCATTCTGGGGTGGGTGTAGGGGGTGATCAACTGGCGCTTAATACCCCTCTCATCACATAACTGCTCAAAAGCACATGAGACATACTCACCCCCATTATCTGTCCTTAGGCATTTTAGCCTATACCCAGACTGGATCTCAAGCAATGCAAGCCATCTTTGAAACACATCCAAGACATCAGATTTCAGCTTAATGGGACAAGCCCAAACTTTCCGTGAAAAATCATCTATGAAAGTAACAAAATACTTTGTACCACCCATAGACTGAGAAGGCATGGGCCCACAGACATCCAAATGTACCAATGACAAGGGCTCACTCATGCGTGACCTACCAGACTTCTTATGCATAGACCTAGTCTACCTGCCATAAAGACAATGCTCACATGAATCAAAACATGGATAATCAAGGGGTGGTAAGTATTGCAAACCAGAAAGCATTTTCATTCCCTTTAAAGACATATGGCCCAAACGGGCATGCCAAAGAGATACATGTGGGATAGAACCCACAGACAAAACATGATCAAGGGAAGAAGTGGATACAATCAAGGGATAGAGGCTGCCAGCCTTGGCACCTTTCACAATCACAAGTCTACCGCCACGAGTAATCTTCCATGTAGAGTCTCCAAAAGATACATGATAACCTGGGTCATCAAGCTATCCAGCTGACATGAGACTGCGTGTCAAAGCAGGTACATGACGTACATCCTGGATAACAAAACTGCTGCCAGAAGGAAACTGCAGCCTAATATCACCAATGCCCACAATATCAAGAGAGCTATCATCACCCAAGCGCACAGAACCCGAAACAGTACGGTATGAATGAAACCACTCTCGGCAAGGTGTCATATGAAAGGATGCACCTGAGTCCAAGAGCCAACACTATGCATACATAGAGTGTATCTCTATCATCTGCGAAGCACTAGAAGAAGCTGCAAGGATATAATCATCATCAACATCCTTAGGCTGCATAACATTGATCTCTTTAATTTTAATACTGGACTTTGCATGCACTATGCTGCGATCAGAAGACTTATCCTGTAATTTTTCTTTCCCCTTATCTTTGCATCTTGTATTGCGCAGTTCATGGAATTGTGGCCTAATATGGCCCACTGCCATTGCCATGCTTTCCATATCCACCATTCCTGCCTCTAACTATCATAGCTTGCGACACACGAGAGGCATTCAAATTCTTATAGTTAACCTCTTACTGCAGAAGAGCACTCTCAACATCAAACAATTTCAAGGTAGCAGTAGAGGCACATAATGCAGTGCGGAATACATCCCATGACTCATTAAGAGTATCAAGCAAGAAAAGAGGAGTGACATTCTCTACAAAAGTGATGTCCTGCAAAGTCAAGTTCTTGAGTATAGCATGGAACTAACTCATGTGAGTAGACATAGTCACATTCTCCTTCATGCGCAGATCCATAAGCTGCTTCAGCTCTAATACATCTGACTCGTTGGACTTTTCTTGTCATAGAGTTTCTTGATTTTATCCCACAACTGCCATGCACTCTATTCTTTCTCAAATACATTGTAATGAACCTATTCTGTGAGAGATAATACAATAGTGGACTTGCGTAACTCATCAAGCTCAAGCCATTCCTCATCTGGCATAGTTGCAGGCGGATGCCCGCTCAACCTCAATGGTTTGATCTACAATTTCTGCACCAACACCTGCCAAATCTGGCTCTTCCAATAAGAGTAATTCGTACCATCAAGCTTAGTGATGTTGAAAATAGCATGATCAATGGATGAACTTGCCATAATGCAGGCTAGAAGACTGTAGACAGTTCTAAACTGCTTGCTGTTTACTGCATAAAATGACAAAAAAATCACCAAAATCGAGAGAAAATGGCGAGAAAAGTGTAACCAAAGCTACTGCCCACCAAGTACTAGTGAAAGTACATCATTTCAGAATATTTCAGCATGAAAAAATCCATGTCAGTCTGAAGTTATATGCTTGCTGTAATAAATGACAGCAGGGTACTATGAGAGGCAATTACTGACCAAATCACTGCACCAAGTTAAGAAATGACATCCAAGACATGACCAGCCATAAACGGGCCTAAATCAGCACCAAACAGTCATCAAGACCCTGAGAAAATACCCAAACATGTCACCAAAGCATCCGTCATCAGTGAGTAGGCATACCCCCTAGACAATAGGGCAAAGTATACATAACATTGGCAAGACCTGACACCAGTAGGTGTATGCTCACAAGAGTACAAAGCCCAAGCTCAGGTCAAAAGCAACTCCAAGATATCAGTGCATGAACCATGCAACATTTAAGTGTAAGAGATCCCAAAGTCTCAAGTATCTGCAAAATGCTCAAAATAGCATAAACCTCCTACTCAATGTTGATCAAGCATATAAGATGCTCCCATTAGCACAAAAGTCGGATAAACGAGCATGACAGCTACAAAGCTCCATGCAGTTGCATCCATGAGCAAGATATACATCCTAATAAACATCTCTGACAACCAAAATGACATCCAATACAAAATTTTGGAATAGCAAATGAGAATCCAAGCCAAGTCTTCATAGAGCACTAAAGCTCAACAAGTACATGGTACACTGTGCCAAGACAAATGCATCAAGCCATAGGCGTCGGGTAAACATGTGCCCAAAGAGCATATAATTGTCAAGGCACTGACCACTGTCAAGCATAGACCGATGTCAATAAGTGCAGGCTGAAATAAGCTCAAGCTTCCAAAAGCATCTGGATCCAATGACAAGCTCAAAGTCATCCCTCGATGATCAATACATCATAGCATAACCCAGACATACACCCAGAACCAATAGGCATATGTCAAAGCATGAAAGATAGCTTCAGCCCAAGAGTATTCAGCATGCATTTACTGTTATAAATTGAGTATTTCTAGCCCTACAATTAGGCCAAAATCATAGCATTACATGTAGCTTCAATCCCCAAATCAATCAGGATACAATAGGCATCAAACCGGTTATGTAGTTGTGCCCAAACAAGAATAGGCATAAACTGTGAATGTAGCACTAGCATCAAATGTCTGTGGACTATTTATAACAGTCCTAAAACACTATTTTTAGCCACCAACCAATGCCTAATCTCACAAGATCAATGCTAAGTATCAATCCATGTGTAAGAAGCCCGAAGTGGAGCTCGAACAAGTGCTTGATGCTAAGCTGGAGTTGGAGCTGAAGTGGCTGACTGTGTGGCTGTCCAAAAAATAGGCACAAATTTGAGTGGGATTTTTGCTGGTCTTTCTGGTCCACGTGGCAGATCTGGAGTGGTTGGAGGGCTCAAACATGAGCCAAAGGGGTGTGGGAACAAGCCTCTAGCAGCCCACAACCGGTGGCAAAGAGATATGAAGGTTGGAAGCTTCAATGGTGGCTGCCTTGTTTGCCTAGACCTATGGACTAAAATAAATATCTGAAATAATGAAGCAATACCTCAATGACAATTCCCTGATGGTGCCTCAATAGACCGGGAAGAAGCTCGGGAAGAAGCTCGGGAAGCTGGGGAGTGACGGGAGCTCAAGAGAATGAGCTATGGTTGCCGGGAAGGAGACCCAATGCAAGTGGGGAGTCAATAGAATGCTGAGAATGCCACAAGCCAAGCTCAAGAGTCGGAAAGCCGAGCTCTGATACCAGTTGAAAGGTGAGAAGGATTGAAGCTTGCACTTGAGAGCTATGGTGGGAGAGCAAGAGCAAGAAAGAGAGAGACAAGAAATGAGAACTCCAACAGTCACAATGTGTAACTGGGCCTTCCTTTATTCAAACAGTCACTAAAGGAATAAAGAATAAAGTGACGGTGATGGGCGCTCGCCACTTGCAGTGTGCAGTGGCGGTGACTATCAGTGTAGTAATACACGGGTGGCTAGGTGGAGGCGCCTTTATCCCCAACAAAATTGACACCTTATTCATTTTAATACCCTACTTCTACTTGCACTAATAGTATGCTTAGATTGTGTCCTAGCATAGGTTTCTTAGAAGTATAATGTTTTTACTTACAAGGCTCCCATTTCTCATCCACCATCACAATCCTATTCAAATAGTCATGGGAAAACTAGCTGGTGTCAAGAGATGTAGCAAGATTCTAGACATGGTGAAAATTTGACCTCTGTGACCAACAGATGCCATCCATATCAAAATTTTCCAAGAATTCAAGGGGACCCTAGCTCCTATCCTGAAGCACGTAGGCCTTCTTCCCTAACCTCGCAATACCTTGGGATGGGCTTGGGACTTAGAGGCACATATAATTCCTTTTCAAGCACTTTAGCCAAGGGGCCAACCTCACTATTCATCCTATCCAACTATTGTAGAAGTTCAGTAGGAGGGTAGTAAACCACCCGAGGAATAGCATTTAGTAAGCTAAATTTGAAGGATCCATCCCCTCTCTATAGAGAGGTAACAAAAGGGAAGAAAGAATCCCCTTCTAGCAAACACACAAAATTGTGTTAGCTTTACGTGTCTTTACAATTCATCTTCCAAGCTCATAATCGCCAAGAACTCGACTTACTAAATAGGAGAAAATGGTAGTCAAACCACCTTGCATGGTGTGTTTGATAGCTTGTCCACCTTGCATGTGGAAAGAAGGGAGGTTACATGGGGAATACAAAGCAATTGGAGGAAACCAGTAATAATTCTAGTTAGCTATCACTCTTCTATGCTTGTTTATTGAGTTATTTTGCATGCCATTTTCAATATCGTGATAGAATTGTAAGGAGAGAAAACATGTACTTTTTTGAAGCCCTTATCTTAACAAAAAAGTAATAACAACATTATTAATGAGCACTAACCCAGTTTCTACAATTCAAATATCCTTCTTTGGGTAAACTTTGTAGCATTCATATCTTCCATACTAAACTAGCATCTTGATCTTGTCAAGGTTAATCTATTGAGTAATAACTCTGGAAGATATAAAGGTATCCATGCCCTATACAAGGCATTTACTTACACATAACTGCTCCATTTCCAGGGCTTGCATAGAATTATAATAGCCCTCGATTAAAACTATAAAAAACCAAGTCAATTTTATAAATTAACGATACCCTTCTGTTAAAAATTCTACTTATGAAATATAAAAACCTCTTATGTGAATAAATTTTTGCGTTTTAAAAAATTTCATTTTGTGAATGTAAATCTGTAAGGTTATCTTTTTTTATATTCCCCTTTTTTGAACTCGCGTGATATACATTTTTACACAGTGATCTCCCTGGGGTACTTTCTATCTCTTTCTCAGATTCTGTTCGTTGTGCCATGTAATTTTTACATGGTATCAGAGCCCAAGGGGCTCTACCAATCGAAGAGTGTATAAGAGGCAAAGGCTTCAATAGCAAAGAGGAACCATGTCGACTTCCGAAAAGCAGTTTTTTTGCATCATGAAGTAGTGTAGGAGGTGGTACTGTTGTATCGGCTATTCAAACACCAAGGATTCGTTCACCAACCTTCAGCGAAGGCAAGTTAGATGGTACAAACTACACCTTGTGGAAGTTCAAAATTACAACTATCCTTGATTCTTATGAGCTTTTGGAGACTGTATTGGGGACTGATGCATAACCATAGTCTACCCCCGACCCATCAAATTCTAGTGTGATGATTCCTCCAAATGTAGATCTTCTACGAGCTTGGAAACGAAGGAATGCAAATGCATTGTGTGCCTTAGTTAGAAGCTATTCTGATAGTGTTATGACTTTGATTCAGCATACAACCAAAGCATCAAAGGCTTGGAATGTACTGAGAAGTCAGTATGAAATGCGAAACCAAACAAGGATTCAAAACTTGGAGAATCAACTAACAGCGGAGAAATTTGCTGAAGGAGAGACGGCTGAAGCATTCATCACTTAGATTAAGAATCTGCGCGACCAGATGGCTGGTGTTGGGATACAAAAGACTAGTGAGGAGCTAGCTCGGAGGTGTCTTCAGATTTGTCCACAAAAGTTTGATGGACTAGTAACTGCCCTTAATACTCAGGTGAAACCTCAAGCTTCAAGTTTTGAGGAGTTTTGTGCATTATTGCTAGAGGAGGAGTTGAGGCTAAAAGCCCGAGAAAAAAGCAACAATGGAGATGTTGCATTCTCTGCCAATGCAAAAGGCAAAGTGGTTCCTCCACTAAAAATGATGGTGACAAAAAGAAGAAGGGCAGTAAGAAGAAGTTTCAAGGAGAGTGCTTCTATTGCAAGAAGAAAGGACATGCAATCGCAGATTATCATGTCAAGAAGGTAGATGAAAAGAATGGTACCCTTAAAAGTAAAGGGAAAGAGATAGCCAATACAACTGAAGCAGAGTTGGAGTTATTCATGGCGACCATTGAGGAAGTGTGCTTCTCGGCACAAGAAGAATCTACCACTTACTCATGGGTGTTGGATAGTGGGGCCTCCCATCACATGACCAACAAGAAAGGTCTATACAGTTCTATGCAGCCTCTACAAGAATCCATCACTATGATGGTAGGAAATAATGCAAAATGCCCTGCTGCAGGCACATGTACTATTTCTTTTGTTGTTGCAAATGGTGAAGTCAAAAATCTTTCAAATGTGTTGTATGCTCCCGAAATTAGGAGAAATATGCTATCAGTTTGCTACCATAATTGATCTTGGTCATGGAGTGAGGTTCAAGAAGACAGGTGTAGAAATTCTTGATAGTGCTGGCAAAGGAGAAAGAAGGAACAACATATATGAGCTAAGTGCTCTTATAGCCATTGCTGAAGTGGGCACAAGTAAGCTTTGGCATGAAAGGTTTGGACACATCGGATTTGCAGTGTTGAAGGAGATGCACAAGCAAGGTATGGTTTCTCACCTACTTGCAATGACTGAATTGAAGGAACCATGTGAAGCTTGTATGATGGGCAAGCAACAAAGAAAGGCATTTCCACAAGAAAGAAAGAATAGAGCACAAGCTCCTCTAGAGTTGGTGCATGTTGACTTGTGCGGTAAGATGCCTACACAGGCCTTGGGGGGATCTTCTTATTTTATGTTGATTGTCGAC
This sequence comes from Lygodium microphyllum, assembly GCF_053477565.2. Lineage (NCBI taxonomy): Eukaryota > Viridiplantae > Streptophyta > Polypodiopsida > Schizaeales > Lygodiaceae > Lygodium > Lygodium microphyllum. The sequence goes on along the minus strand of NC_141163.1, from coordinate 6,797,479 downwards.
GACTACATTAGGAAGATGTGGGTGTACTTCCTTTGTGATAAGGCTCAAGCTTTTGGTAAGTTTAAAGAATGGCTAAAACTTGTTGAGAATGAAACAGGGAAAAGTGTGAAGAAATTTAGAATAGATGGTGGTGGTGAGTTCAACTCAAAGGAGTTTGAAGACTTTTGCAAGAGTAAAGGGATCAAGCGTCAATTGACAACGCCTCACACACCTCAGCAAAACGGTGTTGTGGAATGCAGGAATCGCACCATTTTGGAGATGGAAAGATGCATCCTAACCATCTCTGGGCTGAAGCTGTTAATACTACAGTCTATATTCTAAATCAAAACTACACAAAGGCTCTCAAGGAAAAAACACCTCATGAGGCTTACACTGGTAAGAAACCATTTGTCTCACATTTCAGAAATTTTAGATGTGAATGTTATGCACATGTTCTAGATGAGAAGAGAAACAAGTTAAAACCAAAAAGCCAAAAATGTATCTTCTTGGGTTATAGTGATGAGCAGAAGGCTTACAAATTGTATGACCAAGAGGCAAAGAAGATCATCACGAGCTATGATGTGGTGTTCAAGGAGGAGCCACATATTGCGGAGGAGAAGGAAAGTTCTTCCACTTTATCATCAAGCAAAGAAGTAGTCCACTATGAACTTGTCTCGAGAGCTGTCTCTATCCTTAAGGAGGAGGAAACATCATCTTTAGATGATGAGGAAAAATTTCATCAAGTTGACATCACCCCACCGGAAAATCCATTGTCACACGTTGGGTGAAGCAGCTCTATGACCACAATAATCCTATGCCTACATCTGTTGAGGAGAAGGCATACAAACCAAGGAGGTCTTAGAGAATAGAGGAGCAAAGGAGGGCTCCTGCTCACATAGTCTATATGGCCTTGATGGTTAAGATTATGAGAGAAGTAAAGGAGCCAACTGACCTAGAAGAAGGACTTGCAGATCCAGCATGGAAGGCAGCTATGCAAGTTGAATATGACAACATAATGAAGAATGACACTTGGGAGCTTGTGGATTGGCTAGCAAAGCGGAAGGTTATTGGCACCAAGTGGATTTGGAAGGTAAAGTACAAGGCGGATGGTACCTTAGAAAAGTACAAAGTTAGACTGGTTGCCCAGGGTTTTTCACATGTTGAAGGGTTTGATTTTCAAGGGTCATTTGCCCCAACTGCCAGAATGACCACTATTTGCACAGTACTTGCAGCGGCCAGTCTACCAAATGGATGTTAAGTCAACGTGGCTCAGCCACTAGGGTTTGAGGCCCCCCATTTTGAGAACAAAGTGTGTAAGCTGAAGAAGGCATTGTATGGGCTGAAACAAGGCCCCAGAGCATGGTACCAGTAGATAGATAAGTTCTTTTTAAGCTTAAACTTCAAAAGATGTGCCTCATATGCTAACTTGTATGTTTACAGGGATGGTGAAAGTCAGTAGTGATTGTCCTATATGTGGATGACCTTCTTATTACAGGTGACTATGAAGATATGATCAACCAAACTCGAAAGGCTTTGAGTTCTGAGTTTGAAGTGACAAAGTTAGGCTTGCTACACTATTGTTTGGGGATTGAAGTCTGCTGGCAAGAGCCAGGAAAGATCTTCATCTCTCAGAAGAAGTATGCATGAGAGATCTTGAAGGCATTTGGCATGATCGAGTGCAAGCAGATAGCTACACCTATGGAGGTGAATGCAAAGTTATCTATTGAGGATACATCAGCACTAGTAGACATTGGGCGGTACAAGAGGTTGGTGGTCGGCAGTCTAATCTACTTGTGTAACACCAAACTAGATATCAATTTTGCTGTTGGTGTTTTGAGTAGGTTCTCAAACAAACCTCATGAGAGTCATTGGAAAGTTGGGATGCGGGTGCTCAGATACTTGAAGGAAACTCTTGACTATAGTTTCACATATAGTTTTGGAACTTTACTTGTGGGGAACTATGACTCAGATTGGGCAAGAGACAGTGATTCTAGGAAATCAATTTCTGGTTATTGTTTCTCTTTGGGTTCAAGAATTTTCTCTTGGATTAGTAAGAAGCAACCAACAGTGGCATTGTCTTCTACTGAAGCAGAGTATAAGGCAGCTTGTTTTGCTACATGTGAAGTAGTATGGTTGAGAAGGATCCTATGGCATATGGGAGTGCAGGATGAAGAACCAACTGTGTTGAGATATGACAATCAAAGTTGCATCGCCATTGCCAAAAATCCAATGTTTCATGCGTACACCAAACATATAGAGATTGAGTATCACTATGTGAGTGATTTGATTGAGGATGGGATAGTGGAACTGGTCTACTGTGTTCACCTTTAGAGACTTGGCATTGGGCCGAGGAGATAGTTCACATGCGCATGGACATTGTGGAGGGGTGTTAGATATGCTTAATGCCCCACCCTCATAAGATGTCACCAATGATCCATGGTGCTCAAAGTTGTAAGGTCCCCATCATGAGGAGAAGCCATATGTGAGCCCGGATATTGGTTGAGTCATTACTTGTATGTCAGATGAGGTCTATGTGATTGGATGGCAAAAAGGTGACCATTGTGGGTCTAATCTTTGGGTTAGACAGAGTAGTTAAGCTAGTAGCAACTCAAGGAACATTGCATTGAGTTGCAGGGTAAGAGAGTCAGGGGCCCTAGCCAATGGTAAAGGGAATATTCTCTAGCCAACTAGTGGAGGTGCATATGTGTAACGTGTCCGCTCGTCCACTTGTGGGACACGTCTTAGCAGCCCATCGGGAAGGGAGTCTAGAAAGTGCCACCCGGCACTCGCAAGGAATGTCATAGGGTTTGTGATCTAGGTCTTCCCGAGTCTGCCCCGAGTGGAAGTATCCGGCCGTTCCCACTTAGGACACCTGAAGTCAGGGTTTCTTTCCTATCGGCAAAGTCTCTAGGAAGTAGCTAGCGTCGAGCTCTAGATGAACCATTTTGTGTAGGAACAATAGAGTCGAAGCAAATTTATGCTGCACTTGGTTCATGGAGAATGGGAAATGAGAGGGATGCAAAGCTCAACCTCTCTGCCCATAAGGCATAGTCCCATTCTGCTCCCCTAAAACAATATACATCGGGATTCTAACTCTACCGACTCTAGGTCTTCACAATTTTGTTAACATGTCTTTTGAGAAAAGTTCCCAGCTAACCAAGACCACCCTTCCATAGAACAAACCCAAGTCACATCCACCTCACTTTTCTCGGGTTGCTTAGTTATCTAATTACCTACCACATTATGTTTGCCATGCAAAAGCAGCTTTCTTAATTAATCAATTGAAACACAAGTTCCTTCATGCAACTTAGACACTGACATAAAAAAACAATGTCAAGCAAGTTCCTTTTTCAAATATCTGATCTTCATTTATCATAATCCCAGAATACATCAAGTATCATGCCCAAAGGCTTCCCAGCAATCAACAAGATTGCTGCTCCAAGTTTCGCTCAGACTAGTATAGGGGCCTTGAGATCCCATCTCGAGTCACGTCGGCTTCTTGTGTGGGATCCGAAGGCAAGGCATTTATAGCCAAAGCCTCCCTTGGCACCCAAGCATCCTCCCTCTAAGCAGCACCCATGGAGAGACCTCTCGTGGGGCAGGTTTGGTCCATATACCCGGCGCGGCTAATAACCTCCTTGGATAGGGCCAGGCAAACAGTCGGAGGTAACTGAACCTGCCTCTCCCTTCAGGCTTTTAACCTGAAGCATTAAGTGTTTTGCCTTGAGTTAGTTCCTTAAGCAAAGAAGTTCAAACAATGTGCCTAAGTGTACAATCACGATCATTTCAGTGGTCGTTCGTACGATCAACTGCTAAGGTGCGATTCCTTCTTCCCGAATGCTCCCAACATTTGGTCCTGGGTCGTTCACGACTTGGCGAGATTCCAGGGGCTTGGCAAGCTAGGTTGCTTGTTTTCCCTTTTTCTTTGGGTTAGGATTTGTACCCTACCGACCCTAATTATCTTTACCTTAGGTCTTCTTGTAAAATAGATCATGGATAACCCCGTCGTCCTCAATTGGTCAACTTGCTGGTTGTCTCCTAGATCCCTTGTAGTACCTATGTACCTTTATCTTTGATCTTAATTGATCAAGATTGTCTATCCCCTTGACCATGGTTGGTCAAGATGGTTCTGTTTAGAACAATTCCTACTCCATCTTAAGTATAATCTTCTTAAGCCCTCTTAATAATACTCATAGGTGCTTAAGCTTTTACCTATCCCTCTTGAAGTCACCAAGGACTTTGACATGGGTCTCATGGATCTCAGTCCCATTTGGTAAATTACAAACAACGTTGAATTTTCCCAATGACTTTAATGCACGTAATGTAATGCCATGCCTTCATTTCAATGCTTACAATTTTGATATAATCCACGTGTTATTTTATGCCACACATGTGAATGTACTTTCTATGTATGCAATCTTAACATTATCATTTAAGAAATTATTTACACGATCTATAACCTTCTTGAGTGATCTAACTTTATGTGATCATTGTATGAGTCTAGCTGCACTTTAATCTTTTCTATAGATTATTACATGTACCTTAGAACCCATCTTGCAATATGGAGATGCACTTTGCTTCTTCTGATGTCCTCTGAAATGTATTTTGCAAGAACTTGTGCAAGGAGCAATGCACTTTATGCAGGAATTCATGCAAGATGTTTTTGGTAATTTATGATGCAATTATCTAATCAATTTCACCTATTATGATGTCATCTTACAATGGAAATTATCTTGTTTGTTACATACATCACAACTAAGTTCATACCTAGGAAATTATCAATCGCACAATTAATGTGATGCATGTGAATATGATTTTTACCATGATAATTATAATCTATGATTTAATAATAGAGCAACCTGGGTTTAGAGTGAAGTCTTGATTCTAGCAGTGTTTACGCCCGATGATCGACCATTCATGGTTGCGGTGCTGTCTTGATTCGAACCACCATCCACACTTGCAGGGTTTCCCGCCATCCTTGTGAAACTACGCTTCAGGGCCATACTCGAAGACACATGTACAAGAGATAGAATTCCTGCACTCTCCTATGAAAAATTCTCGTCGCCTCTCCTTGAGTGGAGAAAAGATAATGAAGGGGGAGGGGTGTATTTTCGGAAATATCAAGAGGGGTGTGTGACCTCTCTTGAAGGAGGGGGAAGAAGAAGCTTCTCTCTCTCTCTCTCTCTCTCTCTCTCTCTCTCTCTCTCTCTCTCTCCCTCTCTCTCTCTTCCTCTCTCCCTCTTCTCTCTCACTCACTCACACACACACACACTCTCTCTCATGATGAGGATGGGAGGAGGGGGCACTATTCATGAGGGAGAGGAGGGCTGCGTGTGCTATCCACCAAGGAGGGGGGGGGGGGGGCTTCCCCTTTATAATGGGGAGGGGAGGTGGTATATTGGGGGGGGGGGGGCTTCCCCTTTATAATGGGAAGGGGAGGTGGTATATTGGGGGGGGGGGGGGGGGGAAGAAGACCGTTAACGGCCGCCACCCCTTCCACCTGGGGGCTACATGCCCCCCCTTTACATTAACTCCCTCTCTCTCTCTCTCTCCCCGCCCTGTAGTCGGCAGGGGGAGAGAGTAAAACAATTTGTGTTAAATTTAACAAAAATCTTAAGGGGGGGGGTTCTTATGGGGAAGGTACCGAGGGGGGGGGGTATATTACAATATGGAAGGTCAACAGACACATGGGCACATGAAACATCAATAGACACATGGGCACTTGAAAGGTCAATAGACACATGGGCACATGGAAGGTCAACAGACACAGGTGCATATGGAAGGTCGTCCATCATGACTCCCTATTACAGGCTATAAAAGCTAAACCCCTTCATAGTCACTCATCCATCTTTCACCCAATCAGAGTTGTTCTAGCTAGCCCTAAGCTCTTCACCTATCTTTTGTCTAGATCACCATCTAAGCTTGATAGTGGAAGCACACGGGTGGATAGAGCCATCTTTGTATCAGTTGTTTGAAGCTAAAGAATTTACCTATTCTCCTCTTATCTGTTGTGTACTCTCTATCTCTTTCTCAGATTCTATTCACTATACCATGTAATTTTTACAGCTTGTCTGGTTGCATTATGCTTTTATTTCTTGGCATGATGATTGGTGGATCAAATGATAATGGTATCTTTAACATTGACAAACTCGATGACACTAATTACAATTATTAGAAGGCACAGATATGGCAAGTTTTGGTGTAAAAATTGTAGACTAAGCCATTGAGACCTGAGGGTGTAAAGCTCAAATGCTTTGATGTAGAGGATTGGGTTGAATTGGATGAGTAATGTGAATGTACAATCATTTTGTCACTCTCCAAGTATGTCTACTAATGTTGTCTTTGAAGGGCAAACTAGTTGGCAGTTAGGGAACAAGATCTGTAATGTCTGTGACAAGTATCACCCTACCTCTTCGATGTATTGGCTAAAGCAACTCATGGACCTTCTTATGAAGGAGGGGACTTTCATATCTAACCACTTGAATGAGTTACATTCTACTTTCAGCCACTTCTCTTCATAGTAGGGAATTGAATTTAAGGACAATCTTCCACCAATGTTCTTGTTGTTTACATTGCATGAGTCATGGGACACATTCCGTACTGCTATGTATGAAAAATATGTTTGTTGATGGATTGAAATTACAAGATGTAGAGGGTGCATTATTGAATGAAGAGGTTAACAGAGAGAATGTTAATGCTTCCAGTAGTTCTTATGCTTTGATAGTCTGAGGCAACAATGCTAAGAGCGGTAATGACTGCTGTGGGAGAGACTATGAAAAGTCTTGTTCTTAGTCATGTGGTAAGTGTCGCAGTAAGTATCATGGTTGTAAGTTTGCATTGGCTTGTCATTATTGTGGGAAGCAAGGTCATATTTGGCCATTGTGCCATAAAAGGTGTGGCGACAAGCACAAGGAAAAGGGAAAGGGAAAAGTATGAGAAAATAATGATGATCACAATATTGTCCCTAGCAAGTCAACATCAAGATTCAAGAGATTAATATTGTGCAAATTGATTTTGATGATGATTACATACTTGCAACTTCTTCTCTTGATGTGTCATGGTATACTGATGCATCATCTACCTATGCTTTGTATTGACTAATTCATTCAAGGACTTCATTTTATGTTACCTTACATCAAGAGTAGTTCCATTCCTATTGCAGTATGATAGGATTTGTCAGATTGGGGTAATGTCATGGCATTGGATATTGTTGGTATTCGAGATATCTAGCTGCAATTTACTTTAGGCAATATCTTTACATTGCATGATGTGTTGGCTTTGACTAAAAGCCTATTCTTTGCTAAACAAATGGATGATGCATGTTACTTTGTATCTATTGGGGATTCCTCATAAAAGCCAACTCTTTGCTAAGTAGTTGGATGATGTAGGCTACTTTGTATCCTTTGGGGATTCCTCATGGAAGATTACCCAAGGGAATCTTGTTCTAGCACGAGGTGCCAAGTTTGGCACTTTTTATACCTTACTTGTATTTGGGTCTATCAACCATGTTTTGGTTGTTGGCTATAGTACCACATGTATCATTATAACATCGTCGCCTTGGATACATATCATTAAAGGAAATGAAGATGCTTATCCATTTGTAATATCTTCTATCCATTGACTATAAAATGTTTTGATTCTTATGATCATTGTCTTTATGGTAGGTAGACACGTAGTTCACATAAGAAATCTGGCATTACATGCATGGATGATACTCTAGCTCTTGTTCATTCTAATGTTTGTAGACCTATGCCCTACAAGTCATTAGATGGCACAAAGTAATCCATTACTTTCATTGATGATTACTCACATAAGATTTGGGCATACCTAATAAAGTAGAAATCAAAAGTCTTGGTTATGTTTCAATGTTGGCTTGCTTTTGTTGAGAACTAGCCTAGGTATGTGCTAAAATGTTTACAGTCTGACAATGGGGGTGAGGGTATATCTAAATCTTTTGAGTAGTTTTGTGATGAGAGGGGCATTAAGCATCACTTGACCACCCCATATAACCCACCCTAGAATGGTATAGCTAAGTGCACGAACATGATGATTTAGGAGATAGTCCATAGTATGCTTAGCTAGGCACGCTTATCGCAACACATTTGGGATGAGTAATTACTATTGTCATACATTTGATTAATCTATCCCATGCAATACTCTTGACTATCAAGTTGCCGATGAGATATGGCCTGAAAAACCTCCATCATATGCTAATTTTCATGTCTAATTGTCAGGTTTTTTGCTATGTTTCCAAGGACAATTACAATAAGTTGGATCCTAAGTTTGTGAAAAGCATATTTCTTAGTTATGGGGATGTAGGTGGGATGGGCTATTGCCTATGAGATCTATAGGCTTAGAAGGTCAGTTGTAGCCATGATGTTGTTTTTCATGAGGAAAAATTGCATAAGCAGCTTGAGTAGGTCATTGAGATCCATAGGGCAGTATTTTAGGAGGAGCTTCTATACAGCCAACTAGATAGTCTCTAGTAGCTCTAATGCTCTAGTGGCCCATGACCACGATGTTAGATATGGTGACATGTACTAGTGAGCCTCTTACCTATGATGAGGCCATACATTGAGGTGATAGTCACTCTTGGAAGTGGACAATGTAGTCAAAGTATAGATCATTGTAGAAAAATCATATGTGGGATCTGGTTCCTTTGCCTCGTGGAAAGCATGCTTTGCCATGCAAGTGGGTGTATAAGTTGAAGAGTACCTATGGACACCCCAACACAGTGTATAAGGCTAGATTGGTTGCTAAGGATTTCTAGCAAGAGCATGGTGTTGAATTTGATGAAGTCTTCTCTCTTATAGTAAAGATGACTACCTACGCTTGGTTTTAGCTTTGGTTGCGCAACTAGATTTGGACCTCTATTAGATGGATGCCAAGATAGTGTTTCACGAGCAGTGATCAAGGATAATCCTCTCACACAACCCAAAAACACAAGAGAAAGAAGTACCGATAGTGATGTATGATTTTTTCGATGCACTAAACTTGACTTGAAATGACCCACAACCTAACTCCAAAAATTCCTAACTACTCAAAGAACAATAACATGCATTGTAGCCTCACAAACTCACAATTAATAAAGAATTCAACAACCACAAACTAAGTCAAAGATCTTGAGTTTTGATTTAAAACTTACACACAAATCAAGAAACTTCCAAATTTCTTTTTCTTTTAGGTTCAAGAAACTAAATCTATCACACTTTGTGAATAAAAAGTACACAAGTATAATCCCCAATAAAAATTAATGATATAGAATGCTAAAACATTCTCATACTCAAATCTCAATAGTCGGGATATATTTCAACAACAAGCTATTCACACCTTCATGAAGAAGTTTCAAGGTATCAAAAAGAACTCTTCTCATCAGCTATAGCTTTAAGCAACTTTTCTTCGACTTGACTTTGAGGTGTGACCCTTTGTCTCTTTTCACAATAGCAACATGTGCATAACATGAGAAGGGCCCCTCCTTCCTTGTACCTCTCATTTATATAGATTTTTTCCTTCATACATGATAAGAATTGGTTTTAAAAAGCTTTAAGATTTTATCATTTTTAAATTGATTAAAATCCTATTAGCTTTTTGCATTTTCTCAAAAGCAAGCTGCCACCTTAGACTCTCTTATAATTCCTTGCCACCCTTAATCACAAAGATCTTTTGGTGAAGAGGAGGCATTATGATGCAATGTATGCATTGCTATCGGCATGTTAAACCAAAAGCTTTCACACCCGAGTTTGACACTGATCATGATATGCTTTTGATATCCCCAAGTTTGATTGAATGAACGTTGACATTTATTTCTTCATTATCTCATCATAAAAATGGCACCATCCACTTGCCTCTAATCAATGTGATCTTCTCTTCCAATTTGCTAAGTTGACAGATCATGCAAATATTCATTAACCACCCTTCCATCATTAGATTGTTATTTGCTTGATAATCTATGTTGTGCTAGTGATCATGTCGATAGTTCTCTTATTTTGGAACATTTCTCTTTCCCAATCAATCATTTTACCCTTTTGATTAGTCCTTATGATGCTTATTGAGCTTAGCACATTGAATGGTGTTCACCTATTGCTATTAGGAAGAAGAAAAATAATCAAATCCATCTTTGCGTAGACTTTAGAGAGGTGAATAAGCAGACAGTTAAGGACTACTACCCGTTGCCCTTTACTGACCAAATTTTGGACCAGTTAGCAGGTAGGGAAATATATTCATTTATGGATTGCTTTGCAGGATACAACTAGATAGCAATTGCAGAAGACGATAAGAAGAAAACAACTTTCATTACTGTCTTTGGTACCTTTGCGTATCATGTGATGGCCTTTGGTTTATGCAATGCACCTAGTTCATAGCAACGAACAACAGACATGACCTTTGGTGACATCTCCCCAGAGGAGTTAAAAGTATTTATTGATGACCTAGGGGCAACCACCATAAGAGAAAGGCAGTTGATTATTTTAAGAAAGTGTTTTGAGCGTTGTAGAAAATTTTGCATAGCTCTTAACCCACGGAAGTGCGCCTTTGGGGTGCCTTATGGGCTATTGCTAGGCCATGTGGTCTGTTCAGTAGGGATCATGAGGATTGACCTTGAAAAGATCAAGGTCATAATCACCATGAGTCTACCACGCACTCCTAAAGAAGTGCACAGTTTTTTGTCATCTGTAGGGTACTATCTAAGGTTTATAAATACCCTAGCAGGTAGAAAGAATGTTGCCACTAATGAATCTATTATCCTTTAGATGTCTATTTGAATGGAGTGACCCTTGTAAGGTAGCTTTTGACGATGTGAAATGGGAGCTAGTAAAAGCACCATTTTTAAAAGCACCTAAAAGAGGCGAAGTATTCTACATATTTTCAGCAACTACTATGCATAGTATCAGCCTGTTTATCCAAAATATGGGAGGAAAAATGGTATCATCCAATTGTCTTTGCTAGTCGGAAGTTATGCATATCAGAAATCAACTACACCTACATGGAGAAGTTGTGCCTTGCAACGGTATTTGTGACTAAAAAATTCAGGCACTACATCCTCTATGAGAAGGTAGTTTTCTATACAAAGGCGTAAGGGCTTAGATTGTTGATGAATAAATTATAATTGCCTGATCGTTTAGCAAAGTGGTTAATCACTTTGTAGAAATTTGATTATGAGATTAGGAGTAAGCCATTGAAGCTGCAGAGTATTGTGGATGGCCTTTTGAATTTCGAGGAGTCGAAATGGACTTTAGTGGAAGGAAGTGATATTGAGGAAATGTTTAAAATTGATACGGCCTCTATTCCACCTTGGTATGTTGCTATCACACATTACCTATCCATAGGAGAGGCTGGAGCCGGTTTATTAAAATCAGAAAAGAGAAAAAGTAGATAGCAGGCTTTGAAAAATTTCTTGATCGTTAGAACACTATATCGACAGGGGGTTGATGATATCTATCATCGATGTGTGATGCTTGATGAGGTTCCATTCATTTTGGAAGAGTGCCATGACTCCACTTGTGGAGGGCATTTTGCTGGACGGATGATTACTGAATAAGATTTAAGAGCCGGATATTGGTGGCCATCCATTTTCCAAGATGTGTTTGAGTATATTAAGAGATGCGATACTTGTCAAGGATATGACAGTAGGGAGGATATGAAGTGACCACTTACTCTGATTATGGCTATACTTCCATTTGAGAAGTGGGAGTACCATTTCTCTGATGAAATGGTAATGAAATTCAATGTGTTTAGATCTTGCATGGTAGACAGGATTTCTTGCAAGCATCACACTGCTAAGATTATCACAATGCAGCTTCACTTTGCTGTTCAAGTGTATCCCCAAGTCATTCAGTAACTTCAACAACCAAATAACTTCACAGGCCGCTAAGGCCACACCTTAGTACTCAACTTCTGTACTAGACAATGCAACTGTAGGCTATTTTTTACTTTGCCAGCTAATCATGCTGCTGCCCAATCCAAATGCATAGCCACTAGTTGACCTCCTGTCATAGGCATAACCAGTCCAGTTAGCGTCAATGTACCCTGTCAAGTTAAGGGGTTTTACATATGCATAAAACAACCCATAATCTGTAGTACCCTTCACATATCTCATGATCCTCTGCATCCAAATGCGGCTTGCAAGGCTTCTGCATGAATTGATTGATTAGCCCCACAACATAATGCAAGTCAAGTCATCAAGTAGATCAAGCTGCCCACCATCTGTCTATACATGGTTACATTCTCAATTTCTGTCCCAACATCAATCTGCAGCCTGACATTTTAGTCTAGGGGTGTATCCATAGCCTTACATTCAACCATACCATACTTGTGTAACATGTCATAAGCATACCGCTTCTATAACAGCCATATGCCTTGAGGTGTAGACACTACTTTAATTTCCAGAAAATATTTCAGCTCACCAAGATCTTTGACTTTGAATTCAACCGATAATAATGATTTAATTTCAACATTCCCATTCTCATAATCTCCAGTGATGATTAAATAATCTACATAAATAACAAGAAACACAAAGCCATGATTTTTCTTCTTCACAAATAAATTGTGATTTGCATCACCCAAATTAAATCCATGTTAATGTAAATAGTTGCTAATTTGAGCATTCCATGCTCTAGGTGCCTATTTCAGCCTGTATAATGCCTTTTTCAGTTTGCATGTGTAGGACAGTCTGGATGCACATAGCCTTCAGGTTGCTCCATATAAACTTCTTCTTGAAAGTCACCATTCAGAAATGCATTTTTCACATCCATTTGCCATAACTTCCAGCCTTTAGATGCTCCCAATGCAATGAATGTTCTAACAGTTGCCATTTTAGCCACACGGCTAAAAGTCTCCTCATAGTCAAGGCCATACTATTGTGCATATCGGCAGCCAATGGGGACTTTGCCTTCAGGCAACTGAACCAATTCCCATGTTGCATTTTCAGCCAAAGCTGAATACTCTTCGTCCATAACAGCACACCACTTCTCATCTGCACTGTCTCATCAAACTCTGTAGGTTCTTTGAAACCTGTAACCTTAGTCATATAGGCATAATGATGGGCTGAATATCCAATGTATGTGTACTTGTCAACTGGTCTTCTGACCCTCTCAGATCTCCTCAACTGTGGCTCACTCTAAGCTTGCCTCTCATGAGGCGGTACATATCAATGCTGCCTTGCACCAGGCGTCATAATAGAAGGAATCCCCAACTCACTGTCCAAGATATCATTGCTAGACGACTCATAACCTGCAGTAAGTGAACATGTTACATCCTCAAATATATTTTCTTTTCCCTTATCCAATCTTCCCCTCATTGACATGTTCGTGTCAGTGGACGTATGAATGCGATTCCACAATCTGCCAAACCAAGGACTCACTGTAGATGACTGTCGAACCACTCATAGATGTAGTATTTTCAGCATAACTAGTGCTGTCAGATCCATCTATAGTCATTGCAATAGGATTCCCATACCATGAATCCAACTTGTCAAAAACAACATCTTTGCTTTATCAACGTCTCAAGAGTAGATGATCCATTGCATTTATAAGCTTTTTTGTCTTGTGCATAACCCAAAAACATGCTCTTGACAGCTTTAGAATCCAATTTCTTCCTCTTTTCATTAGGAATATGCACGTAAGCAGTGCAACCAAATATCTTTAAGTGCCTAAGGTCAGGCTTATGACCATAAAACCTCTCATAAGGTGCTACATCATGAATCTCTATTGTAGGGGTTCTATTCAGCACATATACATCAGTCGCCACTACTTCAACCCAGTAAGTATTAGGCAAATACTTTTCATTCATCATAGCTCTAGTTGACTCATCACTACCCTATTTTTCCTCTCTACTACACCATTTTGCTGCAGTGTATTGATGGGACCTAAAATAGGTCAGCACTGGCTCATGCACTAGCCAGACCTCTATCATGCGCTCAACAACCCCACGGCCTCACAGCCAGGAGCGTGGATGACACATACATCATCTTCCTAAATATCTTGCATTTGTATCACGTCTTGTAGTCCAACTCTAACCCAATTAATACTCCTTAGAGGGAGTCCCAACACATTGCCAAATAGCACGAAGTACAAACATAGGAGGTCCTCCAACGACTGACTGTCGCTACCTCACTGCGACTCTCCTACATCTTGGGGATTGGCCCCTCGATGCGTCGCTAAACATATATATAACATACGAACACAAATTCCTCTCTTTTATGATTCGTGTATTTCCAGGAGATATACCATGCTTTCTCACTTTCTTTCCCTTAGACCCAACGCTTAGCCTACAGCTTGGGCAACCTTACTCACTCAACATTGGTCATGTTCCTCTAGAAAGCAATTGCCATGCATCCAAGAGGTATTGTCTGATACATTTTAAATTTCATGCTTCATGCAAATTGTGAATGTCCACGTGCTCAAACAATTAAGAAAATTAGTATTGGTGCACATGTGGAAAACATTTCTTGCAATGATTTTGACTATCGCTCGTATGCGGCGTCGCATGAACCTAGCACCGAGGAACCCTCGTGCTACTAGGTCCTTAATCTTTAATTATCGACCAACCTAAATGGTATGCATAAAAACCAGTAAGCTTTTCATCATTCCATTTAGCATTTAAACACTTTTCATACACTCTACCCCCTCACCTGTTTAGGTTGTGCGTGGTGCATAGGTTTAGGGTTCATTTTTCACATTTTTATTGTATAAAAAACCATAAAACTCACTAAAACATAAAGGTAGGGCTGAACTGAGGCTAAACCTCATACTTTAGACCCCCCATACATCCACAAACATGAATCTTATTTTTTTTAAATTTTCGGCACTCAAAATCTATTTTTTCCCTATTTTTTTCCATTTTCCCTATTTTTCTTGTATTTTTTTCCAATATTAAATGACTGAAAATTAAAAATGAGTTGTGGAATGTGGCCCTTAGGTTCATTTGCAGCAAAAAGACAAATTTAGTTGGTGTGTCTTATTATATTTTCCATTTATATCTCAAAAACACCCAATTTTCCCATATTTCGCGTATTTACGGGTTTTACACTACTAATTTCATCCACAACACTTATGATTTTCTGATTTTCTGATCATAAACAATTGAAAGACATTACAAACAACATTATAATGCATAATCATCCCATGGGAACAAGTATTCATGAAGCAAATTGCATAAAACATCAATTTCCTTTGTAAAAATGAGATTACCGTTCTTTGCGGGTTGCGGGTTTTTATTTGTCATATCTCGAGACTGATTTCCAGCCACCATTAATGCTCATGACAGTCCACAATCATCAATCTTCAATCTTCTTACACCATGGAGCAATCCGGTCTTCCTTGGACAAGCATCCATCATCCATTCTTCTTCTTCTTCACCACATGAATTTGCCTTTAGGGGAGAGATAGGGAGGAGAGAAAAAGACTGAAATCAGAATTCTTCATAGAGACCACCATTGGAGGAGCGAAGCACGGCGATAAGACCAGCAAGCAGGGGGGATTCAAGCCCCATGATCAATTGGGGAGGAGGGGGGGGGGGGGGGTTGTTTGCAGCAGCCATGATGCCTCCTCCATCCAAGAAGCGCAAAAATCGGGCGTCATCTTCCTCCACGTTTTCTCCACGTTTTTTCACTCATATGCATGAAAAGTTTCATGCTACATTTAAATTTTGGGCTCCCAAGGGTCACTTGCCCATTTTGGCCAAATTTTATCCACCTCTTCGCATCTTGACCGGTTTCTTGGCCATTTCCCCGACTGGACTCGGAATTGAGCTCTGAAAAATCCTGGGCGTCCGGCTTGGCATGCCGCATTTGCCGGTAACTCGTGTCAACCCACACGATTGTCTGAAAAATTATGAAAAATCAAAAAGTGTCGCTCGGGCGCCTTTAAAGCACTTTGGCGCTTAAAATCGTCCTAGATCAAGCCGGCGCCTTCGACGTTGAATATTTTTCCCTTGATATTCCTAAATTTTAGCTATTTTTAAGCATTTCTTGGCACCAAAATTTTGCTCTCATTGGCGACCACGGGATAGGGCGACTCAGCCCGTCGAATCCACGAACATATTTGCACATAAACAACCAAAGGAAGCATCAAGCTGATACAAAATAAATACATACTAAACACATCACAATGCGCACCCTACCCCCTGAAAAAACCAAGGCATGACATCCACAAGGTGTAGGCCTAGCATGATTTGATAGAAGATCTGAAGCTAGTTACTAACCAACTGCTCCAACACAGCCTTACTAAAAAAACCTATCAAAGAGGTTGTTCTAAGTGGTGGTCTGAACTACCTACCTAACTAAGGACAACATAGCTAGGAGCTCCTACTAGGCGAGGACTCCTATAGCCTGATCGAGAATTATGTTATTGTAGCGCATCTCTTCTTTTAGGGTTTTATTTTATTGACATACTCGGGCATGTAAAAAGGAGGGAGCTGAGCGTAGTGACCCAAGGAGAACAAGGCATCGGCCTCAGGACCTGTCTCGGTACCTAAGAACCTACCAAGCCCTCGCAAGGCAACACTTAATCCTTTTCTAACGCTCACTTTTATTTTCGCTCCAACCTTCCTTATTTTTTCTTTTTCAGCAAGATGCCACCCCTAGGAAGACAAGGTATCGGCCCCGGGTCTGACTTGTCCCCAGGAACCTACCAGGCCCTCGCAAGGCAATGATCAACTGCTTATAAATTTTACTTCCTTTTCTTTTCTTTGATAGGGGTTAGAACCCCTTTTTACACACCTTTGCATATAGATTTATTTTCTTGTCAGATATTCAGGGTTTTCTCCCTTTATCATCATTATTTTCCTTCTGGTAGGCTTCTCTAACTGCCTCACAACTAATAAGAACTCCTAGAACGGCTGCCTAGCAGGCTAGCAGAACAGGGTCACTAGGACTCCCTTCTAAAACAGGTCTTCTGATGCTTGACAATGTCTTTACAGGAGGCAATAACTACTAAGACCTCCCTCAAACATATTGAACCTAAACCTGGGACTTCATTGTTGAGATTCAGCAATCACACTCACTAAACAACCTCTTTGTATGGAGCTTCAGGGCCAAGGACATGCAGGCTTACCTATCCCGTATGCACAGTGGTGCCTACTGCAATTTCCTACTTTCCTATAAAGCATTGTACTTGCTTCCTTTTCTTAATGCAATGATAGTACTCTTTTCTTTTCAGTGAAGTGTCAATGTCATTGTCCACATACACAAGATTGTGTTTATGAGTCCAAGTCTCAATCTTGGAACCTAATTCACTTGTGTAACAAATAGTGTCTTTGTCTTCTCCATCATGAGTCCACACTTCTCCTTCCATCCACCATAACTCACTACCATGTCCTAGATCCCGTATCTTTCACATGGTATCAGAGCACAGACGGGCATGGCACTACTCCTCCAACTCCAGTTCACTCTCATGTAGCTCAGTTTGAGCTCAGTCCAGCTCAGTCTAGGACCTCATCTCCTACTCTTTCTTCTCACTGCCCTGCTTGGCAGCCATAGCTGCACAACACATACCCTACTTTGATTACTTATATCTCCTCATAGAGACCATATCTCTTCACGATTCCTTCTGGGGGAATCTTCCCCAACACAAGGTCCTCCTCCTTGGCACCTCACACCTAAGCATTATACACCCTGGAGTTCAGCATTGTCAATCTTCTTTGCTTCTGCTTTGGGTGTCCTCCATAGCCAATAAGACCCAGCTCACTTGGAGCTTCTTGATCTTCCTCCACAGGCAGATTTTCAACACGATTTCTTCTGGAGAAATGTTCCTTGGCTCAGGGTGCTGCCTCTTGTCACTTTAAACACCAACATTGGTGATCTACAGCTTCAACATTGCAGAAATTCACCATTGCTGTCCAGATCTGCGCCGTGTCTATTTGAGCTCCCTGCGTGCACCGTGCTGTCCGCGATCTAGACGATTTCCATGGGGCTTTGATAGCCCTTGACATAAGCTTCCTAGACATATAATTTTTTTTGAAAATGATCAACTACAAGTCCTGCAATCTGAAAAAAACTAGGCCCCTGTCCCAGAAACCCTAATTCCACCATAGCCAAAATCTCTCAAGCTCTTTTTTTCTCTCATTTTCTCACTCCTAACACTTTACCAAGCTAAAGCTCACTCTAATCCATTGTCCCAGCATCAAATCAAGGAGGGGAAGGACCTGAGAAGATTGAAGAACGATCCCGAACAAGAAGAATCAAGCTCAACATCAACACTGACATAGTGTGTTTTCACACTATCACTACCTATGTCTCTTGACACATTGTAATATGCTCTTCCACTGATAAAATCTCAGAATTTTGGAGTTGATTTGCTGCTAATCTTGCAACCTCAACATGGGAAAAGACTCTTCAAATGCACGATTCAAAGGAGTCAGGTTTTACACTTGGCAAACCCGAATCAAGCTCATTTTGATGAAGAAGGGTCTTTGGGCCATCACAAATGGCAAAGAGAAGAAACCTCGAGATGCGGACCTTGCAGTTACTTGGCAGAAGAATGATGACAAGGCACAAGCCATCATCAAACTTGAATTGGGCGACAGCAACATCCATCATGTGGATGCCTGTGACACGTCCCATGACACTTGGGATAAATTGGATACCTTATTTGGTGCACAGTCAAACTCGTCTAAGTATGGTCTATTAATTGAATTTTTCCAACTTGATATGAAGCCTCATACATCCCTGGCATCCCATCTGAACTACATGGAAAGCTTGCTTACTCAACTTGCAGGAATAAAGCTAAAAATGGATGAAGATGTTTGTATTGGTGTCTTGTTAAAAAGTTTGCCTCCTGCTTATGATAATGTATCAACCACTCTAACCAACATGCCTGATCCTCAACTTGTTGATATTAAAGCCTCTCTGCTAGAGGAAGAAAAGAAACTCAAAAGCAAAGAAGAGCCTAGCACTTCAAAGGATGAACAAATGTTATATGTAAACAACAGATACAAAGGCAAAAAGGAACCGCTCTTCTGTGACTTTTGCAAAAGGATCGGACACACTGAGAAGTTCTGTCATGCTAGGAAGAGGTCCCAAAAGGCCTATCTTGCTGTGAAAGAAGAACAAGACCATGGACCAAAAGATGAAGATGAAGATGAACATCACCAGGATCGGAAGGACAAGTCTCATCAGTCCTTCTACTCTCATTACTCTGATAGACTATTTTAAAAGCCTTATATTTCCTTGCCCTAATGCTTCCTGCCATAAGCTTTGTAAACTCCTTATGTAACTTGGCATTACAGTCCCTGTACACTTTGTGAGGCCCCTGTTACAGCCTCTGGATGTCCATCATGTTTTGGTGCCCACACTTAGCCTTTTCTGCGCGACAGCCTCTGGTGTCTACCATGTTTGTGGTGTGCCCACACTTTGCAGGTGGTTCTCATTACAGCCTCTACACACTTTGTGCCTTTCTAGTTGTGATTGAGAAGGGGTGTTAAGATTCAGCAATCACACTCACTAAACAGCCTCTTTGTATGGAGCTTCAGGGCCAAGGACATGCAGGCTTACCTATCCCATATGCACAGTGGTGCCTACTGCAATTTCCTACTTTCCTATAAAGCATTGTACTTGCTTCCTTTTCTTAATGCAATGATAGTACTCTTTTCTTTTTAGTGAAGTGTCAATGTCATTGTCCACATACACAAGATTGTGTTTATGAGTCCAAGTCTCAATCTTGGAACCTAATTCACTTGTGTAACAAATAGTGTCTTTGTCTTCTCCATCATGAGTCCACACTTCTCCTTCCATCCACCATAACTCATTGCCATGTCCTAGATCCCGCATCTTTCACATTCATGCCTTGGATGCCGGTCCCCAACAAGAAACGAAAAACCCCTTATCAAGTACACAACCACATATATCATAAAAACCACAGTACTCATAAAGGATAGATATCACCTGGATAGGGCCACAAGAAGCGTCGATGCAACAAAAGGCTCCTTCCAGCTCCACGGAATCTGTCAAGCACATGACTCAAACAAGAAACCATTAACCACACCTGTACAAAATAGACAATGGGCCCTCTTGGCCTAATGAAATAAAACACTTCACTACAAAACTGAACGGCCCTCTTGGCCTAACGAAATCAAACAGTAAAACCTTGCAACACTGGCCCTCTTGGCCTAATGAAATCAAATAGAATAACACCTACACATCCTTCCCTGGAATGATCCAGATATATAATAATAGGCTCCCTCCCAAGGAGAAAAAATAGGCTCGTAGCCCTAAACTAAGTGCATAAGGTTATGACCCATCCCTCCTGCATAGATAGCAAGAGGCGTACGCATAATATGTTGTCTAATCAACCTATGGGTCCCAGATAATAATGGTAGATTGGTCTCGGCTACTCTTTGCATCACCCATATCAACCATCGTCTGCCATATATTGCATGTTCTGATAACATCCCCCACAAGCAACCGGGTCCTGTTTCATCATTGATCACAATATCCAAACTAGGACCACAATTAAAGAAGAGGTCTTCCTCATAAGCAAGATTTGCTAATGAATCCGCAAACTGATTCCAGTAACGTGGAATCAGCTGAAAAGACACTCTCTCAATGCTCCTCAAGTAGGGTCATCGTAGTCCAATGATACATACAAAGAATGGGATTTCTCACTGTGTATGTCCCATCTAGTTGATTCAGGATCAACTAGGAATCCCCTTTTACTAACAATCGATGAATACCACCTTGTTTGGCAATATGCAGTCCCATAATCAAGGCTTTATACTCCACCATATTGTTAGTGAATCCTACCCCGAGATAAGCAGCTAACTTCATCGTAACTCTACGTCGGGGGTCTCGGATTACTACTCCAACACTTCCTTTTCTATTAGGGCCCTTGGACGCTCCGTCAAAATATAATGTATACATCCACAATGGGTTTACACAGCCTACCATCATGAACTCCTCTATTCGTAGTTATGATAGTCAAAGTTTAGCATGTTGAGAGGATGAACTGATGGCTCCATCCCACCTTCTTCATTGAACTCAACAGGGATACTCGTCAACAGTCGTAAACAGTGATGGCAGAAGACTTTGATCTCCCACACAAAAGTGCCGTCCTCTTGCTCAATCACTTTATATCCTTTGCTCCACCAGATGAGTTTCCCCTGATGGCATCTTTGCTCCAGATATGGGTGCTTCAAATATGGGATTAACCGACCCATCAACCAACTTTAAACTCTTCTGCAGGTCTCAAATCATTCCTACCATGGACCTGCAATGCATTTTCCTTGTATTAGCATACTTAGAAGTAGTAAGGTTTAATCTTATTAAGATTAACCTTATTCTTAAACTCTACTCCCCGTAGATCAGTTAATAGGGCTGTAGACTTATTCTTCCCTAACCTAACGATTTTGTAGGGCCCATCCCATTTAGGCTCCAATTTTCATGGGAAAATCTCCCTATGCGCATCATAATACAAAACCAGTTGTCCTTTCTTAAAGGTATACTACTTCGCTTTTAGGTCATGCAACTGTTTCATGCGACGTTTAGCCACCTCCTGATGTAATAGACTTTGCAACTTAATTTCATCGAGGTGAGCTAAGGTCGTAAATCGCTCTAATAGGGCGTACTCATTACCCAAAGAATGGTTTATTGCGAATCTAATGGTCGGTAACTCAATTTCTAAGGGTAAAACACACTCTTCACCATAAACTAGTTTGAACGGTGTGTGGCCAATGGCTCGCTTGAACGTGGTATTATATGCCCATACTGCCACATATAGCTTCTTATCCCAGTCGCGTTTCTTTTCAGATACGACTTTCGATAGGATACCCACAAGCTGCTTGTTGGTACTTTCAACCTGCCCATTCGCCTGCGGATTATAAGGAGTCGTTTTGTTGTGCTTGATCTGCCAAGCCTCTGTCAAGCTTTTGATCACCTTATTCAGGAAATGGGTTCCACGGTCCGACACTAATTCTTTAGGCGGACCAAAACGGTATATTATGTGCTCTAAAAGGAAACTAGCAGTTTCTTTAGCATCATCTTTCCTTGTTGCACGTGCTTCTGACCACTTTGTGAGGTAGTCCGTTGCTACAATAATATACCTCTTTTGCGCAGTTGACGACGGAGTAATAGGACCCACAAAGTCTATTCCCCACTTCTCAAATGGAAGTATCGCGATAATAGGGGTGAGTGGTCTTTTCCTATTCTCTCGACTATTATGACATTGACAAATATTGCATCTCTTAACATACGCAAACGCATCTTGGAAGATGGCAGGCCACCAGTAACCTGCTCTTAAAGCCTTTTGTGCTATAAGCCGTCCAGCAAAATGACCTCCGCAAGTGGAATCATGGCACTCTTCCAAAATGAATGGCACCTCGTCAGGCATCATACACCGGTGATAGATGTCATCAACCCCTTGCCGATATAATGTACGTGCGATCAAGGCAAACTTTAATGCTTGCTGCTTAATTTTCCTTCTCTCAGCTTTAGATAGTTCGGATCCAGCCTCTCCTGTCGATAAATAATGCGTTATTGCAGCATACCAGGAGGGAATAGACGCCATATCTATCTTAAATAACGACTCCATGTCACTACCTTCAGCCACAGATTCTTTCAGCTCCCCAAAGTCCACAAGACATTCCACGATGCCTTGCAACCTTGGTGGCTTACTCCTGATTTCAT
Organism: Lygodium microphyllum; assembly: GCF_053477565.2. Classification (NCBI taxonomy): domain Eukaryota; kingdom Viridiplantae; phylum Streptophyta; class Polypodiopsida; order Schizaeales; family Lygodiaceae; genus Lygodium; species Lygodium microphyllum. The sequence continues at coordinate 6,774,888 of NC_141163.1, read as the reverse complement.
AATCAAACTCCTGCAAAGTGATTAACCACTTCGCTAGACAATCCGGCGGCTGCAGCTTATTCATCAATAATCGAAGCCCCTCCGCCTTCGTATAAAGCACAACTTTCTCATAGAGAATATAATGCTTGAATTTCTTGGTCCCAAAGACCATCGCCAGACACAATTTTTCCATGTAGGTATAATTGATCTCTGAAATGCCCAATTTTCGACTAGCAAAGGCTATCGGATGATAACACTTTTCTTCCCAAATTTGGGCTAAACAGTAGTAGCTGATATTGTGCATGGTGGCTGCTGAAAATATATAGAACACCTCATCTCTTTTAGGTGCTTTTAAAATGGGAGCTTTTACTAGCTCTTGCTTCACATCCTCGAATGCTACCTTACAAGGGTCACCCCATACAAACAAACAGCTAAAGGATAATAAATTCGTGTGCGGCAACGTTCTTTCTGCCAAGGCATTTATGAATCTACGGTAATAACCAACTGAAGACAGAAAGCTATGAACTTCTTTCAGAGTGCGTGGTGGACCCATGGCAACTATGACTTTGACCTTCTCGGGATCTGTCACAATTCCTACCGAACTGACCACATGGCCCAGCAATAGCCCATAAGATACACCAAAAACACACTTCCGTGGGTTTAGAGCGATACAAAATTGTCTGCAGCGCTCAAAGAATTTTCTTAAAATGATCAACTGCCTTTCTCTCACGGTGGCGGCCCCTAAGTCATCAATAAACACCTTCAACTCTTCAGGGGATATGTCACCGAACGTCTTATTTGCTGTTCGTTGCCACGAACCAGGCGCATTGCATAAACCAAAGGCCATCACATGGTACGCAAAAGTACCAAAGACAGTAATAAAAGTTATTTTCAACTTGTCCTCTTCTACAATTGCCGTCTGGTTATGTCCTGCAAAGCAATCCATAAATGAATATATCTCCCTACCCACTAATTGATCCAAAATCTGGTCAATGAATGGCAACGGGTAGTAATTCCTAACTTTCTGCTTATTCAGCTCTCTAAAATCTACACATAATCAGATTTGATTATTTTTCTTCTTCCTGATCACAACTGGCGAACACCATTCAGTGTGTTGCACCGAAAAAATCAAACCCGCTTTCCGAAGCTTCTGTAACTCCTCAAACAGCCTGTCCCTGAGTTCAAAAGGCATACGCCTTACTTTCTGACACACAGGACGACTGCCCTCTTTTATAGGAATAGTATGAACAGCCAGGCTGGGAGGAATACCCCTCGGCTCATCATAACTCCAGGCAAAGATATCACGGGATTCTTGAATTAGGGACACATAGTCCTCCCTTTCTGCTGAACTGAGCATAGAACCTAATTTAATTGGCCGCGAATCATTTGGCGTGCCAAGGTTTAGCTCAATAACATCTGCATCTCTTATATGATCTTGGGCCTCTATCGGCTCATTCAAAGTGATTTGATAGATGTCTTCCCTGGTGGATCCCTCTTTGGACTCATCACTTGATGATGTCTCACTGACAGATAAATCCTCTAATGTCTCCAATTCTGTAGAAGATAGAGGAGCTCTCTCACTCTGTGGAGACTCAGGATAAGCATCAATCACCACGCGCTGAGCACCTCTACCGAATATCAGTCAACCGGCGGGTATATCCACTTGGCAGTCCGCTTGCAAGATCCAAGGTCGTCCAAGTAATACTTGGTAACTTGGACGCCCTGCAAAACGAATCACCCTAAAGTCCAACATGCATTCTACATTTGCAACAGTGACATGGACCTTAGTAATGCAACCTTCCGGCTGTCTCAAACTATCATCTGCCATTCTGAGAATTGTGGAGGTATCTTTCTGGATCGCAAGACCCAACCTTTCCATCAGTTCACAACACATAATGTTAACAGATGATCTCATGTCGACAATGGCATAATCTACTAATATCCCATCGACATAGGCTGCAACCCTTGGGCAATGCTTCTCAGCATGCTCGAACCAGTCATCACCAACTCGTGCAACACCCAAAGGTTCCACGATATACTCGGTACGCATGATCTTTCTAAATTCCTTACGTACTCCTAGGGAAAGATTAATAAGCTGTAAAAGATTCACATTAGGCTTGACTTCACAAAAAGAGCTCGCCAAATCGAATTCATGATAGTTCGATAGAGTTCGCTTTTCACGCCAAACCATCCGCTCTTTAGGTCGCTTGAACCGGCTTTATTGCCTCTTTTTTAACTTTCACCTTCTTCCTCGGTGGTTCCTTATCCTTCTTAACATTGGCTTTACTCTCCACCGGCTTCAGAGGTCCCCCTTCCATGGCAGGATCTAGAACTTGCATTCCTTTGTCGCCCTGTTTAGGGTTTTCGTCAACAGGCTTATCCTTGTCGGCCTCTCTACCCTTTTGACCTCTTGTAAGGACAGCTCACAGATTAGAGGTTTCAGCGTCATTAACGCGCACAGCCTCAATCAAACTAACCCCACTACCACTAGGCAGCTCCTCCACTGTAGGCTTTGGTCGTTGGAGTATTTGTTTAGGCCCGTCTTCTGGCTGGGAATCATTTCCTTGCGCACGATGATTAACAGGAATTGGTTGCCGACTGCCTCGCTGGAGGGAACTAATCTTACTCCAGCAATGGCTGCTAAATGGCCAGATTTCCCACAAATGTCGCACTTGACATTTGGGCAATTTCGTGGATAATGTTGACCACCATACCATTTGCAGCTAAACCTCGAAGGTGCACCCTCATCTGGGTATCTACTTCCTATCAAATTTTGTTGTTTTTTAAGGAAGTTGACATCAACGGCTATTTGTCGATACTACTTCGTAATCATGTCAGTATAATGCTTCATCATGTCCTTAACCTCGCCAAGAACATTGGAAGCACTCGACTCGTAGCCTTGATCATTACCCTGTCGTTCCGTCAGGCTAACAATTCGATTAGGCACTGGTTGTTGAACCACAGGCATGGTATTAGGATTAACCGCCTGGCTTCCACCATTTGGAGCCATTTGACTGCTCGTAGGCATCAACATGCTAGGGGGAGCTGGTAATAAAGGCACATTCTGCATCATGTTTCCTCTCCCATTAGGATTAGCCATCGCTATCCCTTGACTACCACTGCCATTGTCCGTCGCCATATTGTTTCCCAATGCTAGACCTATATTCGAATTGCCTCAAGAGGCATAGGCTGCTTGTAGTCGGGATTCCACTTCTTGTGCTCTTGTAATGGCAGTATCTATATCTCCCAAAGGGACACTACTCAACTGCAACTGAATATTAAAGTCCAAACCATGTAGGAAATATTGCAATTGGGCAGCTGCGAGGATAGGAATAGAGGTGTCCAACTTATGGAAAACCTCTTTTATTTTCTTCGTGTAAGCACGAATATCCTCGTGTGGTTCTTGGCGGGTCACGTTGAGTACACGCAACCAATATTGCCTACCCCTTTCAGGGGCAAACTCCCTTCGAAAAGCTCCATAAAATGAATCAATATTCAATATGGTTCCGGCTTCTAAACCATGATACCATATGGCAGATCTTCCTTTGAGAGTCATGTTGAAGAACATCATTAAATGTCCTTCTTCTTGGATGCGACATTTAAACATCAGCTTTTGAAACTCCCTGATGTGGAGTTCAGCATCTTCCTCAACTAGCCCATTAAAAATGGGTAGCGGGTAGCCTAGAGACGGCAAATCCGTCGTTCTTGCAGGAATTGCAATAGGCTGCGCCATGACGAGAATTGGATTTGCACTAGAAATAGGGGACGGTGGGGTTACACCTCCTACACTTGATGTAGACTGGCTTATGGAAGAAAAGGGAGCACTAGAGCTTCCACCTTCTCCTAACTTACTGCTTGTGGGACCAAGACCACTAGATCCACTCCCTTGTAAGGGTTCAGCACCGCTACGCTTAGGGGAGTATCTCCTAAGAATTTTAGCACATCGCCTAGCTCTCTCATCTCTCTCTTGCTTTTGGATTTCTGCTAGACGATGCTTATCGATGAATAACGGATCAATCTCAGTATCCTTCGGCATAAACTGCTAACTGGTCCCTAGACAACCAGGATTCGAGGACCACCACTTCTAAGCGGCTCCCGGCAGACGCACCACTGATGGGACCTAAAATAGGTCAGCACTGGCTCATGCACTAGCCGGACCTCTATCATGCGCTCAACAACCCCACGGCCTCACGGCTAGGAGCGTGGATGACACATACATCATCTTCCTAAACATCTTGCATTTGTATCACGTCTTGTAGTCCAACTCTAACCCAATTAATACTCCTTAGAGGGAGTCCCAACACATTGCCAAATAGCACGAAGTACAAACATAGGAGGTCCTCCAACGACTGACTGCCGCTACCTCACTGCGACTCTCCTACATCTTGGGGATTGGCCCCTCGATGCGTCGCTAAACATATATATAACATAGGAACACAAAATCCTCTCTTTTATGATTCGCGTATTTCCATGAGATATACAATGCTTCCTCACTTTCTTTCCCTTAGACCCAATGCTTGGCCTACAGCTTGGGCAACCTTACTCACTCAACGTTGGTCATGTTCCTCTAGAAAGCAATTGCCATGCATCCAAGAGGTATTGTCTGATACATTTTAAATTTCATGCTTCATGCAAATTGTGAATGTCCACGTGCTCAAACAATTAAGAAAATCAGCATTGGTGCACATGTGGAAAACATTTCTTTCAATGATTTTGACTATCGCTCGTATGCGGTGTCGCATGAACCTAGCACCGAGGAACCCTCGTGCTACTAGGTCCTTAATCTTTAATTATCGACCAACCTAAATGGTATGCATAAAAACCAGCAAGATTTTCATCATTCCATTCAGCATTTAAACACTTTTCATACACTCTATCCCCTCACCCGTTTAGGTTGTGCATGGTGCATAGGTTTAGGATTCATTTTCCACATTTTTATTGTATAAAAAACCATAAAACTCACTAAAACATAAAGGTAGGGCTGAACTGAGGCTAAACCTCATACTTCAAACCCCCCATACATCCACAAACATGAATCTTATTTTTCCTTAATCTTCAGCACTCAAAATTCATTCTTTCCCTTTTTTTTTCCATTTTTCCTATTTTTCTTGTATTTTTTTTCAATATTAAATGACTGAAAATTCAAAATGAGTTGTGGGATGTGGCCCTTAGGTTCATTTGCAACAAAAAGACAAATTTAGTTGGTGTGTCTTATTATATTTTCCATTTATATCTCAAAAACACCCAATTTTCCCATATTTCGCTTATTTACGGGTTTTACACTACTAATTTCATCCACAACACTTATGATTTTCTAATTTTCTGATCATAAACAGTTGAAAGACATTGCAAAAAACATTTTAATGCATAATCATCCCATGGGAACAAGTATCCATGAAGCAAATTGCATAAAACATCAATTTCCTTTGTAAAAATGAGATTACCGTTCTTTGCGGGTTGCGGGTTTTTATTTGCCATATCTCGGGACTCATTTCCAGCCACCATTAATGCTCATGACAGTCCACAATCAGCAATCTTCAATCTTCTTACACCATGGAGCAATCCGGTCTTCCTTGGACAAGCATCCATCATCCATTCTTCTTCTTCTTCACCACATGAATTTGCCTTTAGGGGAGAGATAGGGAGGAGAAAGAAAGACTGAAATCAGAATTCTTCATAGAGACCGCCATTGGAGGAGCGAAGCACGGCGATAAGACCAGCAAGCAGGGGGGATTCAAGCCCCATGATCAATTGGGGGGGTTGTTTGCAGCAGCCATGATGCCTCCTCCATCCAAGAAGCGCAAAAATCGGGCGTCATCTTTCTCCACGTTTTCTCCACGTTTTTTCACTCATATGCATGAAAAGTTTCATGCTACATTTAAATTTTGGCCTCGCAAGGGTCACTTGCCCATTTTGGCCAAATTTTGTCCACCTCTTCGCATCTTGACCGGTTTCTTGGCCATTTCTCCGACTGGACTCAGAATTGAGCTTTGAAAAATCCTAGGCGTCCGGCTTGGCATCCCACATTGGCCGATAACTCGTGTCAACCCACACGACTGTCTGAAAAATTATGAAAAATCAACAAGTGTCGCTCGGGCGCCTTTAAAGCACTTTGGCGCTTAAAATCGTCCTAGATCGAGCCGCCGCCTTCAACGTTGAATATTTTTCTCTTGATATTCCTAATTTTTAGCTATTTTTAAGCACTTCTCGGCACCAAAATTCCGCTCTCATGTATCGTTGCAAGTAAGTTGTCTTTTGATCCCATACTCTGCAAGATATCTATCAAACTCCCATGAGACATATTCTCTGCATCCATTTGACCTAAAACAAGAAATATAGTAGCCCAACTCATTTTCAGCATGCTTCTTGAGATCTCTAAATGTAGCAAACACTTCATCTTTATGTTTTAATATGTACAACCAAGTGTACCTCTTGAAATCATCAATGAAAGATACATGGTAACAAGCACCACCAAATGAAGCATTATGCGACGGACCCCAAACATCAGAGTGCACTAATTGCAAATGTCTCGAAATATTCTTGACATGCTTCATAAAGGGAAACCTTGCCTGCTTTCCAAATTGACATACGACATACATGGCCAAAGTCATTATACTTGAATTCGGGCAATCCAAGTACCACTTCCTTCTATTGCATATATTTTAGCTTTTGAACATTAACATGGCCAATCCTCTTATGCCAAATCTCAATATCCCGTATAGCACCCTCATCATGTGCAAACATGGCTACCTTAAGTTCTAGAATGGGTGCATCCAAGGTAAACATCCTGCCATCTCATCTGCCTCTAGCAATTAATTTGTAGCCATTACCGTATTCTTCAATAAAGCATCCATCTTTGTTAAACCTCACTTGCAGATTCTGTTCTACTGACAAAAGATTCTTTGTGATTGACGATACATGCAGTACATCATGTAGGCTCTTTTTCTTGCCATCAGACATCATCAACGGAACAACTCCTATGTGTTGAATATCATGATGGGTGTCATCCCTAGTACACACATAACCATGTGAACCTACAACCAACTCATTGAACCACTTTCCGTGGGGTATCATATGGTTAGAAGCCCCGGAGTCAATGTACCATCTCTCATCTCTGCTCTCTGCCTAGGTGCATTCTTAGACACATGCTACATGGCAAACAATCTGTCACCTTGATCATCATGAGCACCACTAGATGATGCATAATTCACATGTCTTTATTTAGCTTTCATGTCTGCTTATTTCTTATGAAAATCCTTGGCAATATACCCATATTTGCAGCAGTAATGACAGTATTTATCCTTGTTGGATTGATTGTTTGACTGTCGTGATCCACCACCTCTACCACGGGGTGATCTCCCCATGCCTCTAAAGCTGCCAGGCCTTGTGTACTCGTGCCATGCCAATTACTCTGTTGTTGTTGTCCATAGGTGTTTCGAGTGTCTGCATGACCTCGAAAAGAGCCATGGCCTCTGTTGTCTCTACCGTCTTTGCCACATTGGCTAGAATAAAGGACAATGTCTTTGCTTTGAGACGAGCTAGAACTTGTGTTCAGCCCAAGCTTCACTTCTTCATGCAACATGAAGGCAAGCAACTCATCCCAATCAGGGGGCTCAACTCTAATAGAAATAGAAGTGCCAAATGCTTTGTAATCTTTGCCAATTCCATTTAGAGTGACTGCTATCATATCATCTTCAGACACTGCAGATCCAATAGTGGCAAGCTAGTTTGCTATGGTCTTAATATCCATCCTATAGGCCTGGATGCTTTTTCCATTCCGAGACATGTTGTTAAATTATTGTTGTAATGGTATCTTCTTGGAATGTGTTACATTTCCATAATTCTTCATGAGTATGTTCGAAGCATCCTTCGGGGAATCACATACTGTAATATGTATTTCCATAGCATTAGATATACATAAGGAAAACCAATGTAGCACTTTGCATGCTCTCTCTGTCCATGCTTTACGAGCTATTCTCCGATCATGTGTCTGTTGTTTAGGCAATTCAAGTTCAGCTTCATCACCAGTGCATAGATCCCAATAACCTCTGCCGACTAAGAAAGTATTCATACGAAACTTCCACAATGAAAAATTCTTGTTGTCTATCTTTTCACCAACAATCTGTGTAATGTTATCAGTGCCTGTGCATTTTCCATGTTGCAACAGACTATATCTAATCAATTCCTGACTTCTTGCAAGCCAATGAGCCCAACTAACTAATTGCAATCTTGATTGTTTATGACAGTTTTTTGCAACAAGTTCATTGCTAAAAATAGGGTATTTCAGTCCATTAACATCTCATAACCATCCACTAACATGTGGCCCCACCTGTAGGTACATCAACCACCACATAAACTATGTAGTTGCTTCAACTCTGTCTCATGAAACCTTATGCCAAATTACATACATGCATTCTAAAATCTATAAGCTATCAATGACCAGTAGCTATTTCAAAGCTAAAATTAAGAAATATACATGTCATACGTGCTCCAAAAATTCATAGACATCTGCTAGTACATGTAGCAGTCCAAATATGACCATATGGGCACAAATCAATGCATAACCAGCAAGTACAAGTGTCAAGACTCCTGTTCATAGGTTGCAGTCAAAAAATGTTCATCAAAACACAAGGTATCTTAGTCCAAAACCTCCTCAAGACATCATGTACATATGCCACCATACATGAGAATCAATGCATAAACCTGTCAGCTCCCAACAGTGTCCCATCTTCAAGAGCCAGTGTTATACAATGCATTTATTGCTCATAGCCATCCAAGTCCATGTCAATACATTTTTTTCAGTCCAAAACATTTGCATTCAATTCCCTTCTTGATCCACAAGACATTTGCAAGCCATATACCAAGTCATACAGTAGACATAAGGTAACCAAAGTCATCTAATGTTCCAAGACCATCAAGTGTTTACTGCCCACAAATTTTGACAATTTTCTAGCCAGTAAAAAAAAACTCTTAGATCTGAGTATTTTGACTAAAGATTCCAACTCATAAGTATTACAACCAATACATATGTCTATATGAGCATATTTGTGCTTTAATGAATCCTTCCAAGAATGTCAAAAGGCTCCGGGTTCTTTCCAATGCCAAGTAAGTGATATATAATGTTTGTGTACAGTAGTTCAGGCTATATTTTAGATCTGTAATTCCCTGTTATAGCTTATGGATGAGCTCCCACAAAGGCAATAACATCCTACAATCTTCAAGCACCTTTCCAAGGGTATAGGCAAGCATTTAACCACTCAATAACCACTTTATATGATGTCTTTGCAATAAATGAAGGTCAACTTGACATAGGCGCATATCACATAGTCTGGGCAGAATGGATCTCCAACAAATTAGCAGCCCATGGTACTCATTAGCCACTTATACATCCTCAATGGAGCCTTAGCACACTCCCAGACAAGCCACAGACAATGCTTGTGCAATGGCAAACTCAATGTCTCAATGCATACCTCTCAAGAAACAATGGCAGGCTATTTCTCTTCTCGGATACCCTAGCCTTAAAGCTCTTCAGGTCTTCTTCATAGCCTCTTGCTCCAGAGAGCCCACCTAGCATGGTTCTGATACCATATTGGAAGAGAGGGAGAGACAAAGAGTGGAGCAGAACCATGAGCCTTCAGCTCATCTTCATTATCTTCTCATTATTCATTCACCTAGTTACACACTAAAAGAGAGAGTTACACTAGGTTTGACTAACCATAATCTAGCAATGGTTAGGTCAAGTCTACCGACTTATTCAATGACGCACACATGTACAGATGTATTTAGCTAATGTCGATAAGTCACACAGACATAACAAGAGACGGGGTGGAGCTTGATTTCAAACAACTAAATCATGTCATTGAGGGCTTCTTAGTTGAGCATGCTACAATTTGGGTGCTTGATGCTATGCACCATAAGCAAGCCTACGTTATTTTGTAGCTAGAGCTAGGGGTAAAGGATATTCTCTTGACTCATCTCTACATGTTTAGCATGGTCATACTAGTTAATGTATCTCACATGATACTATTATGGAGGTGGTATTGCAGATTTTGTCAACTCTAATAAATAATAAGATATTTTTGGGTGCTGGAGATTGTGAACCTTAGACAAGTCTAGGTTATCTTCTAGCCATAACAAGGGGTAAATGATATTCTCTTGGCTTGGCTTTGCATGTGTGGCATGCTCACACTAGTTGATGTATCTCTCATGATGCTATGGTTGAGGTGGTATTGCAAATTTTTTCAACTCCATTCATGTGCCACTTAGTCTTCAAGTCTCTTGCAAGTACATCAAGGTCAACTCCTTGCACAGATGAGACCCCTAAAGAGCTAGTGTTTGAGATCTATGAGTAGTATAGTCTAACTCCATTCATGTGCTAGTGAGTCTTCAAGTCTCTTGCAAGCCCCATCGTATCAATCGTGAAAAAAATAATAATCATGCTTGTATGCAAGCCTTCTACTTGAATCTAAAACTAGGGTCAAGCTCCCTTTTCTAGTATTAAACCTCTATTAAACTAGAGTCCATGTTTTGTAATCTAGAATTAAGCCAAAGTTAAAGTTCATGACAAATTTCCAATGTAAGAAATGCATCCCAATATATCCACAATTACTAAGCATTTTACATGCTTTGTTGTATTTGCTAATATCCCTATAGCCAAATAGAATTGTGGATGGATTGATCCAAGAGGACATGTCCATTGATGGTGGATTTACTTTGAGAAAAAAAGGGAAGTATAGCACGCCAACCCTTATGTCTCATTTTGGTCTCCTAAAATGACCCAATTCAGGGTTCTTTAATCTCCTAATTGGGTCAATGCATAACTTCTATCTATGCATTTTACAAAAGCTCTCAGCTAATTGAGATCACCCTACCTTATGATATGAAGATTCATTTTACTTCCTTCCATTTGGAGGGATTTGCACATACTTGGTGGAGATAGATTAAGAAGGAGAACATAATTGTAGAGAATTGGGATGCATTCAAGACACTTATGGCTGAGGTATTTGTCTCTCTTGAAAAAGAGAAATTGGCACAAAGGTGGTATGGATTAGAGCAAAGAGGCATAAGTATAAGAGAGTATACTAACCAATTCCTCAATCTTACCATGTATATAGAGAGCATTTGTGATGAAACTAAACTCTATAAATACATGTATGGTTTAAAGCCTTCCTTATCAGCTAATGTTATGGTGTAAAACCCTACCACTTTTTTCAAAACTATTGAGCTTGCGGAGTGTTATGGAAGGAAATATAGAAGGGAGTCCTCATTTTAGACTACTTATGGAAAACTAAGGACTATTTTCAAATAGGAACAAGTTGACAATGTTTATGGAGTGCCAACTTATCCATCATTCAATGCTTCAAGACCTCAAAGCAATTTTAGGGCAATAAACAATCCAAGAGTAGTTTTCAAACAAGGGGACATCAAGCCTAAATCTATTTCATCCAATATGAATCCAAAGTCTATTCCTATGGACCTCTACAAAGAAAGAAAGGAAAAATGCTTATGCTTCAAATGTGGGGAAAAGTATACAACTGCTCATGCCACAAAGTGTGTATACAAAAATGCAAAAGCCAAGGTTCATAGTATGTTAGTCTTTGAGGATTTTGAAGATGACATTGATGAGGCCAATGTAATTGTACCTACTGCTAGAAATAATGATCTTGAGGAAGAAATTGGGCAAGAATATTTTTATGATCTGGCCACTCTTTTCCTTTTGATCTAGGTGGGAATGCTCCTTTTGACCCAGGAGGAATTTATGTTGAGCCCTCTGCCACTAGTTGTTTCATTTTCATGGATGCTTGGACAGGTTCTAAGAGACCTAATAAACTTTGTATGAAGGGTAATATTCATGGGAAGGATGTTTTCATCTTGATAGATAGTGGTAGTACACACAATTTTGTGATTAATTCCATTATAGACAAGCTAAATTGCCTTCCCATTGACTTGCAGCAGTCCATAAGAGTTCCGATGACCAATGGTGAAGAAGAAATCAACACTCAAATATGCCCACAAGTTTCTTTACAGCTGGCTGAAAATTATGAAGCAAAAGTAAACCTAATAACTTAGGAAATAGGCCCCATAGATATTGTACTCGATTGTGATTGGTTGATGACATTAGGCAAAATCACTATGGATTTCTCATATTTGTATATGGAGTTTATGTTTGATGGAAAACTCATCCATTTACAAGGAATTCCTAGTAAATCATATTATCAGTTTATCACCATTCAACAACTCAAAAAAGGAGTACAAGATCTGCTCACAGATATTTGTCTTGCACTTGAATAAAGAGGTTGAAGATTAGTCCACAAATTCAGCAAGTCACCTAGCCTTGAAAGCTCTTCTTGAGGAGTACAAGGATTTGTTTGAGGTGCCTACTTCATTGCCTCCCAGGAGAGTAGTAGATCACCCCATTGATTTGAAGCCCAACTCAAAGCCATTTAATAAGCCACCCTACATATTGTCCAAGTTTGAGAGAGAAGAAGTAGCCAAGCAAATCAAGGAGCTTCTTAGAATGGGATTAATTAAACCTAGTTCTTCACCCTATGCATCTTTGATCTTGCTAGTTAAAAAGAAAGATGGATATTTCAGGATGTGTATTGACTATAAGGCTCTTAACAAGATCACAATGAAGAACAAGTACCCAATACCCAAGATTGATGATTTGTTTGATAAGATCAAGGGGGACTAGAATCTTTACGAAGATTGACTTGAGGTCAAGGTATCATTAGATCCGTATGCGAGAGGGTGATGAAATCAAGATCGCTTTAGGACCAGATCAAGGGCTCTACCATTTCCTAGAGATGCCATTTGGGCTTAAAAATGCTCCAACTACCTTCCAGAGTTTGATGAACAAGACTTTGCAGCCTTTTCTCTTTCAGTTTGTCCTGGTCTTCTTTCATGACATTTTGATTAATAGTAAGATCCTTTAGGACCATCTATCACACATGAGGAAGGTTTTTGATGTATTGAGAAATCACATATTCTTTACTAAGGAGAAGAAATGCTATTTCATGCAGGTTGAAGTGGAATACTTGGGACATATTGTCAGTGAAAAAGGGATCCAAGCTGACCTGAAGAAGGTGCAGTGTATTAAAGATTGGCCAAACCTACTACCACCACTTCACTTAGAGGATTTCTTGGTCTATCTTCATTTTACATCAATTCATCAAGCATTATGCGGCTATTGCAGCTCCTTTGACCGATAGGTTGAAGAAGAAAGATTTCTTTTGGGATGCTCTTGCACAAAGTAGCTTCAACCAGTTAAAGAAACTCCTTACTTCTGCTCCTATTCTACTATGTCCAGATTTTTCGAAGGAGTTTACCATACAGTGTGATGCCAGTGGGCTGAGGCATTGGAGGTATTTTGTTATAGGAGCATGGAGTGATTGCCTTTCAATGCCGCAAGCTTACAGATAAGGAAATGACTATGGATGTTTATGACCAAGAGATGTTGGCTAGCTTGCATGCAATAAAGAAATAGCACCATTATTTGTATGGCAGTTGCTTTAGAGTTCAAAGTGATCACAGGGTCCTTAAGTATTTTCTCACTCAGTCCAATCTTACTCCTTAGTAGCGTAGGTAGGTAGCTACACTGCAAATTTATGATTTTGACATCACTCATACGAGGGGCAAAGACAATGTAGTGGCTAATTCTCTTTCTCATATGTGGGCTTGCAAAGTTTCAACAATGATTGAGCCACACAATGACTGGATTGAAGAATTATAGGAGGCTTATCTTTTGGATGAAGAGCTTAGCCATATTTTCTAGAAATTATAACAAGGTCTCATGGAAGATAACTCACATTATCAGCTTCAAAATGGCCTAATCTGGTTAAATGGCAAGATTTCATTCCCTCTACTTCTTCTTTTACATGGAAAATTATGGAGGAGTTGCATTCTTTGCCTTTAGCTGGGCACCTTGGAGTTTTCAAAACCTATGATAAGATAAGTAAAAGCTTCTATTGGAAAGGACCGTGGAAAGATGTCAAAGATTTCATCATGAAGTGCATGCCTTGTTAGTAGAATAAGGACAACACCCATAAGCCATGTGGTTTGTTGTAGCCATTACCCATTCCTATAGGAAAATGGAAGCATATTACTATGGACTTCATTACTAGCTTGCCTACTACCCAAAATGGATGGAATAGTATATATGTGGTGGTGGATAGACTCATCAAGGCTGCCCATTTCATTCCAACAAGACCCAGTTTACTGGTTCTCAAGTGGCTAGTCAATTTATAGAGCAAATTTTTAGATTACATGGATTACCATATGTGATTGTTCATGATAGAGATTCAAAGTCCACGAGTAACTTTTGGCAGGCAGTATTCAGATCCACGAGCACTAAATTGGCTCCCTCTATGGCCTATCATCCACAATCTAATGTGGATAGATTGAAAGGGTAAATAAGTGGTTGAAGACTTATTTTCACCATTTCTGTTATGATGTCCAAAATTCATGAGATTCTTAGTTACACTTGGCTGAGTTTGCCTACAATAACTCCACTCATGTTAGCATTGGAGTTTCACCCTTTGAGAGGCTATGTATGGTTATAAGGCGCCCTTACTCACAGTCATCTTTAATGAAAGAATCAATCCTCATGGGAAAGAAGAGTTGGAAAGAATGCAAACCCTTCTTCAGCAGTGTAAGATGAATCTTAGGAAAGCTTAAGACCAAATGAAGATGTATGAAAATGAGAAGGGGCGACCTTTAGAGTTTCAAGAAGGAGAATTGGTTTTGTTGAAGGTGCCCAAGTCTTGGTATTCTACTTTGAAAGATGGAATCAATAACACTCATAGATTTTATGGCCCCTACCAGATCCTAAAGCACATTGGAGACTTGGCCTATAGATTGGAGATACTCTCTTCTTAAGTTTCATAATGTATTCCATGTTAGTCAGCTCAAAGTTGATGAGTTGCCACCTATTGATGAAAAAGGTCTTATTTAGTACATCCCAAAGGCTGTCATAGGTCAGCGTGAGAAGAAGCTTCGATCTTGTTCTATCATTGAATATTTGATCAAATGGAGAGTTTTACCACCTAAGGAATCTTCTTGGAGGCTTGATTCTATATTAGATGAGTTTCCTTACCTACGGGACACATTGTTGGTTGAAGCTTAGTGACTATGGAGCCAGTTTTGGTGCAAATAGGGACCTGATAGCATATTGTTTTAGAATAGTTTTTATTCTGCCTAATTTTTAGAATTATGCCACCTACATAGGGTCAAAGTACTCTTCAAGAGCTACATTTTGACGTGTGGCACACTTCGTTTAGATACTTCTACCAAAAGTTATGGCAAGTTGGGTTCAGCAGGGTCTGTTTATACAACAAGCTGTCTACTTCATTTTGAGCTCATTAATTGAAGACTTTAAGGCTCCAAGTACTTTTGAAGAACTCTTGATCATGTATATAGCTGAGTCCTACTTCCATTCCTTCATTTCAGTCCATATGTCTTTTATCTTTCATTCATTTTCCCATTTGTAAAGTTGAAAATAGAGTAGTACTCTATTCTATCCATCCTTTTCCAATCTTTGTAAGTTTGTTTTTGAGGGAAAAAACCCTTAGGATGGGATGGATTGTAAGAAGTTGGGAAGAATATGGATTTAGTGTATAAATAATAGTGATACCATATCACACTAATGTAGGTATAAAAGGAGGGGACATGTAATTTTTCTCATCTTTTGACACATTAATACATTACTGTCCTTCTCCTCATTACCGTGGCCTCAACTTCAATGGCTTCTTCCTCTTTTCTTTATTTCTCTCTCCTCGTCACTCTCTTTCTCTCACTTCTATGCTTCTTTATCTCTCTCTTCTACACTCTTCTCTCTCCTCTTTCTCTCTCTCTAATTCACTTGTTGACACAAGCAATCAACCTATCATAACTAGCTAGGAATACATTCTTTTTCTATAACATCAATCCAAACAATCACTTTGAGTATTCCCTTTGAATCAATTGCCTTTTCTTGGTTATGAAGTCCATATCTTCCCAAAACAATAAGCCTTACCTTAAAAAGACCAATTCACCATACGAAAAAATGTCATTGAATACTTAATAAGAAGATACAATCCACAACTTAGAGTGTAATTATATAAAGTTCTTCATCAAGCGAATCATGCAATTTAAGCAAAGCGTGCTATTGATTATATTAGTTTAATCTTTACTTTCACAAAATTTTAACTTATCTTTAGCTACTAGATCACTTATCCCTCTAAGCATTGCTTAGGTGAAAGGAAGTTGAACTCTATAAAAGGCACTTGGAAGGATTGCGATGCATGTGGAATAGATATTAAAATTGCAATAACATGCTTTAAGTCTGACATACTTCTCTTGGGTGCTATGCTTGTCCTTCTCCCTAGGCTTTGACTTTACATACTTTGGTTGTCAACTCCTTAAGCTGAAACTTTGACGGCCTTTACTAGATCCATTAATCCTTGGGCGTGATAACAAAAGGTTGTTGGGGATGGGGTTGTCATAGGAGGTCTTCCTTACCTCTTGTGATGATGGTACTGAGGATTGGGCTTTGTGAAGCCTTTAACTCCCTCTCCCTCTCCCCTCTCTCCTCTCTATCTCTGGCTCTATTCCTCTCTATCTCTCTCTTCTTCTCTATTTCTACCCCTCTCTCTCTATGTCCCCCCTCTACCTCTCTCTCTCTCTCTCTCCCCCCTCTCTCTCTCTCTCTCTCTCTCTCTCTATATATATATATATATATATATATATATATATATATATATATATATATATATCCTCCCTCCCTCCCTCCCTCTCTCTCTCTCTCTCTCTCTCTCTCTCTCTCTCTCTCTCTCTCTCTCTCTCTCTCTCTCTCTCTCTCTCTCTCTCTCTCTCTCCCCCTCCCCCTCCCCCTCCCCCTCCCCCTCCCCCTCCCCCTCCCCCTCCCCCTCCCCCCCCTCTCTCTCTCTCTCTCTCTCTCGTTATGCTATTGGTGGCCAAAACTAACATTATATAGGTAATGATTCAAGCTCTTATAGCTTAGTAGGGGTAATAATAGCCCTCCCCCCTTGTAACAACAAATGTTCTCTCCCTCTTTCTCACCTATCACATCATCACTATGAGCTAGTGATGGCAGCATGATTGTAGTGGAGCATGACCTAGTAGCAACAACTCATTGATAAGGCAACGTGAGGAGGTAAGTCTTAAATTTAAAAAATTAAAGTTTTTAAAAACTTAGTTAATCCCCCACCAAAACCCCCATTCACATGTCGGGGGGTAGGGATATTACACCTATAGTGCGTAGGGAGCCATTTTCATAGTATCAAAATGGCTCCTTGCATACCATAGGGTTCAAGTGTGTATTACCATTTTGACCATCATATTCTTGTGCTCTTGTAGTCTTTTCCCAAATCCTTCATTTTGGATGTATCAAAGTTTGTTTTGATCCATTGCCAGATTTCTCACGAATCTCATTTGAAACTAGATTTTGCTCTAGGGGAGAATATGTATCCTCATAAGACTATGACTCTAAGGATTGAGATCCTAGTTGACACTATGATTTTCTAGATGTAAGATTCATTGGCTTTAGCATGCTTGACTTGAATAGATTTAGGCAATGGAAATTGTGCACCTAAAGCTAAACTAGGCTATTTTGCAAGCATAGCTAGAGGTAAAGGATATTATCTTGGCTTGCCTTTGCATGTCTAGCATGCTCACACTAGTTTCTCTCATGATAGTAGTCCAAAGGTGGTATTGCAGATTTTGTTTTGTTTGAAGATTTGAAATTGGTCAATTGTATGATTACCATAGAAAAACCCACATAGGACCAATCATAGGTGGTCCATATCATGGAGTTGGCTTTTGTGATCTTCGAGTATAACTTTATTCATGTGCTTTTAAGTCTTCAAGTCTCTTGCAAGTAAATAATGATGGATTCTTTGTATAGATCAGGCCTTGAGAATGAAATTTATCAATTAATATGTAATCAATCAAAGTCCAATACCACATTATTGTAATCATGAAACCAACTACAATCATGCTTGGAGGCTAGCCTTTTACTTGATTTCAAAACTAAGATAGAGTTTTAGTCTCTAGAATTAATTCAAACCTTAGGTTATTTTGCAACCAAAGCTAGAGATGAAGGATATTCTCTTAGCTTTTCTGTGCATGTGGCATGGTAACACTAGTTCATGTATTTCTCCACAAACTTTATAGATGGTGTTATTGCATATTTTCTTTCATTTGAAGAACTAGAATCAATGGCCAATTTAAAGAACCCACACTGAACTATATGGGGCGGTCCATATAATGGAGCTGTCTTTTGTGCCTAAGTGATCCACATTTATTCGTGTGCTCCCAGTCTTCAAGTCTCTTATAGAAGCCTTGAGAATAAGAGTTATCAACAATTTTTCCCTAATCAACCTTGATCCTTGGTCCCAAAATCTCTTCATAATTATCTTCAAAGCCCATTTCCTCAATGCTAGTCATGAAAACAGTAACAATTATGCTTGCATGCAAGCCTTCTACTTGAGTCCAAAATTAGGGTATAGCTCCCCTCTCTAGCATAAAGCTAAAGATAAAGTCCATACTGTACTATCTTTCATATATTATCTTTAAAATACTTATATGTATAGTTCTTGTATCCATTATTATAATGTTGTAATTTGCATGGTAAGTGCTCCATTGAACACTTCCAAATGAAAGAAAATGCCATCAATTTTGTCATCAAATGTATGTGGCACCCAAGCTCTATTTTGTTTAGTTAGCCATTTTGAGTACATTAGAATGGCTCCCTATGCATTGTCGGGTCAGGGTTAGTAGTACCCACATTAAAATATCATGATCATGTGCACTTCCTATTTGTAATTTCTCAATGATAATTGGTAAAATTTTTCCTCTTTTTGTGCAATGGTACTTGTTTAAGTTTTTCCTCCAATGTTACCAAATAACTATGCTTCTTCCAAAACCCTTGTGATTAGAAGATTAATCTTGTCTTTGTTTATGTATAAATTCTAAGTGAGAGCCCTCTATCTAATTTGGCATGTCCATCTCAGAACTTCTTATCATTATAGCTGTCTTGAGGGAACATACTATGGAGTGGTAGTTCTTATAATGGTAGCTACTATGCAATATATTCCTTCAACACCGATATATAAACTTCTCATGTATATACAATAGTTGGTATACTAGATACAATGGATATCCACGTTCTATAATCTAACATTATTGATCTATACAATTCATGTCTCTAAAGTAAAGTGGTATCTTGGATTTTTGGGATGGTAATTGAATGGGTATGGAGTGAGTGCATGACCACTTCTTGATGCAAGAAAGTGCATCTCAATATCCACAATTATCCAAGCACACATGGGTTATAATTTGCCATGGAAAGATGTTTGATTATTAATTGTATGCATTATAGTTTTTGATTAGAAGTATTTCCTCATGAAAACCTCATGATGTCCTTATGAAAACCTCATGATACCTACATTAGCTATATACCATATATAGTTTTCATATATCATCACTATAACTCTTGATGCTATACTTCTACCAACATCCATGGATGAGGGTAATAAATAAATGTCCTTAAAGAAACTTACATCTAACTTGAGAAATCCATTATAAAATCAAGACAATTAGTCTCAAGGTTTTATAGGTTCTCTAGCATTCAATGGTACACTTTGATGTCTCTAACTTAGTGGAAGTGCTAGTCCTTAGTAGAGTTATAGATCAATGTTTGCCGATGAATCAACTTATGTAATCTTGTGATTTTCTGCTCTAAATTTTTTGCCTTACCTTTCTAATGTTTCATTTCATTAATCATTGCTTCAAAATGAATACGATTAGTCTTTCTAGGCTTGAATGCTACATCAATCTTTCATGATATTTACCCAAATCCTATGAGAGATGAGATGAGTTGGAATGTGTCTCTATGCATTGTAGCTAGTTTTTGATAGCATTGTGCAATATTTTTAAAGTTCCATTTCTATTACTATGCTTATAGAGCCAAGAGTTCCATAGTCTTTACTATTGCATCATGCCACTTTCTTCTTGTTGCATCTACATAGAAAAAATGTTCCTCTTCTTACATGATAGAGGTCATAAGGCAAAGTTGGATTATTGAAATGCATTTTCTTTGTTTGCGGTATATATAAGCCTAGTATATATGATATTCTCTTTGAGAGGCTTAGATTCTCTTCAAGATATCCTTAAAATGGGTGTAGGGTTGACTCTTTAGTAGCATCTTTCTTAGCACTAGGGGAGTTTTGAGGTCTTGAAAATGCATGTAAGAGATCTTAGACTGAGAAAATATTTTAGGAAAAAAATCATTTTGTGATTATTCAAAAATTTACACTTTGATAAATAAACATATCTAAAATCCTTAAGAAGTTATTGTCATATCTCATGACTTGCATCAAACCTAAAAATCAAGGGAAGTTATTGTCATATCTCATGGCTTGCATCAAACCTAGAAATCTAGGCCACCATAAAAATGACAATGATTGACTTAATGAAGATCCTACCTGCTCTTAATAAAAGTAAAATTGATAATTCAATTGAAAAAGTTAAAATATTTTTTATTACCTCCCTTCATCCTCATTTTCTTCTTTCTTTATTCCCATCCTTAATTAGTCACTTTCTCATTCTTTTTCTTTTCCAATTCACATACTTGTCCGTACACATCACATCCTTAGCTATGGATTAATCATCCAATGATCTTTGTAGTATTGGTAAAAGAGCTTCTATTATTTGTACATTGATTTAGAATACGAATATAAATAAATCATAAAATGAATAAAACTAAACATTATTTTATGGTCCATGAGACATGTGTTTAGATTTAAAAGAAAGAAAAAAAATGATCTTTGGTTGGATGGGAGGTTTTGTTCCAAAGATCCTAGTAAAAATAGTACTTTTTATAATAGCTCTTCATTGATGATATTTATTGGCAATGATTATAATGGATTTTTAAGCTATACACTTTATCTTCTTTGTAGAGAAGGATGTTCTTAGATTGGAGAAATACTTATTAACCAAACATAGATATGAATTGTTGTAAAAATTATAGAATTGTCAATAGAAAATCCCTTCATTGGAGAAATGTATAAAAGCATACTAGCAAAACTAAACTATTATAGGCCTTCAAAGTTCTAAAAGAACTCTCAAGTATGTTAAGAATCTCAAATGAGAAGGGGGTGGTTATTTCAATAAAGCAATCCAAGTAGTAAGATATACATGTTTACTTAAGAAATATTAAATACGACTTTGTCTATAATTGTATTTTATTTGTGATATTGATCTTGTTTAGGTCTCTTCTTTAGCCAAATATAAGAGATAGATTTTTCAAAGGCATCTATTATTATCGCCTTTTTCTATTAGCAATCTCGAAGGATATTCTTGAGAAGAAGAAATTCAAAAAAGTAAAGAGATAATGCTTTCATTAACCATTATTATTTGGATTCTAATCTAGTGAAGAAGACTTTTGATGGTATGGATATTAGTTTAGATGTATATGCACAAATTTTCTAGCTAATGTAATTAAATATGAAATAGTATCAAGTACACAATTGTTTTACTTCCAAGGATATTTGTGGTGAAGACCATCAAATAAAGAGTTAATGATAAAGTGATGGAAGTTTTGGGTGAGCCTTTTTATATCAAGGCCATCTTTAAAAGCAAGAAGAAATAAGTTCTTTTTGGATGAATTTAACAATACTTTTCTTGACTTACCTATCTTGCAATGTTCAATGATCAATTTCTATGATTTGTCTCTATAAGAGGTATAAGGAGTAGCCATGCTTGTGATTAAACTTGATGAAAGTGATTTGTCTATTACTTTGATGAAATAAAGTTATTTAATCAAGTCATTCCAATGATTCAATGCCATTTATATTTAATAAGAACAAAACATTCGCTAGTTAGGAGCTTTTGAAGTAGATACTAAAAAGATTTTGATGTACTATATTGGAAATTTTATCAGACTTTAATATTTGATGTGATTAAGAGCCACGATAAGTAGGAGAAGAGCTATTTGTTGAGGGATTCAAAAATTACAAGGTAAAATGACACATAGTTGGTGGCTTGAAGACACTCAAATGCATATACAACGTGTTAAAAGGGGCTAACTCTAGCTATCCCTACCTATATTGCATGTCCTCATCTACATAGTTGAGCTCAAGTAACTAGAATATAGCCCTCTCTAGGCACATAAAAAACTCATACTTCAATTTGGTTTTAGATATTCATTTGGCTAATACATATATTTTCACACTTTATGCACTTTGCAAAACAAT
This sequence comes from Lygodium microphyllum, assembly GCF_053477565.2. Lineage (NCBI taxonomy): Eukaryota > Viridiplantae > Streptophyta > Polypodiopsida > Schizaeales > Lygodiaceae > Lygodium > Lygodium microphyllum. The sequence continues at coordinate 6,752,656 of NC_141163.1, read as the reverse complement.
TAAAAAGCTTGTTCAACTTTACATACGGTTTTCTTGGAAGCTAAATTCCTTATTAGCTACTAGACAAACTGTTATAACAAAGGTTGAGCAAGTTTTATCTGCAATTGATTTGCATGGAGGTAATGTCATTATTAAACATATCCTTAAAAGTCCAAGGATGGAAATTATGTCCCCCAAAAATCTATCTATTGGTGGGATAAAGGCTAGAAGGTTCCTAGGTTTTCATAGAAAACTTGGCAAGATAAACTCTAGAAATGGAGGCCCAACCATTAAATATAATAAGCAAAAATCCCTACATAGTGTAGTGAACGATCATGTTGATAATGAATAGGCTTAGAATAGAAAAGCAAATTTTGAAAAACACAAGATAAATATTGTTTTATTGTGATAAAAATGATTGGAAAGATAAGGATCTCAAAGATTTCAAATACCAATTGAACCTTTAAAAAAAGGTAATGAGACACAAGCTTGAGGTAATCAACACTTCACTCAATATATGGTAAGAAGTTTATATTGCTATGCTTCTTTATTATTTGAAACATATAACATTTTAACTAATTTTTTAATTTTTAATTATGCTATAGATCTTATACAACTATGGAAAATATAGAAATCTATCTATTTGGTCAACCCAAGGCATGGAAAAATAACAATATCAAAATCCTTTAGACACAAAAAGACATGGAGGTGGAATAATCAAAGCAAATAGTTTATTGAGGGTCTTTCAATGGTTCTATAGACAAATTGAGCACAAAGTCAAGCTTAAATATACAAGCACATCATCTAATAGATCACCTTTGGTAAAAATGATATAAACAGTTACCCAAAAAAGAAAAGAAGGATACCTAAAATCTTGTGCAAAAGCAAAGATTTTTAAAATGGTTACAAACTAAACAAAGAGAAGATAAAAGATAGGTTTGAAAAAAATCTTTGATATCTTTTAGTCCGATTCTATTACAAATGAGTCTTTGATTTCATCCCAATCAATAAGACTTGTACATTTCAAGAGCCTCTATTTTCTATAGCTTGGGAGAAATTTCAAATCTTTTGCACCTCCTATATGGGAGAGTGAATAGGAGCTAAGAACTCCAAAGTATCTAGCTCTAGATCTAATATAACGAGGCATGTAGCCAAAAACTCTTATAGCTTCTTCCTTCCATAAAGTTATCTTCTCTACTTCTTTGTTGAAAACTTAAGATCCAATGACTTTGGAAAAAACTTTAAAACCAAATTTTTTTAATGTGGTGATCCCCACCCTTTGCATACCATATGAAAGCCCAAGAGTTGATTATAGAAAAGGGGGTTGGTTTAGTGAATCAATTGACTAACCACCCCAACCAACAAACTAACCAACTTTGGTCACTGTAACTGACTAACCTATTTAAGCATACATGGCCTGATGGAAGGGGATAGAGAGTAGCATGAGAGATGAAGCTCTATTTGATGTATCTTCTCCTTCAAGTAATTGACTTCTTCTAGAACTATGTGTTACTGAAATCTAGTCTTGTAAGCATTTTGCACATAGTTATTGTTGGAGATGTGGGGCAGTATTCAACATGTCTAGGAACTTGAGAGATGAAAATATATCTTCTTATGAATCTTTTTCATTCAACCATCTACCCTAGATTCTTTATTACAATATTTCAATGTAGCATTGCTACAACTATCCTAAAACAATCAACAAATCTCTTCTAGTAATCAAGCTATTCTATATTTATTGGCTAATCAAGCTGCCTCCTCTTTTACTTCTTCATTAATAACCCAAGATAGGAAGGTTCGCCCAAAATCTTTTTCCAGTCTTCAAACCAAAGATATACTTTCTTGTTTAGATCACTTTGAAAATGTTACAAATTGTTATAAGTGGTAAAAATGACAAAAGTTGAACAAGGTATGATTGTTTTGGAGGGAATTGTCGCCGCATGGTATGTTCAATAACTTGATGAAGTAAAAAACAATTGGGATTCTTTCAAGATAGCTATAGTATGTGACTTTTCTCATGATGAAATTACAAAAAATGAGTGTGAACAAAAAAATTATGAATCGGTTTCTCAATTTTTTGTATGAGTAAAATAAATCTTGATGCATATTGATGTGCATATGATAGAGAACATGAAGTTTTTTTTTTGGTGGCCTAGATAAAGCCATGACCTTTATAGAAAGGTTAAAGATCAAGGTTTTAAGACTTTTGCAGATGCTATTTGGATTGCATAGAGAATAGAAGGCAACATTTTCAATGAAAGAAAAATGCAACAATTTTCACCAAGTTCCAAAAATCATTGAGGTGACACCAATGGATATTGATCTACAAAATGCCCAAAGCCATTTGCTAGCTAAAGATGCTGAATGACATCTCAAATTTTAATTGCAATGTATATGGTCACATATCAAAGAATTGTTGGAAACCACAAAGAAGGAGAAATGTGATCAAGAAGATACAAAATGTTCAAATAGACAAGCTTCCATTATCGGAAAATGACTAAGTGAATGGATGTAGGGGGCAATCCATTCATAAATTCAAGCCTCAACATTGACCTCTCAAGAAAGAATTGTAAGTACAATCCATGTCAAAATTGATGGACTAGAAAGGGTTATATTATGGGACTTATTTTTCATCTATCAACTCTCACCTAGCAAAATCAATCAAAGCTCGTAAGAGACATATTTAGGAAATTTCAATAAAATTTTGTGACAAAAAGCATCTATATAACATGTCCAAGGTTCTTTTGCCTCCTTTTGAAGTTAGGGGAGGAGGTTTTTAACATCCATGCTATATCCTTCCATGTAAGATTTTCCAAATGACTCAGGGTTGTGATTGGCTCATCAAATGGAGTGCCATTTGAATTTTAAGGAGATGACATTGGATTTGCCTGCATGATTAAAAACTCATTTTGTGTAATTTGGTACTTGGGAGAATTTGTGAAATTTGTAGATGAAAAAAATTAGAGGATACAATATTACATGAGAATAAATGACAATAGAGGATAAAAGATCTACTAAAAGATTTTTGGCAATTTGATACTAGTGGAAGGGGTGTTCTTAGTTACATAAGCTAATGTAAAACATGAGATACAAATTGTGAATCACAAGCTTATTAAGGTGGCATGACGATGATGTTCTCCAAAAGAAAAATAAATAATAAATAAAGCAGTAGATGACATGTTAAGGAGAGGAATTATTCAACATTCCAAAAGTCCATGGGCATCCGAACTTGATTTGGTTAAACAAGACAATGGGGAATACATGTTTTGCATGGATTTTAGGCTTTTAAATAAAATAACTACACATAATGTTTTCCAACTTCCAAGATAACTCAGAGGATCCCAGTTTTTAACATCTTTAGATTTAGCTTCAAGATATTGGCACATACCTACTGTTGTAGACAAGAATAAATCTCAAATAGGTTTCAAAACAAAAGGAGGTTTATTTGAGTTAGTTGTTATGCCTTTTGGATTGTCAGATGTTTCTAGTACTTTTTAGAAATTAGTAAAATTTATATTTGTAGTTGTAATAGATGAAGGAGTTTTCATTAGGGGGAATATGGATTCAAAAAGGGCCTTGTAAGAAATGGATTAAGGGAAGATTACTTTTTCTAATCTTGGTAGCATCAAGGTGGACCAAGATGTCATAATGACTATATAGATGGTATTGAGGAAAAATCAAGGGTGGTTTTATTTAAAAGAGAACAAAAGAAACCACAAAAATGCACTTATCAAATTTATTTTTGATGTGTCAATTTGTGAATGGCCTTGGCCTAGTAGTAGGGCCATGGGGCTATAAGTTTAAGCTTAGGGGTTCAATTCCCCACACAAGTAGACTATTTTTTAAGGGCCTTGGAATGGACCTACCACCACATGTCATGCATTGCTTCATCTTGAAAAAAGCAAATTGCCCAAAATAAAATTTTTAATTGAAGGAGTCATCATTTTCAAATTGAAGTTTGAGTTTTTCTCCCATTGTGCACACAGTAGCACATGATTTTATCTTGAGAAGTGAAGACAAATAAAAATTTGAAAATGAAATTTATTTTTTCACAATACCACTCAACTTTTGAGAAAAACCATCAATGGTGGGCGCAAGGGAGGAAAGTAAGTGGATAGAATGGAATGTGCAAGCCCCTCTCGTATTGGTCCATCTCAAATCACCTTTGTTTAAAAAAGAGATTAATTGTTAATCTAAAAGGCCCTTATTTAGTCCATACTTTCCCTAACAATTGGTGGTCTACCTCAATGATATTCTAATTCATACCAAAATAAAGGAAGGACATATGTCAATATTACATATAGTCCTCAAATGTCTAAGCGATTTTAATTTAAAGCTAGAGTTAAGAAAATGCAAATGGACACAAGGAGAGATGAAATATCTAGGATTTCAAATATCAAGCATGGGCATTTCAATGGACGAAGAGAAGATATTGGCCTTGGAAACTTTTCTCACCCTACAAAATGTGAAGTAGCTTGAAAGACTCCTTGGCATGTTAAATTTTTTTGGACGGTTTGTTCCGATACTGGCTAAAGTTACTACTCTTTTGTGGAATTCGTTAAAAAAGGAAGTGAAGTTTTGCTAGTCTAAAGAACGTGAGGATGCATTTAATCGATTAAAAAAGCTAGTAAGACATACAATGATGTTACAATATCCAGATTTCTCAAGCCATTTTTATTACAAATAGATGCCTCGAATTCAAGAATTGGAGAAGGCAAAGAAAGAAAAGACACATGTACCCATCCATTTTGTAAGTAGAAGCTTAGCTAAGTCAAAAATAAATTACTCGACAATGGAGAAGGAACTAAATTTGGGCATAGTTTGGGTGATACATAAACTTCATGCATAATACATGGAGCTTAGTTGTAATAGAAATAGATCACCAATCCCTAGTTTATTTGATTAAGAAACAACATCCTCTTGGCAAGATTTTTAGATGGGGTTTGGCATTGCAAGATTATGATTTTGAGCTCAGATATATCAAAGGCAAAGATAATGATATTGTAGATTTCTTGTCAAGAGCAAATGTGGAGATTTAAAATGCACAAGTTTTGTTTGTTGATAATTATAAATTCACTCAATTACAAGAGGTAAATGAAACTTTATCTACTTTAAAGGCCCAATTAAGGATAAGTCAAAGGAGGGAAGACAAGAAAAGATTCATCATTAGAGAGGTAACCTTCTTTGTTCTATGACAAGAGAACAAATGCGGCCATATGTACCATAGAGCTTGCAAAAGAAATATGTTGAGTATTTTCGTACTCATCCTTGATTTGGACAATTGGGTTTCCATAAGTATTTGGATTTGCTTAGGTGAAGATACCATTGGCTAGATTTGAGAAACATAGTGCATGAGGTCCTATGTTCTTGTACAAAATGTTTAGGAGCAAAAGATCCCTATGGGAAGTTGCAAGGGTTATTACAATCTACTACTGTGACTCATCCCTTTGAGCTCATTACTTAGGACATAGTAGGTTTGTTGCCAGAATCAAAGAATGGAAAGAAGTTCATACTTTTTACCACAACTTATTTAACTGAGTGGTATGAAGGACAACCTATGTTAGAGGCTATTGCAAATGTTACAAAAATATTTTTGTAGAAGAACTGGTTGCAAGACATGGACATGTAGATTCAAATTTATCAAATCAAGGGAGGAGTTTTGTTTCAAAAGTCATGAAAATAGTTGCACTATGCTCGGAATAAGGAAAACATTCACTTCATCATATCACCTATCCGTAGACAATTGGCTTGTGTGAAAGATTGAATTAAACAATGAAGTAGATGTTATCTATGTATGCCAATTCTCTTCTGGATGATTGGGATGTATCCCTCCTGTATGTTTTGCACGCTTAGAGAAGCACAATTCAAGCTTCTACGAGGATCAGTCCATTTCGAGCTTTATATGGAAGGAAGCCAAGACCACCACTAGAAATTCCAAATCTAGTGATTGAACCTAGATTTAGAAACATTGCAGAATGTTTTTTGCATTTGCAACACTATCAACCTTTGATGAGGATAAATATAGCCAGGAATGTAGCTATAGCATACACCAGATTCAAAGAGAATTAAGACACCAAGGATGATGACATGTAGTGTGCATAAAGTAGGAGATGAGATTTTTCTTTATAGTCCACACCGCAAATAGAAAAATCTGGGAAGATTGCTCCATAGATGGATTGGACTTTATATTGTAGAGAAACAATTGAGAACTATGGCGTACCTCTTATGCCACTAGACAAGGAGCACAATGACAATGGCACATGTTCAAGGAATGAAAAAGCTCCCCAGATTAGTAGGAATGGGAAATGAATCGTGGTTTACAACTCACTGACAAGAAAAGTCATATAAAGATGGTGGCAACTAAGAAAAATACGGGGTTACAACAAACTCCATACCGAGATCAAACACAGAACGGCTCAAAGTTGGAACAAACTTACACATCAGGAGGAAGCACTACTTACATAGTGTGGAACCACCCCCATGTGACACACAACAAACATTAGGCTACATGTGATAGAAAATCTTTCCAAGAAGATGATACCAAACAAAGCCACATTTATAAAGCAACTCCTTCAGCACGTCGAGGGCGCAACATTTTCGGCTCTCCAACTTCTCCCCAAGTCATGCACGGATGTTAGGCGTTTCCTTCCCCTCAAGCACCCTCGTAAACCTGGCTTACCTGTGTTTCTCTGCAATCCTTTTCCTCTTCCTCTTCCTCTTCGGAGATCCACACCCGGGTTTCATAGCAGCCAGTAGCAGACACAGGCCCGTCCAACATGGATGGGAGCACGGCAATAAACCAGAAGGATGATGACCAACCCCCCCGCCCCCTCCCCAGCTTCAACAAATCCTGCTGCAATGCCAAGGTAATCATGCCAGCAAAGAATCTTATGCAAGTAGTTTCTTGACTCACCATACCATCCCCATGCATTCTCAAGGAACCCGTGCCTTGATTCACAAGGAACCTTCTCCCATAAGAATATTCCATATCCCATATGATACTCAATTCTTGAATGATGTTGGAAAATCACTTCAATCAACATCACAATGATCCTCGATTACTTCCTAGGGTGCCATAAGCTACTCCAATGATGACACCGAGGGATCTAGGCTATCTATTTGATGCCAGTGATAATTTTCTCCATCAACGACACAAAGTCCCGGTCCACATGAAATATTCCCAATCAAAGGACCATTTCATATAATGACATTTTGGAATGGGTAACCTCCTGTCGTGTTCTAGGGGGAGATTTGGTGGTCCCCACAGTTTGCATGCCACATGAAACCCCAAGAGTTGGTTATAGAAAAGGGGATTGGTTAAGAGAATCAACTAACTAACTACCCCAACCAATAGGCTAACCAACTATGGTAGCTCTAAAACTCACTAACCTATTTAAGTATACATGGCTTGATGGAAAGAGGTAGAGGGTAGCATGAGAGCTAAAGGTCTATTTGATGTATTTTTCTCCTTCAAGCAATTGACTTCTTCTCTTTCAAACTCTAGAACTATATGTTATTGAAATCTAGTATTGTAGAAAATTTACAATAAAATTGAAGAGCTTGACAAATTGCTATGATAAATTACAATAGTTTGATTACTCAAGCTTCCAATATAGTGTCAAAGGCCTTGAGTTTTCCCAAGCTTGAGTGGCTTGGAATCCTTGCCACTCCCAAGAAGTTATTAGGGTCTTCAATTTCAATCTTCATAACAATCAACAAATTTTTATTTATCAATAGATGAAAACCTTAAAGTCACTTATCCCTTAAGCATAACAAAACTTTAGCATGAAGTCTAATGAAAATCTTAGAAATATCTTTCATACCTTGGGATTTTCATCATCTTTAAGAAGCTTCTCATAATAAAGATTTATTGAGTTCTTTGGATTCTCCTCTAATGGAAGCTTTGGTTTGTCTACATGGAAGGGTAGTTTGTTTTGTGTTCTAAATTCCTCATCAATAAGGTTCCATCTAGTGAGCACGATTGTTCTAGGAGCATTGGTTGCTTGGATAACATCACTATAATGAACATAATTATCACTTGTAAGTCTTTCTATGTATCTAATATAATATTTCCTGTATGGTTGAAGTTTATCTCTTGGATATTCCAAGAGCTCTTGCAAATCAAAAGGAACATTTAACATATCCATGATATAGCTAAACTTGGCCGAGTTTCTTATCTCGTGAAGAAAATCAAAGTCTATCATCACTTGTATCCTCTAGTGCTTCCTCTTCCATTTTTTAAAGAGAAAGCTTTCTATTTGTCATTCTATTCCTTCTAGAGAAAGTCTGTAAATGCAAAAATCATATTGAGAAAGAAAACACATCACACCTGGTCGTCCCATGAAATGTGAAAATAACATAGAGGAAACATTTTTTGTAAAAGATAAACCATTATCAGAGCATATACTATCTAAGACCTTAACCACAAGGGTTATGATGAGAAGGGTATAGAGATTTAAGAAAATCTTTTGATTTAATCTTTGTATAACAAAGTTTTTCAAGTACATTCACTACATGTACTTAAGTACAAGTACACACAAAAAACTGAGACTTTGACTCAAAGAGCACCTTGTTTACTGATATAACCCTGCATTATGTAGGCTTACTCAAATGATTTTGGCTCCAAAATAATGGATAAATTGTAAAAAAAAGTCACATATGGCAGCCTCTATCAATTGGGCATATCGCCAAGCCTCAGCATACATTAGATCCTCCTAAAACCTTGTATGAGGACTACATTAGTGCTTCAGCTTTGTTATGGCACTTTTATTATAGCAAAGAAAAAGAATCCCTATGCTATACCAAATCTTCATAAAACCATGTACTCTTATCCTAATAGCGTTTTGTCATCCTTGAAGCACCAAATGCATGAAGGAGATGCCTTTAAAGGCCATGGAACACCCTGAGAAACATTTGTTATAGTAGATGCACTATTGGTTACTATTATTAATATAGTAAAAATGCAAGCCTTTGCTCCTCCAATCCTTACATAAAACCAAAATTCTTATTCTAGCAATGATCTAACATTATAATAACATCATATACATAATGAAGATGCCCTGGAAGACTTACAATCACCTCGTGAATGCTTTATGATGGCAGAGACCTTGCTCGTTACAATGGCATACACTGTCCAAGATCCAACTTCTAAGCATCAAGAACTCCCAGGATGTTCTTAGATCCACTTCCATTGAGTTTGTCTCTTGTTTCGGCTTTCTTACGAGCAATGGAGGCCTCTCCAAGAGCTCCAAAATAGAGTCATGTTTTTTTTTTTTGGTTGCTATTGCCCTTATTTTCTTTTCCCCACTTTTTTCTCTTTTTCTAGTCTCACATTTTCCTCCCTAAAGTTTTGGCACAAGTCACTCACTTCATTAACTTACGCCATATGCACACAAACTTCCCCTTCCTAACTTGTGTGACTCGACTCGTGTAACGTGCCCACCTATTGGTTGTCCAAGCAGGTTTTGGCGGTCCGTTGATAAAAAAATCTAAGCGTCGCCGCCCGGCACTCCCTTGGAATGTTCCGATGTTTGTTGCCTAGGGTTTCCAGAGTCTAGAACGTTCGAGGCTGAACCCACTAGGATCGACCTGAAATATGGATTCCTAGTTGTCAAGGTTTCCTAACAGCATTCTAGCATTGGGTTTTGGACATCCTACTTACGCAAGAATACCCAATCTGAAGTAAACCCATGCCGCACTTGGTTCAAAGAGAATGGGAAATGAGAGGGATGCAGTGCTCAACCTCTTTGCCCATAGGGCACAGCCCCATTACGGTCCCCTAAAATGGCATGAATTAGGTTCTAGCTTAACAATACCTCAAGGTCAAACAACGATAAATCCTTGTGAGAAGCCTCCTTGTTCTCTGGGACCACCCTATCATAGGATGGACCCGTCAGGGATTCTGCCCACCCGCTTCCCCTAATATCTTTTCCTAATTAGATCCTGCCATATTTATGTGCAACATTTCAAATCAGCTTCATTAATTAAGCCTTTTAGGGAATAGGGTTCGTACACACAATTTATAGCACAGACACGAAAACAGAGCAAGCAGTCCTTTTGACAAACAAGTTCAAACAAGTTCCTTAACTTATCTTCAAGTTAATCTTTATCTCCTACCCATATAGGAGAATTATGTATCCCTTCTGTCCAACAGAAGTACCTGGTCCAAATCACATGACACCATAATTTTTATCATTTATCTAGAATAGGATCTTCCAATGCCACAAACATTGGGCTCATGGCAGTCTTCAACCCCGTTCTGGACTCGGCAAGGGGTGTCCAGAGCTTCACTGACCCCAAGCGACCTAGGAGCAAGACACTTTTCGTGGTTGGCCTTTTCACCACTTGACCTTCGGTGCTTGAATTGAGCAGTGCCCTCTCGGGTTGAAACATGCGGTGTGACCTTGGAGCTGATCTACCTAGGCAAAATATCCTTCCTTAATTAATCCAATTTAAGGATCAAGCACAATCAAGGCAATGAGCCTAATATTGTTTCTTGGGAAAAACATTCCTTTATTTTCCCATGGCAACTTGTCACTACTGACCCCTACCATGCATTTACCATCAAATACAAACACTTGGAATGATCACCCAAATTACATCCCACAATCAATTTAATGCAAAAGCATTTTAAGACGATGTTAGATCAATTCAACAAAACAAAGATAACCTTTTCCAACATTGCAGGAATAGTCACGATAACCTTCCATCGCATACTCGCTCTCCCCCTTGAGATCTAACCGATTTCATGCAAAATCTACTAAACACTTTAGCTAAGACACATGCCAAGGTCTTATACAACTATGCGAGAATGTAAAATTCTATTGAGCACTTATATTGATCAATAACTTAACCCTCTTCTCGGAGAGTTTGAAGGCATTGGCTTTTCCTTTGTCTTGGGTTTCCTTGAGCTCTCTACTTGCCTTTGAGGTCCGGAGTTGTCTGTATCTAGCCCAATCCCCAAATTTGGATTGATGAACATAGTGTTTATTGGGCGGATCTGAAGGTTTCATAGTTATAACCCTAATGATTATTGTTTACACTAGTTACACATAACTTCAAGAACCTAATGAACTAGTAGCCCGTGATATTAGCAAGAGTTTAGTGCAAGGTCAATTTGTGTGCCATCGATGCATGTAACATATAATCTTTCCCATGCATGCGCCACCTATGTGCATAACCCTTAAGTAACCTTTATGTTCTTTATGCCACGTATGACTTTGTCGTGTTGTCGGAGGGGTTTTTGTCTAAAGGTCGAATCCACCGGGGATTAGAAGTAAAAGGAAGTAGAGATAGGAGATGGAAGAGAAGATAGAGAATACCCAAGTGGTAAACACTACAAAAATAAATCACAATGAATTGAAACAATATATATTGAGAAAGAACTTGGAATCTTTGCACCACTCAGAAGCAATCTCCAGGCATTAGTTCTCCTGGAGCCCCTTCGTAGACCAAAAACGTGGACCAGAAAAATCAGCTTTTTCTCTACTGCCCGAAACCCAAATCTGATGGCTCCGCAAGGGGGGGTAAAACCCTAGGATGCTTGGTCACGGATCTCCCAAATCACTCCTTCTTCTTTCAGTTCAATCTGCAGTTTTCAGCCTGTTTACAATGATCGTGACGTGAAAGGTGAGAAGGATCGAAGCTTGCACGCGAGCTATGGCGGGAGAGCAAGAGTAAGAAGAGAGAGACAAGAAATGGGAACTACAACAGTCACAATGTGTAACCGGGCCTTCCTTTATTCAAATTGTCACTAAAAGAATAAAGAATAAAGTGACGTGACGGGCGCCCGCCACCTGCAGTGTGCAGTGGCGGGTACTGTCAGTGTAGTAATACACGGGGCGGCACGGCGGAGGCGCCTTTACCCCCAACAACCTCCCACTTAAAGGCGAATCTGCCCTAGTGAGAGAGAAGAAAAAAGAAAAGACAATACAAATGTACATGGGTACAAGGGATGAGGAAAGGCAACATCTCATCCAATGCCCATCAATCTCCTGAGGAAGGCAAAGCGCTTAGTAGTGAGGCTTTTCGTGAGCAGATCTGCAGGATTCTCGTCAGTGGAGATCTTGACAAGGTCAACAGACTTGTCCTCCACAACACCATGTATGAAGTGATACCTCACCTCAATGTGTTTTGTCTTCGCATGGAAGACCGGATTCTTAGCCAACTGAATGGCACTCATAGAATCCGAATGTAGTGTAGGTATAGCATCAATCTCAAGGTCAGCAACTAGACGGCCTAGCCATATGGCCTCCTTGCAAGCCTTAGTGGCTACAACATACTCGGCCTCAGTGACAGACAAAGCCGTACACTTCTGAACCCTGGACATCCAAGAGACAGCTCCTCCAGCATAGGTGAATACATAGCCAGAAGTGGACTTCCTACTATCTGCATATCCTGCATAATCGGAGTCAGTGTACCCCACGACCCCTGTATCTTGGCTGCCATAGCAAATACACATATCTGCTGTGCCCTTCAGGTACCTCATGATACCCTTCACGACATCCCAATGTCTGCTGCCAGGTGTAGCCATATAGCGTGCCACAATACCAACTGCATGCGCAATATCTGGACGAGTGGCTATCATGGCATACATCAAACTGCCCACGGTTGAAGCATAAGGGATCTTGGCCATCTCGGCCCTCTGCTCATCTGTCTGCGGACAATCGGCTTGTGATACCTTCACATAAGAAGGTAATGGACAGCCAATAGGCTTTACGTCCTCCATGCGGAAGCGCTCAAGGACTTTATGAATGTACTCTCGCTGTGAGAGATACAAAAGCCCCTGATGCCTATCGCGCTTAATGCGCATCCCAAGTATATGTGAGGCCTATTCCAAATCCTTCATCTCAAAGCTCTTCTTCAACTGAGATTTAAGAGCATCTAGCTCATCATGAGCTTTCCTTGCTATCAGCATATCATCAACATACAGTACCAAGATAAGCAAACTGCCATCACGGGCTTTCTTCATGTAAAGACACGGATCCATAGCACTCGTGCTGTAGCCCTGTGACTGCATAAAGGCATCAAACTTATGATACCATTCCCTAGGTGCCTGCTTCAAGCCATACAAGCTCTTCTTCAACTTGCACACTAGGTGCTCCCTGCCAGGTTCTGCAAAGCCCTTAGGCTGATCCATATAGATCTCATCATGCAAGTCCCCATGTAGAAAAGCTGTCTTAACATCCATATGATATAGATCTAAGTCAAGCTGTGCAACCAAAGCCAAGACTAAGCGTAGGGTGGTCATCTTAACCACAGGAGAGAAGACCTCATCAAAGTCCACACCATGTTTCTGCTTAAAACCCTTTGCTACCAATCTAGCCTTGTATGCCAGCTTGGGGTGTCTAGGGGTACTTTTCAACTTGTACACCCACTTGCATGGCAAAGCCTTCTTGCCCTTAGGCAAGGCAACCAAATCCCAAGTCTCATTCTTATGCAGGGAGTCTATCTCAGACTGCATAGCCCTCTCCCAGGAGTGACTGTCACCCCTGCGCATAGCCTCATCATAAGTGAAAGGCTCTCCTGCATCTGTAACCAAAACATAATGCATAGAGGGTTGAAATCTGTCAGGTGGACGTCTGTCTCTAGTAGACCGTCTCACCGCAGGCTCTGTTGCCTGTCTAACTACCTGTCCAACACCCTGGCCCTGTGGAGGAACTGCTACAGGCTGTAATACTGGCTGTGCTGGAGCTCTAGGCTCCTCCTGAAAGATCACTCTGCGGATCTCAACCACCTTCTCAGGCTGCCTGTACATCTTGTCTTCATGGAAGACGACATCATGGCTGCGTACTATTTTCCGTGCCTGCGGATCCCATAGGCGATAGCCCATCTCTCCTGACTCACCATAGCCAAGGAATATGCATTTAATGCTCTTTGGATCCAATTTACTCCTCTTGTCCTTGGGCACATGGCATAATGCCTCACATCCAAAGACATGGAGATGCGCATAAGAGGGTGGCTTACCAGCCCAAACTTCCTCTGCAACCTGGAAATCCAATCCACTGGAAGGTGATCGGTTTATGACATGCACTGCCGTACTAACTGCTTCAGCCCAAAAACTCTGGGGTAGGCCTGCATGGCTAAGCATAGAGCGCACACACTCTTGAATAGTCCTATTCATGCGCTCAGCCAAACCATTCTGGGGTGGGGTGTAAGGGGCGGTCAACTGACGCTTAATACCCCTGTCATCACAAAACTGCTCAAAAGCATGTGAGACATATTCTCCCCCATTGTCAGTCCTAAGGCATTTCAGCCTATACCCAGTCTGGTTCTCAACAAGAGCAAGCCAACGCTGAAAGACTCCGAAGACATCGGACTTTTTCTTTATGGGATAAGCCCACACTTTCCTAGAAAAATCATCAATGAAGGTAACAAAGTACTTTGCGCCACCCATAGACATGCAAGGCATAGGCCCACAAACATCGGAATGCACCAATGCCAAGGTCTCACTCATGCGTGGCCTACCCGATTTCTTATGCGTAGACCTATTCTGCTTACCATAAAGACAATGATCACATGAGTCAAAACATGCATAATCCAAAGGCGGAAGATATTGCAAACCAGATAACATTTTCATTCCCTTCAAAGACATGTGCCCTAAACGAGCATGCCAAAGTGATACATGTGGGATAGAACCCACTGCCAAAACATGGTCAACTGAGGACCCAGATACAACAAGAGGATAGAGACTGCCAGCCTTGGCGCCTCTAGCAAGCACAAGTCTGCCACGAGTAATCTTCCAGGCAGAATCCCCAAAACATACATGAAATCCTGCATCATCCAGCTGTCCTGCAGACATAAGACTACGCATAAGCGCAGGTACATGACGTACATCCCTAAGCAAAAATGAACTGCTAGTGGAAAACTGCAACTGAATATCACCCATGCCCACAATGTCAAGAGACCTGTCGTCTCCAAGTCTGACTGAACCAGATATAGTGCGGTAAGAGTGGAACCACTCACGGTAAGGCGTCACATGGAAGGATGCTCCCGAATCCAATAACCAGCACTGTGCATACATACTAGATGTCTCAGTCAAGTGTGAAGCATCAGAAGAACTAGCTGCAAGTATAAACTCATCACCACCATCGAACTCCTCAGTCTGCGTGACATTAATTTCCTCAATCTTGACGCTGGACTTCATAGGTACTATGCTGCGATCAGAGGACTTCTCTTGCACTTTATCTTTCCCCTTATCCTTGCGCTTCTCATTGCACAGCTCATGACACTGTGGTCTAATATGGCCCTTTTTCCCACAATGATGACAAGTGACATTTGCATTGCGCCCACGCGACTTACTACGCGACTTGCCATGAGATTTAGACCGACCCTTCTGCGAGTCACGGCCACGGTTATTACCACGATCATTCCTGTCATTCCTGCCTCTAACTGTCAAAGCATGACTACCACGAGAGGCATCCAAGTTTTTGCGATTCACCTCTTCCTGAAGAAGAGCACTCTCAACATCTGCCAATTTTAGAGTA
Organism: Lygodium microphyllum; assembly: GCF_053477565.2. Lineage (NCBI taxonomy): Eukaryota > Viridiplantae > Streptophyta > Polypodiopsida > Schizaeales > Lygodiaceae > Lygodium > Lygodium microphyllum. Next base: position 6,737,192 of record NC_141163.1, on the reverse strand, counting down.
GCACTAGAGGCACAAAGAGCAGTACGGAAAACATCCCATGACTCATTCAGAGTCCCAAGTAAGAAAAGAGGAGTTACTTCCTCTCCAAAGGTGATATCCTGTGAAGTCAGGTTCTTCAGTATAGCATGGAACTGGCTCAAGTGAGCAGACATAGTCGCATTGTCCTTCATGCGCAGATCCATAAGCTGCTTCAACCAATACATCTGACTCGCCGGACTTTTCTTATCATAAAGATTCTTGATCTTATTCCATAGATCCCATGCACTCTGTGCTTCCTCAAATACATTATAATGTACTTGTTTAGTGAGAGACAATACAATCGTGGACTTGCATAGCTCATCAAGTTCAAGCCAGTCGTCATTATCCATAGTTTCAGGCTGCTCCCCACTCAACCGAAGTGGCTTAATATGAGATTTCTGCACCAAGACCTGCCAAATTTGACTCTTCCAATAAGAGTAGTCGGTACCATCCAACTTTGTAATGTTAAAGATGGCACTATCATGCGAAGATGATGCCATTATGCAGGCTGGAAATGCCCAAACAGTCCAAAACTGCTTGTTGTTTTACTGCAGAAACTGCCCAAAAATGACCAAAACGGGGTTCAAAGGGCGAGCAAAGTGTGCCAAAAGTTGCTGCCCACTTAATACTAGGTGCGGTACACCAAATCAGGATATTTCAGCATGAAAAGTACACCTCAGTCCACCAATAACTGCTTGCTGTAATAAATTGCAGGTATGTAGTCTAGAGAGCAAACTGTCCCAAAATAGGATCCAATGTCAAGCAAACAATGCCAGGTCCAAAGCCGGTATGAAATGGACATAAGCAAGGCCAATGACAGTGAAAAGGACATGAGCTCAACACCGAAGCATGTCAAAATAACATCTGCTAGTGAAAGGCACACCCCCAGACACTCTAGGCAAAGTGTTCTTGTAACTGCCAAAACCTGACACAAATAGGTGTCTGCTCAAAGAGAAAGATCCAAATATGAGACTCGGCTCATAAGCATCCTATGAACCGAGAGTACATCAATGCATATCCATAAAGATCGGAGTATGATCCCAAAGTCTCAATGCATATGTAGCTGCTCAAGACATAAACTGCTCCAAATACATGTAAGTGCTCCAATAGCATGCAACTGTCAAAGGTCAAGCAAGCATGTAAAATGCTCCCACTGGCACAAAAGGTGTACAAAGTGAGCTCAGAAGCTCAAACAACCCAAGAGAAAGCACCAGTGATAAGTGACCCTGTCAATGCATCAAGCGCATCCAAGAGAGCATGACATACATGAAGCACCGGTCGTATTAACCATGAAGCAATACATAAGCCCAAATAAGCTCTCGGTCAACTCAATGACATCCAAATAGCAACCAAGATCAATGATCAAGTAAGCTGGGAATGCTCAAATACATCCAAATCCAAGCTCCAAATGTTGGTATGGCATACACGAACCAAATAGCATATGTCACGAACCAAAGCATGTAATGCAAAAGCCTAACTGTCAAGCAGAGACATGAGGCATAGGCGGTCCACGAGCATGCCAAGTTGGTCCAAATGCCAGTGAAGAGGGAGCTAATGCGAAGCTCAAAAGCATCCCATAATCTCATACATATGCTCCAAGTCGTCCCCAAATGTCAGAGACATCATGCCAAAGCTCAAAGCATACATCCGGTATCGGTAGGTAAGTGCCAAAGCATGTAAAGTACCTTCAGCCCACTGTTATTCCAGCATGCATTTACTGTTCTAAACAATAGATTTCAGCCTCAAATTCAAGCCAAAATCATGGTCAAACCAAATGCATACATCCCCAATACATCCGGGTAGAAAGTAGACCGCATACGGGCATCAAATAGCTCCAATGGAATGAGGCATAAGCAACAAATGTCAGTGTCAGGGGTGCTGCCCTGTTTCTAGCACTGTTATGCAGTGAATGACAGTTTCAAAACTGAGAATGATCAGCTCCCAACCTCAATGTCAAGCCAAAGCATCAAAATGACATCCAAAAATGGCTCAAATGCCCTCCAAATAGACCAATGATGAGTGCTCCATGAGCAACAAAGCATTCAGTTGTAAAACATGGAGGTCAAAGTCTGAAAAGTGGGCACCGTATTCAGCGTGTTGAGGCCTGGAGTGCTGTTGCCAATCAAGTGGAGTTATGATGGTTGGGGGGGCTCAATGATGGGCCAAGGTAGGCACATACCAAGCCATGAAGGCCCAATGCAAAGGGGAGGGAAGATATGAGCTATGGAGCTCAAGAAGAGTGGCTGCCCTTTGTTCCTGCCCTATTTCAAACTGTGAATACACTCAAATGCCTGCAAATGCTGAAGCAATACCTCAAGGGCAAGGCCCTAATGAAGCTCAAGAAGGCCGGGATGGAGCTCAGGAAGCCGGGGAGAGTTGGGAGCTCGAGAGGTCAGCTATGGCTGCCGGGATGGAGACCCAATGCGTGAAGCGAGTCGATGCGAAGGTCGGGAAGCACCGAGTCGAGCTCGAGCAAGAGAATGCCAAGCTCTGATACCAGTTGAAAGGTGAGAAGGATCGAAGCTTGCACGCGAGCTATGGCGGGAGAGCAAGAGCAAGAAAGAGAGAGACAAGAAATGGGAACTACAACAGTCACAATGTGTGACCGGGCCTTCCTTTATTCAAATTGTCACTAAAAGAATAAAGAATAAAGTGACGTGACGGGCGCCCGCCACCTGCAGTGTGCAGTGGTGGGTACTGTCAGTGTAGTAATACACGGGGCGGCATGGCGGAGGCGCCTTTACCCCCAACATGACGCGCATGATTTCGTCCATTTGTCTTTTTTATGAAAAATCTCCTAATTGGCTGAAAAAGCAACTAGCTTTTTGCATGCCATCCTAATCTAGAAGCTTTTTCTAACTTTTTTAGATTTTTATAATAAATAATATAAAAAATAGACTAAAATTATCCAAAAATCTAGTATTTTTGGATAATCCATGCAACTCACACTAGTACTAATGGCTCAGATCACATTGACTCTCTAGATCAATAGAGAAGTCGGATGATGATGCATTCCATACTTTTTCACACTGTGTCCTCATAACATCACGACGTCCACCCCCTCTGAACCTGCACATCCTTCAGTATGTGCCAAAATCCTAGTTGTCACCAGATTCTGAGTCCTCATCCTCTGCAACCATATCCTTTACTTCTTCATCTTCCATATCTTCCTAGCTAGCCCCTGCATCATGGCCACTATTTTCTTCCAATTCTGGCAACTCATAGGCAGTAGATTCCTGCCTTTTGAATAAATTGATTCTTTTTCCTGCTACCGGAAGTTTTATGGATGTCCCATCCAGCTTATTTAATGCATAAGTAGCATTATCAAACACCTGTCTTACCACATAGGGTCCAAACCATCTTTTGGAAACTTTACGCATGGCACTATGCTAGTTATCTAAACTGCTATCATAAACCAATATCCAATCCCCATCTTGTATGGTTCTTGGTCTTAGTCTATGCCTTTTATCAAACCGTTTCTTATTCTATATCCTTGCTGCCCTTAACTTTGCAGTTGGTGCCTCTATGTCTTTTGACTTTCTTTCCAACTGTCTAATGCGTAAGGCCAACAACTCCTATCAATTCAACTCCTCCTCCCAAGATAACACACTCCATGTGACTGTCATCTCTTCTATTGGCATGATAGGTTTTTGACCATACATCAATTCTGCAGGCATATATCCTGTAACAGCACTATGAGTTGTTCTGTCAACCCACAAAGCATAAGGGAGCAATCGTGGCCACTCTTTTGTATTCTCTCCACATGCTTTTTCCAATGCCTTCACAATAGGTGGATGACCTCTTTCACTTTTTCCATTTCCTTCAGGGTTATATTCTGAAGTTAAAGCAAGCTTTATCCCCAACTGTGCAAAGAAATCATGAGCTTCATCTGCATCCAACTCACCCCTATTTGCTGTAATTTTTCCCACAGAGCCATATCGACAAAAGATCTCTTCTAAGAGAAGAGTACATATGGCATTTGTCATCTTAGTACGTAGAGCTCTCCCTTCCACTTGATTAGTCAAGTCTTCACGAGCAAGGACAAGATACCTCATTTACCAAAGACCTGTAGGCATTGTGACCAAATCCACCACCCACTTAAAATGAAGAGACAATGGATATGTGGGTTGCAATCCATCCCGATGTCTCACAATTGAATGCATTTGACATGTCGTATATGTTTCCACAAAGTGAGCAACATCCTTATACATACCCTGCCACCAATATCTTTCTTTGATTTTTGTAAAAGTACCCCAAACACCTCTATGACCAGCCCACAAGCTTTCATGAAATTCTTGCATTACTTTTACTTGTGAAGCTCTATCACCCAAAACTCGCAATGGCATACCCTGTTTCTTTTTAGCATGTTTCCCTAAGTATCCATCTTTTAAGAAAAATCCATAGGCTTTCCTCTTGATCTTTTGAAACTCCTCATTTGACCATTCATCTCTCTTTGTTAATGTATTGAGATATTGACCAATTCTCAGCCACTCTCCTGCATATTTGTCTTCTAGAAACACTTCTACACAAAATACAAAACATCTAAAGTGTCTTCTCTTTGTTGTCCAAGCTTCTATTAATGCTATAGCAACACCTTGCATTACTAAATTCACTCTTGCAACATAATTTTCAACCATAAGAAAGTCATCTTCTTCCCTCATCCATCATCCCATCTTCATTCTCATAGCGTGCTTGTGATAACATGTCTGAACTGGGTTATCTCTTCTTGCAATATGCTAAAATTCAGGGTTCAAAGATTTGATGTGTGCAATCCACTGGAGCATAGCAATGTCTGGAGTAGCACAACTAGTAATCATACCCAATACCGGCAAACAATCAGTCTCAATGACTACATGAGCACCCATAAAATACTCCTTATCACATTTAATGGCTGTCACAATTCCCCATAATTCTCTTTTTACTCGTGGATATCTTCTCTATCATTCAGTCAATACTTTTGCACCAAAACGTATTGCATATCTTTGCCCTTCCTCATCATCTTGCCCAATTGCCTATCCAATCCCGATTGGGCTTGTATCAATAGTAATAATGATAGGCTTTCCATGTGAATAGTTAGCCTTTCTCAACGTAGGAGCAGATTTTAAGAGTTGCTTCAATTTCTTCATTGCTTTCTGATGCTTCCTTTCTCAATGAAAATTTTGACCTTTCCTTAGAAGCTGATAAAGAACATCGGCTACATGTACAAAGTGAGGAATCCATATCAAATAGAACACACATGCACCCAAGAATCTACGCACCTCTGACACATTCGAGCATACATCTTGCATTCTATCAATCCCATCTATTTTTGCTGGCGATGGCCTTCGCCCATAAGGCCCACACATATGCCCAACAATCAAAACCTCTTCAACTCCAAAGAAATTTTTTTGTAGTTAAATGCACCTCTTCTAGACGTGTCAAAATCCTCTCACAATCCACAATATGGTCTGCAACAAACTGTCTACATCCATGAGCATCCATCTCTTCATTCTTTTCATCCACTGCACACCCTTTGATTGGAACATCATCCAAGAAGGGCATAGTCAATTGTGGTATAAAATCCATGAGTACCCTATTCATAGCATTCGTCATGTGTGCCACTGCATTTGTTGCACCCTGTGGGAGAGTACACATCCGTACTAACCCCAAAGGAGTCTTCATGGTTGTGATATCCCTGCTTTCAATTGCAAGTTGAAATTGATCATACCCCAAGTAAAGATTACCCAAAGAATAGATCACTTTGCCTACAAAAGCCTCTCCAAATTCATCAACCACAGGACCTGCACCCACATTTCTTATGGTCACTTTATTGATCGGTTGCATGTCTTGAATAAATCTCAAATCCCCATTCTTTTTGGGCACAGTAAACCAACGATTTGAGTACGGGGCTGAAGAATGCTCCAAGATCTTCATGCGAATCTTTTCATTTAGCAAATCCATCAACTTTGGCAAGTAAGCTTTAGGCACTGGAATAGGCCTCAAGTTCCATGGTACATGTGGCACAGTAAATATGACCATAGGAGAGACAACATTGGGATCCACACAACCTATTTCACTTGGTTGAAATGCAAATGCCTTTCCATGTCTAGCCAACATCTGCATAAAACATTTTCTCTTAGCAGGAAAAAGAAACCCTTCTGCACCAACTTTTAATTCCTGTAATGTTTCAGATGTAAACAGATAACCTATATCTTTAGGATCCCGTAAGCTTGGCTACCTTGACACTTTTTCATATATACCCTCACTCTCTGGTGGAAGTGGCAAAGAAATTGGTTTCACCTTTTTGTCAACTGTCTTATACTTTGTCTCCACAAGTGCTTCAACCCATTTTAATCCTTCCTGCTGAGCAAACAATGCTATAACATCATGCATATCCAAAGAACATACTGACAACACTTTGTTTTTAGAGCCTCATTTTCTGCATGTTCAGTCATAGTGTCAGTAATATTCAGCCCATAAAAGATGCCTAAAATGCCATCATTTTCAGCCTAACAACCCAATGCTCTTAGTTTCTTAATAGCCTGTTTCATAGATATGCGTTCAGCCCTACAGATTGCTTCCATAGGCTTAAACCAACATGAACTGTTTGCTGTAAACTGAGAATTACCAATAGTAAATGCATGCTTCATTTCATCAAGAGGCGAGTACACCCTCTGAACAACACTACTGTAGCCCCGCATTACAGCAGTGCTGAATGAAAATCCAGGTCTTTGAATTCCCTTGCATTTGGAACCAAAGGAGACTCTTGAAGCGTATCACGATTTCTAGGATGATTAACACAAACAATAAGAAATTGGACTGCTTTTCTCCCATCCTTGCTTCTGACTCTTGCATAAGCAGAACCATCATCAAGCACCTTGGTTTCCATATGCACACGTGTAATATAGTGCTGTCCCAAAATCACTACATATGAGGAATTATCTTGCACAAAGAAGTGTTGCTCTTCCTGTACATCACCAATCGTCACTTTTACATTAGGACATGTAGCATAGAGCTCCCCTGAAGAATTATTTGCAGCCTTCATTCGCCAACCATGATTAGTGTCTACAAGCGATGCACCATTTTCATACAATCCACGCTCAATGACATTTATCTCAGACCCATGGTCAAGTAAAGCAACACAAGGAGTTTCACGTTCCCCTATTTTCACTACCATTTTAGTGGTAGCTCTAGCCCAATGATTTCTTGTGTAGTGACTTCGAGGAATAAATCCTAGAGTCTCTTCTCCATATTGTTGCATTAGCCTTACTCCACCATGCATATTGCTACAAGACAATGTATTTTCAGCCACTTTCTTCTCTTTTCCACATGCTGTCCAACCACTGATTAGTAGCATCCTGCATAGATAATCCAGTACTTCATGCTCATATTCAGCCCCAATACCCAACAAACCAGTTTCCTCTTCAAATTGCAGCAATGCACTAGTGGTATCACCAAGAAATTGATGCTTCCTTTTAATTATGTCAATGATCTCATCATGAGATTCTTGCTTGGCAATGCCAAGCACCTCTCCCAAGGTAAATTCCACCCAACTGTTTAAGATCCATTCTTCAAGAACCTTCTTAAGATCTGTGGCTATCTCAATGTCAGATTGCAACTTATATCTTGGCTGCTTGCCCTTCTTTTTTCCCTCTTGTTTGCTATCCTTTTTTTGCTTCTGACTGACCTCTTCCATAACATTCTTGGGAGGTGGCTGATTTGCAGCTTTAGGCTGATCCACACTTCTTCTTGTTATTCTTTTAGATGTCCTTGCAATATCTTCATCTCTTTTTCGTTTTTCTTCCACAAGTACATCCGTGTTTTGTACCTTTGCTAAATATGCATACACTGAATATGCATCTATCGGTGATTCCCAACCAGTTATGCCACGAATGTCTTGCCCTACATGAGACATTTCACTATCAGTGACCTTTCTCTTTTCAGTTGCATGTAAAGCATGTGTCCATATTTCAGCCTTTGGACCAACCATCACTTGGCCATACATTCTATCCAATTGTAGACCAAAAGTAGAAGCATGTACCGCCACATAAGCATTTCGGACAGGCAAGTCTTCCAACAACTTCTACATACCTCCCTTTCCAAAATTCAAAGAAAGAGGCAATCCCATTTCTTGTGCATGGATCTTGCCATCTTTCCAAAAGATAAGCTGTCGTGCCAAGGCCTCCTGATAGGCAGCATAATCCTTTCTCTCGTGCTGCAAACTATCACACCACATACATCTTTTTCCAGGCTTAGGGGCTGCTGCCTGTCCCCTTTCTTCTTGTCCTTTTTCATCCAATTTTGCAACATTCAATTGAAGATCCCGCATGCCTTTGACCAATTCATCTAAGACATCTTCCCTAACATAGGGAACAATAGCAGGTACAGCCATAGGGTTAGCCACAGAAGTGGGTGGCTTACTGGATCCTTCAACTATCTTACTCGTAACAGTGGGCAAGCTAGAGACATGCAATCTTTCTCTTCTTCTATGCTTCTTCACAAGTGCAGTAACAACTTCCTTGACATGTCTCCACTTTGTTTTCAAACGTGTCTCTGTAGTCTGATCCTCCAGCAAATTATCAAGCTTCTCTTGAAGCTCAGGATCAGCTGCCTATAGAAACAATTCAATTTTCTGACTTGCAAGAGCTTGTTGTTCTGCAAGATCCAATTGCTCAAATCTACTTTGTTGAGTGTTGAAATGACTTGTTTTTTGGCTGATTTTTGTTGTTTTTGAGAGCTGAATGGTTGATTTTATGAGATGATTGATTGGTTTGAAGTGGTTTGAGAGTGTTTTGGATGCTATTGATTGTGTTTTGGAAGTTCATGATGTTTATTAGTGGTTCTGTGATGTTCTGATAGGTTCTGATTAGTTCTGTATACCTTCTGTATAGCTTCTGTTTTGTTCTGATTGCCTTCTGTAAGGAGGGATGGAGTATTGATTGATGAAGATTGAGATCTTGTGAAAGCTTATTGAATGGTTTTTGAAGAGTTTAGAATGGTTTGAGTATGAGTTATGTGATTTTGATGACCTTATGTAACCTTCTGTAGGTCTTTTGTAGAGCCTCTGTTTCTGTTCTGTTCTGTTCTGGTACTGTTCTGTGACTGTTCTGTATGCTTCTGTATGTGTACTGATGGATGAGAGTGTAGCTTGGGAAATTTTTCTAGCTTTGGAAAGAGGTGAATACAAGTACAAAGGAGCTGAAAGAAGTGAAAGAAGTAGCTGCTGAAGACTCAAGTGAAGATTGAAGTGAAGTGACAATAGTGAGCTATGAAAAGACATTGTAGTGGCTCTGGTGACTCTTCATATCAGATATACCTCTTGGGAGGGGTATCCACGACCTAAGAAGGATTATTACGAGTGATTTTGAGAGATTGTAGTGAGGATATGATGTATTATTGATGGAGAGAGAGGGAGAGTCAGAGATAGCCAATTCTACAAAAATAGAGTGATTGTATATGAGAGATTGAGAGAGAAGACCATGAAGATATTGAAGATGAATACTATGTGATGTGTTTCCATTCAATGATGGTGTATTCCTTTTCTTTCTTTGTTCTATTGATGGATTTTGTGAAGATATTGAAGAATATGGTTGATTCTATCAAATCCGTGGGAGATCTACATGATGCTGCATGAAGATTTGTTGTGCCTGGTGTTCTTTTCTTCATTGTGATAATATGAAACATAATAAACAAGCTTGTTGATGTTATAAGATAGATTTTCTTGCAAGAGAATTCCCTTTTCCTTGGTGTTCCTCTTGGGGCTCCATGTTTTTGGTGCGCAGCCGGGGAAACTTGCCATCAACAAGCACCAGAAGAGGCTGAAAATGAAGGAAATGGCATTGCCAAGAAGAGAAGAATTCAATGGATGTTTGTAATGTTCCTTCTTCCATTGAAGAGTTGGAATTTCTCATAATCAAAGCCACTTTCCACAAGAAGTTTATCCCACAATGGCGGAAACACATCACCATCATGATGCATGCTCTATGTGGTGGATAGTTTCCTCTTCCTGTTGAAGCAGCATAAACTTGCATCTTGGTGGCAAACTGTTTGGGAACAAACTGAAGAGCAAAAACAAAGAGAATGACCATACATGAAAGATTTGGCATTCATTGAGAAGTTTCCAGACATCATCAAGTGGGAGATTGTGAAGAAGCTTCAGGAGTCTTGGTCTGTAGAGGTTCACAAAGACAAGAAGGAAAAGAGTTGGAATTTGTTCATGGATGCTCAACAGCAAGATACGTGGGATGCTTGGTGCACTGATAATCTGCTGTTTGTTCAATTAGCAACCCACTGGAAGTTGGTAGACAGAGTGTTCTTTACAACATACACTATTGAAACCATCAGAAGCTAACATTACTATGATGATGGCACCACCACAATGCTTAGACGTATGCATTTTGACACCTTTAGAACCGAATATCTTCTTTTGTGCAGTGGCATGAAAGCAGAATTCAGAGACGTTGAAAAGGAAGAAGTAGAAGAAATGTTGGCAAGACAGTCCTCCAGAGACTAAAGCCTTCTGTTAACCCTCTGTGGAGCACTAACAACATAGTGGAGCCAACCCCCTGATGAATGACGCAATAAAGAGGCAAGCGTTAGAACGAGTCCAGAGGTACGTGAGAAGAGAGAAAGCAAAAATCAGAGCCGAGAATGAGCTCGCAGCAGAAGCCGCCTTTGACGCCCTTGCGGAACTCTTTACAGAAGTCCCAATGGCACATCAAGCCCTTCCTCCTCCTGCTAGAGGTCCACTTCCAAGCCAGATCCGTCTTGGAAATATTGATGACAGGCTAGCGAATGTAGTTCCATTGCCAGTTTTTAAGGGAGAGTACAATGAAGACCCCGATCTTCATGTAGCAGAGTTTATGGTAGCATGTGTGGCTAACAATGCCAGAACTCCTGAGCATTGGTTAGCAATATTCCCCGCCACTTTCAAGGGCACGGCGTTTTAGTGGTATGCGAGACAAGCAGCAGGAACTTTTAGCACATGGGATGACCTGAAGTTGGCCTTCCTCACTAAATTCAGGCATGAAGGTTTTGAAGAGCGGATGCGAGAGGAATTTATGAACCTAAGTTAGTCCTCTGGAGAAAGAGTGGAAGCTTATGTCTCATGAATGGAATCCATCCTGAAGAGATGGACTAACCATAATCTAGATGATGGCATTCAGAAGGGGGTGTTTCTCAGAGGATTACAACCAGAAGTCCGTAAGTTTGTGGAGCTGCAAAGACCAGCCACACTGCAAGCTGCAACAGAAGGTGCAAGACTGTATAATGAAGTGGAAGCTAGATTACCGATGAATCCCGGAAGAGGAGTCCTACCTCCTCTGATGCCAGGAATGATGTACCCACCAAATGCAGTCCCAGGGACTATCCCCTACCCCTACCAACAGATGCCCCCAGTATCACAGTACAGTGCACCAAATCCACAGTGGCCACAATCCATGCCTCCAATGATGGTTCAACCACAACAATGGTCCCAACCAATTTTACCAATGCCAAATCAGCAGCAACAGTGGAACCCTACTAACTGGGGCCAACAGCCAACAATTCAAACAAGAGCTCTGAATCAGAATTAGAACAGAGATCCCTCTGCACCAGCCCAACCTGTTTATACAGTGATTACAGAGACTCCTCAAAACCCTCCTGCCAGTGCCTTAGGAGGAGAAAGCTTGAAGGATTGCTTATCCAACTCAGTTGCAAACATAAAAAAGGAGTTGATGGATGTGATTACAGAGCAGCTACAGACGCTGAAAGTGAATACTGCCAGCATATCCAACATTGTAGGAGCAGGAAGAGATGTGATGCGGTCAAATACTTGGTGTGGTAAGTGTCATCAAGCAGGCCATTTAGCCACTGAATGTACACGAAAACCAACCATTCCTGGAGCCTTCTGTTCCTACTGTTTGTGGAAGAACCATACAGAGGACATTTGCTCTCTGAAGGAGATGCACGATAGGAGAAGGAAGGAAGAAGACACAAAATTCAACTTGCTGGAATCCAAAATGATAATACAAGATATTGGACCCAAGCCTAGAGAGTTTGGTCCTAATTTCGGACCCAGAAGATTTCCTTCTCAAAGTTACAGAGGAAGACAGTCTGGCGGTGGTCAGAGATCAGAAGTTGAGTGTTACAGATGCAGAGAAAAGGGACACATCTCACCAAATTGTCCAAATCCCAGAAGGTTAGTGGATTACAAGCCCTTATGCAGTCGATGCAAAGGAGAAGGCCACACTGCAAAAGACTGTCCAAGCCCAGCCCCAGTGAAAAACAGTGCTACTGATAGTCCGGCCAAGGCCCAAGAGCCTACCTCCAATTTAGTGGAATTGGAAGTTGCTGCCATCACACGTGTAAAGAAGAAGGAACCATCTATCCAGAAAGAAAATAATCCTCTTGCCAAAACAGTGAAGTTCAATCTTCCACCAGAAGAACAGCATAGAACAGAGCCTAACAGTGCCGTACAGAGCACTACAGTGCCATAAAGAGTTACAGAGACAGTTCCAGAGACAGGACCAGAGGTCTAGGAGATAGAGGAGGCGGAGGTGCCGCAAGTGGCAGAAGAAGTTCCCATAATTCCTCTGTTGGAAGAAAGAGGGAAAATGAAAATGGGTGTTGCCCCATTCCCTAACCGGTTAGAGAAGCCAGTGGATCCTATTAAGGAATACGATCTGGTTAGAGATCTAGATACCTTTAAACCAAACCTCACATTCCGACAATTATTGATGTTGTCTCCCAGTTGTCGAAAAAGGTTCAAAAGTATATTGACAAGAAGACGTGGATTAAGGATTGCTCCGTGAACAGCAACAAAATCCAACAAAGCTCCAGAGCCTGTAAAAGAAGTGGATGTGGCTAACGCCTTTCTAGATCCGGGTACCCCCAAGACTGGCGTGTGGATTGAAGGCTGCTTCATTGCAAATTCACTGATTGATGGTGGTTCATCAGTGAGCATTATGACGGATGTGACAATGAAGGATCTAGGCCTACAAGGTGTGTAACCAACCCAATGGCTCATTAGACTGGTGGATCAGAGCAGAATCAAACCTTTGGGCATTCTCCCATATGTGAAGACTACAATGGTTGGAAAAGATTATTGGCTAACCTATCTGGTGGTGAAGCCAAACTCTTATGGTACATCCTATCCTCTGTTACTGGGCAGACCATGGCTTTTTGAAGCCAGAGCAAGGACGGATTGGTTCAAAGGAACCTTGACCTTGGGTAGAGGACCCAACAAAGTGGTGCTGAAGCTATATGGTTCTCAAAAAGGACATGGATCCACCTCCTTGGAATTATCTTCTGACTCCCCTAATGAGGCTATAGATGGAACATCAGCAGACGAAGATGTTGTCAAACAGATCCTTCCCGAGAAAATAGTGGCACGTTCCTTAACAGTGGATACTGTAAGCCAACTTCCAAAAGATGCAAAGCCATTATCAATGGGAGAATACTTCCTACCTGAACCATGAACGATTTTCGAAATCACTTCTGACAGTGAGATAGAAGCATGGATGTACTGCTCTCCCTGTTACATGGCTATAGTAGAGCCAGAGATAGAGGCAGAAGATGAAATAGAGAACCTGTTCTTCTCTTACAGAGCTCCTACAGAAACAGAAGCAAAGACAGAAGCAGAGACAGAGACAGAGACAGAAGTAGAAGCAGAGACAGAGACAGAAATAGAAGAGGATGGAGATGATATGGACGAAGAAGGTTATGAAAGTGAGCCAGAAGAATCTATCCCATCTGAAGAGGATACATTTGGAGAAGAAGTTTCAGAAGCATCAGAAGCAGACGAGCTTATGCTATGGGACAGAATGACGATGGTACCATTTGGTTTGGTAAATGGATCTTCTCATATGCAAAATCTTTATAAGACATGGGTTAAGAAGAACAAGCCGTCTTTCAGCAGTGGTTCTTGCCGTCCTCACCTATCCTTGCCAAAGAAAGATGATGATGATGCGCCGTGCCAACAAGCACCAGTCTCACAAGCCCAACAGGAATCAGAGGGTCCCTGTTATGTGATATTCCTGGATGCGTCATCAGAAGATGAGTCTTCAAGCCAAGAGGTAACTACTCTTGAAACCAAAACTGACACGCCTCTAATCCCATTCCAACATCTCCAGGAGAAACCTAAGTCTCCACCAAAAGAAGAAGTTGGGTCTAGTGGGACGTCAGAAGAGGACATCACTCCCTTGAAGGAGTCGGATCTGTATCCAGAAGCAGTCCGTGGGACCTTCATCCGTGAAGTAGAAGGTGAAAGGCAGTTAACCTTTGTGGATGCAGAAGGCATTGAACGCCACTTGAGGGTGGGTAGCAGCCTCCCAGAAGAGGAGTTGTCAACCTTGTACAACTTGTTGAAAGAGAATTTGGACGTGTTTGCGTGGTCCTACAAAGACCTAAAGGGGATTGATCCCACAATATGTTAGCATCATATTGACTTGGAGCCTGATGCCAAGTTAGTACGGCAAAACGACAGAGGCGAATGAGCCCAAATTATTCCACATTGGTGAAAGCAGAGCTGTTGAAGCTTCTGGAAGCCGAGTTCATCTATCCAGTGGCAAATAGTGAATGGGTTTCACCCATCGTGGTTGTATCCAAGAAGAATGGCAAACTGCGAATCTATGTGGATTTCCGAAAGCTCAATTCCAAGACGAAGAAGGATCACTTTCCTATCCTTTTCACAGACCAACTGTTGGACACAATGGCCGGACATGAGCTTTATTCCCTTCTGGATGGATTTAGTGGATACAACCAAGTGCAGATAGCAGAAGAGGACCAATCCAAAACAACCTTCACCACAGAATGGGGGACCTACGCTTACCGAGTGATGCCATTTGGGCTTTGCAATGCCCCTACTACTTTCCAGCGAGTCATGATGGCCGCATTCCAAAATCATTTGCACGACTTCATTGAGGTATATTTGGATGACTTCTGTGTTTATAGTTTGATCTGTGAACACTGGGGACACTTGGAACAATGCTTTGACCGATGCCGGGAGTATGGGATTTCCCTCAACCCCGACAAATGCATTTTTGGGGTCTCTTCTGGAGTTCTGTTGGGCCACATTGTCTCTGCACAAGGGATATCAATAGACTCTGCAAAGATCGAAAAGATCGCAGCCTTGACAGCACCCACCAACCTCAAACAGTTGAGGGGATTCCTAGGCCATGTGGGTTATTACAGAAGGTTCATAGCCCATTTTGCAACAAAGGCAACCTCCTTGCACAAGCTTCTGAGGAAAGATGCAGAGTTTACTTGGACGAAAGAATGTGACAAAGCCTTCCACACTCTGAAGCAGTGTCTGATTGAGGCACCCATTTTTCAACCTCCTAATTGGATGAAAGAGTTCCATGTACACACTGATGCATCTATTGAAGACTTAGGTGCTGTCCTATGCCAGAAAGGCTCCTCGAAGCTGGATCAACCAATCTATTATGCAAGCTGAAAAGTCACTGATCAGAAACAGAACTACACAGTGACAAAGCTTGAGTGCTTGGCAATGGTGTTTGCCCTAGAAAAGTTCCGCCACTACCTCCTATCCACCCACTTTAAGTTTTATGTGGATCATGAGGCCCTGTCCTTCCTAATGAACAAAGCAGATGTGAAAGGACGAATGATAAGATGGCTCCTTCTATTTCAGGAGTTTGACTTTGAGGTAATTACCAAGCCCGGTCGTTCCCATGTTCTGGCTGATCATTTGTCGCGTATCCCACAGACCGCAGAAGAGAAGCAGGATGATCCAGACCTCCCTGATACTTCCCTATTCTTGGTAGAAACTGTAACTCCCTGGTATGCAGACATTGCCAATCTGCTGGCAACCCAACAGTATCCTCCCGGCATTTCTAGTCGAGAGAGGAAGAAGCTTATGTTAGAATCAGCCCCTACACCCTGTTAAGCGGTGCACTGTACAAGAAAGGCAAAGATGAAGTGCTTAGAAGATGTGTTGCAGGAGATGAGATTGGGATTGTTCTGAAGGCTTGCCATGGCGAGCCATGTGGAGGCCACTTTGCAGGAGAAGCCACAACTAGGAAGGCTCTGCTAGTAGCAGGATACTGGTGGCCTACCCTTCATAAGGATGCCTATGATTATTGTAAAAGATGTGATGCTTGTCAGAGAATGGGGAAACCCACCAAGACAAGTGCCATGCCACTGCAACCTATTCTTCCCTTAAAGCCGTTTGAGAAGTGGGGCATTGACTTCGTAGGTCCAATCGATCCTCCTACTAGAAGGAAGCAGAACCGATACATCCTCGTATGTACGGATTATGTCACAAAGTGGTGTGAAGCTAAAGCCCTAAAACGGGACGATGGTAACAACGTGGGCCTGTTCATGTACAAGAATATCATCACCCGTTTTGGCAGTCCCTTAGAGCTGGTAAGTGACAGAGGCACTCATTTCATTAATAAAGTCATGGAAGAGTTGACAGGGTTGTATAAGATCTGCCACCGCAAGTCCACTCCTTACTACCCCAAAGCCAATGGCCAAGTCGAAGTCACGAATCACATCCTCTGTTCGATTCTGACAAGAACAATTGCCGCACATCGTTGTGATTGGGATGATCGACTTATAGAGGCCCTCTGGGCGTACAGAACCTCCCATAAAGCAGCAACAGGACAGACACCCTTCCAGTTGGTGTATGGTATGGAAGCTGTTTTCCCTATTGAACTGGAATTACCCTCTTTGAGAGTGGCTATCAAAGAGCGTTTGGGGGATGATGATTCATTGCAATGTCATCTCCTGCACCTGGAATGTTTGGACGAAACTCGCAGGATGGCTCTACAGTGCATGGAAGACACGCAAGCTCGATGCAAGACTTACCATGACAGCTTCATCAAGCACAAGGAGTTCAAAGAAGGTGATTTGGTCCTAGCCTATGATTCCCGATTTGCCAAGTTTCCTGGCAAGCTCCAACGGCGGTGGATGGGCCCATATAAGGTACTTGCCGTCAATCCTAATGGCTCTGTCCAAGTGCAGACCGCTGATGCCTCTGATGATCCCTTTCTGATCAATGGATATCGCCTGAAGAAGTACTTCCCTCTTTGGGGATCTTGACAATCATGATCACCTGATCCTTTCCCCCGTTGGTGCAGCACTGTACTTCTTATGATGTTACTTTTGATAGCCGTTCTTCAGCTACTTCTGATGAGGTGGATGCAACCCTCTGTCCCCTCAATCCCACCGTCCAGCCTTGATCTCTTATCCTCTATTTTCCACCAGTGGCAGTGGCGAGGTGGATTCTGAAAAGTGGTATTTCTACCATTCCCTTACTTAATTCGAAGAGAAAAAAACAAAGAAACACATTAAAAAAATATACATATCGGTCATGGGAGAAAAGGACTTAGGTCCCTATCATGCCAACCTATTCTTCGAGAAAAGGTGGAAACACCCTCGGGAATAGGGGAAACAAAAAAAAACAAAAAAACAAAAGAAAAAAAAAACAAAACTGTTATGAGAGAAAAGGAAGCAATTTCCTGTCATGCAGGCCTCGTTCCAAGAAAAGGTGGTTAAACACCCTTGGGCGGGAAGCTGGCTGTGAAAAAGGTGGCAACACCTAGCAGTCCAGAAAGTGGATTCATTAATTGATATCCCCAGGATCCAGTTCCGAAGCAACCGCCCTTGGTACGCTATGTTCTGGGTCTTTCTGCAGAGCACCTACCTGTCCTCTAGCAGATGCCATGTTCCTATCCAACACAATGTTCGATTTGATGGCTACCTCCCTGGGTATGCCTCTTCAACAACTGACGACACAATCTTCATCGACAAACAATCGAGTGACGTGAGCTTTCATCCTAACCGGATGGGGACGTGAGTATGGGTTTCCCTTTGTAATTATCAACAACGAGTGAGACAGAGGGTGGGCCGAGTGACTAGTCTTTTCCCTTCAAATCAAATGAGAGGTGAGAAGTGTGAATGAAGTGTTGCACGCACGGGATGGGCCTCTCAATGCACAAAGCACAATTTGTTTCTGTGCATTGCACCATAAGGCTCCCTGGCCTTCCTTCTCGCACTGTATGCCGGCACAGGGCGGGATGCACAGTTGCACCATCAAATGTGCACAAGGTATACAACCTTTGCACAAGTGACTGTGAGGATTACATCAACGGGTTTCAGGACATGGTTACCCTCCTGTATCTATCAACAGAGCGTGAGACAGAGGGTGGGTTGAGTGTGACTGGAGTTGAGATTGAGGGACGTTACGACACTTGGAGTCAGGTATGTTCCCGTTTCCCTATGCACCCACGGGATGGGTCTTTGCCGTCAACACAGGACACGCCACCCTGTTTTGTACACTGCACTGTAAGGCTCCCTTGCCTCCTTCCTTGCACTTATGCCAGATGGGTTGGACACACGAATGCACCATCAACTGTGCACCCTGGCATACTCCTTCTGCACCATTCCCCTTGTTGATTTCTAAACCGGGTATGAGATATGGGTTTCAATCATTCTTCCTCGAGTGCTATTAGTCATGGGGTGAGTGACTGTTCTTTCATTCCATTTGAGTGACTATGAGTTGAGTGCAATATCCCTCATCATCGACGAATTTCCTGCGATTCCTTCCATCCGCCACCTCCCTGGGTGCTGCCGCGTGGTCCCTCCATGACGGACGTGTGCCGAGAAGATGCCTTGGTACCTCCAGCAGCCGACAACAATACAGGACGTGCCATCGACACTCAACCTTGATTCTTAACAAAATGGGCCAAGTTTTTCTAACCCTACAACTTCTGTTTCTCAGTGACGTTCATGTTTTAAGTGTGGGGACGTTAGTGGATGGTCTGTGGCGTGGTTCTAGGTCCCTGTTGCTCGGTTAACCCTATCCGTTAAGGTCTTAAGTGTGGGGATGCGTCCCTGCATGCCTACATTGCATACCCTTCTGCATATGCATCAACCTGCTCATGCATGTATGCCATGCCTTGCTGTTACCCTAATGGGGTCCCTTCCCATCCGATCGTTCATTTTCCACCCACCCTTGGGGCTGTTCCCTTGCAGTTTTCATTCATTCCCTGCTTTTGAGGTCCTGCCATGTGAATGCATCCTACGTTCACCGAGGTCCAAATCTAACCTTATAACCCTGTTCCTCATTTTGAATTGATCATTTTTTCTTTTTACCTACCCCTGTTCCGGTGCACGATTTTCGAGTTATTAATTTTTGAAGCATTTTCCGTAAATTAGTCGATTTTCCATGTAAACGCGCTTTGCTTGCTTCGGAATCGTGATCTGACATCATAGCCCTGACAACCACTTTTCCCTTGACATTTTTCCTTTTTACTCCGAGTCATTTCGATGCACGGTTTGTCCAATATTAATTTTTCGGTTTTTTAAGACTTTGTCGTACGTCTTTTTGACATTTTTCCATGTGAACCTACCCTATTTGCATCGGAATTCCAATTTGATTTGACAACCGTGTCCCCCGTGCATTCCCCCACCTTTTTCCTTTTTCCTCCCCCCTCTTTCGCCTTCTGGATTTATTATTATTAATTTTTAAATGAGTTTTTGGGCGTATTTTTGGTGTTTTTTTGCATGTGAACCCCTCCTACGTCCACCGGAACTGCGGTTTAACATGACAACTTTGTGCCACTCCTTCCTGCAGAGATTTTTCCTTCTTACTGCATGTCATTCTAGAGAATGGTTCATCCAATATTAATTTCTGATCCCATTTTCGGGTTTGTTTTTTGGGTTTTTCCCATGTGAATGCGTCTTATCTCAGTCGGAACTATGTTTTGATGTGATAGGATTGTCGGGCACGTCTTTTTGCACATTTTTCCTTTTTTCTCCACCTCGTTCCGATGCACGGATCTTCCGATATTAATTTTTAATTGCGTTTTTTGATCCATTTTTTGTGCTTTTTGCACGTGAACGCCCTGTCTTTCTCCCGGAACTCCCGTTGCACATTTTCCCTGTCTTCCCCCTGCCGTCCTGCCCACTTTTTGTTTTTATGCCCTTTTGTTTTGACATCCGGATTGGGAGTTATTAATTTTTCTTTATTTTTATGAGTTTTTACGCGCCCCGTCCCGTACGTGAATGCACTTGTTTTCGATTTTACGCGTCTTAACGCGCCCCGGTTGCATCCGCGTGCCTCGTCCCCATATCTGGGCGCCCTTTCACTCCCGTCATGGTAAAATTTTTTTTACCCCCGCCCCGCGCACGCGCGCGGGACCTGGGGGGGTATGCCTCTTCTTTATGGGACCCCCCCGCCAATTTTCCCCCTTTGGGCCCTTGCCCATCTTCCTACCCTACCCTACCCCCCTTCCCACCCCCTGGGCACCCCGCCCATTCCCAACCCCTGGGCACCCCCCCTATGGACCCCGCCCATATCCCTTTCCACGCCCCCCCCCAATGTCCTTCTCTATCTCCCCCCCGACCCCTCCCCAATCCAAGTGCCTTCCCTCCCCTCTCTCCCTCTCCCACCCCTTCTGCGTGCCTCCATCTCCACCCTCCCTACCTCCATCTCCACCCTCCCTACCTTCATCTCCACCTCCTCCTCTTCCCCTCTCCTTCCCCTCCTTCCTCTCCCTCTTCCCCTCCTCCTCCTCGCCCGTTGGAGCCGCCCGCCCCCCTGAGATGCCGCCCTGCGTTCACCGTTGGAGCGCCTCGCTGTCGGCCACCCAGTGCCTTCCAGCTCGGCCCGCCAGTCATTGGAGCCGCCCGCCCCATGCCGTTGTGCAGCGCCTGCAGCGTCTTTGCCCGCCTCGTCCTCCAGTCGCCCGGCCGTCCGCGCCAACCCCACCATTCGCCGCCTTTGCTCGCTGCCCTCCCGTCGCAGAGCCCCCGCCATTCACCGCCTCTCCTCGCTATCGGCCGCCCGGTGACCCTACGCCAGTTGCCCGTGCCTCCTGCTCTAGCAGTCGCCCGCGCCTCCTGCTCCCGCAGTTGACCGCGCCTCCTGCCGCCTCGCCAGTCAGTCGCCTCCCGCTTCGTGCCTGTCCACGTCCTTTCCCCATTCAAAACCGCCCCCCCCCCCTCCCCTCCCCGGCCACTAACCCCCGTTCCCACCCACTAAACCCACCTCCCCACTAACCCCCCTTCCCACCCACTAAACCCACCCCCCCACTAACCCCCCTTCCCACCCCCATAACCCTACCCCCTCCACTAATCCCTGTTCCTGCCCCCAGCACACACAACCTCCCCCACTCCACTCATCCCCTTTCACACCCCATAACCACGCACATCCACCACCCCTAACCAGGCCCTCTTTCCCCCCACCTTTGCACACACCCACCTCCGTCGTACCCCTTCCCACACCCGTGTTCCTGCGCAGACACCCCACCAGCCGACCCACCGTCCCCCTTCCTCAGTCGCTGTTCCCCCTACCCACGCAGCTACCTTTTTCCGTTCTTCGACACGCGCACGGGTGTGTACGCGCGCGTGGGAGCTTGTGGTTGATCGTGCAATTGTTCGTGCGCGGCTGCGGGACTTTGATCGTCGGTTGCTGACACGCAGCTGCCACGCAGCCTATTACTGGGTATTTTCCCAGATTTTTAATTCACACACCCGCAAACCCTTTTAAAATAATAAAAAGAACAAAAACATTAAACAATAAAAAACAATCATTTAAAAACACTTTAAATTTTGAAAAAACTCCAGAAAATCTAGGAAAAATTTCTCTTATTTCTGCAACCCATGGCCATATTTTTCTAAACCTGTAAATTTTAGAGAAAAATATTTCTGCCCATTTTAAAATTCCAAAATCTTTCAAAATACCCAAAAATATGACAAAAATTCATTACAAATGCTTAAAAATTCCAAATTAATTTCTGAAAAATTCCTAACACTTTCTTTAATATTTTTATTTATCTTTGGCATATTTTTCTCAGCTATCATAATCTTTCCTTGAAAATTAAAAAAATAAATAAAAAAACATTTTTCATCCAACACCCCAACTAAACATCTAGAAAAAAATCCAGATATTTTTGGATTGAAGAGCGCATTCTTTGCATTTACATACCCCCACTACCAGGTATTTTCCCTTTTATTTGTAATTTTTTTCAGCTACCCCAAAACCCACGGTTAATTCAAAACTTAAAAAACAACCAAGAAAAAAAAACAAACAAACAAATACTCAAAAAATTATGAACCCTAAACACCACCATGGCACGCGCATTCGCGCTAAACACACCATTTTTCTTAATAAAAATAAACCCGCCGTTCACTTAGCACGCGCTAAGTGCGCTAAAGAGGTACTTTAATTTTTAATTAAAATGAACCAGCCGTCACAAGAGCACGCACTGGCAAAAAAGCACTCCACATCACCTTAATTTGTAATCAATGAACTTGCATTTAGAGACCGAGTTTGGATATCGAAGTCTGGGATTCGAATTAAAGCACCGTTTTAACCTAATAATTGGTAATTTAATTTTTAAGAAGGAAGCGCCGTTTTCTTGCTAAGGTTTATCACTTAATCAAAACTTCACCCATTTCTTAATAATTTATTAAAATACACCTTTCATTAAATTAATTCCCCCTCACTGCACTTAATTTCCCTTTTTAACGAACCCGTTTCGTGGGATGGGTCTACGCCATCATTGGAGTTATTTCCATGGTCAAACACTGGTTTATCCACGATGTAGTCTTGATATGTGTAGGTTGTGGTGATGTTTTGGTTTACTGTCTTTGTTACGGTTCAGGGTACGGTGTGTAGTTTTTTCTTTTATTGCCTGATACGGGGTTTTGGGAGTTTGTATGATGCATAGCATGAAGCTTTCGGTCGCATAAGTCTCAAGGTAATGTCGAATTTTTTCTAGGTTGTGGTTTGCTTCGGGATAGTTGGTCGAGTCACGTTTTATTGTTTTGGTTGTTCTCTTATCCTTGGTTTTTTTGTCTGTTGCTTTGCAGGCATTCTCCTTGATTGTCTATGTTTGTGGTGTGTGTGTAACCATCTGAATGGCGCCTTCTCACGCTCCTCCCCCTATCCAGTATGTCCCACTAGTTAGTAGGGATTACTCTTCCCTACTCACTTTTGAGCCTCTCACAAAGGCGGGACTCGCTGCTTTTGTGGCTACCTCCTTTCCATTGCTTCCACAGGATCCGTTTTTATGTGATGAGTTTCTGGCCTCCTACACCAAGAAGACAGGACTAGTCCAGGGAATTTCTATGACTTTGACACCTCGAGGAATTTCTATCACTTCCTTCAGTGCCCATTCCTGCTACCTTTGGCAGTGATCTCCCTAGGTATCTCACTTGTAATAACCTGTTCCGAGCACGTCGCGAAGGTTCATTGGACATATCAGTTCCCTCACTGAACAGTCTAGTCTCAGGAGATGCAATTCCTTTCCTCTGTAAAGATATTCAGAGTTCCATTGAATTGTTAGTGACGACCTGTGTTTGTTCAATAGCTATACACGTCCTTTTATGAAGAACTCATGCAGTCTAAGGACCAGTTGCATAAGGCAACATTCGAGTTAGCCTCTGCTAAGGATACCCTAGCAGATTTGTTTAAGTAGATGGAGCAACAAACCCAACTGGTTGCAACCCAAAGAGATGAGATATCTTCTTTGAAGATCCAGTTACTAGAGGCTCAATCAGAGGTTACTAGCCTTTCAGAGGAGAAGGAGAGGATGCCCAGAGAAGCGCAGGAGTTTCAAACTCTCTTAGATGACAAACTTTCAGCCTTACAGACTGCTAATGACACAGTGGCATCCCAAGCCTCCCAAATCAAGCAGTTGCAAGATCAACTGGCAAAGTCACGGTCTGTTCCTCCAAGCCCTAATGTTCCCTTGATCCCTTCTCTTTCACAGCAGGACTTGGTTGCTCTTCAAAGACAGGCTACCTTGTGTCCTCTATTCCAAGATAAACTGGAAAGATTGCAATCCCGAATGGATTTGTTATGGTCTACATTTGAGCAGTTTCAGGAATATGTTCCACCAGACCATTCTTTCTTTATCCACTACCAATTACAGAAGTTGGTCTTCTACATGAAGCTTTCCACGATGGATTTACCTCTTCTAGAGGATGGTTGGAGTGGGGCTTGGTCTGCTGAGTTGCTGACAGAGGTGGTAAGGATGGTATTTGAAGATTCTGTCATGACAGATACCATGTTAATGTCCTACATGTATCTAAAAGGAGACTTGTTAATTCCAAATGAGGTGGATATGGCATGGTATGTGGGGGATGTGGTTCTACAAGCTGTTTTGTATGTCAACCATTTGGAGTTGCGCATAGCTGACATGTTCCAAAGTTACTCCTCCAAAGTGGCTGATTGTCATGATAATTCCTGGCATCCCATGATTGATTCTGTGGTCGTGAATCAAAGACAGAATACAGCTCCTACCTATGCCCAGAGTACTAATCAACTGAGGCTGGATCTCTTAGCTTATCTTTCAAAACATAATCCGTTTGATTCTACCTTCTTTGATGCCTATCATAGATGATCTCTCTTAGGACCTTCTGTTCCTACCCTCCTATATTACCAACAAATGGCTCACCGATATGATCTATATCTTTCCCTTTGTCAATCTAATTCCACCACTATTTTACCCCTTCTTTTCCAACCTTCATCTTTCCCTCAAATTCCCATTTTTACATACTACTCCTTTATTGAGGATAGAGTATTTTCCCCTTCTCCACCCTGTCCTTCTCCATCCATTCATGTACCTTCCGCCTTTCCTATTTATCAGTTAACACCCTTCCTTAGTGATTCCCTCCAAATTTCTGCCACTCCTTCTTTAAATTATTCTTCCTTTTATGATTTTGCCTATCCCTCCCTTCATCCACTTTTCCTTATTCCACTACCCTCACCTAACACTTCTATATCTCAACCACCTCAGTTGGTTAGTGACTATGACGGGTTTAATCATCAGATTTCCAGAAGAAGGGGATGGAGCTCGAATGATTCCCTTACAGGACCTCAGATCAATTGGCCAGTAATTCCAGGAGAATGGACAGCTGCCAGTCAAGCTTATCAGAACTATATTCATTTTGCTAAGCAGTATTCACAGTCTACAGATCCTTCAGTGAGATTAACTGCTCACTTTGCTTGGTATTTGGCGTATATGCATAGGCACTCTCATAATGATTCCAAGCTTATTCCAAAGTTGTGCATGAATGTCAATGTGAGCATTGATTCCCAACAGCTGGATATATTGTATTTTCATGCCCTTTGTTTGCCTAGCAGATACCTGGTCCTGTTGGAAAGGATGTGCTGTCTTCAGTTTTTGCAAAATCCTCCCAAAACATTTGTGGATGAATCCTTGTCTATGGATCGTTTCCGAAATCATCAATCTTTCAAGAGGGATCATCTTCATTGATACCTTTCCAATGTATGGTGGATGCTTTTTAATGAAAATCTCTCTTTTTGGAGGAGTCATTCAGATGGTTGTGTTGTGTGTAGTGTTTGTATTGTGAGTTCATTTATGTAAAACGAACGTGGTGGTTTCCTATTGGATTGGATTTTGTGTGAGCTACATTTTGGAGAATTGTGGTGATGGGGTTGTGGTTGGAGAGTTGAAGATGCTGTTGTAGAAGAAGAAGAAGACAACCTCTTATATCCTTTACAAGTTTGTTGTAATTTCCAGTTTGATAAGCAGTGTTAATGTATAAAGGGTTTTCCTTTCGTTGTATTTTTATATCAGATACAGGTGATCAGTTGGGGTCATGGTTGGATGGATTGTTTTTGAAGATTTATTGAAGATCAAAGTAGAGCTTTTACCTGAACTTGTATTCCCTTTTTCCTAGGTCGCGAGGACGCTTCCTTATTAAGTGTGGGGATATGTTGAGTGTTGAAATGACTTGTTTTTTGGCTAATTTTTGTTGTTTTTGAGAGCTGAATGGTTGTTTTTATGAGATGATTGGTTTGGAAGTGGTTTGCGAGTGTTTTGGATGATATTGATTGTGTTTTGGAAGTTCATGATGTTTATTAGTGGTTCTGTGATGTTCCGATAGGTTCTGATTGGTTCTATATACATTCTGTATAGCTTCTATTTTGTTCTGTTTTGTTCTGATTGCCTTCTGTAAGGAGGGATGGAGTATTGATTGATGAAGATTGAGATCTTGTGAAAGCTTATTGAATGAATGTGAAGAGTTTGGAATGGTTTGAGTATGAGTTATGTGATTTTGATGACCTTCTGTAACCTTCTGTAGGTCTTCTGTAGAGCCTTTGTTTCTGTTCTGTTTCTGTTCTGGTACTCTTCTGTAACTATTTTGTATGCTTCTGTATGTGTTCTGATGGATGAGAGTGTAGCTTGGGAAAGTTTTCTAGCCTTGGAAAGAGGTGAATACAAGTACAAAGGAGCTGAAAGAAGTGAAAGAAGTAGCTGTTGAAGACTCAAGTGAAGATTGAAGTGAAGTGACAGCAGTGAGCTATGAAAAGACACTATAGTGGCTTTGGTGACTCTTCATATCAGACATACCTCTTGGGAGGGGTATCCACGACCTAATGTCACAACTCTATAGAAACAGAATTTGTATCCTTTTTCATTAATTTATCTATATAATGATTTATTAAATTTATTTCCTTTGCACTAATTAGATATAAAGAAAAGTGCATTGGAGCTGGCCACTGATGAGTGGTCACAGGTTATGGTGGACCCACACGGTGGGTTAGAGAAAAGATAGTTCACACTTCCACCTATATGACCGGATTGGGCGCCTATGACTAGAACTCACGCATATTAGGGTTAGACTCGCACACAGAAAGGATTGATGCCTTGAAGTGTGGGCTAGATCCACCAGAACAGACAGTTACAATCAACAAGATGGCATGATCATGAAATGCTTGTATAATGTGCATGTGTGGGCTGAAAGCTTGAAATGCACATTTCTTTGCATAGGAAAGTCACATGAAGATTCAGATACCATTTTTGCGATGTACACGGAAAAAGCTTTCATATGATACCCATATTGGGGGGGTCCCTAAATTCTAGGAGATCCCTAAATTTTAGGAGGTCCCTAAATTTTAGGAGCCTCGAATTAGCCTAAAAATGCTAGTCCTAAAAAATAGGGATGTCATTCTAAAAATAGTAAGTTCTGTACTTTGACTGTGCTTACTAAATTTGGTTGTTTCTATTCTTGACAGTATTCAACCCAAAAAGGAAGGCCATAGAGAAGAGACAAGTGTCAAGACACTTGTCACACAAGTTTCCAAGTGTCCCACCACTTGTCACATCTCATGACATGTGGCTGGACACTTGTCTTGTGCTGCTCCACTTTCCCCTTTTGTACTAGCTCTCCCCTCTCCTATAAATAAGAGCTCGTTTTTCTTCATTCAAGATCATTTTTCTTTGCTGTAAACTCATGTACAGCACCCACAGATAGCCAGAAACTGGCCCCATCCATCCCCATCATCATCCCCCACTTCTCCATTATCAAATTCCTCCATATTCTCTCTTCTATCACTGCTGTTTTACAAGACAGCAAGCCTGTAAATTCATTACAGCACCTCCTTCTTGAGCTCTTTCTTCCATTTTAGCTACAAGAAGCAAGCTCTATCCCTGTACTGCTGATCAACGATGGAGAAAGGCTGAATTCCCCTTTTTCTTCTCTCATACTGTAAAGAAATCAGTTCTTATCATTGCATAATAGATAATGCATGTGTGTTTGTACATCTTTGCATGATCTTGTGAGAGTGAGAATTACTTCTTCTCACTCTCAGGTTGATTGTAACTGAGCTCTTCCCTAAGGGACTTGGGTTGAGCAGAAATACATTCCTTCGGGGGGGGGGGGGGGGGTTGCCCATCTTCAACCCTCAATCTTGTCTCCATTACTTTTACATTTTTATGGCTGTAATTTTGTGAGTAATTTTCATTTTCAGCTTTAAGTGTTCATTCTCTTTTCTATTAAATCTCGAAAACAAGAAAATATCATAATTGTTAAGCATACTACGTTGTTCGGGGCGTTTACAGTGGTATCAGAGCTTTGGCTCGGTCCTCACCCCCAACACTGGTAGTGCTTACAACTATAAGTTTGTTTGTTTTCAGCCCTTGCATTGAGTGCGTGAGCATTTTTTTTTCTTTAGTCTCAATGGATCAATCGAGTGCTATCCTTCAAGCCATTCAAAGTCTTAGAGAGGAGAATCAGCAAATTCGTGAGAAACTTCTCAAACTAGAAAAAGTTGAGAATCCCAAAGAATTCAAGGAAAGAAGCCCATCTACTTCAAGGAGACAAAGCCATACCAATGAAAGGAGCCGATCAAGAAGTCCAACTACTTCTAAGAGGCAGTCCCATTCTACTTCAAGACAAAGAAAGAGATCGCGTCGAAGCTCATCCTCTTCTTCAAAGTCATCTGGCGCCTATTCTGATGGATCCTCTTCTAGTAATGAAGAGTCACATCCTTCTCGTGGAAGACCTCATCATCGTCAAAGGCGTCGACATTCTTCACCCTCGTCTCCATCTTCATCCCCATCAAGCACTTCATCATCTTCAACCTCAATATCCGAGCATGGACGAAGGCATAAGAAGAAGAAGAAGACTAAGTCACTATCTCAACTTGAAAAGAAGATCAAGTTCAGTATGTATGATGGTTCCCGAAATCCTGATCTTCTTCTGAAGTTTATTCGTCAATTTCAAATTTTGTATGGTCGTGACAAGTATAAAGAAAAAGAAAAGATTAAGTTTGCAGCTTTACATTTAACCGACTTAGCCCATACTTGGTGGACGGGGTTGGAATATGATCATGCTGCCCCAAAATCATGGCGGTCCTTTGTTCGCCTGATACAAAGCCAATTTCTTCCTGTTCATTTCAAAAGAGATGTAAAAATGGAATGGGATCGGCTTTGGCAAAGGAAAAATGAGTCACTTGGTGACTATACTAAGAGATTTTGGGAGCTACTTTTGAAGGTCCAACATTTCAAGAAGATCAGCAGTTCGGAAAAGCTTAGGAAGTTTCAAGGAGGTTTGCATTTTAAACTTCGTACTGCTCTTAATCATTATCATTGTTCTAGTCTCAGGGAACTCATTGACCATGCTGAGACATGGGAAATGGAGCACAATGGCAACAAATCATTCCAAAAGAATGATAAGAAGAGAGTAGCTGATGATGAGGAGTATTCAGCCCCAAATGAAGGACAAAAACAGTGGCAAAAGCAGCCATCAAATCAAAAGAAGATGAAGCCCTATGCACCTCCTAATGCTCCTCAATTTCGCTCCAATCTATACCCACAAGCAAAGCAATTTTCCGAAGAAGAAAAGCAACGCTTCATGAAAGAAGGGAAGTGCTTTAAATGTGGACAAACAGGCCACATAGTGAAGCAATTTCCAAACAAGGGACAAAGCAAGGTTTCTGACAACAAGCCTAAGTCGCCAGTGAAAATCAATGCTATCAGTGATGTAGTTGCAAACACAACTCACACTCCAGAGACGCGCAAATTATTAAAAGCTTGGGGACAGTTGCAAGGTAAGCAAGCACTATTCTTGATAGATCTTGGGGCGAATGAAAATATCATTTCCTTGCAATTAGCGAAAGAGCTTGGATTAAAGAATGAAGAGATGGACACTCCGGCAGAAGTTCGCCAAGCTTTAAATGCTGATGAAGGTGACACAGTGAAGACTGTGATACCCTACATTGGCAAGCTCAAGTTTCAAATTCAAGGCTACAATGACGAAGATACCTTCTGTATCGGAGACCTTGATGGTTGCGATGTGATTCTTGGCATGCCTTGGAATCATAGAGTAGATTCAACCATCTTCTCTCAGAAAAAGAAGGTAGAACTCACCAACAAAGGCAAGAAGTACGAGATCCAAGCTGGAGTTTCTGGAGACACCATACCTATGGTAAGCCATATGCAAGTCTCTAGAGCAATTAAGGATTGTGTTCAATGTTGTCTGCTTTATGTCACTGATGTAAAAGATAATATGAATACTGAAAACCAAGAGCGACTTCAGCTCTTGGAAAAGTATAAAGATTGTTTTTTGGAAGATCTTCCTTATCAGCTTCCCCCAGAAAGGCCAAAAGACCATCATATTGATATTATTCCGGGCAGTTCTCCTCCTAATATAGCACCATACCGTGTGAGCCGTCCTCAACAAGAAGAAATCAGAAAGCAAGTCGAAGACCTACTCAACCGTGGGCTAATTAGGCCAAGTAGCTCACCATTTTGTTCACCGGTTCTTCTTGTTCAAAAGAAAGATGGCACATTCAGGATGTGCATTGATTATCGAGCCCTCAACAAAATCACTGTGAAGAATTGGTTTCCTATTCCCAGAATTGACGACATTTTGGATCGTCTAGGAGGCTCAAAGGTTTTCAGCCGCATTGATCTAAAGAGTGGTTATCATCAAATTAGGGTAATACCACAAGATGTACACAAAACTTCTTTCCGCACTTCATACGGTCTTTATGAATTCTTGGTGGTTCCTTTCGGATTAACCAATGCACCAGCCACCTTTAATCGAATGATGGAGCGCATCTTTAGAGAGCATCGACAATATGTCGGTACTTTCTTTGATGATATTCTTGTCTTTAGCAAGAATGAAGAGGAGCATCATCAACACTTGGAAATTGTTCTACAATTACTACAACAAAATCAACTCTTGGTAAATGGTAAAAAGAGTGAATTTTTCATGCATAAAATAAATTACCTTGGGCATGTCATCTCTTTTGAAGGGATTCAGATGGATCCTGAAAAGATCAGGATAATCCAAGAATGGCCTCATCTTCGTGATGTACATGAGGTGTGATCGTTTCTTGGCTTATGTTCTTATTACCGCCGCTTCATCAAGCATTTTGCACATATGGCTTCTCCACTTCATGACCTTACAAAGAAGAAGATCTCTTTCCAATGGAAGGAAAAAGAGAAGGCGGCCTTCACAAGGCTGAAAACAGGTCTTACTTCTGGACCTGTTCTTATCATTCCAGATCTAGTAAAACCATTTGTGGTGGAAGCAGATGCTTGCGGTGATTGTATTGGTGCAGTGCTAAATCAAGAAGGCCATGCCGTAGCCTTTGAAAGCCGCCGTCTAAATGATGTGGAGAAAAGGTATGACATTTATGAAAAGGAGCTCTTAGCAGTGGTTCATGCTTTAAAGATATGGAAACATTATCTTTTAGGCAATGAATTCCTTATTAAAACCGATCATCAAAGCTTGAAGTATTTCAAGACTCAAAAGCATTTGCAGGAGAAACATGCAAGATGGGAAAATTTCTTGTCTATGTTTCATTTTCAAATTATGTACACTCCAGGGAAACAAAATGTAGTTGCTGATGCACTTTCTAGAGTGCCTCGCATTGCAACTATTACAGTGGCTCATCATGAAGATTTTCAAACGATGAAGAATACTTATGATGAAGATACTGATTTTGCAGCAATTTGGTCAAATTTACAACAAGGAGGTTCTCATCCAGATTATTCCATGAAAGATGGTTACCTTCTCATGAACAATCGCCTTTGTGTCACTCTTCCTGTTCGACAAAAGGTGCTTAAAGAAAGTCATCAACCCCCTTATGCAGGGCATAGAGGGAGGGCAGCCACTCTAAGTGCAATTGAGCGCTACTTTTATTGGCCAACATTACGAAAAGATACACATAACTTCATTGAGGCTTGTCTGGTATGCCAAAAATCCAAATATGATAGGCAGAAGATTCCAGGATTGTTGCAACCTCTTCCAGTGCCCAAAGATCTATGGGAATCTATCACGATGGATTTCATCTCAGGTATTCCAAGAACACCTCAAGGTCATGATATGATTTGGGTCATAATTGATAGATTCAGCAAACAATCACATTTTATTCCATGTCATAAAACATTGAAATCCGCACAAGCTGCAAGACTTTTCATTCAACATATCTTCAGATTACATGGTATGCCTTCTGAGATCATTTCAGATAGAGACTCCAAATTCACAAGTAACTTTTGGCGTGCTTTATTTGAGAATTTGGGAACCACTTTAAAGTTCTCCTAAGCTTTTCATCCTCAAACTGACGGCCAAACAGAGGTGATGAATCTCACTCTTTTGGATATGTTGAAAGCTTATGTTAGTGAACATAAGTCACAATGGGAGAAATATCTTCCATTATTGGAGTTTGCTTACAACAATACAGTGCACTCATCCACAGGGAAAGCTCCAAATGAAATAGTACAGGGTAAACTGATTCCTCCTCCAATTATTCGCACTAAAGATAAGATTTTTGCTGCTGATGAGTTTGCTTCAGATTTAAAAACCGCAATGGATCAAGTTCGAGCCACTATCAAAGTTGCCCAAGAGCGACAAAAAAAGCAAGTAGATAAACGAAGAAGACCTTTGGCTTTTGAAAAAGGTCAATATGTCTTGCTAAAGTTTGATAAAAGCAGGCTCAAACAAGGTTCTGGTCAAAATTCATCTTTTCCAAAGCTCTCCAGTAGATACTTTGGACCCTTCAAAGTGATTGAGAAAATAAATGAAGTTTCTTATCGACTTGAGCTTCCTACTCATTGGAAAATACACAATGCTTTTCATGTAAGTTTGCTAAAACCTTACATAGGACCAGAACCAAAGGAACCCATTACTGAAGATCCCCCAGAAGTTGAAGAAACAGAGCAACTCTTGGAACCTGAAAAGATTTTGTTTCTCAAGGATCGAACCACGAGAAGTGGCCTTGTGACACGAAAATTCTTGCTAAAATTCAAGAATCTACCCACCACAGATGCACAGTGGGTAGATGAAAAATTCATGAAGGATTACCCAAATATTCTACAACAATATCAAGAAGATTTTCAGCTGAGGATAGCTGAATAAAAGCCAGAGGGCTGTCACAACTCTATAGAAACAGAATTTGTATCCTTTTTCATTAATTTATCTATATAATGATTTATTAAATTTATTTCCTTTGCACTAATTAGATATAAAGAAAAGTGCATTGGAGCTGGCCACTGATGAGTGGTCACAGGTTATGGTGGACCCACACGGTGGGTTAGAGAAAAGATAGTTCACACTTCCACCTATATGACCCGATTGGGCGCCTATGACTAGAACTCACGCATATTAGGGTTAGACTCGCACACAGAAAGGATTGATGCCTTGAAGTGTGGGCTAGATCCACCAGAACAGACAGTTACAATCAACAAGATGGCATGATCATGAAATGCTTGTATAATGTGCATGTGTGGGCTGAAAGCTTGAAATGCACATTTCTTTGCATAGGAAAGTCACATGAAGATTCGGATACCATTTTTGCGATGTACACGGAAAAAGCTTTCATATGATACCCATATTGGGGGGGTCCCTAAATTCTAGGAGATCCCTAAATTTTAGGAGGTCCCTAAATTTTAGGAGCCTCGAATTAGCCTAAAAATGCTAGTCCTAAAAAATAGGAATGTCATTCTAAAAATAGTAAGTTCTGTACTCTGACTGTGCTTACTAAATTTGGTTGTTTCTATTCTTGACAGTATTCAACCCAAAAAGGAAGGCCATAGAGAAGAGACAAGTGTCAAGACACTTGTCACACAAGTTTCCAAGTGTCCCACCACTTGTCACATCTCATGACATGTGGCTGGACACTTGTCTTGTGCTGCTCCACTTTCCCCTTTTGTACTAGCTCTCCCCTCTCCTATAAATAAGAGCTCGTTTTTCTTCATTCAAGATCATTTTTCTTTGCTGTAAACTCATGTACAGCACCCACAGATAGCCAGAAACTGGCCCCATCCATCCCCATCATCATCCCCCACTTCTCCATTATCAAATTCCTCCATATTCCCTCTTCTATCACTGCTGTTTTACAAGACAGCAAGCCTGTAAATTCATTACAGCACCTCCTTCTTGAGCTCTTTCTTCCATTTTAGCTACAAGAAGCAAGCTCTATCCCTGTACTGCTGATCAACGATGGAGAAAGGCTGAATTCCCCTTTTTCTTCTCTCATACTGTAAAGAAATCAGTTCTTATCATTGCATAATAGATAATGCATGTGTGTTTGTACATCTTTGCATGATCTTGTGAGAGTGAGAATTACTTCTTCTCACTCTCAGGTTGATTGTAACTGAGCTCTTCCCTAAGGGACTTGGGTTGAGCAGAAATACATTCCTTCGGGGGGGGGGGGGGGGGGTTGCCCATCTTCAACCCTCAATCTTGTCTCCATTACTTTTACATTTTTATGGCTGTAATTTTGTGAGTAATTTTCATTTTCAGCTTTAAGTGTTCATTCTCTTTTCTATTAAATCTCGAAAACAAGCAAATATCATAATTGTTAAGCATACTACGTTGTTCGGGGCGTTTACACCTAAGAAGGATTATTTTGAGTGATTTTGAGAGATTGTAGTGAGGATATGATGTATTATTGATGGAGAGAGAGAGGGAGAGTCAAAGATAGCCAATTCTACAAAAACAGAGTGATTGTATATGAGAGATTGAGAGAGAAGACTATGAAGATATTGAAGATGAATACTATGTGATGTGTTTCCATTCAAAGATGGTGTATTCCTTTTCTTTCTTTGTTCTATTGATGGATTTTGTGAAGATATTGAAGAATATGGTTGATTCTATCAAATCCGTGGGAGATCTACATGATGCTGCATGAAGATTTGTTGTGCATGGTGTTCTTTTCTTCATTGTGATCATATGAAACATAATAAACAAGCTTGTTGATGTTACAAGATAGATTTTCTTGCAAGAGAATTCCATTTTCCTTGGTGTTCCTCTTGGGGCTCCATACTTTCAAATTCTCTTAGAAATTATGTAGCCACAAGACCCTTATTGGGTTGTATAACCCACTCCTGAAAAGTCTTGCACGTAATCAAACTGGTGTCCTCAATGTAAAATTCTTCCCTGAGTGTCTTCTTGAAGGCTACCCAATCAGCATCCTGCAAGTATAATTTAGTAATCCGTGCTTTAAGTTCATGAATAGTAACACATACAAAATACCGGCTCCATGCAGATTGAGCCACTCCAAAGAATTTCATCTTCTGAGCATAGGTATGTACATATGCAGATACATTCCTGCCATTGAATAACTTCACCTCACGCTCAACTGCTTGCAAAGCATTCATCACAACACTTTCTGTTTGAGCTGAAGCTTGCATCACCTGTTGTTGTTGTTGTACCTGCATAAGCATATTCATATTTTGCACCAACTGTTGCAAAACATCACTGGAGATTGTATTCGAAGGTTCTCCCATATTATCTTTCCTTCTTCTGTGACGACCTTTCACGTCGGGTTCACCAATGTCGGAGGGGTTTTTGTCGAAAGGTCAAATCCACCAGGGATTAGAAGTAAAAGGAAGTAGAGATAGGAGATGGAAGAGAAGATAGAGAATACCCAAGTGGTAAATAATACAAAAACAAATCACAATGAATTGAAACAATATGTATTGAAAGAACCTAGAATCTTTCACTACTCAGAAGCAATCTCCAAGTGTTAGTTCTCCTGGAGCTCCTTCGTAGACCAAAAACTTGGATCAGAAAAATCAGCTCTTTCTCTACTGCCTAGAACCCAAATCTGATGCCTCCGTTGGCTCCAAAAGGGGGGGTTAAACTCCAGGACTCCTGGTCACGGATCTCCTAGATCACTCCTTCTTCTTCTTTCAATTCAATCTATAGTTTTCAGCCTATTTACAGCGATCGCGACGCACGTGATTTCGTCCATCTGTCTTTTTTATGAAAAATCTCCTAATTGGTTGAAAAATCAACTAGCTTTTTACATGCCATCCTAATCTAAAAGCTTTTTCTAACTTTTTTAGATTTTTATAATAAATAATATAAAAAATAGACTAAAATTATCCAAAAATCTAGTATTTTTGGATAATCCATGCAATTCACACTAGTACTACTGGCTTAGATCACATTGACTCTCCAGATCAATAGAGAAGTTGGATGATGATGCATTCCATACTTTTTCACACTGTGTTCCCATAACATCACGATGACGTAGCATTTGGATGTGAAATATTTGAGTACATGGGTTTGTGCAAACCTCAATGCGCCATATGCATAAATCTAAGCGAGGCCATCTATGGTTGTGGAAAGAATTAACCTATGGTCCCCTATGAATTCAAGCTACTTGTTGAATTGAACTCATGCGCATACCTACGCCTCAATGAATAGTGGTGATGGCAATTTGTACTTGGATGCTTGGATATGGATTATTCATACCCGACGTTGTATTCGTATTTGTAGAAATGCCTTGGCTGATGGCTCCATTGTTGGATGCAGGATTACTGCTGATGTGTGTCTCTCTCCATTTTGGGGCCATACTTTCAATGTATAAATCACTCTTTTTCTCTCGAAGGAGAGATGGTGTGCTAGGATGATTCTTCTCAGAAGGATTAGACTTGCCAGAAGGCTAGGATTAAACTTGCAACAAAAGGGAATAAATCGCGGGGAAGAGATGAATTGCGTGGTCACCCTCTAAAGAGGGGAAGAGCTCCCTCTTCCTCTTCTTCTCTTTCTCTCCTTCTTTCTCTCCCTCTCTCTTCCTCTCCCTATCTCTCTCTCTTCTTCTTCTTCTCTTCTTCTCCCCTCTCTCTCTCTGTATACTCTTCTTCTTCTTCTTCTTCTATTCTTCTCCTCCTTCTCCTCTTCTCTCTTCTTCTCCCTCTCTCTCTCTTCTTCTTCTTCTCTTCTCTTCTTCTCCTCTCTCTCTCTCTCCCTACTCTTCTTCTTCTTCTACTCTTCTTCTCCTTCTATTATTCTCTCTTCTTCTCCCTCTCTCTCAGCAAACTGCAAGGGCCAAGAAGGTGGTATCTCTCTTTTCTCTCAACGGCAAGAAATGCAGAAGTGGTATCCCTCCTCTTTAAGGGGGGGTGTTTATATAGGGGGAAGGGGGTTTATAATTGGGGCCTCTTAGCTGTCGTGAAGGGGCCGCTATGCCCAAGGGGGAGGATCTTGGCCATGTGGCCTCCCGCTCCATCGACATCATCTTCTTCGCCATCCACGTCTCAACTTCCTCCCTCCTCAACATGGTCATCCTCCTCCTTTTTGACTTCCTCATCATCGTCTACCACTTCTTTTTCCCTGCCGTCATCCACTTCCTCCTCCTTTATTATCATCACACCATCTTCCTCACTTCATCTCCCCCTCCCTCAGCCAACTATTGGTGTCGATAGGGGGGGAGTGATTAAAATTTTTATTTTCAATGTAAGCTATTAAAAAAGGGGGGGGGGGGGTCGTATGTGGGTGCGGTGGGATGTTACATCCTCTCCCCCTTAGAGAACTCGAGATGTCCTCATCTTGCAAGAATTGGGGAAGACAAGAATTAGTGGGGCTTAGGGCCTGTGGGTTAGGACCCACCACGCTTCTGCTGCGCTACTCCCATCACTCATAAGCATGCAATATTTTGAAACAACTTCTTATTGTATTAGGTCTATCCAAATCTGGATTACAAGAGAAAAATTTATTGTAGTTACATCTCATGAATATCTTCTAGGCTTTTTCCTAAGTATCCGATATATTCTAGATCAATGGAGCGCGTAAAATGTCATTCCTTGTAAGTTTAGGATCTCCTTGAGTCCTATTGGGACAATTGGCATAGTTATGTCCAATGTTGTAGTGCTCGGAGCATCGGTGTTTAGGGTGCTTTGGACTTTCCCTTTTGAAATGACCTAGTTCCTTGCAATAGAAATAGCCCGAAGCTTTATCACTTGGAGTCACAAGGTTTGTGGTCATCCTTGATAGGATTTTCTTCTTTATGCCAAATTGTCTTAGGATCCTTTCAGTAGACTGAAGTGGTCCTTTATCGCAAAAACTTTGTTTCAGAATTGTCCTCTTTTTAGACTTGGACGGAGGTCCATGGTCAATCGGCTTTGCTCATAGACGGCACTTCTGTAGCCTTGTTTCCTTGGGGGTTCACTGTCTTCTGGACTTAGGTTAGGGCAATTTACTTGGACATGCCCTAGCTCATTGCAATGGAAGCATTGACAGTAGGAACATCTCCTACGGATGTGCCCTATCTCTCTACATATATGGCATCTCTTGCCCTGATCTCGGGAATCCTCTTTGTCACAATTGTTCGAATTTAGTTCTTGGATGATTGGTTTTTCTCGAAGTAACACATCTTGCAGGTCCATTGGATGCAATGCTTCAAGGCGGTGGTTGAGAGGAGTGTTTAGGCCATGGCAGAACTTGGATACTTACTGTGCAATATCCATAGGTGGCGCGTATTTTAGTAGGGTTACAAACTTCAAGTAGTAGGCTTCCAAGGTTAATTCCACCTGCTTGAGCTTGAAGAATTCATTCATCTTCAAAGTCTGGTAGGTTGGCGGAAGGTATCATCCACATACAGCATCTTTCAGCTCACCCCAAGTAACAACGACTTCAGAAATACCTCCGTCTTTGCACCATTGCTTCCACCACATTCGAGCTTGGCCAACTAACTTAAGTTTGGCTATCATTGCTTGATTGGTAGAAGTAGTTCCCGAAGCAGAGATATAATCATCCATCGACTCAATCCATATCTCCGCCTCTGCTGCGATGTTTATCCCTTCTCCACCAAACTCCGGTGCCTTAATTTGCTTGAGAAGAAATTTCTTCTCTAGCATGTCAACACTCGTGGTGGGTACCAAAGGTGCCTGACAGTCAAGTCATACCACTTGGGTTATTCTGTTTAAGATATGTCTACTAACCATACATTAATCAATCACATATGATTACGAAGTTTTGCTCTAATACCAACTGTAACGTGCCTGGCTATTGCCTATTGGCTGTCCAAGCACATTTTAGCGGTCAATCTAATCGTCGCCGCCCGGCACTCCCATGGAATGTTTCGGAGGTTTGTCACCTAGGGTTTCTCAAGTCCGCCTCGCAATGGAACATTTGCGGCCAACTTGAAATATGGGTTCCTAGCTGTCAAGGTCTCCTGACAGTATCTTGGGTCGGGTTTTGGACATCCTACTTCATGCAAAGATACCCAATCCGAAGTAGACCCCTGTCGTAGTTGGTTCAAGGAGAATGGGAAATGAGAGGGATGCGTTGCTCAACCTCTCTGCCCATAGGGCATAGTCCCATTTCAGCCCCCTAAAACTGCATGAATCAGGTTATAACTTAACAATACCTCAAGGTCAAATGGTGATAAATCCTTGTGAGAAGCCTCTGTTCTTTAGGACCACCCTGCCGTAGGACGGACTCGTCGGGGATTCTACCCATCCGCTTTCCCTGATAACTTTAGTTTCCTAATTAGGCCCTACCAGATTTATGTGCGATATTTAAAATCAGCTTTATTAATTAAGCCTTTTAGGGAACATGGTTTGTTCACGTAATTTACAGCACAGACACAAAAACAGAGCAAGCAGTCCTTTTGACAAATAAGTTCAAGCAAGTTCCTTAACTTATCTTCAAGTTAATCTTTATCTCCTATCCATACAAGAGAATTATGTATCCCTTCTATCCAACAGAAGTACTTGGTCCAAATCACATGGCACCATAATTTTTATCATTTATCTAGAATAGGATCTTCCAAATAGGATCTTCCAATGCCATAAACGTTGTGCTCACAGCAGTCTTCAACTCTGTTCCGAACTCCTGACCTTCTTGTTTCAAGTATGGCCTCGCTCACTAGTTCTCTTTGCTCAACATGCACTTGTATCAACTCTTTCAACAAGTCCTTGCTCTTGTTACTAGGCTTGCCTAGTATGTCAAAAGATTCCTTGTCTTTCCCTTGAGGTTTAATGAGTTCACCCTTATTGAAAGGTTGTGATTATCCTCACATCCAATAGTGTCAAGTGTATCGTCTGTGCTACATAATCGGCCTCACACTTGGTCTCCCTTTTGAAGGGTCTTCCTAGGAGGGTTTCCTTTCCACAACTTGCACTATTTGGAGGAACATGGAACAAGATAGGCAAGTTTTCAGTTTCAATAGTTACGAGGATTTTGCACTTTCCTATAAGTGCTTGTGGGTGTCCCCCATACGGATTAAGAGTTGTATCAGTTGGTGTGAACTCTTGTTGGCCTAGTAGGGTCGATGCTTCATAGGTCAAGATATTAAAATCAACTCCTTCATCGATGAGAGCATCGACATAGTGCTCTCTTTTTGTGGTGAGTTTGACCCTAAGATAAGCAGGCGGTACTATGTCTTCATCTTTCGAGTCTTCGCTTATAGATTTAAGGCTTTTGATACATGCATTTGAGTCCCCAACTGCACAACCAGATGTGGATTCTCCACTAATGTTTTGGGTCATCTGTGCAGTGCCGTTTGTTAGAAAATAGGTATAGGATGTGGATTCTCCACAGATGTCACTACGAGTGTAGTAATAGACAGGCGGCTAGGCAGAGATGCCTTTATCCCTAACACTAATGTGCCATGATGAAGCACCTTGTGTTGGGGAAGAAGTTCTCAGTTGAAGCCATGAGCTGAAATGGTCTCCTTTGGCTTCCCTAGGTCCTCCAAGGTCTGGGGGTCAAGCTAGTTATGGAGTTTGAAAGCCCAAGATGAGGGAAATGAAGATTTTCTTATGCACTTTAGTGGGGTTGAGGTTGAGGAAGCTGAAGGGATTAGAGGAGGCTATGATACAATGTGAAAGATCAGAGTTGCAGCAAGAAAAAAGTGTGCACAAGGGGGAGATAGGAGCTCAAAGTACAAGAACAAAATCTTGTTTACTAAGTTGCTCAAGGTACAACTTGGTACACTCTATCTCACACTTGATAGTGACCCATAGACTGTTTATATAACCTTTTCTTGGCTAGGGTTAGGGTTTCCTCTGTCCTTCAGCCTATTCACACTCATCTGCCCTCATACACCCTTGCTTACGGTGGGTTCCTATGCCTATCTTCTAAGAAACGACACTGCATAGATGACCCAAGTCATCAGTGGAGAATCCACATGTGGTTGTGCA
Source organism: Lygodium microphyllum (assembly GCF_053477565.2). Classification (NCBI taxonomy): domain Eukaryota; kingdom Viridiplantae; phylum Streptophyta; class Polypodiopsida; order Schizaeales; family Lygodiaceae; genus Lygodium; species Lygodium microphyllum. The sequence goes on along the minus strand of NC_141163.1, from coordinate 6,696,549 downwards.
ATTGGGGACTCAAAGGCATGTATCAGAAGCCTTAAATTTATAAGCCAAGACCGGGAAGATGAAGAAATAGTACCACCTGCTGATCTTAGGGTCAAACTCACCACAAAAAGAGAGCACTATGTCGATGCTCTCATTGATGAAGGAATTGATTTTAATATCTTGACCTATGAAGTATGGACCCTACTAGGCCAACCAGAGCTCACACCAACTGATGCTACTCTTAATTCTTACGGGGGGACACTCACAAGCACTTATAGGGAAGCGCAAAATCCTTGTAACTACTGAAACTGAAAACTTCCCTATCCTATTCCATGTTCCTCCAAATAGTGTAAGTTGTGGAAAGGAAACCCTCATAGAAAGACCCTTCAATAGGGCGAGCAAGTGTGAGGCCGATTATGTAGCACAAAGGATACATTTGACACTATTAGATGTGAGGATAATCATAACCTTTAGTAAGGGTGACCTCATTAAACCTCGAGGGAAAGACAATGAATGTTTTGACATACTATCCAAGCCTAGTAAGGAGAGCAAGGACTTGTTGAAAGAGTTGATACAAGTCCATGCTGAGTAGAGAGAACCAATGAGCGAGGCCATGCTTGAAATGAGAAGGTCAGGAGACAATGCCAAGGACAGGCTTTGGACTTATAAATATCATAGAAGACCACAAAAGAAGCCCAAGCCTTATAGACAAAGGTATCAATGGAGAGCTAGCACCACACTGTGATGGATATCCAAAGCATTGCTAAGTGCTCAAGGGTATTACACAGGTAATCGATGGATTTGGGTACCAAAGCCCCTTGCTAGACCACATCTATTAGCTAATGGCCAGATCGCATCAAAAGCAAAGAAGCAAAGGAGGAAATCTAAACAAAAATCCAAGCCTCGAGTCAACAACATCGGAGTGACTGAACCCCTTACGATTGAAATTAGGAAACCAAACATGATTGCTTGAAAGGTAGATCCTCAACCTAGCATGTTTATCAAGAAGATATCAAATGTAATTTTTGGGTGTGCACAAAGACCACTAGTGCCCAAGGAGCCTTTGACCTCCCAATAGGATGATGAGCACAATAAGCGCAATGTTACTCCTAATAAGGTTGATTGCTTAACAAAGAAAATGGTAGAATCGTCAAACAGCAATGAGAAAAGCTTCTAGCCAGTGCTAAGTCCACCTAGGAGTCCCAAATCTCCTACACCCTCTTTTCCTAGATGGACACAGGAAGCACAAAAAAAATCTTCAAGTGCAAATGTTCAATCCCAATCTCTATCTCCATCTGAGCTTCCAAATGTCCAAGGTGTGGGACATGACACCACCCTTAATTCTCAACCTAGGGATATACTAATGCAATCCACCTTGACTAGCTCAACTAATGATTGATCTATATAAGTGAATGCTCAAAGGGCAACAAAAGACACAACCACTTTCGATTTTGCCTAAGGACTTGATATCGCAATCCACCAATAGTAGCCAATCCACTGAACTAGCCACTACTACTTCCAATCAGGAATCACAGTAGCCACAGCCTTTGGCCGTGAGACTGACAATGCCCCTTGCGAAACGTGTCCTTAGCAATACACCTGCAGAAGGGATGTTGCAACAAACAACACCTAAAGCCTAGGCTTGAGGAGAAATCTCTCAAAGATTTGGCCAAGGAGATGGCGCATCTGGCTAATGAACCAAAGATGAAGTGCATGATGAATCTTGATCACAAGCTGATCACAAGCTTGATCACAAGTGTATTACTACATTGATAGTGACATCAGTGGAGAATCCACATCATGTTATGCAGAAGTAACATTGGCATCTAATGCTATGCTTGTTTGGGCACTCCTACTTAATCGGTTTGGTACCTATTAATGCCTGATTGTTTGGGGGATATGTCACTCCTCTTTTCTTGCTTGGTACTCTTAATGAGTCATGGGATGTATTCCGCATTGCATTATGTGCCTCTACTACTACCTTGAAATGCCTCTCGTGTGTTGCATGCTATGATAGTTAGTGGCAGGAATGATGGGTATGGAAAGCATGGCAGTGGCAGTGGATGGGATTCTCAGAAATCTTGGTCCAAGTCTCGTGGGAAGTCACGTAGAAAATCCTGTGGTAGGAATGCAGATGTTACTTGTCACCATCGTGGAAAAAAGGGCCATATTAGGCCACAATGCCATGAACTGTGCAATGAAAGGCGCAAAGATAAGGGGAAAGACAAAGTGCAGGATAAGTCTTTTGATCGCAGCATAGTGCCTGCAAAGTCCAATGTTAAAATTGAAGAGATCAATGTTATGTAGACTAACGATGTTGATGATGATGATTATATCATTGCAGCTTCTTCTAGTGCTTCACAGATGACATAGATACACTCTATGTATGCACAGTGTTGGCTCTTGGACTCAGGTGTGTCCTTTCATGTGACACCTTGTCGAGAGTGGTTTCATTCATATCGTACGGTTTTGGGTTCTATGCGCTTTGCTGATGACAGCTCTCTTGATATTGTGGGCATTGGTGATGTTAGGCTGCAGTTTCCTTTTGGTAGCAGTTTTGTTATGCAAGATGTACGTCATGTACCTGCTTTGACATGTAGTCTCTTGTTAGCTGGACAACTTGATGACACAGGTTATCATGTATCTTTTGGAGACTCTACATGGAAGATCACTCATGGTAGACTTGTGATTGCAAGAGGTGCCAAGGTTGGCAGCTTCTATCCCTTGATTATATCCACTTCTTCCCTTGATCATGTTTTGTCTGTGGGTTCTATCCCACATCTATCTCTTTGACATGCACGTTTGGGCCATATATCTTTGAAGGGAATGAAAATTCTTTCTGGTTTGTAGTACTTACCACCCCTTGATTATGCATGTTTTGATTCATGTGAGCATTGTCTTTATGGCAGGTAGACTAGCTCTACGCATAAGAAGTCTGGCCATGCATGAGTGAGCCCTTGGCATTGGTACATTCGGATGTTTGTGGGTCCATGCCTTGTCAATATATGGGTGGTGCAAAGTATTTTGTTACATTTATAGATGTTTTTTCATGAAAAGTTTGGGCTTATCCCATTAAGCTGAAATCCGATGTCTTGGCTGTGTTTCAGAGATGGCTTGCATTGGTTGAGAACCAGTCTGGGTATAGGCTAAAATGCCTAAGAACAGATAATGGGGGTGAGTATGTCTCACGTGCTTTTGAGAAGTTATGTGATGAGAGGGGTATTAAGCATCAGTTGATCGCCCCCTACACCCCCCCCGAATGGTTTGGTTGAGTGGATGAATAGAACTATCCAGGAGCGTATACGTAGTATGCTTAACCATGCAAGAGTAGGCCATAGAGCTTTTGGGCTAAGGCAGTTAGTACAGCTATGCATATCATAAACAAATCACCTTCTAGTGTCTTGGATTTCTAGGTTGCAGAGGAGGTATGGATTGGAAAACCTCCCTCTTATGCACATCTCCGTGTCTTTGGATGTGAGACATTTTGCCATGTGCACAGGGACAAGAGAAGTAAGGTAGATCCTAAGAGTGTCAAATGCATTTTCCTTGGTTATGGGGATGCAGGCAAGATGGGTTACCATCTCTGGGATCCGCAGGCACAGAAAGTCATCCGCAGTCATGATGTAGTCTTCCATGAAGACAAGATGCATAGGCAGCCTGAGAGAGTTGTTGAAACCCACAGGGTCATATTTCAGGAGGAGCTGAGAGCTCCCACATAGTTGGTTGGACAGCTTACAACTGCAGTAGGTGCTCATGGTCAGGGTATTGGACAGGCAGCTAGGCAGGTAGTAGAGCTTGCCATGAGATGGTTTGCTAGAGACAAACGTCCACCTGATAGATTTCAGCCCTCGATGCATTATGTCTTGGTTACAGATGTAGGAGAGCCTTTCACTTATGATGAGGCTATGCGCAGGGGTGACGGTCACTCCTGGGAGAGGGCTATGCAGTCTGAGATAGATCCTTGCATAAGAATGAGACTTGGGATTTGGTTTCCTTGCCTAAGGGCAAGAAGGCTTTGCCATGCAAGTGGGTGTACAAGCTGAAAAGTACCCCTCGACACCCCAAGCCGGCATACAAGGCTAGACTGGTAGCAAAGGGTTTTTAAGCAGGAGCATGGTGTGGACTTTAATGAGGTCTTTTCTCCTGTGATTAAGATGACCACCCTGCGCTTAGTCTTGGCTTTGGTTGCTCAGCTTGACTTGGATTTATACTAAATGGATGTCAAGATGGCTTTTTTATATGGGGACTTGCATGATGAGATTTATATGGAGTAGCCTAAGGGATTTGCACAGAACTTGGCAGGGAGGACCTAGTGTGAAAATTGAAGAACAGTATTTATGGCTTAAAGTAGGCACCTAGAGAGTGGTATCATAAGTTTGATGCCTTTATGCAGTCACATGGCTACAACAGGAGTGCTATGGATTCGTGTCTTTACACAAAGAAAGCCCGTGATGGTTTTTTATTGACTTTGGTACTCTATGTGGATGATATGTTGATAGTAGGGACAGCTCATGATGAGCTAGATGGTCTTAAGGCTCAGCTCAAAAAGAGATTTGAGAAAAAAAGATCTGGGATAGGCCTCTCACATACTTGGTATGTGCATTAGATGCGACAGGCACAGATGAGCAGAGGGCCGAGATGGCCAAGATCCCCTATGCATCTGTAGTGGGCATAATGTTTGACCTTGGTCTTATCAATTTAGTCTTTCATGCCACACCCTTGTAAAAGTGGATCAAGCTTCCCAGCTTGGGAGAGTGGGTTATATGTGTTTGTAAAGTTTTCATGGCTTATGGTTTTGTTACTAATTACAAGGAAAAATGATCTATTTAAGGATGTACAATGGAGTAGGAATCGTGAATCTACCAATCGTAGAAATTTAGATTATACTCAAGTTCCACTAGGTCATCCAAGGCACTAGGTCAAAATAGTATCTCGCAAAGATAAACTATGATGTCATCGAGGAGTGACATGCTCTTGAACCAAGTCGCGATGTGGATATCTTCTTCTATGAGTTGTTTGTTGATTAGTGGATGGTGAAGCAGTTGCTTGGGGGTTGTTATCATGCAGCCTAGAGAATGTCATGCAAGGATGTGTTCTCATAGTACATTGGGTCATATTTGAGAACCCTCACAATCTTGCACTATTCAACTATGGTGTGATCAACCTATTTCCTACAATAGCAAGTTCATAACACATAGCCTAGAAATAAGGATATCCTCTGTAGAGGGACTCAACTTGGCATTTGTGGATTGAAGCTACAATTGTCCTAGAATATTCCAATGACAATATCATGTATTATAATCCAGTCCCTCATTGATAAGTGCACTAGAAAAGTTTGACTTAGCTACTATAAGGCAGAATCAGAGTTAAGCAATTGGAATGGAGGGTTCATCTTCCATTTCTAAACTACTAATGTTGACTGGTCAAACATTTATAATGGCATCAATTGGACTCGATTAGAAGGGTGGTATAGGATTGGGTGATTGTTGTTGCTCAAATTGTTCAAGTATGTTCTATGTGTAGCAAGGGACATTCATTATTCCTCGTGTTTCATGGGAAGGGTTCCAAGAAAATAATATTTTATAAAATTTCTTCCATTAAAATGGCCAATTGACTTGTCATCAAGTAACTCTAGCTCAACATCCCTTCTCCTAGCTAATTACACGAATACCAAAAGATCCAAGATTGCAAAGTTCAGGTTTTTCTTGTGGCCCTAAATTGAATAGAGTATAAAAAATCCCCCTTGTCAAAGAATCATTGCTTGACATGATTATCAAACCAAGCCTTTTTTTTGTCAGAATTTCTTAGAAAACATGGTGTGGGTTGCTAGTAGGCGTGTTTCAATTAAGTGCTCAAGCTCTTTAAGGCCATACTGCCAAGCTCTAGTGCCTTCCCACAGTATTCTTAGCAATGGAAAGGCTAGGGACTAAAAACTCTACAAGCATGATAGCATCCACGCCATATTTAAGTTTTAATGGAGTTGGTCCCATGGAGGTCCCATGGCAATCTTGTGGGTGGTATGATAAGGCCATAGTGTTGCCACCATGAGCTTATGATACTATTTTGAATACGATGTTGAGACAATCTTTGTCAATACACTAGATCTTATTTGTGGCTTTTGATTAGCCATTCACTTGGGGATAATTAGGGCTAGACCTCCTATGGGTGGATGACCAAGAATGTTAATAGCATATGCTCAATTACTTGGTTGAGAAAGTGTGTCCCATGGTCACTAATGATGTCAAGCATTTTTTTGAAAACTGTAGATAGGTTTGGTTTTTGTTAGCTTAGAGGTTTGCGTGACTGTTTGTTTTGTTGTTTCGTAGTTGTATTTTTTGTGTTTTTCTAGCTTAAGCTTTGTTTTTGTCATTTTGTTTGCTTTTTTGAGTGTGGAAACTTGATAGCCTTGGTCGAGATTGGCATTTTTTTGGATAGGTTGGTGCTAGAGTTTGGTGATAATTGGCAAACATTGTGAAATAGGTATGTTTTCTTGCCAAGGCTCTTGCACATCATGGGGATTTTGGGTTCACAAGCACTTCACATTGCACTTGTTGCATACATTGCACTCGGGGGTTGTCTCCTAATCTTATCAAATATTTCCATGCCACGGGTTGGGTTGAAGCACATTTTACACCATCATTGATCACTAACATAGCATGAGTCCTGCTATAGCTATGTGCAGTAAATTTTAGTTGCACATACACTTGAGAAAGCACCATTCAATGAGCATGCACAAGATTTGGAAAATTCATCACAAATTAGGAACCTCTGGTTGAGCGGGAAAGGTGGTTGGAGAGTTTGAGGGTCCTGAAAGATGCTGCTAGTGTCAAAGTTTTAGAGGAAGAGAGAAAGTCACATACATTGGAAACCCACACAAAGACAAGTACTCTCATGTTCTTCTCTTCATTATTCATAACTCATAGACTAAAGTCTAGTCACACACACTTAACAATCTAGTCTACTAAAACTAACTATGTCACTAACTATGGTTGAGTCTCCGACTCATTTATTAAATACACATGACAGATGATGACATCTAAGACTATGGCTATCAAGGTAGAGTCAGTGTCGATGATCATGAGTTTTAATCTCAATACTCCCCCTCAAACTCAAACTCAAACTAACTGTTGTACTCCAAGTAGCTCTTTGAAATGAACAAACTTATCTCTGCTAAGTGATTTGATAAAGATGTCTACTACCTGGTCTTCTGTCTTCACATGAAGTAGATCAATCTATCCAACAAGTACCATTTCCCTAATGAAATGCTAATGAACCTCTATGTGTTTCGATCTTGCATGATAATAGACAAGGTTGCTAGCTAGCATCACGCTACTAAGATTATCACAATGCAATGTGACTTTGTTGTCCATTTGAATACCCAAGTCATGTAGCAGTTTCACAAGCCAAATTGCTTCACAAGCTGCTAAGGCTGCACCCTTGTATTTTGCCTCAGTGCTAGACAATGCAATGGTTGGCTGTTTCTTACTACTCCAGCTGATCACACGATTGGCCAAGCTAAAATCATAACCACCGGTTGATCTTATATCATTGATAGACACAACCAACCCAATCATCATCTGCATAACCTATCAAGTCAAGTGATTTCCCATGCTCATAAAATAATCCATAGTCAGCAATACATTTGATGTACTGCATGAGTCTCCTGATAGCATCTAAATGTGGCTTATGAGATTTTTTCATGAATTGGCTAATCAACCCCACTACGTAGCTCAAGTCAGGACAAGTGATAGTGAGGTATATCAGGCTGCCCACCATCTGTCTATACATAGTGAAATTCTCTATTTCATTCCAACATCAACTGCAAATTTGGCGTTCTAATCCAATTTTCTTTCCATGGGTTTACATTCCACCATCCCATATTTCTATAGCATATCATGAGCATACTTTTTTTGGAGCAGCCACATACCATGAGGTGTAGACACGACCTCAATCTCAAGAAAGTGCATTAATTCTCTAGGACCTTTCACCTTGAACTCAACTTATAACATTGCTTTAATATCAGCAATCCCATTATCATCATCTCTACTGATGATTAGATCATCCACATAAACCACTAGAAAAACATAACATTTTTTATCTTCTTTGTAAACAAGATGTAGTTTGCATGACCCATCTGAAAACCAAGCTGTTGCAAATAATTGCTAATGCAAGCATTCTATGCTCTCAATGCTTGTTTCAGCCCATACAAGGCCATTTTTAGCCTGCACTCATGTTTGGGATAGTCAGGGTGTACATACCCCTTATGATGTTCCATATAAACCTCCTCAACCAAGTCATCATTTAGAAATGCATCTTTCACGTCCATTTGCCAAAGTTTCTATCCCTTTGAAACTACTAATGCAATTACTATTCTCATTGTTGTCATCTTGGCAACTCGGCTGAAAGTTTCCTCATAGTCTAATCCATAACGAATGGGAACTTTGCCCTCATGTAGACTAACCAATTTCCACGTGTTAGTTTCAATCAATGATTCATATTCCTCAGATTCCATGGTAGCACACCAATTTTTATCTCTAACTGCCTCACTAAATTTTGTAGGCTCTCTGTAGCCTGACACTTTGGTCATATATGCACAATCTCTAGCTGAATACCCATTGTATGTCAGCCTATCAACTGGTTTCCTGACCCTTTCATCTTCTCAACTTCTGTTCACTATACGATTGCCTCTCATGAGATGGCATGTACTTGCTCTACCTTACACTAGGAATCATAACTAATGGTATGCCCAATTCACTGTCAAGCGGGCTATCACTACCAAGTGACTCATATCCAGACATAAGCGGGATAGTAACATCATCAAGAATTTTTTACTTGCCTTTATCCAATCTCCCCCTCACTCATGTATTTGTGTTATTGGATCTAGTATCAAAACTGCGCAATTGTCTTTTCCAAGGACTAATAGTAGATGAGCTAGTACCTAAAGGGCCACTGATTGTAGTGCTAACTGAAGGATAATTTTCAGCATGGGTAGAGGTGGTTGATGAATTAGAAACCACTACATTTGGAGCACCATACCAAGAGGCTAGCTTACATCTCTGCTAATCAAAGTCTCTCAAGTAGATGGATTATAGCACTTGTAGGCATTCCTATCTTGTACATATCCAAGAAAGACACTCTTTACTACCTTGGGGTCTGATTTCCTTCTCTTTGCATCAGGCACATGAACATAAGCAATGCAATCAAACACTTGAAGGTGGCTGATGTAAGGTTTGTGCTTATAGAATTTCTCATACAGAGTCAAATCATGAATTCCAACTGTAGGTGTTTGATTCAATACATAGACTATAGTAAACCACTACTTCAACCCAGTATCCATTTAGCATATCCTTTTCATTGAGCATTTCCCTAGTAGCTTCCATAATGGCACTTTTCTTTCACTCAACCACACCATTTTGCTAAGGTGTCTAAATGCATGTGAGCTGCTTTTTTATGCCATATTTGGTTAAGTACCTGCCAAACACTTTAAAGACATTCTCCACCTCCATCAGATCATCTGAGACATGAAATGTAGCATCCAAACTCGTTTTTAGCATGTTTCTTAAAAACCTTGAATATATCAAATACCTCGTCCTTATGTTTTAGAATGTATAGCCATGTATACCATCTAAAATCATCAATGAACGATACATAATACCTAGCACCACCAAAAGAGGCATTATGGGATGGACCCCATACATCCGTATGTATCAATTGCAAAGGTTGAGAATTGTTTCCGACATGCTGCATAAATAGAAAATTTTCCTGTTTTCCAAACTAACAGGCAAAATAGACATGTCCTAAATCATTGTACTTGAACTTTTGCAAGAAAAGTACAACATGCTTCTATTGCAAATTTTTTAGCCTCTAAATATCTACATGACCAATGCATTTGTGCTAGATTTATACATCCCAAAGTGTTCCACTATCATGGGTGAACATGGCTGCTTTCAACTCAAGGACAGATGCATCAAGTGTGAACATCATGTCATCTCTTCTACCTCCTGCAATCAATTTACAGTCATTTCTGTACTCTTCAATGAAGAAACAATCCTTGTTGAACCTTACTTGTTGTAAATTCTATTCTGCCATTTGACCAATAAACAATAGGTTCTTAGTGATTGAAGGTACATGTAATACATCATGTAAACTCATTTTCCTGCCATCATGCATAATTAGGAAACCACACTTGTATGCTGAATATCATGTTGTGTTTCATCACCAGTGCAAACATATGCATGAGATCCTTCTACTAACTCGTGAAACAATTCACCATGTAGAGTCATGCAGTTAGATGCTCTCAAGTCTATATACCACTTTTCATCTTTGTTTGGCTTAGGCATATTCTTAGAAACATGATATATAGCAAAAAATGTATCACCCCTGGTCATCCTATGTAATACTAGAAGATGTATAATTTCCATGTTGTTTGTCATTTGCCTTCATATCTACTTGCTTTTTATGACAGTCCTTTGCAATGTGTCCGTGTCTACCACAATAATGAGAGTCTTTATCCCTATTAGATGGATCCTGTGATTGCTAGGAACCACCTTTGCCTCTAGGTGATCTCCTCCTGTCTCAAAAGGCTCCAGATCTGTGTTGACCTTGCACATTAGAACTCTACCATGCATTTTGTTATTGCTATCCATGTGCATTCTGAGTGTCTCCTTGACTTCAAAAAGTTCCATGATCTCTACCACCTCTAGCACATTGACTAGTGTAAAGTACAACATCTCTTTCCTAAGAGGTACGTGAACTAGAGTTAAATCCAAGTTTAACTTCCTCATTCAGCAATAGAGCAAGAAACTTATCCTAGTCATGAGGTGCTACTCTCATAGATATCGATGTGTCAAATGCCTTATATTCCTTTCCTAATCCATTCAATGTTACTACAATCATGTCATCCTCTGACACTTTAGAACTTATAGTAGCAAGCTAGTCTGCTATGGTTTTTATCTATGTCGTATAAGCTTGGATGCTCTTTCAATTTCTAGACATATTATTAAACTGCTACTTTAGTTGCATCTTCCTTGCATGAGTAACATTGCCATAATTCTTCATGAGAATATCCCAAGCATCCTTTGGGGTTTGACATCTTGTAATTTGCATAGCCATCACATTAGAGATGCATAAAGAGAACCACTGTAACACTTTGCTTGCTCTTTCCAACCACCATCAATGAGCTCTTCTCGCTGATCATGAGTCAAATTCCATTCAGGTAATTCAGGTGTTCTAATTTAGCTTCCGTGCATAAATCCTAGTACCCTTTGCCAATCAAGAAAGCAAACATCTTCTTCCATTTTAGTGTTGATTCCTACAAGATGGGTTAGAAGTCCTTCCATGTAATTTCTATGTGTGGCAAGTGATGTGTTGGACTTCATTTCAAGCCTAAAAAATTCAATCAAGAGACCATACTTTGATGACTTAGACTGTGCACCAAACAAAGTGTCAAGTCTCTTCCATGTATAATGTGAAGTATCATAGTTATCCACATGGTGGATATAGCTATCATCTAGCTCCAATTTTATAATGGCCTGAGCTTTATCATCATTCTTTTTCCAAGTGATTGCAAGGTTTGCATCACTAGGCTTCTTCTCTTTGCCACTAGTGATGGCCCAAAGACCCTTCTTCATTAGGATGAGCTAATTGATGCGGGTTTGCCAAGTGTGAAACCCGACCCCTTTAAAGCGAACTGTTGGAGAGTCCTTGCCCATGCTGGAGTTGGAGGATCAACAGAAAATCAACTCCATAATTCTTAGACTTTATCAATGGAAGAGCATATTACAATGTGTTAAGAGACACAAGTAATGACAATGTGAAAACAAACTATGTAAAGACTATGTCTGAGTTGATGTCAAACTTCAATCTTCTTATTTTTGGGTTGTCAATACTTCTTCAATCTTTCTAGGTCCTTCCCCTCCTTGATTTGATGCTGGGACAGTAGATCAGAGTGGCAATGGGTTGCTCGAGGTGTGTGGCAGGAGAGAGAAAATGATGAGATTTTTGTGCTTAGGTGAAAATGGCTATGGAGTCACAATTAGGGTTTCTGATAGTGGCATGGTTTTTTTAACATTGCAAGAGCTATAATTGATGACTTTTGAAACCTTTTTTTATGAGAATGAAGTTGACTTGATGCTCTATCAAAACCCTATGCTCACAAGATACATCGCGCATCGCAGGAGACAATTCATCAATACGAATAGCACGTAGGCACAAACAAGTCAATCCACGCAATGTTGAAGTTAGGGAGGCTCAATGTCATATTGTGATGTACCAAGGAGGAGCGCCCTAAAGTGATGAAGAGATCCTCAAAAGAAATCATGAGCTGAAATGGCCTCTACTGTGAGATCCAGGGACTCCAAGCAAGGTATGTCCTGCAGGTCACAATTGCAAGCTATGCAAGTGGTTGAGAATTTTGACAATGCTGAGCCTATAGTTGCTTGATGTCAATGATTGAGGTGACCAGAAGAAGTTCTAGAAGTAGAAAACACTTTTCTAGAAGGAGGATCCAGGAGATTTGACTTGTGGAGTGAGATATAAGAGCTTCAAGTTGACAGGGTGAAGTTAGCTATGGCTGCCATGTAAGCTCAAGTGAAGGTAGAGTTGAGAGATGAAGTCATGGGCTGGAACTGAGCTGACTAGAGTTGAGAGAGAGCAGAGAGAGCTAAGAGAAGCTAAGCCATGCTCGACTATGCTCTGATACCATGTTGAAAAACACAGATCTAGAACATGGCTTGAGGTGGAAGCTATGGAGGTTGGAAGAGAAAGAGTGAGTTCAGACATGGATGACTATTACATAAGTGAGTTAGGTTCCAAGATGGAAGCTTGGACTCATAAACACAATCTTGTGTATAGATTGACAATGACACAGAGACTTTACTGAAGGAAAAAAGTACTATGACATTGCATTATAAAAGAGAGCAAGTACAATGTTTTATAGGAAACTGGATGGTAGCAGTTCTCCTACTATGCTTATGGGATTCTAGTCCTGAGCCCTCACTGCTCCTTCCAAACAGACTGAAGTAGGTGTGATTGCAAACATCTCAACATCTCCCACAATTTGAGTAATATTATCAGTGCCTTGAGCATTTTCCATATATGCAATTATAGTATTCAGTGCCGTATACCACTTGTAAGTGCTTGACTCCCTACAAACCACTCACTTGTTTATGATAGTTTTAGTCCAAGAACATGTAACAATAATTGTCAATAATAACCAAGGTATCTCAACTCATAGACATGCCAAAAAATCCCCCAAACATGTAGCAAAACATCTAGATATAGTGGCGTTCCAAGTAGATAGCATACCATTTTATGTAGGTGTTTTCCAACGACTTATTACAAACAATAGCCTGTGTTTAACCAGCCATAAATCCTCTACACAAACTGAAGTATTTCTAGCTCAAAATAGCCTCAAACCATTTCAAACAAATACTGTAACCTCTGGGGTTCAATGTATGTAAATATAAGCTTCAGCAAAGTTCAGATAGGCAATAACAATGCCAGACAAAGGCTATAGATAGCCACCCACTCCATAACTAGTAGTGAAATCAATCAAGTTTTAGAGTATTTATAGCCCATAGACATGTCCATATGCATACATGACTTCTATAGACACAATACATCTAGTTGGAGTACTCAAACACAATAGCAAACGACTTTATGGGAGCCCTATCAAGATGTCTCCTAGAGCTGTGTGAAAAACATAGATCTAGAGCATGGCTATGGTGGCTTGAAGACATAGAGTGAACTCATGAAGACATAGAGTTGAAAATAGAATGTCACACAAGTGAATTAGGTTCCAAGATTGAGACTTGGACTCATAAATACAGTCTTCTATGGTTGGACAATGACTCATACACTTGACTGAATGGACAAAAGTACCATCATATTGCATTCAAAATGAAAGGAAAGTACAATGCTTTATAGCTTTCAAGATAGGTCCACTTTTATGCTTTGTGCTTATGGGATTTTGGATAGCCTGCATATCCTTTACCAAAACTACTCTATTCAAAGATGCTACACTAGGTGTGATTGCCTAAATCTCAACACCCCTCCTCAATCACAACTTCAAAGGCACAAAGTGTGTAGAGACTTTAGTGCGTCAGGTGTGGGCACACCACAAACATGGAGAACACCAGAGGCTGTCGCAAAAAAGGCTAAGTGTGGGTACCAAAAACATGGTGGACATCCATAGGCTGTAACAAGGGCCTTAAAAAGTGTATAGAGGTTGTTATGCCAGGTTACATGAGTTTACAAAGCTCATGATAGAAGCATTAGGGCAAGGTTATACAAGGCTTCAAAAAAGTCTATCAGAAAATTGGGAATAAAAGGTCTGGTGAGGATTGTCCTTCTGCTCCTAATGGTCATTTTATTATTATTGTTATTCTTCCTTTGCTCCATGATCTTCTTCTTCTTCTTTTACACCTGCAAGATAGCCCTTTTGAGACCTCTTTGTGGCATGACAAAACTTCTCAATGTGTTTGGTCTTTTTGCAGAAGTCACAAAATGGCTAGTCCTTTTTTCCTTTGTTCTTGACTGACATACAACATTTGTTCATCCTTAGAAGTACTTGACTCTTCTTTATTTTGATCTTCTTTTCTTCTTTCAATACAAAAGATTTAATGTCAACCAATTTATGGTTTGGTGTGTTCATTAAAGTGGTTGAAACATTATCATAATCAGGAGGCAAACTTTTTAGCAAGACATCAATACATATATCTTCATCCATTTTCAAATTTATTCCTACAAGATGGGTTAGAAGACTTTCCATGTAGTTTAGATGGGATGCTAGGATGTATGAGGCTTCATATCAAGTAAAAAAAATTCAATTAGTAAACCATACTTTGAGGACTTGGACTGTGTACCAAACAAGGTATCCAATATTTTCCGTGCATCATGGGATGTGTCACAGTTATCCACATGATGGATGTAGTTGTCATCCAATTCAAGCTTTATAATGGCTTGATCCTTGCCATCTCCTTTTTGCCAAACAACTGCAAGAGTTTCATTCTAAGGCTTCTTCTCTCGTCCATTAGTGATAGCCCATAGGCCCTTCTTCATTAGGATGAGCTTGATGTAGTTTTGCAAGGTGTGAAACTCGACTCCTTTGAAGCGACATGTTAGTGAGTCTTTGCCCATGTTGGATGGCTGGAGCAACAGCAATCAACACCAAATTCTCAAATTTGAGCAACAAAAGAGTTGATCTTGAGTGTGCTAGCAAGCACAAGTGCCAAAATGCACTAGGTTAGTATCAAGCTTGGGTAAGTTACTCATGAATATATGTGTGCATCACGTGGGTTCAAAATAAAGTATTTTTAAAATACTATTTTTATATATTTTTTACATATAGAAGGATGTAATATAAATGATTTTTTAATAGATTGAATAGAAAAGGGTTATGTTTTATTCATGAAAAGTTCATAGATAAGGATATTTATAAATAGGCCTTGAACGCACTTGATGTAGAGGATATACATATAGTAACGTCTCCGAGGTATCAAGAGATACTAGCTATGAAGAACTAGATGTCAAGCTTGATGATGATTCTTTGATGCTTGTCTTGTAATTTGAGTCCTCTCCTTACTATTTTGATGCCCAAATGTTTGCTAGGAATTGAGTCAAAGTGGTAGAAACTCCAATAGGTGAAGTTGAAGTGTTTTATGAGATTGAAGGAACTTGGATATGGTTGCCCCTTTAGAATTTCTTGACAGGGGCCTAATTTTTCACTTATTGCAGCTCACAGAGATGGCCATTTTGAAAACACTTTGAGTAGCAGAGAGCTTAGGTGTAGAGCTTCTAGAGCCCTATGGTCTTGGTGGGAATTGCACTGCGTGGAGAGAGAACGATTGTATGGACAGAACCATGCATAGATCAGGCAGTGACTTAAAATTCACACAATGCTGGAGTTGTAGACCACCAATGTCTATGATTGAGGTGTTAGGAGGAAGTGCCCCGAGGCTAGGAAGATATGCCCAAAAGAAAGCTTGAGCTGAGATGGCCTGATTGAAGAGATCCAAAGGCTCCAAGGTGGGTAGGTGCAGTCTGGCTATGGTTGCCACAAGGTGGAAGATGAAAATGAAGTCATGAGTTGACACTAAGCTAGACAGAGATTGAGAGAGACTGAGAGAGTAGAGAGAAGAGCTGAGTTGAGCTAAGCCATGCTTGACTGAGCTCTGATACCATGTGAAAAACATGGATCTAGAGCATGGCTATGGTGGCTTGAAGACATAGACTGAACTCATGAAGACATAAAGTTGAAGATAGAATATCACACAAATGAATTAGGTTCCAAGACTGAGACTTGGAATCATAAACACAGTCTTGTGTAGTTGGACAATGACTCAAACTCAAACACTTGATTGAATGGAAAAAAGTACCATCATATTGCATTCAAAATGAAAGGAAAGTACAATGCTTTATAGCTTCATGATAGATCCACTTTTATGCTTATGGGATTCTGGATAGCATGCATATCCTTTACCCAAATTAATCTATATAAAGAGGCTACACTAGCTATGATTGCCTAAATCTCAACAAGCTGTATAATGTATTACAATAGTAAAAGCACAATCATACTGAGGTTAATGTAGCCCCAAAACAACTCAAAATTATCCCAGAGCACTACCATAGTAACTAGGTATCAAGAAAATTCCAAATAGGCATCAACAAATTCATAAAAACCATGCCAACATGAAGACAAATCCTCTTACTGTCAATGAAAGATAGTAGCCTATTATACCAAACGGATATGCTTCAGTAACTAGCAGTACATTAGCTCAAAACAGAGCAATCATTGGTGAAATCATTCCAGATATCATCCTAGAGAAATCAAGCATCAATATTACATTATAGAGGCTTTATTGAAGTATAGACACATCAAATGCTTCCTAAATACAAAGTTTCAAGCATTCAATTTGATGTACATAGCCAATGGCTGAACTTAGGAAGCTCAACCTGATGCCAAGATAAAAACCATCAATGCACAGAGAGTGACCAATGCCTTTGCCACAATTGCAATGTGTATAAATGTAAAGAAGCCTAAAAACACCTATTGTTCTTGTATTAAACATCCACTTTGCATAGGTATGTGCTAGATATCTCAAAATTTGTGAAGAATTTGAAAAAACTTTCATCTATAAAGTTGTAGATCATATCAAAACAGGTAGGGATTGCAGGCTGTTTCTCTAGAATCCATTTCTAATGTAAGATATGGCTTCTACAAAAAAAACAGGCTACTACAGGAACACACCAATTTGATGACATGGCTATTCTACTCGAAACATTAGCCTTAATGCACATAACCCAAGGCTCCAATACAAGCCAATGAACCCCCTTTGCAAGCCTCAATAGGCTCTATTAGGTGTAAACTCTAGAAACACTGATACATATCACATCAAGTGCAAGCTATGGCTATCAATGAACCTTTATAGGGTTCCTTCCCAAGCTACATGTCATAGTCATCTTCTAGCTTCCAAATTCTTCAAGTCTGAGCTTTTGTGTACCATGAATCCAAGCTAACCTAGCTTTGATACCATGTCAAAGTTTTAGACAAAGAGAGAAGGACATAGACATTCAAAACCCACACATAGAGTAAAGTACTCTCATGTTCTTCTCTTCATTATTCATAACTCATAGACTAAAATCTAGTCTTACACACCTAACACTCTAGTCTACTAACTGACTATGTCACTGACCACAGTTGAGTCTCTGACTTGTTTATTGGACACACATGACAGATCATGAGCTTGAATCTCAATAGCCAATTGTCAGATTGGTTATTTTTCTTGGTCAACATCTTGAGGACCATTATTTTATTGAGCGACAATGAGTTTTTGGGTGGGTGGAGTGGAGTACAATTTTTATCTTGTTGAGTGATGAGAGGTGAGGTTAAGATTTTAATCAAATCAAATAATTGTGTTTGCATTTTTCATGATGGACACATGTAGATAGGCTAGGCACTCTATTCTCCAATGCATCCATTCTTTTTGTGCGGAGCATTGCTTGTTTGATGGCATATCATGGGTTCGATGTTGCATCTTCCCTCAATGATTTGTATGATTAAGCACGGAGTTCAATTTTAAGCATATCTTCAATTAGGACACATTGCATGGAATCAAGTAGGTATATTGGAAGAAAACAACTTATGAAGACATAGAGAAGATTTGGAAGCTATATGTTCAATCGTTCTTATGTGGTGATATAGTCAAAGTAGCGAACTATTGGTGAAGGGATCAATAACTAGTTTGATCATTAAAGTGAACATTAGGGAAGTTTTGAGGTCTCAAAAATGCCTTTTAGGAGATAGAGAGAGAGTGCTCTAGACCAATAGGAGCAGAGTATCCGTAATGGAAGTTCTAATTTAAAAAATACAAAAAATTATATTACAAAAAGATATATATATATAATAATATTACAACTTTGTATTATCAATATCTTTTTTTAGCCTCTTATATTCGTGATTATGATAATCTTTGCACTAATGATATACAGTCCTGGCTACTTTTATTTAATGATATGTTTGGATTAATAATAATGACATGTTTAATTTAAATTCAAATTAATAAAGAGCTTGGCACTTATTTTTTTCCCTCCTTTCTTTTATCCGTCTCGTGTTTTTCCCTCCTTTGTGATAACTTAGTCCTGTGTGTGTGTGTGCGCGCACACACACACGTTGTCGTGTTGCTGCGCATCCGAGTCGTATACACCTCTATTTCTTTTGTTGTGCATTTGTGTTAATTTCCGCGTGTGATTCATTGTTTGTGTGATGCATTTTAATAATCCGCATCCAATGTTTATATTCTCTTAGTGCATGCGCATGATTTTGTTTGGATGCATGATGTGCGTGTATTAGAAAAATATGAAAAACTGATGCCAAAGGATCTTTGTCCTGCTGCTATTTGTTCTAGCTCTATGTGCAATGACAGTCTTTAAGATCACCACATGCTATACATCTCGGTATGAAGGTCAAAAACCAGGAACTTCAGGGTTGAGGAAAAAGGTTACTGTTTTCAAACAACCAAATGAAGTTACTTTTGTTTCTGCAGTCAAAGTTTGCTCCAACATGACAGCCTTGGTGCAAGTGTTTTGAAGATATGCTACAAGAAGGACATTTAAAGGAGGAAGCAGAGTTGCTGCAAGATATGCCTCTTGCAAATAATCTTGGTTGCTTGGATGTCAATGTTAAATTAATGCAAAAGGCATGGTGACATATTGCTAGCACAGCAATGCTTTGACAAAAATTATGCTCATGTTAGACTTTTATAAAAGTGCTCGAATGCGGGAAGAAGCTAATGAGATACAGAAGATGCGACAATGTTCCATGAGATTACATAAGAAGCTAGGAGAAGCTTTTGTTGAAATTTTCCACAGACTCTATGGTTTTGTGGCAGGAGACAAAAGCTGCATGGATTCTCGAGACATATACACTAAAATCAAGAGATTGGAGTTTCAGATAAATGAGGAAGGTCGCTTGCCTAATTTTGACATGTGAACAAGAAAAAGAAAAACTAAAAATAGAGGAGAAAAGGAAGGGGAAAAGAGACTAATTCGGGAGAGAATTCGAATAGTGAATGGAGGGAAGAACTGACGCCATGGAGGAAGCTGTCGGTTCAGAATTGGAAGGAATGATGTGAAGAATAGTGAAGAAAGATAAAAAAGAAAGCTCCCGAATCAGAATGGCGGCAGTCTGTCTCTCACAATGGCAGGTTCTGTACATAACTTCTCTCTGGAAGATGGCATTGCTTTGGTCATGAATCATTACAATTCACGCAAGTCTAGTGAAATACTGAGAGGGGCAATCAATCGATATTATACCCCCTGGTGTTGATGCTAATGGAAAGCCTCACTGATTTTTGACGGATTCAGCAGAGGACACCTTCAAGCGCTCAGACAAAGCAATGGACAGAGGCGACAGTAGCTCTTCCTGGCTATGGCGATGGTGGGTGCTGCTGTAAGGGGTGTCTCGACGTCTCTATTGCAGCAGCCTCAACAGCATCAGGACGACAGTCTTGTCACGAAGAGCTCGTGGCTGGTCTTCCATCGGTCCTCGTCATCCTCCTTTTCTTCCTCCGGTAGAGTTCTCTCTGCGGGGGCTGCCAGCAGCAGCAAGAATGGCGTCGGTGTAGTCTACCTACTCCTCTCACTTTTCTCTGTTGCTGTTCCTTTGTCGTTCGTGATTTGCGATCGTCTCTCTCTCTCTCTCTGCACTTTTGGATGTGATTGTGAAAGAACCATGGGATACTCGGCAAAGCAACAACAACTACAACACAGGAATTTGCAGTCCCCGGGCTGAACTTACAGAATTGCGCCGGTGCATAGTTATGGTTTTTTCCTCGAATCAAGGAGATGTGCCAAACCCTAGCCTTACCGGCAAACAGCAGGTTAGCTTGTCTTACAGCGGTTTTGGCTTGAGCTCTGCAGCCTACCAGCAAACAGCAGGTGTCCGGACGTCTAGCTTGCTTTACAGCAGTTGTGGCTTGAGGTCTCGCAGCAAGGACATCGACAAATACGTTGAAATCGTTCACCTGCGTGGTGAAATTGGGGACAGAAAATCGAGCTCCCGCATGGTGCGTCCATGGCTGCTGGCACTTTCCAGTAAAGGGGCAATTCGATGAACAGGGGACAGTAATGGATTGCTTCTGGAAGAGAAGATCGATTCATTTTGTTTTTGTCTGTGGCTACGCTGTTGCGTCTGCGTCATCTCTCTGTACAGAATAGCATTGATAGAGATGGCATCCTCGAGCTCTTCCTGTACGTTCAGCTTCTCCAGCCCTAGGGGAAGTCCCACGGTTAGATCTTCCTGGTTCTGCCCATGTTTCCGTTGATCAGCAGACCATCCTCGCCCCTGACCTTTACTTCAATGATCACATCGTCATCCACGGCATCTTCTAAGCTCTTAGCCCGGACTTTTACATGCTTCCTTCGTCCTCAGCTGTCAGATCTTCACCCTTTCCAGAAACTAAAGCTTTCACTGTGCGTGTATGGAAGAAGAGTTTGGGAGTTTTGAAAAGTTATGAGTTCGAAAGGATTGTATAACTTCACTCTGATGTCTTGTTATGGGAATAGTATTACAGTGATTAAGATAGTGCAGAGTGAAGACACCTCAGGCTGATCTTTCGTGGTCTGATGTGATGCTGTATGTGCATACTAGACAATACTGTGGGTGGAACTATGTTGTGTCCTAAAGCTGACAGTACACTGTTCACCAGAGGGAGAATTAATCAACCAAACAGTGCATGCCTTCATTCAGTCAGTCTTGAACATTGGTAGAAGGAAAGAAGACAACAATGTTGCTGTTTGCGTTGCTAAGGAAGAAAGTTTGATGCTTTTGATGGTGCTTTAAGCTCCACAGTAGCTTTGCAGAATAGGCTTCTTCAAGTGTGCTGGATACTGATTCTGATTACTATGCTCATTCTGACCATTATCATTCTGAGTTTCATGTAACTCACTTGACCTGAAATATAATGTATTTTGGCATCAACAATTCAAATTTTCTTCTTAGTAGTCTCTTCCATTGCTGCATCTAGAACCCAGTGTTCTGCAGCCCTTGCGTGAACTCTACGATAACGTGCGCCGTGGATACATAAATTTGACCTTCAAAAGGCATCCAAGCTTCCAAATCACATCCATATCAGTGTTTAACTCATTCCAAAAATATGGAACATGGATTCATACAATCATTAGCAGAGCCAGTTGGATCACTATGCAACAGGCAAATCGTGGGAAAGGCGAAGATATGAGAGCTTGTTCATCTTTGTTTGGAAGGCTAGAATTTGAGATTTCAAGCTTGGAGTAAAAAAGAATAGCATAAAAGAGGTTCTTGTGCAACATGTGTTTATGCATAGAGAGCTATATTTGGAACCTGGAAGTTCAAATCTTCCAATTCATAAACCAAATTGTAAGGATTTGATTCTTAAGGTCTTTCTTTTCTTGGACTTGGATTAAGGTTTTCCATTATAACATTTGTTCATTTGTCTTGTAGATGTCTATCCCTCTAATATTGAGGAATGGCAATTGGTCGATCTATTGTTGATGTGATTGATGTGATGTATGGCTTCATTGGAGAAGAGATGTACAAAGGTAGAAAGAAGTCAAAGCATGCAGAGAATGGAATATTCTTCTATGACCATTCTTATATTGTCCCCATGCAGTGCAGCCAATGGGGATTAATACCCCCCCTTCATTTGCTTGATTTTTCAAGCTTTGAGTGGCCCTTTCCAAGTCCAACTACTAGTGAGGGCTATAGATGTAAAATGTTTTTTGAGATACAGAGAGCATTAAAACCTACTATCTCAGCAAAACGGCTACAAGATGAAGTGCAAAGATTACAAGATGCGCTGGAGACCTCCCAGGAAGATGTAGAGGTCCTCATGGCCATGGCTTTCAATCAAAAAAGGCTATTCCTTGCTGAGATCCAAAGCCAAGAGCAGCTAGTGCAGGAAAAATCAGAAGTATTGGCCGAGGTGCACCAAAGGCTTAGCATTGTAGATCAAGCCAAAGGGATTGCTGAAGAGCAGCTAGCTCAAAAGTCAAGAGAAATGAACCAGTTGTGGTTTTTAGCAAATGAGCAGCAATAGATAGTGACCACCCTGGCAAGGCAACTGGAGGAAGAGAGAAAAAGAATGGAAGAAAGAGCTCTGGATTGGGAAAAGAATAATTTTGACAGGGTGAGAGACAAGCACCTCTAATAAACTCTTTGCTTTGTATCTTCCACCTCCATGTCTTGTGTGTCTAAAGTATTTTGTTCTTGCTTGATAATGTGATTTTTCCATACCTTGGGTTGATCATATAGATAGAGATTCATATTTATTTATAAAATATGGAACATGGTTGTATAAAATATGTTGCATAGTTAACAAATAAAGAAATTCAATTAGAAAACCCTATATGAGTAAGACAATAAAGAGACATACATATGAAAACTTCTTATCATATAATGAGTGAAATGTTGATTGCCCCAAGCTTCTATCATTGCCTTTTTAAAAATGTTAGATTGGTTTTTTAAGTCTTTAAGATCATCATTCCACTCAATCACAATAAAAGAATACATTGTCTAGTGTTTCCCAAACATTGGATTTTCTATTCTAAGCTTGTCCATTATCAACATGATCCTTAATCGCATTATGTAGGCAATTCCACTAATTGTATCTAATAATTGAGTCACTATTCCTAGAGTTTATCATATCAAGTTTCCCATGAAAGTCTAGGAACCTTCTAGCCTTCACTCTACCAATAGATGGCTTTTTGGAGATACAATTTTTATCCTTAGACTTTTGAAGATTTGGTTCAATAACAACATTACCACCATGCAAACCAATTGCAGATAAGACTTTTTCAATCTTTGTTATAGCATATTTTCTAGTTGATAATGGCTTTAGCTTCCATGCAAACCCTATATAAAGATGAACAAGCTTTTCAATTATCCTACAAAAGCACATGAAGTGTACAGATATGGGAATTCACTAGAGGAATATCTAGGACTAGTTTAAATTGTAGATTCTTATTGTGCCTAGAGGGATCTCTATTCCAATTGCTTGAGTTCAACTCTATGGCTAGGGACATGCAATATAGGCAAGGAGATCTAGAGTTTGCTCCCTTTGATACATTGTATATACATTTAAGTGTCTTTAAGTCACTAGCTATGTGCCACTCAATATTATAGTTCTCAAATCCTTCAACAAATAGCTCTTCTCCTGCTTGTTGTCTCTTAATAACATTAGGTATTAGTATTTGATGAAAAACCAATACAGTATATCAAAATCCTCAGTATCTACTTCAAATGCTCCTAGTGTTACTAAATTGATTACTTATTACGCATTCTCTATTTAGCAAATTTATGTCAATAAATTTATGAATTACTTCCATTTAAGTGTTGATGATGATCTAGCATGGCCATGAGACCATTTAGAGACCAGTATTCCTAATGCATCACTTAATCGGGTGGTTAGAGCACTATGACTGGGATATCTAGTACATGTAGTACAAGTGATGAAGGGGGAAGGAAGTGTCTTCCAAGTATAAGAGTGTACACAATAACCAAAGAGTTACACATAAATGAGAAACTTTGATATCATGCTTAAATGTTGAAACCACAAGGACCCATCATACAAGGACAAGGGAACCTTCCCAATGTGTGAAATTGGGTGGCATGAATCATCACCCGTCTACACATAACCTGGGCTTTGTAAGTCTTACATCTCTCCAAACCATTCAACATGACTCGTCATGTGATTAGATGCACCTGAATCAACATACCATATATCATCATGTGTCCCCTTTCCTGTAACTGCATTCATCATATGCTGCATAACAAACAGATGCTTATTTTTGTCTTCATTCTGTCCTAAAGACGATGCATAGTTTCCTTGCTGCAATTTACCACTGTGAATATCATCCTTCTTTGCATAGCAATGGACTGAAATATGGCCTTTCTTACCACAATAATGGCAAACAATAGTAGAATTCCTAGAATCTCTATTCTGGCATCCACCTCTTCCTCTAGAGCTCCCCCTGCCTCTAAAGTTTCCTCTACCTCCAAAAACATGCTTTTCACCAAATTGTTGATTGAACCTGTTTTGTTGGTTATCGCCAGCACGTCCCATACTATAGCCTCTCAAAGAGGATCTACCATGTCCCCTTCCTGAACTCGAGTAAAATGCTTGGACCTATTCACCATTTCTTTCAGACGAATCATCCTGCATATTGATCTCTTCAGTAATCATGAGAGAGATTAGCTTATCAAAATCTGGGAATGGCTTTCATACATATACTGAAGTAACAAATGATTTCCATGCCTTCTCATTGTTAAGGCCACTCAGAGTGGATGAAACCAAATCATCATCATTCGGCATTGCATCAATCGCTGCTAAAGCATCTATAATGCTCCTCACCTTCAATACATACTCATTGACATACATTTTTCCTTTCTTCAAGGCATTCAAATCTTGCTTGAGTTGAATCTTTCGTGCCTTTGTATTTACTGAAAACATGCTCTAAAAAATAGTCCAATCTTCATGTAAAGTTTCTGCATTTCTGATATGTCCTGGCATAGTATTGTCAATGACTGCAAATAGCCAGTACATCACCTTTTTGTATTTTGCATTCCACTCTTTTCATGCTTTAACTCATCTATAGTTAGAGGGATATATAGCTCTAGCTCCTTTTCTTCACCTGAAACAAATTCATAAAGGCCCTTTCCAATGAGGAAGTTCGTCACACAAAACTTCCATGAAGGGTAGTTGTTCTTGTCGAGCTTCTCAATAATGGGATTTCAACTGTTCTCTGCCATTATCACATACAAGGATATAACATAGCAAGCTAATCTTCTGCAATCTTTCACAATACGTGTCTGCAACCTTGCGGCTCTAAAACGGGGCCTAAAACGACCTCAGACACCCAAAATAACTGTGAACAAGTCCTAAATGCTTATCTCAGAACATGTAGTGATCTTGTCGCACACCAAATCTCACAACAATCTGAGATTTTTGCTCGACCGTGCTTCCGATGCCTCCACAGGTACTATCCAAGAAAGAGAGTGGAAGAATGGGAAAGCTTCTTACCCGTTGCTTGCTTTCTTGAACCTTGCTTCTTCTCCTTCAATTGAGCCTTCAAAATCAGCCTCTCTTAGTGGCGCGGCTCTGATACCATGTCAAGAATCGCGTGGTGGGGGGACTTACTTGAGCTGCTGCGCCAAATACACACTATATACACAAGAGGAAGCTCACTCAAGAATAGAAGAAGAGAGATGGAGGCCAAAACGTTTTCTTGATGGTTGTTTCTTCTTCTTTCACACACTATACAATGTACACAAAGTATAGATAAGATACAACATAAAGGAAAGTGACCTACTAAGTCAAACAGTGCATAACTGACTACACTAATCGACTGACAGTGCATAATAAGTGATAAGTCAGTGGCCATGTGAGCATCATAATGACTACCAACATGCTAAGTGTAGACGTGCGGACCCATCTAGCCAGGTGGTCCATCATCAATGTCCACACGTGTTGAGCTTGCTATCTCAACAACATCAAAGTCATGGTGAGCTATTGTTTGAACCTTCAACGTTATGGTAGGCTACGAGCAGTAAACCTTGCTAATTTGTGCTCCATTTGTTTCATGGATTCAAGCGTTAGGGGTTTGGAAAAGAGATAAGGTCATGGAAAAGAGGTAGAACAATATATTAGGGAATTTGAAAATTCTCAAAAAAGTTAATGTTTAGACACATGATCAAATCTTGTCCCCTTACTTAAAAGTGGAGTCTACCCTAATTACTATATATGTTGTCTCTCCAAGTCCCACTTTGAAGCATGGGTTAAGATTTAGCCACATGCCTAAATCTTTATCCCTTATTTGAAAGTGGGTCCCAGGAGATTCCTAAATTCTTTAATATGGTTATGTAGGAGAGGAGATCTCCATGGAAGCCCTCACAAAGAACCTTGGAAAGAGGAAAGAGAGGCCTACTTCACAAAGTAACCTTGATTTAACTCTTCCAAATCCTGTTTAGACTCAAGTTAAGTCCAAGAACCTTCAATATGGCCTCCATATTAGTGCCACTGCCAAGCAAAGAGTTTATTAGAGGTGGAAGATACAAAGCGAAAGGGTGCTTGCAGAAGCCAGGGTTGAAGCTACCGAAGTAACTACTAAAACACAGTGGCAGGCCTTCCTCAACATGGTACTTCATGTCACACAAGCTGAGCGCGATGATCCAGTGGAAAATGTGAAAAGAAAGTTGGAGCTGACCACCCGAGCTCTAAGATATGGTCTTCAAGAGCGGGAGCTCCCAATGAGTACAGGGATCACTAAGGAGCAACAATTCCACTACTTACGCTATACGAGCCTTTCCACTGCTGAGCTTAAGGAGCTAGGTTTTGAGGGGCAAGTGTTGAGATGACAAGCTCAACACATGCGGACATTGATGATGGACCGCCTGGTTAGACGGGTCCACACGTCTACACTTAGCACGTCAGTGGTCATTATGACTCTTACATGTTCACTGACTCATTACTTATTATATTCAGGTTGTTACACCTATTTACAGCTGGCATAGTTATAGCGCCAGTCGACTAGTGTAGTCGGTTATGCATTGTTTGACTTAGTAGGCCACTTTCCTTTTATGTTGTATCTTATCTATACTTTGTGTACATTGTAAAGAGTGTGGAAGAAGAAGAAGAAATCAGCAAGAAAACGTTTTGGCCTCCATCTCTCTTCTTGTCTCTTGAGTGAGCTTCTCTTTGTGCATTCTGTGTCTGTTCGGCGCATCATCTTGAGCAACCCCCTCCACCACGCGATTCTTGACATGGTATCAGAGCCGCGCCATTGAGAGAGGCTGATTTCGAAGGTTGAAGTGAAGGAGAAGAAGCAAGGTTCGAGCAAGCAAGCTACGGGTAAGAATCTCTCACATTCTTCCACTCCTTCTCTTGGATAGTGCATGTGGAGGCACCGAAAGCAGGGCAGAGCAAAAATCTCAGATTGCAGTGAGATTTGGTGTGCGCGAAGAGCGGTGTGTATTCTGTAGATAAGCCCTTTAGGGTTTTCCCACAGAGATTTTGGGCATTTGAGGCCGTTTCAGGGCCCGTTTTAGAGCCGCAAGGTTGCGGACAACAGTTTCGGGGTACACTGTGACTTCGACTGTATTGACCGAACGTGGGTGCGCAGGTTACAGATTTCATATCTGTAAGTTCAAAGGTGTTTATCAGTGAGTAAACACAAGGTTTATCTGCAAACTGGTTGCAGATTGCATGTATTGTTGAGCAGACAGTAAAAAAGGCTGTCTGGTGTATTGCTGTGCACTACAGGTTCAGGGTTGCAGAAGATTTACTTGCTGTTGGTATTAATTTTGTGATAATGGCAGAGAACAGTGGAAGCCCCATCATTGAGAAGCTCGACAAGAACAACTACCCATCATGGAAGTTTCGTGTCACAAACTTCCTTATTGGAAAAGGCCTCTATGAGTTCGTTTCAGGTGAAGAAAAGGAGCCGGAGGTGAGTGATCCTCCAACTGTAGAAGAGACAAAGGCACGAAAGGAATGGAATGCAAAAGACAAGAAGATCATGTATTGGTTGTCTGCAGTAATTGACAATAACATGCTGGGACACATTAGAAATGCAGAGAATGCATATGCAGCTTGGACCATACTTGAAAGTATGTTTTCTGTAAATACAAAGGCACGAAAGATTCAACTCAAGCAAGAGTTGAATACATTGAAGAAAGGGAAGATGTCTATCAATGAGTATGCACTGAAAGTAAGAAGCATTGCAGATGCATTGGCAGCGATTGATGCAATGCCCGATGATGATGATTTGGTGTCGTCTACCTTGGGTGGACTTAACAATGAAAAGGCTTGGAAGTCTTTTGTAACTTCCGTATATGTCAGAAAGCCATTTCCAGATTTCCATGAATTGGTCTCCCTTATGATCACTGAAGAGATCAACATGCAGAGTGAGACATCTGAAAGAAGTGGTGAACAGGTCCAAGCTTTCTACTCCAGTTCTGGAAGGGGATGTGGCAGGTTCTCTTCAAGAGGCCGTGGTACAGGACGTGGTAGTGACAACCAGCAAAACAGATTGAATCAGCAATTTGGCGATATGCAGGTTTCAGGAGGTCGTGGTAACTTTAGAGGCAGGGGGAGCTTTAGAGGAAGAGGTGGATGGCAGAACAGAGGTTCTAACAACTCTGGTATTGTGTGCCACTACTGTGGCAAAACAGGTCATATTGCAGCCCAATGTTAGGCTAAGAGAGATGATATCCGCAGTGGTAAGTTGCAGCAAGGAAACTATGCATCGTCTTCACGACAGAATGAAGACAAAAATGAACGTTTGTTCGTTATGCAGCATATGCTGAATGCTGTTACAGGAAAGGGAACACATGAAGATGTTTGGTATGTTGATTCAGGTGCATCCAATCATATGACCAGCCATGCAGAATGGTTTGGAGAGATGCAGGATTTGCAGAATGCAGGTTATGTGCAGACGGGTGATGACTCATGCCACCCAATTTCACACATTGGAAAAGTTCCCTTGTCCTTGCATGATGGTAAGACAAAGAGTCTTTCAGATGTATTACATGTGCCATCTATTACAAAGAACTTGGTGTCAGTCGGTCAAATGGTAGAGCAAGGGCTGCAAGTCAGATTTAATGCAAAGAGCTGCTTTGTAGAAGATTTCAATGACAAGTGCAGGTTGGTAGCAAAGGGAAGCAGAGTTGGACGTATGTTTACTCTGGACACTGGAATTCCTACTATGAATGCTGCTATGTATGCCAAAGGAAAAGGTGTTGTTGCAGACATTGAAATTTGGCACAAACGCATTGGACATGCAAATGTACAAAGGCTGAAATTAATGCAGTCCAAAGGGTTGGTTACATGTTTGCCTACTTTTAAAGTTGCAGAATTTCAGAAGGTATGTGAAGCATGTCAGTTTGGTAAGCAGGCAAGACAACCCTTTTCACATGACAGAGATGTAAGCAGAAATATCCTTGATGTTGTGCATACAGACATTTGGGGGCCTACACAAAATGTATCTCTTGGAGGCAGTTTATACTTTGTCACATTCATTGATGATTGTTCTAGAAAGCTGTGGGTATATTTTATGAAGGAAAAGAGTGAAGCTTTTGAGCACTTTAGAACTTTCAAGGCTGCAGTTGAAAGAGAAACAGGCTTGAAAGTAAAGTGCCTGAGGTCAGATGGAGGGGGAGAGTACCTCTCAAATGAGTTCAGTGATTTTCTGAGGTCTCATGGGATAAAGAGACAGTTCACATGCAGGTATACACCACAGCAAAATGGGGTTGCAGAAAGGAAAAACAGGCATATTGCAGAAGTTGCACGCGCCTTGATGGCTGACAAGAATATGCCTAAGCATTTTTGGTCTGAGGCTGTTCATGCTGCTGTTTATATTATGAACAGAACTCCCACAGCTGCAGTTCATGGTATGACCCCCGAAGAATGTTTTACAGGTAAGAAGCCTGATGTTTCACACTTGAAAGTATTTGGCTGCATTGCGTATGTTCATGTGCCAGATGAGTTGCGGAAGAAACTGGATCCAAAGGCTGAAAAGTGTATCTTTATTGGATACTCTTTAGAGCAAAAAGGGTATCGCTGTTACAACCCTGTCACATGTAAGTTCAGAGTGAGCAGGGATGTCATCTTTGATGAAATGAGCAGTTGGTATGCATCTAGTGGTGATGCATTGGATGATGATGATGATCATGACACTCATGTGTAGGCTGAAAAGCAAGAATTACGAACTCTTAGTGGACCAGAGACATCATCTGGTAGTCCTTGGTCTGGGAGACTAAGGAGTACCTCTACATCTTCGGGTGCATCTAGTAGCACTACAGGTAAAGACAAAGGAAAGAATAAAGTGTCAGAAGGCATTGATGCAGTTCTTGATGGAGACTCCAGTGGCTCAGAGAGCTTGGATGATGAGCTTGGCATTCCTTCAGTGAGGACTCCAGGTGTGCAGAGAGCACGTGTTAATGCAAAGACTCCATTGAGTGATCCAGTCGTACGCAGGTCTAGCAGGGTGAGATACCCTGTTAAAAGATTTGGTTTTGAGGGTTATGCAGCTCACCATTATGCTTATATGGTGAAACTAGTTGAGGATGTTGAGCCCACATGTTTTGAGGAGGCTATTGGTCATGCTCATTGGGATGCAGCAATGGATGAGGAGATGGCTGCATTAGAGGACAATAAGACTTGGGATCTAGTATCATTGCCAAAGGGAAAGAAAGCTATTGGATGTAAGTGGGTTTATAAGATTAAGCACAATGCAGATGGTTCTATTAGCAGGTACAAAGCTAGGCTGGTTGCAAAAGGCTATGCCCAAACATATGGCATAGATTATGATGAAACCTTCAGTCCAGTTGCTAGGATGGAAACTGTCAGATGTGTGATTGCTTTGGTAGCAGGCAAAGGTTGGAGGTTGCAGCAAATGGATGTAAAGAATGCCTTCTTGCATGGTGATTTGCAGGAAGAAGTGTATATGGATCAGCCAGCAGGTTATGAAGATTTAGAGCATCCCACGTATGTGTGCAGGTTGAAGAAGGCACTCTATGGGCTCAAGCAAGCACCAAGAGCATGGTCTGACAAGATCAGAGAGTATCTTGTCAATATTGGCTTTTATGTTTCTGATGCTGATCACTCACTTTATGTGAGAAAGGGAGATGCAGGTTTGGTCATCATAGTCATCTATGTGGATGACTTGATTATTACAGGTGATAGTGATAGTGGGATTGCTGAAGTCAAGGGCTATTTGAAGATGAAGTTTGAGATGAAGGATTTAGGTGAGCTAAGGTACTTCCTTGGCATTGAGGTGATCAGATGTGATGATGGTATATGGCTGTTCCAAAGACAGTATGGCTTGGATATGTTGTCCAAGTATGGTATGACTGCATGCAAACCACTTTCAGTCCCGTTGGAGCAGAATGTAAAGCTGAGTGCTGATGTTGGGGATGAGATAGAAGACCCTACTATGTTCAGGAGGATAGTGGGAAGTTTGATCTAGATGACCATTACAAGGCCAGACTTGAGCTATGCTGTTGGTCTTGTGAGTCAGTTTATGCAAGTACCTAGAAAGCCACATTTGGATGCAGCCAGACGCATATTGAGATATGTGAAGTCCACATTACATTATGGACTTTTCTATGAGGCAGGTACAGATGTACAGGTGTTTGGATACACAGATGCAGATTGGGCTGGTAGTATGTCTGATAGAAGATCTACCAGCGGATACATGTTCTCTCTTGGTAGTGCAGCAGTTGCATGGAGCAGCAAAAAGCAATCTACAGTTGCTTTGTCGAGTACAGAGGCTGAGTATAGAGGTGCTGCTGTTGCAGCATGTGAGGTAGTATGGCTGCAAAAGCTATTGGCTGATTTGGTAGTATGGCTCATTTATTGTGACAACATGAGCAGTATACAGTTGGCTAGGAACCCTGTGTTCCATGCCAGGACAAAACATATTGAGGTACACTACCACTTTGTGAGAGAGAATGTACTAGCAGGTGAGATTGACTTGGTGTATGTCAGCACACAGGATCAGATAGCTGACATCTTTACGAAGGCCTTGGGTACAGAGAAGCTTCAAAAGTTTCGAAGCTTACTTGGAGTTGCAGAGATGCAGTTGAGCTTGAGGGGGAGTGTTGAGATGACAAGCTCAACACATGCGGACATTGATGATGGGCCGCCTGGTTAGATGGGTCCACACGTCTACACTTAGCACGTCAGTGGTCATTATGACTCTTACATGGTCACTGACTCATTACTTATTATATTCAGGTTGTTACACCTATTTACAGCTGGCATAGTTATAGCGCCAGTCGACTAGTGTAGTCGGTTATGCATTGTTTGACTTAGTAGGCCACTTTCCTTTTATGTTGTATCTTATCTATACTTTGTGTACATTGTAAAGAGTGTGGAAGAAGAAGAAGAAATCAGCAAGAAAACGTTTTGGCCTCCATCTCTCTTCTTGTCTCTTGAGTGAGCTTCTCTTTGTGCATTCTGTGTCTGTTCGGCGCATCATCTTGAGCAACCCCCTCCACCACGCGATTCTTGACAGCAAGAACAGCCACCACCAACACTGCCAGTCATCCCATCTATGGTTGAGCGACATGTCGAAGAGGGTCCGGATTTCCAGCAAGGTGATGAAGAAGAGAAACAAAGAATGCCGAGTCCGCCTCAACCCGATCTCCCATAGGAAGAACCTGCAAATTCCCATCTGCCTGAGCGCATAGTTGCAGCAAGGAGGAGAAGACAAGAATTAGCTGAGGAGGCCCAACGCCGCGCACGCACAATTCCAAGACAACTTCCTAAGGAGCCCATGCCATTGAGAGGTGATGCACATCCTGTAGACTGGCACCAGGAGTTGGTCATCTGGCGTCAACAAGAGTTCCACAAAAGGCCATTTGAGCTCTCATTTGCTTTCCCACACTCTCTGGACCGGGCCCTGCCTCTAGGAGTCTTAGTCAAGATCAAGGATCTCGCTAATGAACTTGCAAATAGGTGAATTGAAGAGAGGATCCTGATAATGACTAGGTGGCGACAAGAACCATAGGATTACTGGGAAGATAAGGTCAATCTGGTTCCCAAAACCATACAAGGCTACAAGGCACAGCCGAAATGGTGGAGGAGGATTTGGGATACCAATTTTGATGCATGGACCGCCTTTTGTAGTTCACTCCCCGAAGAGCGCAATGATCTTATCTACATGCCCTACCCCCATAGGCATGGAGTGGACTATGATAGAGACTTGCATGGGGATTACGACTTCCCAAAAATATATAATGTAAATGCTAGGAGCCCTGAGGAATGCTTAGTGTTTAGGTTAGAAGATATACTTCCTTCTATAAATCGTTTCCTTGCAGACTTCTCTTCCTGCCCAAATCCAGGGTTTTTGACCACTTGTAATTACCTCCGACTTATCAAATTCTTGCTACTCCAAAAACCCACAGTAGAGGAAGCCCATCTCCCCCCACTCTTTTTTGATATCAACTTAGGAATAGATAGTAGAGCTATGACTAGGTTAATGATGCGGGCTGCTCTCCTTCCTTCCTTCTATCTAGAGCTCTTAGAAAATATGAGTGACACCTGCTTCGCAAGGTGTAATCACCCTTTCTTGTCAACCACTCCTCTAAGAGCTAAGGCCGATATTAAAGAATACCTACAAAGACGTGCATTCTTATCTCAATGCCTGCGACCGCCCCGTGATAAAATGGGTGTGATATGCCTTGACAATTGTACTCCCTCTCTCATTCTCAAAAAAAAAAGAAAAAAAAGAAAAGAAAAGAAAGCAAAGAGAGAAAAAGCCACAACGAAACAAAGACAAGGTGATTGGAGAGAAAGACAAGAGCAAAAAATAGCAAAGCTGAAAGATGAATCTACTACTAAGCAAGTTAACAAGGAGAACACTTCACATGTGCTTGCAGTCTCCCTTCATTGTTATTGTGCACCACACTCACTGCATCTAGGGTTCTCCCTAGCCCCTTCCCCACTTCACACTTAGGGCATATCAAGGGCAGGACTTTCAGACCTGTCACCCTAAGTTTTGCACCGCACCTCCAATGACGCACGAACTGGGTCCTCAAGTGTGGGACATTACCAAGGGCTTGCCTAAGGTTAGACCCATCTCCCAGTTCCACTGGCACGGGCACCATGCACTACACAGTGAGACAGACACACCCCCTAGGAAGTGCACAAATTTTCTTGCAGGTTATGGTCATGTTTCAAGAACTGGCTGCTTGGCTGAAGAAGATTATCCACTACATCCTCCAATGACAAGGAATTTTTCCATGAGTCGGACATGACTCCATTACTGCAACTTCAGGAGCTTCACTGCGAAGGTTTAAATGGCTCAACAGATTTCATGTTGCCAATCATCCGCCTACTGATGGCTACCATGATTGAACCAAATCAAGCAGAAGGAAAACCCAGTGATGGATCTGCCATTGGCATAGATCTTGGAACCTCATCGTCCAATGATCCATGCCCAACGCCTCAAGATCTACGGATCGCTTATTGATTCCACAAGCCTGAAGACCTTCAACTCAAAACTGAAGACCTTCTAAAAAGACAAGGATCTTCAACCAAGGTCACGGATTTTCAAGGCAAATAGCATTTAGGGGGTTTCTCCAGAATAAATCCCTCCAATACAATCCTCCTAAGGGATTGCTTATTGCTTCAAGCATTTCGGATACTCAAAAAATGACCGACTACATAAGGGGTGCCACAACAGTGTGAAAGATGCCGAGTATCTTCATGAAGCCTAAAGCACACCGGAATCTTTCTTGGTCATCGTCCTTAAACCCCATCACCTATCATTCACCCAACCACATTGGAAGCAGTGTCACCCACCTACATGTTCCACCTAATAGCCGACCTAACTAGCCACTACATCCTTGTCACCCACGTCTTCGGTGCACGCTACAGCCTGCTACCTACGATGGTGAGTGCCACGGGGCTTGCACTCATCTAGGAGGGGCGTAATGTTAACCCCAACACGAAGAAAGAAAAAGGAAATAAAAAAAGACGCAGGGCAAAGGCGGAAAAAGGTAGCCCGACTGAAGAAAGAATAGGAGAAAAGGCCAAAAGCGCAAGGGCAACCTTAAAAGTCCAAGGCAAATGCAAAAGGGGAAAGGCTCATTTTAAAATAAAAAGGTGCACCCTGAAATCTTGTAAAAGAGCGCCAGGCTCTCACCCGTGCAATTTGTAAATGTAGACGGGCGGTGAAAAGGAATCTACGAAGATAGAAGGACAATGGGAAAAAGGGCCTAGGCTACGGCCGGCCATGTAAAAAAGAGGAAAAGAGGATGACTACCCAAAAGGGATTTAGGGTTTTGTATATAAAGTTGAAAAGTGATGAGAAGCTCATTCTTGTGTGTGGCCAAAGCTTCTTCTTCTTCTTCTCTTGTGTCTTGCCTTCTTGCTTGTGCTTGAGAGAGGGATTGAGAGAGTGGGAGGGAGTGAGGGAGTGATTGTGTGAGAGTGAGGGATCTTGGAGAAGAAGCTCTCCATCTTCTCTCTTCATCTTCCCCTCCTCTCTTCTCTTCTCTTGTCTCGCGCGTGGCTATGGAGGATGAAGCTCATGGGAGAGGGATTGAGGTTGCTTGAGCTTTCCTCAAGGATCGTGGAGCTCCGGTGTGCAAGAAAGAGGATGGTACTCGATCGAGCATCAAGGTAAGCTCACTACACCCGTAAGGTAGGCATTGCCCATCGGCTATGTGAGAGGTAGCCATGGCCGCTCGGTTCGAAACACTTGAGCAATAAGTGGTCCGTAGGTCTCGGGGTAGAGCTTGTAGCTCCCTTTCATTGATCAAAGTTCTCTCCATCTAACACAAGTTCGTGAGTGTGAGATATTGATGGCATATTGATCACCCACAAGGGGCTGGTTTCCAGTGTGGCCCAACAGGTGGATGGAGAGAAGACCAACTAGCTCTACGTCTAAAATACTCTTACACATTCACTTTAGCTGGGATCTTATGCCCTGCTTCAATCAACCGCATCTCTAGCATGAGAGAGAGAGAGAGAGAGAGAGAGAGAGAGAGAGAGAGAGAGAGAGAGAGAGAGAGAGAGAGAGAGAGAGAGAGAGAGAGAGAGAGAGAGAGAGAGAGAGAGAGAGAGATGCAATCATGTATCTCTCTTTACAAATATTTTTTTTGATTTGTGTAGGTAAACTCCTCCGTATACACACATAGTGTGTTTGGGGTTCAACTCCCTTTGAGTTTATCCTCCTAATCACCTTTTGTAGGTTTGATATGTGCAACCACAAAGATATGGTTACAAAGATATGTGCAGCCACAAAGGTATGACTTTTGTAGAAAATGAGGTCACTACATCTGAGAAGAGGTTTTCTCTAAAAAATTTCCAAATCATTTCAAAGATTCATCACCATTCCTATCTATCAATCTAAACAGTAGCAAATCAAATCAGTCCAAGAGACTATGTTCAATACTAGAAGAAACTTCTCATAATTTCAGACCTTCTGTCTTTCATCCAAATACAAGGATTATCTCGAATCATAGCAATGGTGTGCATGTGCAAAGGAGCCTTGCGATAGCAATTGTATGACTTTAAACACAATATTAATGAGTTTGGGAACCTCCCAATTTTCATTTCTTGACTACTAAAAAGGTGGCACTTGGATAACATGCCCATAAGTTTCTCAAAACCATATGATGTGACCTATCATTGGAAAGTCTTGAAAAATGGAATCTATTGAGCTATAGAGTGCTCGATTTGAGTTATAGTGTTCAAGTTATGAAAAATCCAAAGATTTGACCATGTGTCCTAAACTTATGGGAAATTCCCATATTCCCCAATATGGTGTTTTTATGAGATAGTACCCAACAATTGTTGCAGGTAGCTTATATCAAGCCATGGAGAGAATCACCAACAACTATTGCAACTATCTTATTTCAAGCCATGGAGATACTATAAGAGCCACTTGAGCTTGATGACTAGGAAATGGGACTAGAACTATCTTTTTCAATGGCGTATTTCTCATATGACATGTACATCAACAATGTCTCAATAGCAATAATCAATATTGGTCCTTAGTTGGATCTCTTTCTCATCTCTTTGCACCATGAAAATCTAAAAAATGTATTGAACCATAGTGCAAGGAAAAAACTTCATCGAGCATGCTTTCCCCCTTTGTGCATCTCTCTTCAAACTTCTCCTTTCTCACATAAAGTTTGGCACCAAGGTACTTGATGAGCTCATCCTGAACGACTTTTTGCACCATGTACACTGAGAGTGTGCTCTTTTCTAGGATTTCGCTTTTAATCAGCATTCTTTATTTTTCACATCTTCTTTCTTCTTCCTTCTATGCTCATCTTGCCCGCCTTTCTTGTTCTAAGACTATGTTTAGTGTTGTACCTCTACTTTGGCATGCTTGCACTTTGTATCTTCAATTATCATTAGAAGTGTAGGCCCAAAGTCCAGGGTAAGGAGTTTGGGTCTCATCGTATAATATTACCTTGTTGCTAACTCACTTGGTTGTTGCCAATTTAGTTTGGAAGGTAGTGAGTAGGTGTTCCTTCATGTGAATTAGCATATAGGTTGGTGAACTGATTGGAGGGGGACCAAATGTTATTAATGAGCACCTACTCTTGGTTAAAGTGGAAGAGTGCAATTACCTCTTATAATTTTGAGGGAAGCTACATTCATATGGGTGCTTGATGGTATGGACAATTGCATTGTGACTTTGATTATCATGCGACCCCTTGGTGCAAGTGGAAGGGCAATTAGGTTTCAGATGGTATAGGTTTTAGATGGTGTAGGTTTCTTTTTAAAAAATTTATCTCTTATATCCAAAGGGATTTAACCCCAACTTTGGATTTTCCTTAAGACGATGAGGTCACATAAGCTGTATGCTAAGATGAAGAAGTGTGCATTCTTCAAATGCCAGATTGAATATCTAGGATTCATGGTATCAGCGGAAGGAATCTTAGTGGACCCAGCCAGATGTGCTAGAATAGCCAATACCAACATCTGTCAAAGAAATACGCAGCTTTCTGGGATTGACAGGATGGTATAGGATCTTCATCAAAAACTATGCTTTGATTGCAGCACCTCTGATGGACTTACTGAAGAAGCAAACATCCATTGCATGGTCAACTCCCGAACAAACTAGCTTTGACAGATTGAAGCAAAGTTTGGTATCAACACCTATCCTAAATCTTCTAGACCTCAATAAGGAGTTCGAGGTAGTAACTGATGCTAGCACACTTGCCTTAGCATGTGTGCTCATGCAGGAAGGTCATCCTGTAGCCTACTCTTCAAGGAAATTGAAGAGTCATGAGAAGAATTATGCTACGCATGATCTGGAATTGCTAGCTATCATCCATGCCCTAAAGCTTTGGAGACACTACCTCTTGGGGAACAAGTTTACTCTAGTGACTGATCATAAGAGTCTCAAGTGGATCTTTACCTAGAACGAGCTCAACATGGGGCAACGTCCGTAGATTGAAGTGCTAGAGGAGCATGACTTTGAGATCAAGTACCGACTAGGAAAAGAGAATGTAGTTGCCGATGCACTCAATCGCAAGGCATTCCTAAATTCTCTAATCTTGCAAATTCCATCAACAGCTAGATCTCTAGCCACAAAAGTATCTATGCGAAACAATCCAATACTTGAGTTAGCTAGAGAGGATGCATGCCATGATCCAGCCTACCAAATGATGCTAAGGGAGATCTCTATCAAGGATCAGAACCAAAAGCTGCAAGCTAAGTATCATGAATTCTCTATCAATAATGGACTTGTCTACTATAGAACGAGGCTGTGTATATCGGCAAGTTAGTCACTTAAGCAGAAGATATTGTGGGAGCTAATGATTCCTCTTTCTCAGGACATACTGGCTATGCCAAGACTCTCAATGCAATTAGGAAGAGCTACCATTGGGAGAGGCTTAAAGGTGACGTTCTCAAATATGTCACCGAGTGTTTGTCTTGTCAATGTATCAAAGCCGAACATGTCAAGATGCCAGGGAAGCTGCAACCACTTGACATTCCCCAAATGAAATGGGAATTCATCAGTATGGATTTTGTTATTGGCCTACCCCAAGTTCAGGGAGGATACAACTCCATCATGATTGTGGTTGACATGCTTACTAAGGTTGCACACCTTATTCCAATGAAGACAAACTATAAAGCCTCAGACATTGCAAGGTTGTTTATCAAAGAGATATTCAAGCTACATGGGCTACCAAGAAGAATCATTAGTGATCGTGATTCTCTCTTCACATCACACTTCTGGAGAGCCATCTTTGAAGCCATTAGGACTCAACTGTATTTTAGCACAACTTACCATCCCCAAACAGATGGCCAAATAGAGCGAATCAATCAAATCATCAAGGATATGCTTAGGGCATACTGTTGTCGTGAGCCAAAAAGGTGGATTCAATACTTGCCTTTGGTTGAATTTGCCTACAATGCTTCTTACCAACAAAGCATTTAGATGACCCCTTTCCAAGCATTGTATGGTCATGACTGTCGAAGCCCCCTAAACTTCTCAGATCCAACCTTGAGGGTTGAAGCTTCAAGGCAGATGTTGGAAGAGATGGATGACCAAATAAAGTCAATAAGACAGGACATCCAAGCCGCCAAGGATAGATAGAAGGCATACGTGGATTTGAAGCGTCAAGATAGAGTCTTCAAAGAAGGAGACATGGTCTTCATTCGCGTACGCCCAAAGAAGAGTTCCCTATCCTTAGGAGATTGCAAAAAGCTAAGTCCAAGGTATTGTGGACTGTACAAGATCCTCAAGTGCCTAGGACCTAATGCTTATAAACTCCAACTCCCAGAGAGCCTAAAGGTTTATAATGTATTCCATATTAGCCTATTGAAGAAGTATGTACCTAATCCTAACCATGTACTTGATGACCAACAAGTTATAATGCCTAGTCAAGGAGTCCTTGAACTAAGGCCTGACATGATCTTAGATGTTAGGGAGAGACAACTGAGATCCAAAACCTTGAGAGAATGCCTTGTCTAGTGGAGAGATTATCCCGAAGAGGATGCCACTTGGATAGATGAAGGCACTCTCAACCATTAATATCCCTAGCTTATCTCGAGATGAGGACATCTCAATTCCTCCAAGGGGGAGAGAATGTAACAACTCCGAAATATTAATACACAATTCGCATATGAAAACCCTCTTAGGTTAGGATAAATCATAGGGATAATATTTTTTTGAATTAGGCAAAAAAAATTTATTCCCTCCTTCCCCCAGCCGACTGTCGTGCTGGGGGAGAGGAAGGGAATGGTGGATGACTAAGCATCCTTGTTGGATGCTCTGGAGGGAGGAGACTCATGTGTGATGCCATGCACAGGAGGGAGGATCCCCCTCCCCTCACCTATAAAAAAATAAGGTGTGCAGACTGAGTAAGGGGTTGAAGGTTGTAAGTCATGAGGGGAGCCATTATACTATCAAAATTTAACAGAGAGGGAGAAGCCAGTCCGTGCCACCGTGAGAGAGAAAGGATGGCTGAGAAGATGTTGCAAAATCGAGGGGCTGTCGAGGGAAGTCTGTCAACGCCGCCCAGTCCTAGCAGCTGCCGTTCAGCCTGCCGTTCGTCACGTCGCCGCCGCCATCTCACAGTTAAGCCCTACCCCGCCTCCCCCCCCGTTGGTGCTCTCTAGAAGCTTCCAAAGCTTCTAGGGGGGGCTCTATAAGCCCCCTTTTCCCCCCCAAAAAAGGTTTTACCTTAAAGGCCCTTTCTCTCCCCGTACCTTAAATCCCTAAGGGCTCCCCCCCCCTCAGATTTTCCATTAAAGGGCTTTCAAGTGGCCCTTAAGCCCTTTTCCCCCCTCCCTATGCAAGAATTCCTTTTTTTGGCCCTTTCATACCTTGTTTTCCCCCCTCCACACAAAAAGAAAAGAGAGGGTTAATGGTTTTTTTGACACCTTTTTTTCCCCATACCAAAAGCCCTCGTAAGGATCTTTTACACTTTCCATTTTCCCCTTTCTTGTAAGTCTTTAAAAGGCCATTAAGCCCTTTCCCGTAACTTTAATGAGCCTTACTCACGAAGGATTTTAAAATACCCCCTCCCGGGTTTTTAAACCCTTTCCATGGTTTCTCCCCTCCTCCACAAGTATCCCTTCAAAGAGCTTCTACGAAAGGAAGGAACAGAAGACTCATAAAGGACGGTGGTATTTCAAAAGGGAGTTCGCAAAGCCGCATCCAAGACGGAAAGGCTGCATTCGTGATGGCTCCTAAGAAAGCCCAAGGCGCAACCGCAGGAGGATCATCTCCTAGCATCCACGTGGACATCTCACCACAAGTCTAGGTTTTCCTTCCTAATTTTTATTTTACGTCGTTATTATTGGGCGTAGATGATTTTTGAAAATAGGATGCATTTTTCGTCTTAAATGCTTTAGAAAAATTAGCTCACGACATAGGAATTCAGTCATTAGTATTTTTAATAAAATGATCAAAATCAAGTGAGCAAAAAAGATTGATATGCATTTCTAGCAAGTAGTTTTATGCATTGCAATGAACTGAACTTAGATTAATGTCCACATTTACAAAATGGAATTAAGATAGCGCACTCCGTTTAGGCATGGATATATAAATTGCATGTCTCATTATTAGGACATATCTTCTTCGCAATGAGTTATTAAGGAAAGTGCTAATAATCCATGCAAAAAAAAAGCAAGGCGTGAAATGATTCTTAAGTCGCATAACTCTAGTCAATTATCATTTTTCAACTGCATAATTATTAGTAAAAGGTTGCTTGTTTAGCATGAATCTTGTTCGCAAGTTATAGGATGATTCATTGGAATTATGTTATAACCTAACGTATGCTTGATCTTAAATCGATAAGGTAGGGTTGAAAATCAATTTACGCGTAGACAACAAGTCATGTGTTTATGGAAATGATAACATAATTATCTTCAAGAATTAAACAAAATTGGCATAAACCTAAACCCGTGGAGTACTCGTTTTGGAAAGAGTTAATTCAATTCCAAAGAACTCACTAGGATTTAATATGTGACCTAATCGCACGTATTGCTAAAATTGAAACTCCTATACCCTAAATACTTGCCCACATTCACCGAATGTAGGGATAGCGGAACATACTTGAGAAATGATCTAGGGTTATCCCTAAGAATCTTTCGCTAAAAAGATGGAACTTGGAACCCTAGAACTGACAACATCAGCCTAATGTAATCAAGAACAGGTTGTTTCGTGACTCCATTTGATGAGTAGAATAGTCTCATAGTTCGATGCGACACTTGTGCAACAAGTGCAGAGTCGTATGATCTTGTGATTGAATCACAAGGGAATGGCCAATTCTCGGAATGAGGTTGGCAGATTCTTACGCAAGTTATCTTGCAAGAGGATGAATAATCATCCTAACATAGTATCTTTCTTGGGTAAAGATAATTGCTTGAAAGCAAAAGACCAGCCAATAAATGAGAATAACATATGAACTTAAGGTATTGACCAAGTCGGGTTAACAGGGTACGGCCCTAATCCTAGGATATAAGGGACCTTGCCAAGTCGCAAGTAATCCCGGATCGAGTGCTGGATGCATTCGGAAGGAAGGATTCACTCCTTAGTAGTTGGCCAACAATAACGACCAATGGAAATGATTGTGCTTGTTACAGATTTAAGAGCACTATTTTGCTTTGTTTGATCAATGAATTAAAAGGATAAATGGATATCTAATGCTTCAGGTTGAAGGCTTGAAAGGAGAGGTAGCTTCAGTTACCTGCGACTGCCTGCCTAATCCTAACCAAGGGGGTTGTTAACCATGCCGGGAAGGAGGACCAAACCCGCCGCGAGAGGTCTCTCCGTTAAGCTCTACTTGGAGCAGGAGGATGCTTGGGTGCCAAGGGGGGCTCTGGCCGTAAATCCCTCGCCTTCTGGGCTCTGCACAAGAGGCTAACATGACTCAGGATTGGATCTCGAGGCTCGCATACTAGTCTATGGGCGGAATATTGGATTAGTGATCCCTATGGATTGCTGGATAGCCTTCGGGCGGATTTTGGATAAGCCTACGGGCTGGAATTTATGTATTTCAAAGATAAATATGATAACCTATTAAAAAGGAACTTGTTTGACATTGTTTTTTTAAAAAAATGTCAAGTGATATGATTACATGAAGAAACCAGTGCCTAACGGTCTAATTAAGGAAGCTGATTGATACATGTCCAACTAAATGTGTTAGGTAATTAAATAACAAAAACAACATGAGGAAAGTGCGGTGGATGTGGCCATAGGTCCGTCCTACAGATGGGTGGTCCCGGTTGGCCGAGAACTTTTCTCAATCAAGATGGACAGCCAGAAGATTGTCAAAGAACATGAACAACAAAAGCGTTCACCTAGAGTTATAATTGATCCGAATTTATGCTATTTTAGGGGAACGGAATGGGACTATGCCTTATGGCAGAGAGGTTGAGCTTCCCATCCCTCTCATTTTCCATTCTCCTTGAACCAAATGCAACGTGAATTCTCTTTGGACCTAGCATTTCTACGTACAGTAGTTCACTTGGGTTCGACGCTAGTTGCCATTAGAAAATGACCAATAAACAAAACCCTAATTCAGGTTTGCCCTAAGTGGGAACGGCTGGAATACTTCCGCTACGTGGCAGGCGGAAGGTCCTAGATCACAAACCCCATAACATTCCATGGGAGTGCCAGGCGGAGCTTTCTAGACATCCTTTCTGATGGACTACTAAGACATGTCCTGAAGATACAAGTGGACACGTTACAATTCAACAAACTTTTTGGAGCATAGGCTCACAAGTGGTTGGCATGCTAGCACACTGGCTCTTATGCTTCAGGATTCACAATCAACAAATATTTATAAGCTTCATGCAAACAGAGCTTGGAATATCTAAAATATAACAAACATTTATTGATTCAACAAAGTTTTCTATTATATCCAAAGGGAATTTCTTTAATGTTTTTGAGTAATGTAGCTTTCTAGTTATATCTAAAAGTCATTGTAGTGATAGCAATGTAATCAAGTTAATCTTTTTAATAATCACGTCATATCTTCAATTATTGCCAAAAAAGAACCATTTTGAATTAGGATAGAATAGAGATAAGTGCATGAGGATTATCTAGGTTTAAGTACCAACACAAAATCAATAAAGCAACTAAAAGTTCCAACTCATCATTTATGGAAGAACATTAGATTAATTGATGGGATTCTATGGCAAGTATATTTCCATGTATGTATGGGTAGTGAAAACAATACGCATGATTTGATTGGCCAACTTATAATGAGGTGTTGTCTCATCTTATGATAGTTTCCTACAAGAGAAGGTTCATCTATGTCGCTAGAATAGTGAGTAATCCAAAATGTTTTCAACCTCTTGTGATAGACCTTGCAAGGATGTAATCCAAACCTCCTATCTTGTAAAGCTAAAATTA
The DNA here is from genome assembly GCF_053477565.2 of Lygodium microphyllum. Taxonomy (NCBI): domain Eukaryota; kingdom Viridiplantae; phylum Streptophyta; class Polypodiopsida; order Schizaeales; family Lygodiaceae; genus Lygodium; species Lygodium microphyllum. The sequence goes on along the minus strand of NC_141163.1, from coordinate 6,652,197 downwards.
TTGGTCAATCTAACTACCATTGTGATAGTTTTGGGTTTCTTCTCTAAATGATATAGTAGTTGAAGAAATATGCAAGACATGAACCTTTTATAAATACCCGAAACAAACAAAAAGGGGCAATGCTCTAGCACATGCAAATGCACACCCGTTCCTTTAGAAGTTTTTGGTTAACACAACACAACACCACACACATTTTTAAAGGATATACCATTACATAAATGAGTAAGTTTTCGTTTTCTGTTTGTCTTCACACTGACACACACATACAAATTTTATGTAATGGTATATCCTTTAAAAATCTATGTGTGTGTGTGACAAAGTGAGTTAATTTAGTAAATCTATTACGTTTGATAGCATTGAATAGACTCATTTACGAGGCTATCTTAATTTTTGCACAAGTATGAAAATGTTCTGTCATTAAAGAAGGATAGCATGCATGCACATGCATATTTAATCATCCACATTCAAAGAAATGAAGGATTGAAATCATGTGCATATGTGTGTCTTGCGATATTTAAAAGTTTTATGCCTTGCAAAGATTAAGATTCTTACTGAAGTTATACATTTGTCAATTCGTATAAAATATCTCTCTCTTGCAATACATACCATGTGCATGCACAATTTTGATAAATGAAAGTGCATGCAATTAATGTATGATTATTGAGATATCAAACATAAACCATACATGAGAATATGAATAGATGGATATGCACGAATTGAATTGAAAATTTTGTGTCTCAATAGTTTTGCATATTTCTAATGCTACCATAATAAAATCTCCATATTACCTACTACATCACACTATAGTTCTATAGATCTTCATCTTTGCATTGCAAAAGTATGTTTGGTGCAAACAATGGCTACAATGAAAGCTTATTCTATCATTACCTATACATGAAATAGTATGTTCTAGATGAAAAACATGCAAGAGAAGATTGAGACATAAGCTACACTAATAACTCTCCTATACTTGGCCACATAGGTTGAGGCACAACGGACTAGCATAACATGCTTGCAAAAAGTGTTAATTTCTTAGCTTAGTTATATAAACATTATTGTTTTCTATGACTAAAAAAGTATTTGTTTTCTTTGCTATAGAGACACTTATTTTGTTGTTCTGGCTTTGTATATATTTATCTAGTAAAATTAAAATACTAGTTTATATCCAAAACTTCCTACATGGTAACTAAAAATAATTCATACATTTACTATGTAAGAGTAATTTTACTAGTTATAGCTTCATTTCTATGTAGTAAAATTAAAAACCTAGTTTGAATATAAAAATTCCTACTTGCTAACTAGAAAAAATTATTCATTTACTATATGCGAGTCCTTTTACTATCTAGTCTTGTATCTATAGTTCCTTGTGTATAACCCTGTCCAGATGAGCTCAGAGTGAGCACGAATGTTATCTTTGATGAGATGGGTAGCTGGTATGCACCTGCTAGTGATGTATTAGATGATGATAATGATCAAGACAACTATGTGCAAAAGGAAAAACAAGAAACACAGAGTCTTAGTGGACCAGAAACATCATCTGGTACTATACCTATAGTGAGCCCCTGGTCTGGGAGACTAAGGAGTAGCCCCACATCTTTAGGTGGATTTATAAGTGTTGCAAGGAAGGAAAAATGAAAGAAGAAAGTGATGGATGGTAATGATGCATCTACCAGTCCTTTGGGACTTGATGGAGATTCTAGTGGTTTAGAGAGTTTGGATGATGAGCTTGGTATTCCTTCAATCAAGACACCAAGTGTACAGAGAGCTCATAGTAATGTAAAGGCTCCATTGAGTGATCCGGTGGTACACAGATCTAGTAGGGTCAGATACCCTGTTAAAAGATTTCATTTTGAAGGTTATACATTTCACCATTATGCTTATATGGTGAAGCTAGTTGAGGATGTTGAGTCCACTTGTTTTGAGGATGTTGTTGTTCATGCTCATTGGGATGCAACAATGGATGAGGAGATGGCTACATTAGAAGCCAATAAGACTTGGGATTTGATACCCTTACCTAAGGGTAAGAAATCTATTGGCTGTAAGTGGGTTTACAAAGTCAAGCATAATGCAGATGGTTCAGTTGGCAAGTATAAGGCTAGGATTGTTGCAAAAGGCTATGTTCAAACATATGGCATAGATTATGAAGAGACATTTATTCCAATTGCTAGGATGGCAACTGTTAGATGTGTTATTGCGCTGGCAACAACTAAATGTTGGAGTTTGTAGCAAATGGATGTTAAGAATGCCTTCTTGCTTGGTGAATTGTGAGAAGAAGTGTATACAGAGTAGCCAGTAGGTTATGAGGATTTAGAGCATCCCACATATGTGTGCAAGTTAAAGAAGGCACTCTATGGGCTGAAGCAAGCACCTACAACATGGTCTGACAAGATTGGAGAGTATCTTGTCAATATTGGATTTTGTATTTCTAGTGTTTATCACTCACTTTATGTGAGAAAGGAAGATGTAGGTTTGGTCATCATAGTCATCTATGTGGATGACTTGATTATTACAGGTAATAGTGACAATGGGAATGCTGAAGTTAAGGACTTCTTAAAGAAGAAGTTTGAGATGAAAGATTTGGGTGAGTTGAGATACTGGCTTGGATATGTTATCAAAGTATGGTATGACAGGATGTAAGCCTCTTTCAGTACTATTGGAGAAAAAGAAAAATGTGAAGTTGAATGCCAACATTGGGGATGAGATAGAAGACCCTACTATGTTCAGAAGGACAGTAGGGAGTTTTATTTACATGACTATCATAAGGCCAGACTTGAGCTATGTTGTTGGCCTTGTCAGTCAGTTTATGCAGATGCCTAGAAAGCCTCATTTGGATGTAGTTAGACGTATATTAAGGTATGTAAAGTCCACTTTACATTATGGACTTTTTTATGAGGCAGGTAAGGACATACTTGTATTTGGATACACAGATGCAAATTGGGCTGGTAGCATGTCAGATAGAAGCTCTACTAGTGGATTCATGTTTTCCCTTGGTAGTGTAGCAGTTACATGGAACAGCAAAAAGCAACCTACAGTTGCTCTATCGAGTACAAAGACTAAGTATAGAGGTGCTTCTATGGTAGCATGTGAGGTGGTATGGCTGCAAAAGTTATTAGGTGATTTGGACGTGCAGGGAGATGGTCCAATTGTCATTCATTGTGACAACATGAGAAACATACAATTAGCTAGGAATCCAGTGTTCCATGCTAGGACAAATCACATTGAGGTGCACTACCACTTTGTGAGAGAGAAGGTTGCAGGAGAGATTAACTTGGTATATGTCAGCACATAGGATCGGATAGTTGACATTCTCACAAAGGCATTGGATGTAGAGAAGCTTCGAAATTTCGGAAGCTTACTTGGAGTTGTAGAGATAGAGGTGAGCTTGAGGGGGAGTGTTGGGATGGCAAGCTCAACATGTGCAGACATTGATGATGGACTGCCTAGCTAGATGAGTCCGCACATCTACACTTAGTACATTGGTGGTCATTATGAGACTCACATGGCCATTGACTTATCACTTATTATATTTAGTTTGTTACACCTACCTAGCTGGAAAAGATATAATGCCAGTTGTTTAGTGTAGTCGGTTATGCACTGTTTGATTTAGAAGACCACTTTCCTTTATGTTGTATCTTATCTATACTTTGTGTATATTTTATAGTGTGTGGAAGAAAAAGGAAAAATTAGTAAGAAAATGTTTTGGCCTCCATTTCTCTTCTTGTGTCCTTGAGTCAGCTTCCTCTTGTGTATATAGTAGTGTGTGTTTGGCACAACAGCTCAAGTAAAGTCCCCCACCACGCGATTCTTGACAACATGTCTATCATAAAACTCCCTAAAATCTTTCAGTTTGTCTTCAAGATCTCTTGCAAATCAAATGGAACATTGAGCATATCTCTTATGTAAATAAATCTAGATGAATCAAAGAGCTTTTTATCACAAGCATCCTCCAGATCCTCCTCCTCCAAACCCTCTGAAGAAAACTTCATTTTAGTCATCCTGATCACTCACAAAAACAAATCTAGAAAACAAAAAATTAAAATTAGGGGCATAATATACCAATGCACATTTGCTCATATCCAGAAGACTAAAGAAAGATTGCTAAAAGAATTAAGTCAAAACCTACAAGGCACCACTTTTGAATTTTGACAAATTTAACATGTTTGTCATGTTAGAGATTTAGAAATGCAAGATGAATAAAGTGAATTTGTCCTTTATGTGATAAAGACAAAAAATTCTATGTCTCATCGATCAAATTTTATTATACATTCATGACTTATAAAACAAGAAAACAATGATCCAAACCACTTCACATTTCATAAAATCGTGTTTCACACGTCACTTTAACCAAAAAACTTGATGAATTCGCATTTTAAACACCCGAAAAATTTCTCCAAAACATTCACGACTCATGAAATGCAAAAACAATGATCCAAAACACTTCACAGTTCATAAAATTGTGTTTCACACGTCACTTTAACAAAAAAATTGACGAAATCACATTTAAAACGTTTGAAAATTTTTTCCAAAACAATGCATCTAGAACATCAAAATCCCATCATTTAATGGATGTCACTCCCTTAAAAGTCATGTTGCCTCTTATGTTGTCCCTCACAAGGTAAGGTCTTGATAATTCCAATGAAGTATTTGACATTTTCCAATGTGGGAATATCTTTGTTTTTTCCCACACTATTCAAAAACATAAACTCTAAGGGAAAGACCACAAATGTAGCTAGGGGCAATTGCCTAAAACTAGTTTCATAATTCATAGTTCCTGATGTATTATGAAATGTGGCAACAAAATCTCAAAACTACGTAAAACTAAGTAAAACCAATTTTCAATTTTGACATTTCATTATTCATTTTTTATTTGACATTGAAGAGTCATGAAAACAAAAATATACTTTCAAAACAATTTGCAAATGGTAAAATCATGTTTCAAACATGTGTGAATCATTTGATCATCTTCAATGTCTCGAAATTTAGGATTTGAGAGAAAAAATGACAATAAAAAGTTTGTTACTTGAGATTTGTAGTCCTCCCTATTGTTGAGAATAAATGGTCTTTTGTTAGAATATTTCTAGTTAAGCTTGTGATGCTTACAAGATAAAATATCTCATCAAAGACAAGACAAAATATGTAAAAGAAATATTAACATAAACTCGACCCTAAGTGTCATATATATATATGCCAACTGTCACCGCACGTTTGTCCAAGATGTACAGTGCACTAATTCAGAGAAGCTGCACTTAAAATAAAAAAGAAAATGCTAAGAATTATCTTTTACCTTTAAAAAGTGGAGCCATACAAGCACAATCATGCCAAAAAAGAAAGTGACATGTGGCACAACTTCCCATGCAAAAACAGTCTTCCTGTCGCATGTGTGAATTTAATTGTGCATTAGGGCAGCCACACGTGTAAGCCAACATCCTTTTAAGCCCAAATCTTGAACTGCAAAAGAGTTTATTCAAACACAAAGCTCTTTCTATGCTCGATCACACCAACACAATGCTAACTTGGTCACAATGCAAAGTTATTCTTCAGCGCAAGGTGATTAAAGAAGGTTTCATCACCCATCATATGTGTCGAACCCTAAAAAATGTAAGTTCTTTGAAAATTTTGAGGTTACTCTGCAACACTTGACAAATCTTGCCAAATTATACAAAAAAAGGCCTGACGTATGAAACACAAATAGTCATGATCTTCCAATGGACAAGAGTTCATTTGTGTTTCATACATCACTGAGAATGCAAGTTTTTTCAAGTGGATTTGTTTTCCGTGAATGGTCATGGTTCGACGAGTTTCTTCAAATGGAATTTTTTTCCACTTATGCAAGTTTCTTCAAATAATCCAAAAAAATCGCAACCTATGAAACACGATACGTCATGGCTCTTCCCGTGGACAAGACTTCTTTCGCGTTTAATATGTCATCGGAATGCAAGTTTCTTGATATAGAATCCTGACTGACACAGAAGGATACTTGTTGATAATAAGATGTTCTATTTTGAGACTTGTAAAACTTCATGATATTTATTATCTTTAATCAAATATGTATCCTAAAAAGGAGTGACGTGTGAAGCACAAGAGGATGTTTGTTTCTTTTGTCTAGAAGGCCTCCTCGCATTTCATACATCTTCTACCTGCATTGTTTTATTCAAATTGGAGATAGACTATGTGATTAGTATTTGTTTGCTGCTAAGTGATTTTAGATAACACTATGTCAGAGATTTGGATATCTGTCCTAATTTACTTGTATTATTTGTTTTCTTTGATGTTTCATATGGCTAAAACAAAGGCCACTACAAGGAAGCAGAAAGTTGATCCTAGAGGTCTTGCCTCAAAGATCCATTAGTCCTCCAAGCCTTCTAAACTTACAAGGAAATCAAAGCCAAGGAGAAGGTTCTCACAGCATGTTAGATGTCTAAAGGAGATTAGAAGTGCAATGAAGGCTCTGAATAATGCAATTTAAAATTTGTATTTTTAGAGGCTTGTCAGAGAAATTTGTGACAAGCATAGCCTTGATAGTTTTAGATGGACTAGAGCAGCTCTCAACTGTATTCAGGAGGCTGCAGAAGATTATTTGATTGAGTTTTTCCAAGATTCTTGTATCTGTGCTGCTCATGCACATAGGCTTACACTTATGGATAAAGATCACATAATATTTCTCAGGAGATTGAGATACAAGTTTTCAAAGGTCCTTGAGCCAGTCCCCCTTTTTTATGTAAAGGCTTTCAATATTTTAAATGTCCCTCTATATAGAAAGAATAAAATGATCTAGGTCTTAAGGTTGAAGATGTCACCCATGAAAAGAACACAAGACAATATGAGAAAGAGAAAAAGGCCACAGAAGAGCATGCATATAAATGAAGGCAGTATAAAAGAAAGAAGGAAGAAGAAAAGGAAGCAGAACAACTCCCATCTTTTGAAGAGGAGTTATCTAGCCTTCTTGAAAGGGCTGACCCTAAGGGCTTCAATTTTTGTTGCTTCTTACTTGGTGATATTAACAAAAGATCTGATATGGTATTTTTGGACTCTAACTGTGTTCAAATTCTCAAGAATAAAGTGAGAGAAGCGAATGACTCTATTCTTCTTGCTGGGATGAGGTATAGTATACCAAAAAAAAATTTACTCACTATATTTTTCTAGCAATAGACTTTCATGTTGATAATTAATATCTCCATTCCTTTGCTAGATGTGTAATGCATGAGCTCCCTTTTGATATACAACAAATTTTTTAGGTTCTTGATCCATTTATCTCACTCTATATGAGGAGTGAGCTTGATGCAAGTGCATTTGACCATTGGTTCAATTCAATTGACTTTGAAACTTTTGAGGTTATTCTAATTCCATATAATGAAAAGCAAGTAATATGATATTCTGTTAGATTTTATGAAATCTTGTTTTGCTAGATTATTGAAATATTTTTGTTTTCAATTCTCATTGGAGCCTAATTGGAATAGACTATGTGGAGAGGCAGTGTTTCCTCATTAATTCTATAAAAGGAAGCCATGCGAATTCCAAGTTGTAAGTTATATAATCTAGGGTCTCCTTGATATGTTGATCTTTTTTTTGTAGGTACTGTAAATATTTTGATATTTCTTTTGTAATTACTCTAAATTTTATTTTCTTTTTTGGTACATAGCTGTAAAAAGATTGATTGAAGTGCTAGAGAAAAAGCCTCCCATGCCTTCTAGCTTGCAATAATGCAATATAGACAAGTTGCGGTAAGTTCTTAAATAATATGGTTGGAACATAATATGAAAATTTATTCTAAAAACTACCATAAACAAGGTTCATAGTTTTACTTTATATTGTTGATTGCAGTGTCCTCATCAGGATGATAGTTACTCTTGTGGATGGAGAGTAATTGTAAATGCCAGAAGATTGGTTTAGTTTATTTATCTCAATTATGATAAACTTATAAAGGTAATGTGAAACATACTAACCTTTAAGATGGAGGTTTATTACAAAATAGTCCATTGCAAAAAAATAACAATGAACTAAAAATCTTTTCTTACAAATGTATGATAGTTTACAAGGGATTGCTATACAAGTGAACATGTTTGGTATATAAGAGCAAAGCTCATGAAGTACATAATGGTCAATTGTATACAACCGACAAGAATGGAAAATAGTGGCGGCTTGGACATTGAAAGAGAGGAGGTACATGTAACTATAGTAGAGGTGAAGCTATGCCTTCAACACCCAAGGCAACCAAAGCATCAAAGATAGGCAAAAGAACTCCTAAAAAGGATGTTCCTTCTCCTATAAAAAGTTCTAAAAAAAGTAGCTTTGCCTCATTGATTGTAAGCCCTTGTGTATAAGTCATGGAGATGGCTGACAAAAAATTGCCACAAAATTTGTACATGTATTTTATATTGATAGTAAAAAGATCTTTTCTTCAATATCCTTGCATTGTATATTCTTCTCTATCCTCGATATCTATTTAAAAAAAATATGTTACAAATATTTATTAATCAGGAAGGGAAATCAGATATACACCTAAGTGGATATAATATGATATAAAAACTTACTCATTTGTTATTAAGTTAGAACACAAATGAGTATGGTAGTTCAATATCTTCATTTTGTAAATACATCCTCACTTGATGTAGCGTACATGATGATTTAACCTTTAGGATTGTAATAATGTCCTCATTGTACCACCAAACATCAAGATCCACTATAGGATCTTTGCTAAAATTATCAAGATTTTGGTCTAAAGCAACCAGACTACCACCAACATAATGCCAAGGATGAAATTTTGAGTAGCAATCATATATTTACAAGCTATAGAGTCTTGATCTATCTTACATATAAATTTTCCTTCTGTCCTAGTGTCCCATCCCTCATCAACAAATTGTATAATATGATCATATGTTATTACTGAAAGCATGGCCTTTTATTTTCTTATCTCAGCATTAGAAAAGAAGTCAACAAATATATTAATAGGCATGAATGAAGTAACTTTGCTTAGCCGTAAGTCTTGGGGTCTTCTCCTACTAGTGGATTCCTTAATGTTATTAGATATCCAGATGTATTCCTTGTTATTTGAAAGCAGCTGCAATCCTTATTCACACGTTATGCTTAGTGCTTTCGTGGTGCTTGGTGCGAAAATAGGCTTTTCTCTTTTCTTGCAGTGCAAACTTAGTGGAACACAAGAGTGAAATGCTGATGCAGAAAGCGTTTAATGCGAACTCCACTCTGTGTCTCTCCACATTCTTAGCATGATTTGAAATCTAAGCTCAGTTCTCGGCTATTCTATGGTCTTTTTGAAGGTCTGTGCTGCATTTTCTATTCCGCTCTAAGTTCGATTGGTCTCTGAGGTTCTAATGGTCAAACTGGGTCTTTGGGGTGTTCAGGGTTGTGTCCTAGGGGTCAGGTCTATAGCAGGGTCAACTAAAGATCCTTATTTTTCCTTCTGGCAAGATGGTCCTGGTGCGCAGATCGGACGCAAGTAGCTCACGTAGTGAATTCCCAAAGGTCCCCAAGAACAAAGCACTCTACTTTTTAGCACAAAAACCAATGTAAAAACAAGCACGACATGAGACAAGAGACAAATTGGGTTGAATCTCCCCCATGCCTTGTGTGAGCGCTTCACAAAGCATGTATTTAATATATATTTTCCAATCTTTTTGCTCAAAAATAGCCCAATTACAAAAATATGACAAGCTTTTAGCTTTTGAGTTTGCTTTCTACCAAAAATAGGAAAATAAAGCTAATGGACGGTGCCCAAAGAGTCTGGCACGCCCAATCTCAATGTCCAAATAAAAATAACATATCCAGGCGCATAAGCGCATACAAAATAATAATAAATAATCGATGTCTCTATAGACATAACAAAATATAGGCGTGGCGCCTATCAAAATATAGTCCAAAGATCGAAAACCCGCTAGACTCCAATGCTTTCCTCCGCCACTGCTGCTATCTCTACACATCAACTGAAGCATTCACAATCGTTAGTAAAATAACACAATTAAACCGACAAAAGTGAATACCTAGCAGTCTTCAGCTACATAAATAAATCAACTGGTTAGAAATAAATCCTAACCTTAATTTATTACGAGTGCGCACTCTAAACTCATAAACGTTTATTAATTTAATATGCATTTTGCGGAATCACCCGCTATGGAATCACCCATGTACACACTAAATTAATGAAACGCCCGAAAAGGACAGGCGTCCCCATCAACTTCTCGCACAAAGAATCCTCTTTGCATATGAGCCCCGGTCATCTAAGTTTACGGAATCCACCGTAAAACCTCACGGAATCCACCGTGGAATATGCCTCCTGGCATCATTCCCCCGGGGTGGGATAGCAATTGACCTCAATTGCTATTAGCTCAATGTGGAGCTAACAGAGTGGGGAAAGCATTTAGGTCTCTAGTGTGCATCCATTGTGCTTCTTCTACAGGATGGTTCTTAAATTTCACGAGATATCTAGAGTACCTTCGGCCAGTTCTAGTGGTCATGTAGTCAGTGTCTATAATGGCTTCTGGTTCAAGGATTTCAGTCTCTTCTTCTAATAAAGGTGGGTTTTCATAGACAGGGTGGATAGGTAATTGTCCTCTAAATGGTCTCAATAAACTAATATGAAAGGTATTATGAATTTTCCAATGAGATGGCAATTCTAACTTGAATGCATTGTCATTAATCTTATGAATGATTCTAAATGGTCCGTAGAATCTAGGGGCTAATTTGACAACTGGAAGTCTATCTACACTTTGCAGTCTACGCTTTTCTATTCTAAGCCAAACATAATCATCAACTTTGAAATTCATGGCTTGTCTTTTCTTGTTGGCTTGTTTGGTATATGATTGTTGGGCTTTAGCAATCATATCCTTTACTTCATCAAAAATAGTGTTATGCATAACAGCAATATCATCGGCACTTGGTATTCTATTAGACAAAGATGCAACAGGTGTAGATAATCTATGTCCATAAATAACTTCAAAAGGTGCTTTCTTTGTAGATGTGTGCGGTGTATTGTTATATGCAAATTGTAATAAATGTAAATGAGTATCCCATGTCTGAGGTTTAGAGATAGTGTATGCACGTAATAGATCTAGAATAGTGCTATTTGTGGCTTCTGTTTGTCCATTTGTTTCTGGATGAAATGCAGATGAAAAATCAATCTTTGTGCCTAGATTTGCAAACAGTGTAATCCAAAAATTATTACAAAATCTAGAATCTCTATCTGAAATAATCACTTTCGGCAATCCATGGTTAGTAAAAACAGTTTTAAAAAATAACTGTGCTGCTTGTGATGCTGTTAAAGTTTTCTTACATGCAATGAAATATGCTTGCTTACTAAATCTATCTACAATTGTCCAAATCATGTCATGGTTAGATTTAGTATTTGGTAAGCCAATAATGAAATCCATAGATATATGTTCCCAAGGTTTAGATGGAATAGATAAAGGCATTAATAACCCATACTGTTTACCATGATGTCTCTTTATTCTTTGACAAATCAGACATTCTGAAACAAAATTAGACACATCTGCATCCATATGCGGCCAATAAAAATCTTCAGTTAACATGCGTAATGTAGAAATGATACCTCTATGACCTTGATATGGGGGACAATGAATTTCATTCAAAACAAAAGATCGGAATGGAATAGTAACACACAGTCTCTTTTCAAAGAACATAAATCCATCATTATATGACAATGAATCAACAGGAATGAAATTATTTTGAACTAATTTTTGCCAATCAGAATGAAAAGTAATATCCTGGTGATATGTGTCTTTCATTGCAATCAAAGAATCAAAAGATATGATAGAAATGTTATGAATTGCAGGTCTTCTACTTAATGCATCAGCAACTACATTTTCTTTTCCAGGTTGGTATTGAATGATAGGATGGAAACTTTGAATGAATGAAGCCCATTTGATATGACGGTCAGAAATTTGGGGTTGGCTAAGTAGATGTCTAATGCTTTGCTGGTCGGTCTTTATCATGAATTCTGAACCCATTAAATAATGCTTCCATTGTTTCAATGCTTGGACAACTGCTAAGAGTTCCTTGTCATAAGTGGAATATTTGAGCTCAGAGGGTTTCAGCTTAGAACTAGAATATGCTATTGGATGGTTGTCTTGCATTAGCACGGCTCCTATTCCTGATCCGCTAGCATCAGTCACAACTAAAAAGAATGGTCTATTAAAGTCAGGCAATTGTAGGACAGGGGCATTGGTCAATGCACATTTGAGTAAATCAAAAGATTTCTGCTGGTTTTCAGTCCATTGGTAAACAATACCTTTCTTAAGAAGTTTGGTCAATGGTAAAGCAAGTAATGAGAAATTACGTACAAACTTCCTATAGAAACTAGCAAGACCAAGGAATGAGCGTAATTCATGTACATTTTTAGGAATAGGCCAATGCAATATTGCATCAATTTTCTTAGGATCAACTTTTATTCCTTCTTTTGATACAATATGACCTAGATATTCTATTTCTGTCTTAAAGAATTCACTCTTTTCAGGATTTGCAAACAATTGATTTTCTTTCAGTAATTGAAAAACTAATGATAAATGCTCATAATGCTCTTTTTCACTTTGACTGAACACTAAAATATCATCAAAGAAAACAATCACACAATATTGATATTTTAGAAAAATACGATTCATCATTCTACTGAAAGTAGCAGGTGCATTAGTTAATCCGAATGGCATAACTAAGAATTCGTAATGGCCAAACTGTGTCCTGAATGCAGTCTTAAATATGTCGGATCTATCTAGCCTCACCTGATGATATCCAGATTTAAGGTCAATTTTACTAAATATAGAAGATCCTTGCAGTTTGTCCATAAGGTCGTCAACTCTAGGTATAGGATACCTATTCTTTACAGTGATCTTGTTTAATGCTCGATAGTCAATACACATCCGATAAGTATTATTCTTTTTCTTGACTAAGAGCACAGGTGCACCGAATGGAGAACTGCTAGGTCGAATTAAACTCTATTTAGTAATTCTTCTACTTGAGTCTGGATTTCTTTTTGCTCTATTTGATTGTGCCTATATGGGGCTTTGCAAGGTGGTTGTGTGCCAGGTATTAGGTCAATCTTATGGTCTTCTGGACGTGATGGAGGTAAACCTGGTGGTAGGTCTTCTGCAAAACAGTCCTTAAAATATGCAAGAAATTCCTTATGTCTAGGGTGCATATGAGTTTCTTTTGCGTGCAATTCATTCACCCTAATGAGATATGATTTAGTATTCTTGCGTAGTGCACGTTTTGCTTGAGTATGCGAAAGCAGTGGAAACATATGAGATGCATGCATACCAAATAATGTAATAGATTTTCCTTGAAAATTAAGATTCATTGTGTGTGTGGAATAATCTATATTGGGATTATGTTGGTGTCTCCATGGCATTCCTAGAATAATGTCGCTAGATTGTAATGGGACAACTAAGAAATTTCTTCTTTCAATATATGGACCAATTTGAATTTCTAAATTTTGAACTTCTTGTGTGCCATTGTACCTAGTACCTAAAAATGCAGCTTTTATGCGATAATGCGTAGGTACTGTATGCAATTTCAATTCCTTTACCAATTTTGCTGAAATAAAATCATGCGTACTACCGTCATCATGTAATATAATTCTTTCTTTTCCATGCACCATATATTTCATAGTCAACAATGAATGTAAAGTAGGCATACCTGGTAAAGTGTCGGAAGTAGTAGTAGGATCATCTTCTTCTTCAGTGAAATCCGGCATATCCTCATGCTCGTCTTCGTCCATAGCTCCAAGGTAGTTGATATGTGCTGATGGCTTCTTTGAATGACAATTTGCTGCGAGATGCCCTGGCTGGTGACACTTGTAGCATACGATGGGCTTGGCTTTGGTCACATTATTTGCAATGGCTGGGAGTCTGGGTATATTTGAATTTGCTTGTGGAATAGGCTTAGGATTTGGATTGACAGTAGATGGTAATGCAGATGGTTTAGGCCAATTTTTGCGGAAAGATGGTGATGAAAAACGACCTGGATTAAACCTTCTGAAATTTGAATTGAATTGTTTAGATCCATAATTACCGTTTGCTTGGAATGGCTGTGGTCGTCGATCTCTTCCACGTAACTTATCTTCAGTGTCGTGAGCTAAGGAGATGGCATCTTCAAGGGTAGCAGGCTTGAACATATTCACCTCAGCGTAGTAATGTCCAAGAAGTCCAGACATGTACTTCCGCTTATGGGTCGTCTCTGGTACGTCTTCAAGCATGCGTAGCTGTAAAAGTGCATTCCAAAAACGCTCTGTATACTGTGGAATAGACTCACGGTCACGTTGTTGAAGTAAATCCCATTGCTTGATTGCCTTCTCATGAAATTGCGGTGGTAGGAAATTTTGCATGAACTTCTTCTTGAAATCTTCCCATGTAGCAGGACATTCTATACTCTTGCGGACTACAGTCCACTAAAGTGATGCTCTATCTATCAGATGATTAGTAACACACTTGATTTTATCTTTCTCAGGATAAGTTTCCTCATGGAAATAGTCATCAAACTGGCTAATGAATGATAAAACAGTCTTTCCTTCTCTTATGCCATTGAAAGTGCGAAACTTGAAACTTCGTTTACTTATCTTGGATTCCTTGCGAATGGTTTGTGCTTCAAGAGTGGCGTCGATGGTACGGCGAATCAAATCTGCAGCTTGAGGTTCTTCTTTGTCAGTGGATGCTCCTTGTAGCTTTGTCAATTGCGCTTGCAAGGCTTGCCTAGCTCTTCACTCTTCGTCCAATTGTAACATGATAAGATCCAGCTTTTGTTCCATGGTAGGCTCGGGTAGATCGTCTTCAACCATAGGATCATCCATATGTGGGGTAGTCATCCTGTAAAACTCAACAAACCTTACTCACTCAAAATCAGTTAGCGGGATGAGCGTAGCTCAAATTTGGGGTTACAAGGCTATGTATTTTTGGGTATTTTTCTTCTTCAATTTTCAGAAATTCTGAAATATTTCTGTCTCCGTTTGCTGAAAGTACTTCAACGAACTTGTAGATAGGTAAAACAGCTTGCTGCGAACAACTTTCCAGTTCTGAGTTTTTGCAAACGAACAAGTCTTCTAGGAGTTTCGAGCGTTAGTCAATTCTGATTTAGTCTGACTTGCAGAGTTGCAGACTTAACAGACTTGCAGGGTTGTTGACTTGCTGGACTTAGCCGATTTGCAGGACTTGCAGGACTTGATTCCAAGTGACTTACGGAACTTGTCTTTTGGAGTGCGTGACCGAGAGTTTGCAGACTTGTCTGCCCAGTAGAACTTGCAGAGTATAGTATGGCTTAAGCTTAATTAGTTAAGCTTAAGCTAATAAGCTTAAACTGGCCGTCGTTTTTCAGTCGTGAGGGGGGGGGCGTTTTTTTTTTGCGCGTGATTTTCGGGCGTCTCCCTTGCTGATCGATTTGTCGTTTTGAAGCTTATCAAGCTTCTCTTAAGTTCTTAAGCTTTGTAATTAAGCTTTTTAATGAAGAAGATTAGAGCTTTCTCACTGTTTTATCACGACTTGATGAAGAGAATTGATGAGTGGTCCTCCGCCAACAGAGAGTGGTCCTTCGCGATCTGAGAGTGGAAATAGGGGTTCTTGATCGCCAGAAGTCTGCCTGTATCGACGGTTCGCGACGAGATTGACTGTAGAGGCCGTTTGTTCCTGGAGCTCCGCCTTCGCCCGAGATTGGTAGCGATTGGAAGCCCTTGATCTCTGCTCCGCTCTGATACCACTAGTGCGCAGATCGGACGCAGGTAGCTCATGTAGTGAATTCCCAAAGGTCCCCAAGAACAAAGCACTCTACTTTTTAGCACAAAAACCAATGTAAAAACAAGCACGACATGAGACAAGAGACAAATTGGGTTGAATCTCCCCCATGCCTTGTGTGAGCGCTTCACAAAGCATGTATTTAATATATATTTTCCAATCTTTTTGCTCAAAAATAGCCCAATTACAAAAATATGACAAGCTTTTAGCTTTTGAGTTTGCTTTCTACCAAAAATAGGAAAATAAAGCTAATGGACGGTGCCCAAAGAGTCTGGCACGCCCAATCTCAATGTCCAAATAAAAATAACATATCCAGGCGCATAAGCGCATACAAAATAATAATAAATAATCGATGTCTCTATAGACATAACAAAATATAGGCGTGGCGCCTATCAAAATATAGTCCAAAGATCGAAAACCCGCTAGACTCCAATGCTTTCCTCCGCCACTGCTGCTATCTCTACACATCAACTGAAGCATTCACAATCGTTAGTAAAATAACACAATTAAACCGACAAAAGTGAATACCTAGCAGTCTTCAGCTACATAAATAAATCAACTGGTTAGAAATAAATCCTAACCTTAATTTATTACGAGTGCGCACTCTAAACTCATAAACGTTTATTAATTTAATATGCATTTTGCGGAATCACCCGCTATGGAATCACCCATGTACACACTAAATTAATGAAACGCCCGAAAAGGACAGGCGTCCCCATCAACTTCTCGCACAAAGAATCCTCTTTGCATATGAGCCCCGGTCATCTAAGTTTACGGAATCCACCGTAAAACCTCACGGAATCCACCGTGGAATATGCCTCCTGGCATCAGGTCCGATTCCCAGAATCGGACAGGGCTGGTCCGACTCTAGTAGTCGGACGGTCCGATTCTTGCAGTCGGACAGAGTGGTCCGACTCTTGTAGTCGGACAGAGTGGTCCGAGTGCCACATGGCACGTCCGATCGGACTGTCGGATCCTATAGTGGGGCCGGATTCTAAAATTGTTTGGTCCGATCCAAATGTTGGATGGCTCGACTAGCGCGCAGTCCGACTCCCTCAGTCGGACGGTTCGACTATGATGGGCGGTCCAAGTGCCATGTGGCATGTCCGATCGGACTGTCCGATCCTAGGAATCGGATAGGGCTGGTCTAACTCTAGTAGTCGAATGGTCCGATTCTTGGAATTGGACGGTTCGACTCCAGGACTCGAGTGGTTCGATTCTGGGACTCGGACCACTGAGACCTAGTCCGACTGCGTCTGGCGGCAGGCACGATTTTGACGCGTTTTGATTCCACTTGACGCCTGCTACACACAATCACAAGAGACTTTCCAGATCTGATTAGGACACTACTAAGAAGCAACAGACTCACCTAGAGCAACACAAATCGATGGCACCCAGAATCCTGATAGCGCTCCCTCTTCCTGGCAACCAGAAGCTCTCTCTCTCTCTCACACAAAGCTAACCAGTGAAATGAGGCTTGTCCTGGCCTCCCAACCCTCTTAAGGTCCTTTCCTAGCACTGCAAAACCTTAAAGCCAATTCCCTTTTCCCTGTTTTACCCATAAATTTGAATCTGGTCCCCTATTTCCCTATTTCCCGCAGCAGCCAAAACCTCCGTTTTCTCTTTTCTTAACCTAATCTAACCTTAATCTAGTGCAGCCAAAATGCAAAACAGAGATGCAGAATGGTAGTCCTACACTAATGCTTCCAACAAACAAAAACACTTACTTGTTTCACGGATTAAAACCTCCTAAATCTCCTAACTATCTCGAGCACTGGTTCGGGCTGCAAACCCTACTTCTATGCTCGATTTGATGCGCACGGCTCTCAAGGCTCTATTCTCTCGGTCTTGGCAACGGAACCAAAATGAAGGGGAGCTACAAGCTCTACCCCGAGACCTATGGACCACTTATTGCTCAAGTGTTTTGAACCGAGCGGCCATGGCTACCTCTCACATAGCTGACGCGCAATGCCTACCTTACGGGTGTAGTGAGCTTACCTTGATGCTCGATCGAGTACCCTCCTCTTTCTTGCACACCAGTAGCTCCACGATCCTTGAGGCAAGCTCAAGCAACCTCAATCCCTCTCCCATGAGCTTCATCCTCCATAGCCATGTGCGAGACAAGAGAAGAGAAGAGAGGAGGGGAAGATGAAGAGAGAAGATGGAGAGCTTCTTCTCCAAGATCCCTCACTCTCACACAATCACTCCCTCACTCCCTCACACTCTCTCAATCCCTCTCTCAAGCACAAGCAAGAAGGCAAGACACAAGAGAAGAAGAAGAAGAAGCTTTGGCTACACACAAGAATGAGCTTCTCATTCACTTTTCAACTTTATATACAAAACCCTAAATCCCTTTTGGGCGGTCATCCCCTTTTCCTCTTTTTTACATGGCCGGCCCTTTTTCCCATTGTCCTTCTATCTTCCTAGATTTCTTTTCACTGCCCGTCTACATTTACAAATTGCACAGGTGAGAGCCCAGTGCTCTTTTACAAGATTTCAGGGTGCGCCTTTTTATTTTAAAATGTGCCTTTCCCCTTTTGCATTTGCCTTGGACTTTTAAGGTTGCCCTTGCACTTTTGGCCTTTTCTCCTATTCTTTCTTCAGTCGGGCTACCTTTTTTCCACCTTTGCGCTGCGTCTTTTTTTATTTCCTTTTGCTTTCTTCATGTTGGGGTTAACAATCAACACATCCATTGTAGTGCTGTGGATGCAACATTGCCAACACAGCAACCAGAGCCTCAGAAGAGTATCTCTACATAAGTGTAATGCCACCTATAGTAATTGAAAACTGTGATAGCTAGTTTGTCCATTCATGGCTTAGCAGCATGGTGCCCTCTTCCTGCTTCTCACTATCAGAGAAACCCTTCTCTTCAGCATGATGCCCCAGCGTGATGCCCTCTTCCCGCTTCTCACTATCAGAGAAACCCTTCTCTTCAGTGCCAAACTGAGGTTGCCTCCCACCATGTCTACACAAGAAAAAAAAAGAGGGTTTCTTCTTCACTCATGGCAGAGCTTGGGTTGCAGCATGTGGCTAATACAAGAGTTGGAAATGAAACCATAAGAGGCTTGTCTGGAGGAGAGAGAAGAAGGGTCTTTATAGGTATGGATGTAATACATGACCCCTATGTACTCTTATTAGATAAACCCACATCTGGATTAGATAGTGCATTAGCTCTCTCAATGTGGTAGAGATGCTGCATTCCATGGCTAAAACATAGTCAAGAACCCTACAAATAAGCTCCTTTTTGTTGCTAGCCAAGGGTTGTGTGATTCACCACGGGTCATTGAAAATGCAGGAGATGCAGTTGATTAAAGCAGGGCATAAGATCCTAGCTAAAGTGAATGTGTGAGTATTTTAGACGTAGAGCTAGTTGGTATTCTCTCCATCCACATGCTGGACCACATTGGAAACTAGCCCCTTGTGGGTGATCAATATGCCATCAATATCTCACACTCACGACCCTGTGTTTGATGGAGAGAACTCTGATCAACACATACATTGCAGTGCTGTGGATGCTACATTGCCACCACAGCAATCAGAGCCTCAGAAGAGTATCTCTACAGAAGAATAATGCCACCTGCAATAATCTAAAAACTGTCTCTGCAAAAGACTAATGCCACATGCAATCTAAAAACTGTAAGAGCTAGTTTGTCCATTCATGGCTCAACAGCATGGTGCCCTCTTTCCCCTTCTCACAGTCAAAGAAACCCTTCTCTTTAGCATGATGCCCTCTTCCTACTTCTCACTATCAGAGAAACCCCCCTCAACACTTAACTGTCCCAATTAATGTAGGTGCATTGATGTGCAAAGGAGGAGCTTTCAATGTTGCTCTTGCACAGGATTGCTCCAGCAATCCAAGTGCTAGCCTAATTCTCAAAAATGTGACCTACAAATCCAAGGAAAGAGATGTGCTTTCCATAGCACGCCCTAGTGGAGCTACCAAGTCCATCTTGCTTGAGCTTCTGGCTGGCATGATCAAGCCCACTAGCCCCCCTGAGAGAATCATGGTGAACCGGTTTGCAGCCCATGGTTGAATCCAGCTCCTTCCGCTTATTGGATGAACCCACATCTAGATTAGATAGTGCATTAGCTCTCAATGTGGTGGAGATGCTGCATTCCATGGCTAAAACACAGTCAAGAACAATCATTTTAACTATAGACGCAGTACTTGCTCCATTTGTGATTGGAGCCTGCTAAATAGGTCGCCCCCATCACAAAACTCCATCAACAGATCATGAAAATTAGTTGCTTTTCAAGTCAAATCTACTAGTAGATGGAGATTAATCACTGTTGGTAAACCCCATCGCATGTCTCGCAGAGAGGAGGAGGAGGAGAGTCTGTTAGAGCTGCATGCACTGGACTCTGCACGCAGCTAGTGATCTCAATGTCCTTCCACTAAAATTGTACCCATGGGCCCAACTTTAATCTTACTAGAAAATCATACCTTTGATATTCTTGGCAAACATTACATATAGAAAATTGTATATTTGATATTCTTGACAAACATTACATACTAGTGAGCTGCCAAGTCCACCTTGCTTGAGCTTTTGGTTGGCATGATCAAGCTCGCTAGCCCCCCCTGAGATCATCATGGTGAACTGGCCACATCCCATGGTTGAATCAAGCTCCTTCCGCTTATTGGATGAACCCACATCTAGATTAGATAGTGCATTAGCTCTCAATGTGGTGGAGATGCTGCATTCCATGGCTAAAACACGATCAAGAACAATCATTTTAACTGTAGGCGCAGTACCTGCTCCCTCACTTGTGATAATTTGAACTTGCACTTCATCAAAGCCACTGGAGTAGAGCTGCTTGTCCATGATGTCCATCAGCTTCCCTTGATCCATTTTCTATGCCGCCAAGCTAGGTAAATGCCATGCCTCTTGCTCCCATGAATTCTGGCCTGAAGAAGATTTGCTATTAAATAGGCGTGAGTGCTCCAAGACCCTTCTCCCTGCCACAATCTCTAGCATCACGATTCCCATGATGTACAAATCACTCGTCTTGCTTACGGTCGCATGAGACAGCCATTCGGGAGCTATGTAGCCCGAGGTTCCCCTAAGCTCGGTCATCACCATTGAGATGTCTCTCTGCATCAATCGGTGTTGTGATGTTATGAGGACGCTGTGTGAAAGAGTGTGGAACGCATCATCATCTGACTTCTTTATTGATCTAGAGAGTCAATGTGATCTGAGCCATTAGTACTAGTGTGAGTCGCATGGATTATCTAAAAATACTAGATTTTTGGATCATTATAGCCTATTTTTATATTATTTATTGTAAAAATCCAAAAAGTTTAGAAAAAACTTCTAGATTAGGATGGCATGCAAAAAGGTAGTTTCTTTTTCAACCAATTATGGGATTTTCACAAAAGGGACAGATGGACGAAATCACCCATGTCGCGATGGCTGTAAACAGCTTGAAAACTGCACATTGAACTGAAAGGAGAAGAAGGAGTGATCTGGGAGAGGTTAAATCCCAAGACGCTTGGTCATAGATCTCCATAATCACTCCTTCTTCTTCTTTAAATTCAATCTGCAGTTTTCAGCTTGTTTACAACGATTGTGATGCGCGCGATTTCGTCAATCTGTCCCTCTTATGAAAATCCCATAATTTGCTAAAAAATCAACTAGCTTTTTGCATGCCACCTTAATCTAGAAGCTTTTTCTAATTTTTTCATATTTTTACAATAAATAATATAAAAAATAGGCCAAAATGATCCAAAAATCTAGTATTTTTGGATAATCCATGCAACTCACACTAGTACTAATGGCTCAGATCACATTGACTCTCTAGATCAATAAAGAAGTCGGATGATGATGCATTCCATACTTTTTCACACTATGTCCTCATAACATCATGACATCCACCCCCTTTGAATCTGTACATCCTCCGATATGTGCCAAAATCCTAGTTGTCACTGGATTTTGAGTCCTCCTCATCCTCTACAACCATATCCTTTGCTTCTTCATCTTCCATATCTTCTTGGCTAGCCCCAGTATCATGACCACTATTTTCTTCCAATTCTGGCAACTCATAGGCAGTACATTCCCGCCTTTTGAATAATTTGATTCTTTTCCTTGCTACCAGAAGTTTGACGGCTGTCCCATCCAGCTCATTTAATGCATAAGTAGCATTATCAAACACTTGTCTTACCACATAGGGTCCAAACCATCTTTTGGAAACTTTACACATGGTACTATGCTAGTTGTCTAAACTGCTATCATAAACCAATACCCAATCCCCATCTTGTATGGTTCTTGGTCTCAGTCTATGTCATTTGTCAAACCATTTCTTGTTCTGTATCCTTGCTACCCTTAACTTTGCAATTGCTGCCTCTATGTCTTTTGACTTTCTTTCAAACTATCTAATGTGTAAGGCTAATAACTCCTCTTGATTCAACTCCTCCTCCCAAGGCAACACACTCCATGTGACTGTCATCTCTTCTATCGGCATGATAGGTTTTTGACCATACATCAATTCTGTAGGTGTATATCCTGTAACAACATTAGTACTAGTGTGAGTTGCATGGATTATTCGAAAATACTAGATTTTTGGATAATTTTAGCCTATTTTTGATATTATTTATTATAAATTCCGAAAAAGTTAGAAAACCTTCTAGATTAGGATGGCATGCAAAAAGCTAGTTGCTTTTTCAACCAATTATGGGATTTTCACAAGAGGGACAGATGGACAAAATTGCGCATGTCGCGATTGCTATAAACAGGCTGAAAACTACAAATTGAACTAAAAGGAGAAGAAAAAGTGATCTGGGAGATCCATGACTAGGTGTCCTGGGATCTTATCCCCCTTACGGAGCCAACAGAGCCATCAGATTTGGGTTCTGAGAAGTAGAGAAGGAGCTGTAATTTTGATGCACATTTTGTTCTACGAAGAAGCTCCAAGAGATCTAATACTTGGAGATTGCTTCTGAGTAGTGCAAAGATTCTAGGTCATTTCAATACATATTGATTCAATTCATTACGTTGTCGTAGATTTCGTGTAAGGGCTGCTGAACACGGAGTTCAAGTTGCAACAAGTGAAGAGACTAACAAGAAGAAATCGAATTTTTGATGCCAAAGTTCACTATATTCCTTGTCAAGAGAGTTACATGAGGTTCATGTTCAGAAAAATCTGAAGTATCTCTTATCCAGCTTTGCATCTAGGTGTTTGAGATCAGTTTTGCCTTTGGCACATAGACTTGTTAAAATCTGTTGGGTATCCCTGTTCACTGTGCTAGTAGTATGGTCAGTTTTGAACTTTGAACATTTCAACAAACTAGAAAATGCTATGTTTGTCAAACTGGCTATCATAAGGTACATAAGTTTCAAGTTTATCCACTTTCAGCACTCTTCCTGTCAATACCTTTATGACTTCTCTAAAGATACCTGAACAAACTCTGTCTTTAAATCCTCCTTGGCTGCACTAATGAATGCCTCATAGTCTAAACAGCATTCTCGTTCCTTATGAAGCCATCGATGTATCACTGCTGATGTATACTGCCTGAGAAGGGAGGTTTCGAAGATTATCAAAGCATTGAGAAGTCAAAGGCAACCACGAAAGACATACAAGTGCCTTTTGTCAACATCTGCTCCGTTTTCAACAGACATGCAAATCTGGCTCAGTATTTCCTGCTACCAATCTCACTGCATTGACAGTTGTCTCACTGTACCCTCATGTGTTTCATTTCTGTGTTGAAAGCATATCGTGCATCATTGCTGTCATGCATTGACTCACATTATTGAGAAAACCTATGCATGGCTTAAATCCTCCATCTCATCAGACGGGTTTAGTGGCACAAAGCGATTAGCTGGTATGTTTGTCGAATCAAATTACTAAGAAGATGAGGCAACTGACAAGAATGAATTGATTAATCCCTGGCTCATACATGCCAGACAAAATATCCCCGAATCGTCATCCATTTGCATACTCATTTTGATATTTACAGACATTTGAATCTTTAGATCCAACTGTGCAAAAGAATGTACCGAAACAGTTGCTTTCTCCTGTTGTTAATGCACCTGCTTGCATGGTTTCCTGTCTTCATTTGCAAGCCCTTCCTGCAGAGTTGACCACAAATTCCTGGCAATAAGCATGCAGTTTCTGCTTTGCTCTATCATACGTACGACTACAGTACCTCGACTTGAACATCATCGGATTGCATCAGTCAATGTGACGGTAACGGAAACTCGAGGCTGCAGATTTAATTCTGTCAATGACTGTCCTGTAACAGTTGTATCTCGCCGCGTGATTGCACCTCCTCCCATGGCTTACTGTCTCTACATGTCAGTTCCCGCTAATGGGCATGCTCTCTGCTGTGACCTGAGTCCATATCGAGCGTCCCCCTCTACACAGAGATTCACTTGCAACTCCAGCAGCTCAGCCAAAGTAAGCAACAGCGGATCCATGACTTCAGCTGTGGCCTTTCCCTTGATTGTGGTTCAACTTGCAGACTTTGCAAAATCTCGAATTGCTGGGGCATCTTCTGAGTGGCATTTCCTTCCTTGTCCTCGATGCTTTGTCTTCCAAGCTCATCAACTTTGGCTTCTTATCCTTCAGTTTTGCTGCGTCCTCGGTCTCCTCAGCACATTGTCCTTCTCTCGCCGTTGTTTCTTCGTCACTTCCTTGTCCATCCTCCTACTCGTCCACTTCTTCACCTGCTTCGTGGTCTCATCCTTCTCTTACTGCGTCGTCAAATTCAGAAGATTACGTCGTGCTTCGTCACTATCCCCACAGCACCTAGCTTTCCCTATCATAACAACAGTCATTTCCCCCGATCTCTCTCTATCTCTCTCTCTCTCTCTCTCTCTCTCTCTCTCTCTCTCTCTCTCGGGGAACGATGGAATTGCTCTCTCTCTCTCTCTCTCTCTCTCTCTCTCTCGGGGAATGATGGAATTGGGTCTGAAAGGATCTCTCTCTCTCTCTCGCCGTCTCCTTCTTCTTCTTTCTATCTTCTGTGTGTCTCTCCCGAAAGCGCAACGCCAGCGAGCTAACGCCGTGATCCCCCCCCCCCCCCCCGCATTTGGTATTACCAAAGCAACCTTTAAACTCACTCCATAAAGTGATGTTCCTATGCCACATCCAAGGATCCCACCAGCAAACTACCCCAGAATATACCAAGGAACATCAAGCCAAGGGAACTTCCCTAGTCTGACAATTACTTCATGAACTTTTTTGACTCTTAGCAAGTGCTCCTATGTCAGCATATGCTTTCAAGGCGCAGATAAATGAGACCAGAAGGGAACCCGTTCAGCACTCCTTGAGCTTTTCCCATTGCACATGATATTCTTGAATTTACACCTTTGTCTTCATAGCTTAAATGTCAGCTTCTATAAAGCTTCCTTTGATTCCATGGTATCCTGCACTTTTCTTTGAGTTTATCATTAAAATTATTAGCTTGATAATGTCCTTTGGCATCAGTTTTTCATATTTTTCTAATACACACACACATCATGCATCCAAACATATCATACACATGCACTAAGGGAATATGTACATTGGATGCAGATTATCAAAATGCATCACACAAACAATGAATCACACGCAGAAAATAACACAAATGCACAACAAAAGAAATGGAGGTGTATACGACGGATGCGCAGCAGCACGACATCCACCCCCTCTAAACCTGCGCATCCTCCGGATGTGCCAACTATCCAGGATCATTCAAGTCCACAAACAGGTCGAGTCCATCATCTGTTTCTAGTAGACCTGTTTCTCCATCAGCTTCATCATCTATATTCTCTGTTTCTTCTGCTTGTCTTTCTTCTACCTGCTCTTCTTTTGTCAACGCTTCAAGTGCATATTCCTCATCTTCTCTTCTCTTGAAAATCTTAACTCATTTTTCAGCAATGGGCACCTTCAATACTATTCCATCTAATTCAGCCAACTCATAAGTACCATTGTCAAAAACCTGCTTCACTTCATACGGTCCAAACCATCTTTGAACCATTTTTCTCATGCTACTATGCTGATTTTCTAGTGTCGTAGACTAGAACCCAGTCTCCTTCTTTTATGGCTCTAGGCCTCAAGCGATGCCTTAAATCAAACCTGTCCTTATTTTTGAGACGGGCTGTCTTCAAACGATCAATTGCTAACTGTACATCTTCTGTCCTTCTCTCTAGTTGACGAATCCGAAGAGCTAGAAGCTCTTCCCTTGATAAATTCTCATGCCACGGAAGAACACTCCAAGTGAGAGCACAAATTTCTGTAGGCATGACAGGTTTTTGCCCATACATCAACTCTGCGGGCATGTATCCAGTAGTCACACTATGTGTAGAGCGATCAACCCACAACACAAAAGGTAGTAATCTCGGCCAATCTCCAATCCGACCTCTACAAGCTTTTGCCAATGCTTTAACTATTGGCGGATGTCCTCTTTCACTCTTGCCATTTCCCTCTGGATTATAGGCAGTAGTAAGAGCCAATCTAATCCCAAGTCGTGAGAAGAATTCTCTAGCTTCATCTGCATCTAGCTCTCCACGATCAGCTGTAATCTTGCCTATACATCCATACCTACAAAATATTTCTTCCAACAAGAATTTACATACTGTAGTGGTGGTCTTTGTCCGCAAAGATCTGCCTTCAACATAGTTTGTAAGATCCTCCCTAGCCAAGACAAGATATCTCATCTGCCAAAGTCCCACTGGCAAAGTAACCAAGTCTACCACCCACTTATAATGCATACATAGTGGATAAGTCGGATGCAACTCATCACGATGTCGCACTAAAAAGTAAAGCTGGCAGTCCCTGTAAGTCTCCACAAAATGAGAAACATCTTTATACATCCCTTTCCACGAGTATCTTTCTTTGATTTTCTCATAGGTAGCCCACACACCTCTATGTCCAGCCCATGATCTCTCATGAAACTCTCGCATAATCTGTATCTACATCGCTACATCACAAACTACTCTCAAGGGCAAGCCTCCTCTCTTCTTTGGATGCTTCCAAAGAAAACCATCTTTCAAGAAATACCCATAAGCCTTCCTTCTGATTTTCTTAAATTCATCATCTGTCCAATCAGCTCTTCGAGTCAATGAACTTAGATATTGTCCAATTTGCATCCACTCGTCAACATAAAGTTTTTCAATAAAGGCTTCAACAGTAGATACATGACAATCATGAACAAGGACAGAAGCAGCAAACTATGTCTCATCATCTTCTGCAAGCATTGACTCCTCATCCTCATATCTTGCTCGTGATAGCATGTCAGCAACTGGATTATCTTTCCCTGCTATGTGTCGAAATTCTGGATTCAATGATTTGATATAGGCAATCCACCGAAGCATCGCTATATCTGGAGTCGAGCAACTAGTAATCATGCCAAGCAAAGGCAAACAATCTGTTTCCACAATAACTGAAGCTCCAATAAAATACCCTTTGTCACACTTCAGTACAGTGACTACTCCCCACAACTCTCTTTTGATCTGCGGATATCTCCTCTGTCGCTCATTAAGAACTTTAGCTCCAAAGTAGATAGCATACCTATTTCCATCAGCATCATCCTGTCCCACAGCCCAACCTATGCCAATAGGGCTAGTATCAACTGTCAACATGATCGGCCGTCCACACTGATAATCCGCCTTGCGTAGAGTAGGAGCTGATTGCAACAGCTTCTTGAGTTTACGCATGGCTTTTGAATGCTTCTCATCCCAATGAAATTTTTGCCCTTTTCGAAGCAGCTGATAGACAACATCTGCTATATGAGCAAAATGAGGAATCCAAATCATGTAAAATACACAAGCTCCCACAAATCTCCGCACCTCTGAAGTAGTCGAGCAATACTCTGCAATCCTGTTTATGGCATCCACCTTTGCAGGAGAAGGCTTCCTGCCATAATATCCAACCATATGCCCAACTATAATAACTTCATTAACACCAAAGACAGATTTCAGCCCTGAACGTGTCAAATTTACCTCCTCTAATCGTGTCAATATTTTCTCACAAGCAACCAAGTGGTCAGCCACAAACTGTCTACATCCACGAAAATCAAGACTTTCATTCTTTTCTTCTTCTGCACAACCCTTAATAGGCACATCATCTAGAAAAGGCATGGTATACTGCGGAATATAGTCTTGTAGAACTCTATGCATAGCATTCATCATATGAGCAACTGAGTTTGTGGCACCTTGAGGCAAGGTACACATCCTCACAAGACCAATAGGTGTCCGCATAGTAGTAATATCCCTGCTTTCCAAGGCAAGCTGAAACTGATCATAACCTGAATACAAGTCACCTAGAGAATAGATGGCTCGTCCTGCAAAAGCCTCAGCAAATTCATCCACAACTGGACCTGTTCCCACATTCTTGATTGTCACTTTGTTCACGGGCTGCATATCCTGAATAAATCTCAAAGTATCATTCTTCTTTGGTACAGTAAACCACCTGTTAGAATAGGGTGCAGAAGAGGGTTCCAAAATCCCCATTTTAATCTTCTCATTCAGCAACTCTATCAACTTTGGCAAGTGTGCTTTAGGCACAGGTATAGGACGTATATTCCATGGTACATGAGGAACAGTGAAGATGACCATGGGTGCAACCAATTCGGGACTAATGCAGCCAAATTCATGTGGAAAGAAAGCAAATGCCTTATCATGACGTCCAAGCATCTCTATAAAACATTCTTTTTCCACTGGAAGTAAGAATTCATCATTTCCAATCTTCAATTCTGCAAGAGTTTCAGTTGTAAACTTATGTCCAAAATTTGCAAGATCTCTCAACGTAGGCTGCTTCATAGCTTTTTCAATCTGTTCATCACTATCAGAAGGAAGCGGGCCTGCAAACGGCTTAACCTTCTTATCAACTGTTTTATATTTTGTGTCAACCTTAGCATCATTCAAGCACTCTTTTCTTTGCTGCAATTTCTGCAAATTTTCAGCAACTTTCAACTCTGTTGGCTGAAAAAGTTCAGCCTTTCGATCTATGGACTGCATGGGTGCAGCCTGAAACTCTGTACGCAGAAATTTTTCTGCATTCAACTCTGTTGGCTGAATGGATTCAGCCCTCGGCTCTATGGACTGCATAGGTGCATCCTGAAACTCTGTATGTAGAAATTTTTCTTCATTCAACTCTGTTGACTGAATGAATTCAGCCCTCTGCAGCTCTGTTAGCTGATCAAGATCAGCCATAAATTCAGTTTGCTGAGTTTTCTCAGCCTCTAACTCTGTTTGCAGCATAAAACCAGAAATTTCCTGAAACATATCCAAGGTTTGCACATGTATGATCTTTGATCCCTTACATAAATAAGTTTTCAGCATTGCTCCCATCTCAAACAAAGTATCTGCATAAGTCATCCCTTCATACAATCCATCTACATACTCTTCTGCTTGCAAAATACCTGCATTCTTCAACTCTTTCTCCTTACGACCAATGTACTGCCTGGCAGCTCTAGGCAAATCTGAAATTTTCTGATAACTCACTGAACTATCTAAAGAAAAACCAACAAAATTATTGGAGAAAGATTGGCTGCCAGGAGGCGAGATCTCCTCTTTTCTCCGCTCCGTACCACTGGCGTCTCGCAAGACAGCGGTACCTAATGAAAATCCAACTCCTTCGCAGGTAGTGGTGCCTCACGCAAGGAGTCCCTGTTTCTCGGATGATTTACCCCAACAGTCATAAACTGAACAGCTCGCATGCCATCTTTACTGCGTATCTGCGCATAAGCTGACCCGTCATCCATCACTTTCGTTTCCATTCTTGCTTCTGTAATGAAAGGCTGTCCAAGAATAATCGGATAAGAGCAAGAATCCTGAACAAAGCAATGATAATCCTCTTCAACATTACCAATAGAAATTCTGATACTCGGACAAGCAGCATACATATCACTAGAAATATTATTGGTGGCTCTCATGCGCCAGCCATGCTCTGCATCCATAGGCCACTTGCCACTCTCATAAATGCCTCGAGCAATAAGATTAATCTTAGAACCATGGTCGACTAAAGCAACCAATGGAATTTGTTTTTCACCAATCCTTACCACTGTCTCAGTGGTTGCTCTAGCCCAATGACTTCGTGAAAAATGGCTGCGAGGAATGAGAATAGGGGTATCATCATCTTCATACTGCATAGGCTGAACTATTTTCTCCAATTGCGGATTAACAGAAGCATTCCCAACCATCACCGCATCATCATGCTCTTCCCTAAGAGCTCCATACCACAATCCCTGTAAAGTAGGTCCTTCCATCGCATGTCGTTTCCTCTGCAAAAGATCCTGCATCTGATCCTGTATTTCTCTTTTAGCAATCCCAAGAGCTTCTCCAACAGTAAAAGTAACTTCACTATTCAAAATTCTTTCATGAAAAATCTTATTCATATCCGTTTGCATATCAAGGTCTGACAAGAGCTTGAATCCTGGCTCTTTTCTTGGTTGCCTCTTTTCTGTCTGCTTGTCTCCCATTGGTTGATCAGAACCTGTTTGAGCTGGAGAATTTGACATAGGTGGAGCTGTAACAGGTGGTGAAACAAAGTCACCCCCTCTAGTCTTTTTGGAGGAGCTAGGACCCTCCTCATCTCTTCTTCTCTTTTCCTCAACCATGGCATCTAAACCCTGCGTTTTAGCCATATAAGCAAAAATAGAATACTTGTCAACAGGAGAATCCCATCCTGTTTCTCCTCGGATGCTGGAGCCCACACAAGTCATAGTAGATGCTTGAACTTTCCCTCTTCTCGCTATCTCCAAGGTAGAGGACCATAAAGCAGAGTCTCCATTAGATTTCTGCTCAAGCTGGACTCCAAAAGCTGAAGCATCTCCTCTAACACTCACATAAGTTGATCGCGTAGCCATATCATCAACAAGCTTCTTCATGCCTCCCTTACCGAAGTTTGTGTCAAGAGGAGCACCAGTCTCTGTCAGCCATATCTTCCCATCTTGTCCCCAGAACACTACATTCTTCTTACGTGCTTCCTGAAAAGCATCACAATCTCTGCAGTGTTGGTGCTCTGTACTATCGCACCAAATACATCGTCGCCCTTTTCTTTGACCAGTTGGAAAAGCAGTCGCTGGAGCAGGTGCTACAGCAGGTACTGACATAAGTTGCTCCTTTAACTTACCAACTTCAGCTTTGACTGCTTCAATCGTCAAATCTCCCAAGCCTTTAATAACATCATCTACAGATAAGAGCACTGGAGCAGTAGGAACTGGTGGATTCACAACAGGAGGAGTAGGCTTAGGCAAAGAAGTTGCAGCAGGGGTAGAAGAATAAGTCTCCAAGGATTTTTCAGGAACTGATCCTGTATTACGATGCAATCTTACTCTCCTGCGCTGCTTCTTAACAAGAGCATTCACAGCATCAATGACATGTCTTCACTCGGTCTTTAAACCTAAATCAGTAGCTTGATCTTCCAAAAGATCATCCAACTTTTCTTGTAAATCGTCATC
Source organism: Lygodium microphyllum (assembly GCF_053477565.2). Classification (NCBI taxonomy): domain Eukaryota; kingdom Viridiplantae; phylum Streptophyta; class Polypodiopsida; order Schizaeales; family Lygodiaceae; genus Lygodium; species Lygodium microphyllum. The sequence continues at coordinate 6,621,075 of NC_141163.1, read as the reverse complement.
TGCAGCTTGTAAAAATAACTCCACTTTCTGCATCTCCAAAGCTTGATGTTCAGTCCCATCTAACTGATCATAGCGGCTTTCAAACTCTCGCAGAAGAGCGGTAACAGAAAGTCCCTTATTAGGCATAGAAACCCATGCTAAAAAATTCCTGCGATTCATAAGACCTGTATCTTCCAGGAAATATTCATCTTTTAATGCCTTTTTAAATTCAGCCCAACCTGCATGTGCTTCTTGAATTTTTGCAATTCGGCCTTCAAGAGCGCGCACCACGATCCGCAAGAAGTAGCGGCTCCAAACATCTTGAGAAACCCCAAAAAACTTCATCTTTTCTTCATACAAATGCAGGTAAGTTGACACTTGCTGGCCATTAAACTGCTTCATCTCTTGTTGGATAGCTTTCAAGGCATCCATAGCATCACTGTCTCGTTTTGCATGAGCTTGCTGCTGCATATACATGGTAAATGACTGAAACAGGTTCTTCATGACATGATCATCTGTCATCTCTTCTTGTGAGTCTCCCATCTTGCTGAAAAAAAATGACGCAGCACTTTCACGTCGGGTTCACCAAAAATGTCGTAGATTTCGTGTAAGGGCTGCTGAACACGGAGTTCAAGTTGCAACAAGTGAAGAGACTAACAAGAAGAAATCGAATTTTTGATGCCAAAGTTCACTATATTCCTTGTCAAGAGAGTTACATGAGGTTCATGTTCAGAAAAATTTGAAGTATCTCTTATCCAGCTTTGCATCTAGGTGTTTGAGATCAGTTTTGCCTTTGGCACATAGACTTGTTAACATCTGTTGGGTATCCCTGTTCACTGTGCTAGTAGTATGGTCAGTTTTGAACTTTGAACATTTCAACAAACCAGAAAATGCTATGTTTGTCAAACTGGCTATCATAAGGTACATAAGTTTCAAGTTTATCCACTTTCAGTACTCTTCCTGTCAGTACCTTTATGACTTCTGTAAAGATACCTGAACAAACTCTGTCTTTAAATCCTCCTTGGCTGCACTAATGAATGCCTCATAGTCTAAACAGCATTCTCGTTCCTTATGAAGCCATCGATGTATCACTGCTGATGTATACTGCCTGAGAAGGGAGGTTTCGAAGATTATCAAAGCATTGAGAAGTCAAAGGCAACCATGAAAGACATACAAGTGCCTTTTGTCAACATCTGCTCCGTTTTCAACAGACATGCAAATCTGGCTCAGTATTTCCTGCTACCAATCTCACTGCATTGACAGTTGTCTCACTGTACCCTCATGTGTTTCATTTCTGTGTTGAAAGCATATCGTGCATCATTGCTGTCATGCATTGACTCACATTATTGAGAAAACCTATGCATGGCTTAAATCCTCCATCTCATCAGACGGGTTTAGTGGCACAAAGCGATTAGCTGGTATGTTTGTAGAATCAAATTACTAAGAAGATGAGGCAACTGACAAGAATGAATTGATTAATCCTTGGCTCATACATGCCAGACAAAATATCCCCGAATCGTCATCCATTTGCATACTCATTTTGATATTTACGGACATTTGAATCTTTAGATCCAACTGTGCAAAAGAATGTACCGAAACAGTTGCTTTCTCCTGTTGTTAATGCACCTGCTTGCATGGTTTCCTGTCTTCATTTGCAAGCCCTTCCTGCAGAGTCGACCACAAATTCCTGAGCATGCAGTTTCTACTTTGCTCTGTCATACGTACGACTACAGTACCTCGACTTGAACATCATCGGATTGCATCAGTCAATGTGATGGTAACGGAAACTCGAGGCTGCAGATTTAATTTTGTCAATGACTGTCCTGTAACAGTTGTATCTCGCCACGTGATTGCACCTCCTCCCATGGCTTACTGTCTCTACATGTCAGTTCCCGCTAACGGGCATGCTCTCTGCTGTGACCTGAGTCCGTATCGAGCGTCCCCCTCTACACGGAGATTCACTTGCAACTCCATCAGCTCAGCCAAAGTAAGCAACAGCGGATCCATGACTTTAGCTGTGGCCTTTCCCTTGATCGTGGTTCAACCTGCAGACTTTGCAAAATCTCGAATTGCTGGGGCATCTTGTGAGTGGCATTTCCTTCCTTTTCCTTGATGCTTTGTCTTCCAAGCTCATCAACTTTGGCTTCTTATCCTTCAGTTTTGCTGCGTCCTCAGTCTCCTCAGCACATTGTCCTTCTCTCGCCGTTGTTTCTTCGTCACTTCCTTGTCCATCCTCCTACTCGTCCACTTCTTCACCTGCTTTGTGGTCTCATCCTTCTCTTACTGGGTCGTCAAATTCAGAAGATTACGTCGTGCTTCGTCACTATCCCCGCAGCACCTAGCTTTCCCTATCATAACAGCAGTCATTTCCCCCGATCTCTCTCTGTCTCTGTCTCTCTCTCTCTCTCTCTCGGGGAACAATGGAATTGCTCTCTCTCTCTCTCTCTCTCTCTCTCTCTCTCGGGGAATGATGGAATTGGGTCTGAAAGGATCTCTCTCTCTCTCTCTCTCTCTCTCTCTCTCTCTCTCTCTCTCTCTCTCTCTCTCTCTCTCTCTCTCTCTCTCTCTCTCGCCGTCTCCTTCTTCTTCTTTCTGTCTTCTGTGTGTCTCTCCCGAAAGCGTAACGCCAGCCAGCTAACACCGTGATCCCCCCCCGCATTTGGTATTACCAAAGCAACCTTTAAACTCACTCCATAAAGTGATGTTCCTATGCCACATCCAAGGATCCCACTAGCAAACTGCCCTAGAATATACCAAGGAACATCAAGCCAAGGGAACTTCCCTAGTCTGACAATTGCTTCATGAACTTGTTGACTCTTAGCAAGTGCTCCTATGTCAGCACATGCTTTCAAGGCGCAGATAAATGAGACCAGAAGGGAACCCGTTCAGCACTCCTTGAGCTTTTCCCATTGCACATGATATTCCTGAATTTACACCTTTGTCTTCATAGCTTAAATGTCAGCTTCTATAAAGCTTCCTTTGATTCCACGGTATCCTGCACTTTTCTTTGAGTTTATCATTAAAATTATCAGCTTGATAATGTCCTTTGGCATCAGTTTTTCATATTTTTCTAATACACACACACATCATGCATCCAAACATATCATACACATGCACTAAGGGAATATGTACATTGGATGCAGATTATCGAAATGCATCACACAAACAATGAATCACACGCAGAAAATAACACAAATGCACAACAAAAGAAATGGAGGTGTATACGACGGATGCGCAGCAGCACGATAACGCTTTGTCTTTGTAGTGTTTACTACTTGGGTTCTCTATCTTCTCTTCCATATCCTATCTCTACTTCCTTCTACTTTTGATCCTCGGTGGATTCGACCTTTCGACAAAAACCCCTCCAACATTGGTGAACCCGATGTGAAAGGTTGTCAGAAGAAGGAAAGACAAGATGGGGGAATCTTCGAATACAATCTCCAATGATGTTTTGCAACAGTTGGTGCAAAATATGAATATGCTTATGCAGGTACAACAATAACAACATGTGATGCAAGCTTCAACTCAAATAGAAAGTATTGTGATGAATGCTTTGCAAGCAGTTGAGCGTGAGGTGAAGTTATTCAATGGAGGAATGTATCTACATATGTACATACCTATGCTGAGAAGATGCAATTCTTTGGGTGGCTCAATCTACATGGAGCCGGTATTTTGTACGTGTTACTATTCATGAATTGAAAGCATGGATTACTGAATTATACTTGCAGGATGCTGACTGGGTAGCCTTCAAGAAGACACTCACGGAAGAATTTTACATTGAGGACACCAGTTTGATTATGCGCAAGACTTTTCAAGAGTGGGTTTTACAATCCAATAAGGATCTTGTGGCAACAGAATTGTTAAGAGAATTTGAAAGTCGATTTGAGTAGTTGGATCTTGCAGAACAACAAACTCTTGCAAGTTAGAAAATTGAATTGTTTCTACAAGCAACTGATCTTGAGCTTCAAGAGAAGCTTGATGATTTGCTGGAGGATCAGACTATAGAGAGGTTTGAAAACAAAGTGGAGACATGCCAAGAAAGTTGTTACTGCACTTGTGAAGAAGCATAGAAGAAGAGAAATATTGCATGTCTCTAGCTTGCCCACTATTACAAGCAAGACAGTTGATGTATCCAGTAAGCCACATACTTCTGTGGCTAACACTATGGCTATGCCTACTGTTGTTCCCTTTGTTAGGGAAGATTTCTTAGATGAATTGGTCAAAGGCATGCGGGATCTTCAATTGAAGGTTGCAAAATTGGGTGAAAAAGGACAAGTGGAAAGGGGACGGGCAACAGCCCCTAAGCCTGGAAAAAGATGTATGTGGTGTGACAGTTTGCAGCATGAGAGAAAGGATTGTGCTGCCTATCAGGAGGCCTTGGCACGACAACTTATCTTTTGGAAAGATGGCAAGATCCATGCACAAGAAACGGGATTGCCTCTTGCTTTGAATTTTGGAAAGGAAGGTATGTAGAAGTTGTTGGAATACTTGGCTGTCCTAAATGCTTATGCGGTGGTACATGCTTCTACTTTTGGTCTACAGTTGGATAGAATACATGGTCAAGTGATGGTTGGTCCAAAGGCTGAAATATGGATACATGCTTTACATGAAGCTAAAAAGAGAAAGGTCACTAATAGTGAAATGTCTCATGTAGGGCAAGACATTCATGGCATAACTGGTTGGGAATCACCGGTAGATGCATATTCAATGTATGGATATTTAGCAAAGGTACAAAACAAAGATGTACTTGCGGAAGAAAAATGAAAAAGAGATGAAGATATTGCAGGGACATCTAAAAGAATGACAAGAAGAAGTGTGGATCAACCTAAAGCTGCAAATCAGCCATCTCTTGAGCATGTTATGGAAGAGGTCAGTCAGGAGGAGCAAAAATAGGATAACAAACAAGAGGGCAAAAAGAAGGGCAAGTAGCCAAGATATAAGTTGCAATCTGACATTGAGACAGCCACAGATCTTAAGAAGGTTCTTGAAGAACGGATCTTAAATAGTCGGGTGGAATTTACCTTAGGAGAGGTTCTTGGCATTGCCAAGCAAGAATTTCATGATGAGATCATTGACATAATTAAAAGGAAGCGTCAGTTTCTTGGTGATACCACTAGTGCATTGTCACAACCATGAAAACTCCCTTGGGGTTAGTATGGATGTGTACTCTCCCACAAGGAGTAACAAACTCAGTGGCACACATGACAAATGCTATGAATAGGGTACTCAAGGATTTTATACCACAATTGACTATGCTCTTCTTGGATGATGTTCCAATCAAAGGGTGTGTAGTGGATGAAAAGAATGAAGAGATGGATGCACATGGATGCAGACAGTTTGTTGCAAACCATATTCTGGATTGTGAGAGGATTTTGACACATCTAGAAGAGGTGCATTTAACTCTTTTTGGACAAAAGTCTGTCTTTGGAGTTGAAGAGGTTTTGATTGTTGGGCATATGTGTGGGCCTTATGGGCAAAGGCCATCACTAGCAAAAATAGATGGGATTGATAGAATGCAAGAAGTATGCATGAATGTATCAGAGATGCGTAGATTCTGGGTGCATGTGTGTTCTATTTTATATGGATTCCTCACTTTGCACATGCAGCTGATGCTCTTTATCAGCTTCTAAGGAAAGGTCAAAAATTTCATTGGAAAATGAAGCATCAGAAAGTAATGAAGAAATTAAAGCAAGTCTTAAAATCTGCTCCTAAGGGCAAATATATGCAATTCACTTTGGTGCTAAAGTATTGACTCAACAACAAAGAAGATATCCACAGGTTAAAAGATAATTATGGGGAATTGTGACAGTCCTTAAATGTTATAAGGAGTATTTTATGGGTGCTCATGTAGTCATTGAGATCGATTGTTTGCCGGTATTGGATATGATTACTAGTTGTGCTACTCCAGACACTGTATGCTCCGGTGGATTGCATACATCGAATCTTTAAACCCTAAATTTCAGAATATTGCAGGAAGAGATAACCTAGTGGAAAACATGTTATCTCGAGCATGTTATGAGAATGAAGATGGGATGATGGATGAGGAGGAAGAAGATGACTTTCTTATGGCTGAAAATGATGTTGCAAGAGTGAATTTAGCAATGCAAGGTGTTGCTACAGCATTAACAAATACTTGGACAACAAAGAGGAGACACTTTAAATGTTTTATATCTTATGTAGAAGTGTTTTTGGAAGACAAATATGCAGGAGAGTGGCTAAGAATTGGTCAATACCTCAGTACATTAACAAAGAGAGATGAATGGTCAAATGAGGAGTTTAAGAAAATCAAGAGGAAAGCGTATGGGTTTTTCTTAAAAGATGGATACTTATGGAAACATGCTAAAAAGAAACAGGATATGCCATTGAGAGTTTTGGGTAACAGAGCTTCACAAGTAAAAGTAATGCAAGAATTTCATGAAAGCTTGTGATCTGGTCATAGAGGTGTTTGGGGTACTTTTACAAAGATCAAAGAAAGATATTGGTGGCAGGGTATGTATAAGGATGTTGCTCACTTTGTGGAAACATGTATGACATGTCAAATGTATTCATTTGTGAGACATCGGGATGGATTGCAACCAACATATCCATTGTCTCTTCATTTTAAGTGGGTGGTAGATTTGATCACAATGCCTATAGGTCTTTGGCAAATGAGGTATCTTGTGCTTGCTCGTGAAGACTTGACTAATCAAGTGGAAGGAAGAGCTTTATGTACTAAGATAACAAATGCTGTGTGTACTTTTCTCTTCGAAGAGATCTTTTGTCGGTATGGCTGTGTGGGAAAAATTACAACAGATAGGGGTGAGTTGGATGCAGATGAAGCTCATGATTTCTTTGCACTGCTGGGAATAAAGCTTGCTTTAACTTAAGCCTATAACCCTGAAGGAAATGGAAGAAGTGAAAGAGGTCATTCACCTATTGTGAAGGCATTGGCAAAAGCATGTGGAGAGAAGGTAAAAGAGTGGCCACGATTGCTCCCTTATGCTTTGTGGGCCGATGGAACAACTCATAGTGCTGTTATATATACTTGCAGAATTGATGTATGGTCAAAAACCTATCATGCTGATAGAAGAGATGGTAGTCACATGGAGTGTGTTACCTTGGGAGGAGGATTTGAATCGAGAGAGTTGTTGGCCTTATGCATTAGATAGTTGGAAAGAAAGTCAGAAGACATAGAGCCAGCAATTGCAAAGTTAAGGGCAGCAAGGATACAGAACAAGAAACAGTTTGACAAAAGACATAGATTGAGACCAAGAACCAAAAGATGAGAATTGGATATTGGTTTATGATAGTAGTTTAGACAACCAGCATAGTACCATGCGTAAATTTTTCAAAAGATGGTTTGGACACTATGTGGTAAGACAGGTGTTTGATAATGTTACTTATGCATTAAATGAGCTGGATGGGACAGCCATCAAACTTCGAGTAGTAGGGAAAAGAATCAAATTATTCCAAAGGTGGGAATCTACTATCTATGAGTTGCCAGAATTGGAAGAAAATAGTGGTCATGATATAGGGGCTAGCCAAGAAGATATGGAAGATGAAGAAGCAAAGGATATAGTTGTAGAGGATGAGGAGGACTCAAGATCCGGTGACAACTAGGATTTTGGCACATATCGGAGGATGTGCAGGTTTAGAGGGGGTGGATGTCTTGATGTTATGAGGACACAGTGTGAAAAAGTATGGAATGCATCATCATCCGACTTCTTTATTGATCTAGAGAGTCAATGTGATCTGAGCCATTAGTACTAGTGTGAGTTGCATGGTTTAACCAAAAATACTAGATTTTTGGATAATTTTAGCCTGTTTTTTATATTATTTATTGTAAAAATTTGAAAAAGTTAGAAAAAGCTGCTAGATTAGGATAACATGCAAAAAGCTAGTTGCTTTTTCAACCAATTATGGGATTTTCACAAAAGGGACAAATGGACGAAATCGCGCATGTCGCGATGCTGTAAACAGGCTAAAAACTGTAGATTGAACTGAAAGGAGAAGAAGAAGTGATCTGGGAGATCTGTGATGACCAGGTGTCCTGGATGTCTTGGGGTTTTACTTCCCTTTCGGAGCCAATGGAGCCATGAGATTTGGGTTTTGAGCAGCAAAGAAAGAGCTGTAATTTTGATGCATGTTTTGTTCTATGAAGAAGCTCTAGGAGATCTAATGCCTAGAGATTACTTCTGAGTAGTGCTAAGATTCCAAGCTCTTTCAATACATATTGATTCAATTCATTGTGTTTTGTCTTTGTAGTGTTTACCACTTGGGTATTCTCTATCTTCTCTTCCATCTCCTATCTCTACTTCCTTCTACTTCTGATCCCTGGTGGATTCAACCTTTCGATAAAAACCCCTCCAACATTGGGACACGCCAAATCAGATATCTTAGCCACAAAAGCATCATCGAGGATGATTTTCTGAAGCTTGAAGTCGAAATGAAAGATGGGTTTCTTGCACCCCTTGTGTAAGTGATGAAAGCCTTGAGCAATTCCCAGTGCTATATATATCATGGCGCTTATGCCAATCCAGGAACATTTTGGGTCCCTTGAAGAGCCAACGGTCGAGTGAGCCTCTCTCCAAATACTTGTACACAAGAATGCAATGTGAAGCTTGCCAACAATAGCCCACCATCCGAACTATGTTGTGGTGGCCAATGTGCCCCACTACGACTATCTCTACTAAAAATTATTTGCATTAACGTGCTCCTTGCCTTATCAATGTAGTATCTTCCAATACCTTCACTGCCACTTCCCTACCATTTGGGAGTACACCTGCATATATAGAGCCACATCTGCCTGCGCCCAAGAGCTTGCTGAAGTTCTTTGTTGCAACTCCAGGAAAGTGGTATTTAAGGGCTGACTACAGCCACTATAAAGAGGCTACAGGCTGGTATGGTTGGAGCTTACTGCATAGGTCACCCCCATCACAAAACTCCATCAATAGATCATGAAAATTAGCTACTTTTCAAGTGAAAGCTACTAGTATATGGAGATCGATCACTGCTAGTGTAAAACCCATCACATGTCTCGTAGAGAGGAGGAGGAGGATACTGCCAGAGTTGCATGCAGTAGAGTACTCTGCATGCAGCTAGTGATCTCAGTGTCCTTCCACTAAAATCGTACCCATGGGCCTACCTTTAATCTTGCTAGAAAATCATACCTTTGATATTCTTGATAAACATTACACACTAGAAAATCGTACCTTTGATATTCTTGACAAACATTACATACTAGTGGAAGACCCTTTTAATATAGGTAAATCTCCATATGCATTTTGATCTCATGATCACAAGAATCCAAACTTGGTCTAGTATATTTGATTGTACACATAAAGATGAAACTTGGTATTTTAAAATCTTAAGTACAAAATGGTGTAACAGCAATGCAACTACAATAGTTTTTAAAAAGCTTATAATATTGTGGAGATAAGAGAAATAATGTACAAATTACTCAAAATTTGATGGAATGCATCAAGAAAAATATAAAGATATTAGCCAAGGTAGTCTCACTCTATGCATCAAGAAAATTTTGGTCGGATAACTAGTATTAGTTAATTATTAATCTTTATTACCTTATGTGATGAGAATGTTTGGCATCTAGAGATGTGCCTAGAACAAAAAAGAAACTTACTTAGATATTGTTGTAGCATTTCTTTCTCATCATCGAGGTTTAATACAAAATTGTACCCATAGTGCGAGGTTCTCTTCTCTTGCAATCTTTATTCTCATAGTGTAAGGCTCTCATGTCCCTCACGAACCCTCTTTTCTTCTTGCTCTTGAGATCAAGGCTAGGATGATAAGAACAAACTAGTATAGACTATGATATTAAATACAAAGTATGGTTTTAAATGTAGCTCTATTGCTAAACTAGTATAGACTATGATATTAATTGCGCAACTAAAATATGTTATTAACGTAAACTATGTTATGGACCGGTTTCTTTGCAGTCTTGGAGTTTTAATTGTGGAGCTCATAATTTCATCAACCTTGGATTGAAGATTGAAGATACTCAAGTAAGGGATGTCTTCTTCTACAAGCACATTAAGAAAATGTACATGTAACTATAAGTGTGCACATAGTACTGAAGGTTGGCAACTAGTGAATCATAGTGCTTATTTTAGACACACTAAAAATGGCATGCTTGGGATTACGCATTCTTCTCTAGAAAGATCACATCCTAGTGAATCAAGCTACTCAAATGTGCAAGGAGATCATCTTGAGAACTCAAGGCATGAAGAATCATCTCCAATGCATGGTGAAACTAACATATATGATTTAAATAGACGACGTACGTGGTGTGATTGCCTTGCATATTGTAATGGTGGGAGGAGTGTTGGTCCACAAAATTTTCTTAGGCACTAGGAGTTGAAGGCCAAATATGATGCACTAAGTATGAAAATTGGTCTTACTCCTTCTAATGAAAGGCAACATGAACAAGGCAATGATCAAACTATCAATACTTCTATAAGTCCCCCCTTCAGTCATGACAACAACTCAATTAACCATGTTGAGTCTCCTCAAATAGATCCTTCTATAGACAATCACATATCTATTACTAGGCCATCATTATATCAACAAAATATACAAAAAATAATTGAGCTTCAGGATCTTTGGGATGAGAACGAAATATCAAGTAGTGCACAAGAGAAGATGCTCCAATTATTATTTGGAGACATGGGCAATCCAAGGGCTAGGACTCAAAGAGTTGAAGAGTGCAAGCCAAGTTTAAGTAAGCTATTAGTGCAACTACCTAGTACATGGGATGGAAACCTTGATGGAGTGAGAGCCCCGACATCTTGGGAGCAACTTGACTCTTTGTATCATGGTCTTGGCATGGTCCAATCTGAGCGCTATAGGTTTTGCATGGGAAGTAAAAACAATGATCATGAAATTGAACTTCTTACAACTAGTAAAGAAGATTCTTATGCCAAAGATGTAGTCGTGTTCTTGCAAATAAAATATGCAAAAAATAATACTAAAGCATGATTGTATTAAATGTTGTGAAAAGTGTAAAAAATGTAATAAACCAAGGAGAGAAATGTTAGCTATTGATTATTTACATCTAAAGAAACAATTAGAGCTTTTAGTGTGATCCAAGACACTTTGTCATGATTTCTTAAGCATGTGGTGTCATAAAATAAGATGGTTAGGGAAATATATCCATATGCAACCAGAATTCATAAACAAGTTTTGGGATGGAACAAAGTGTCGTGATTATCAAGATTTTTGGAATCCTAATGCTGAGTATGAGATGGTTGTTGCATGCAACAACCCGACATGTGGGAAAGTATATACAACTTTTCCAAGGTCTTGTTTTCCAATAGTTCTAGAACAAGGTTTTGACCAAGAGATGCAAGAGTACAATTTTATTTGTAAAAAATGTCGACATCTCAACAAATGTAAAAAGAAAATGTGTAGAGGTGATCCTTGAAACTTGGCACATCTTTTACATTGGGATGGCTTCCAAGCCTCTCGTACCACTCAAAAGGACTGTGGTCTGGTTGAAATTAAGGTCCTTAATGGTGGGAAGGGTTCCCTATTAGGCATTATTCCTATTTTATTCATACCTTTTAGTTGCTCTAAATTTATTCGTAATAATCCTGATGTATTTCAAACTTTTTTAAGACCACTTATTAGTGAGCTACAGGACTTTTACATAAATGGTATGCAAGTGTCATACAACTACCCTGTAGAAAAGATTTTTGAAAATCCAATGGGACAATCAAACTTTTGTGTTGTTAGATCAATGCTAATGATGGTTACAGGGGATCATCCTGCACAATGCAAAATAGGATCCTTCAAAGATAGTGGGCAATTCTTTTGTCGTAGAGACAAAGCCCAAGCTACTCTTGATACTAGTAATCCCTCATTCCAAGGATGTTACCTTTACAATATAGTTGATATCAAGCAAGATATCCTCCAATCCAATGGTCCATAGGTGAAATGATTGATGCCTTATCAAGTTCAAAGAGGGCATCCACACAAGCTGAAAAGGATGGAAGCTTGCAGGATTAGTTGGTGAGTCTATTCTATGGAAACTGTATGATTTGTATGGTTTTAACTTGTCAATAGACTTGGTATATGATGCGATGCATGTGTTATCTCTAAATATGTTTCAAAAATACATATGCCTACTCATGAGAGCCATGTCCAATGAAAAGAAAAAGATGATAGATTTTTGTTGTGAAAAGGCTTATAAGCTCTATCCACCCTCTATTCGTCATGGATGGTGGCCTTGTAATCCAAGTAAGTACTATGAAAAATTTAAGGTCGAAGAGAACCAAAAGTTCATCCAATGGTGCTTACCATATATATTTAGGTATAGTTGATGAGATACCAAAGTCAATTTTTGACCTAGGTTTGTTGCTCATAGATATTGCACATGCCTTCTATAGTTATAATCGATATTGTATTGGTTGGTCAAAAGAATGTTTAGGTGTTGTACGTGCTTTGTTTTCTGCTTGGAGAGTTTGAAAGGAAGAAGCCTTTGGTGCTACTTCTTCTCCCTTAGAACACGTTGTAGGAAATGGAGAACTACTAGATGACATATTGAGACATGGATCGCATGATGTGTATTGATGTTGTGACTTTGAGTGAATGGTAGTATTATATATAGCTGTAAAGACTAATAATCACTTTAACCAAATATCTTATGTAAATTATTATAAGAGGACATTCTTCACTTCAATATTTAAGTTTTTAGAAATGGAAGTAGATGGGCTTTTGCCACATGAAAGAATGCTTATCCAAGTACATGCCTGTCTTGTTTTACCTGATGGTTATGCTTTCACTGATAACTAGACACCGTGTTGTTATTCATTTCATGAGAATGGCATTGTGGAGGTTTCTTCAATTGAGAAGGCAAAGGAGAAATGGAAACTTTTTGAAAGAGATGATTCCCAATATCCTTGTAACATAATGATGCATGAAAAAGGCATTTTAATCACAAAAAAGAGAAGAGAATGTAGGCCCCTTTCATTATAAGAACAAAAATATATTGCACAATTTATTGGTCTCCAATAGAATGCACCAGTAGGAATCTAGTTACCACATATAGAAGAATTATTTATAATGGAGAAATATACAAGATCGCAAATGACGTTATGGTAAAAACTGACTCTTTTTGTAGTACATTAGAAAGTATAGGTCATTGGAAAGAAAGGCTCATTAAATTTTTTTCCATTTAATGTGATGGAGAGTATTACACCTTTTTTAGTGGAGAATATTACAAGCAATGCATAACTGTAAAAGAAAATGAAGAATGCTTACTTATAGATCCAATCATGGGAATGAGTGTACTACAAACTCAACGACTTCCATTTACATGGGAATGCATAAGACCATTGAGTTCTTTATTGCATAAGTTTGTTCCTTTACCTTTACATAACAGATTTGTTGCATATGAGGTAAAAGATCTAATTCAAAGAACAAGATTATTACAAATAGGGGCAGTTGGTTGTATACCTCCTTGGGTTGGTTAGAAAAATATGATATTGTGTTGGCAAGAAAACATGATGATGACATGGATGGGGAGTACATTCATGCAATGATAAGAGAGGTAAATTATGAAGAAAAAAGGTTCAAATTGTCATGGTTGAAGTGCGATCATAATAGAAGTACATGGAAAATTGATATTGATGAAGATATTTGGAGGGATTGGAACTTGTGTAGCATGGTAATGTCAAACTTTGAAGTAAATACATTGGGAAATTTATTTTCTCGCCCGATTACAAAATTTAGTTGCATGTCATGCTGCATAGAAGGAAAAGGTCTATGGTCTTGAAATCACATATTTGCATGGAATGATGAATCTCACCTATCTTGCAGTTACTTACTTTAGAAGAATGTATTTGCATCTTTAAAAGAAAAGATCATCTTAAATCGTGGGTTAGTTAGATCAACTAAGTAATTCGCATATAGTTGAATAGCTTACATGAGAATCATAAAGGTATGATTAGTTAGCGTATGACGATCACCTCAATGTGCTAGGTAGGGTTAAGCTATGATAAAATTCTGCCTAGTATCGCACTCGGGTTGCCGACCTAATATTTCCGATCTCAAATATCCTACCCACATTCTCAAAAATGTTACGTTATCTAAACGCCCATGCAAGAACAATCTAGGGTTCTCACCCTAAGGATCAATTAATCAAATACTAGACCTCCGTATGAATTTAGGAACCCTAGGGCCAAAGCGTTATCGCCCTAGTGGGGTTAGGGTTGGGTTGGGTCAAGAGGACTCCCAAACCCTACATCTTGACCAAAGGTATTCTTGACCAAGGAATACCATGTGATGGGAGACATAATCCCACAAGTTAGGTGCAACACCTATCTCGTGCAACAAGTTGCAACATCGCATGGTTTTGTGTCTAAATCACAAAATAGTATTGCCACTCTTTAGAACAAGTTTGGTGAGTTCTAAGTACAAGTCTAATTTTCTAGAGGATGAGTAGTCATCCTGCTACATCACCCTTCCTTGGGGCTGATTTGCCAAGTTAGGGTAATTATGAGTTACCTAGGAGGAAATTGACCAATCAAGTGAGGACAACGGGGTTGCCCAAGATGTATTGACCTTAATATAAGGAAACCTAAGATATTGACAATTTGGATTAACAGGATATAAACCCTAACCAAAGAATAAAGGATAAACAAGAAACTCAACTTACGAAACCCTTGGGATCTTGCCAAGTCACGATTGATCCCAGATTCACACCTTAGCAATTGGCCATATAAACGACCCCTGGAGTGCTTGTGTTTGTACACTTAGGAGCACTGTTTGTACTTCTTTGATCAAGGAACTAATGCCAAAAAAATAACTAATGATTCAGGTTGAAAGCCTGGAGGGAGAGGCACCATCAGTTACCTCCGACTGTCTGCCTGACCCTATCCAAGGGGGTTGTTAGCCACGCCGAGTACGTGGACCAAACCCGCCGCGAGAGGTCTCTCCATGGGTAATGCTTGGAGCAAGAGGATGCCTGGGTGCGAGTCGGGGCTCTTGCCGTAAATCCCTTGCCTCCGGATCCTGCACAAGAGTCAACGTGACTTGAGATGGGATCTCGAGGCCCGCATACTAGTCAACGGGTGGAACTTGGAATAGAGATCCCTGAGGATTGCTGGATTAGCCTTTAGGCGGAATAGCCTTCGGGATGGATTATTTGATGTATTCCAAAGACTGATAAGTAAAGATCAAATGTTGAAAAGGAACTTGCTTGACATTGTTTTTCTATGTCAGTGCCTAAGTTACGTGAAGGGACCAGTGATTAATTGGTTAATTAAAGAAGCTGTTTTTGCTTGTCAAACTAAATGTGGTAGGTAATTAGATAAGTAAAACAACCTGAGGAAAGTGCGGTCGATGTGACCCTGGGTCTGTCCTATGGAAGGGTGGTCCCGGTTGGCCGAGAACTTTTCTCAAAGGAATTGACAGCAAGGTAAACCATGACCTAGAATCTTTAGAGCTAGAGTCCGATTTATGTTGTTTTAGGGGAACGGAATGGAACTATACCTTACGGGCAGAGAGGTTGAGCTTCGCATCCCTCTCGTTTCCCATTCTCCTTGAACTAAGTGCAGCATGAATTCGCTTCAACCCTGATGTTTCTACACAAGTAGTCAACGCTAGTTACTTTTTAGGAACTTGACCATTAGGAAAACCCTGATTCAGATTGGTCCTAAGTGGGAACGGCCGAAATGCTTCCACTTCGTGGTAGACTCGAGAAGACCTAGATCGCAAACCTCATGACATTCCTTGGGAGAGCCAGGCAATTCTTTCTAGACTCTCTTCCCGATGGGCTACTAAGACATGTCCTATAAGTAGACAGGGGGACACGTTACAATACTATCGAGATACACAAAATGTTAGGTATTGTGCTAATCACAGAAAAGTGTATAATTGGATCAAGATCCATGAGATTGGAAAGGATTTGCAGTTTCATAATACTAAAGATAACAAACATAGAATTTTAGAGATCATAGATCGAAATTATGATCAAATTCTACCCCTTGAGTTTCCTGGTGCTACTTACCTTTGGAAAAAGGAGGACGTATATCTGTACTATCTTTCTGTTGCTCATAATCTCAGAAAGAAACTTAAGAGGAAAATATCATAATTTGTGGATATATCTTTGGTAAGCATATTTATTTATCCAAATTTTCTTAGCATAGACTATATAGATATGAAATTGGTACTGATTGGCACAACTATGTTTTTTCAATTGAAGAATCATAGCTTCAAGCAAGTAGATATGCAACAAAAACTGGTAAGATTTGCAATTTTCATTTCAAGTTTTATTTTTTCTATTGTATAATTTTTATTATCTTTATCTTTATTATAATCATTTCACTTTATGTTTCTTAGATATATTTACCTTTCATTATATTTTCTCTAAATTTTTAGGATACAAGTGATGAGGTGTATTACCCACAACTTATGGTGGAAGAACAATGTATCTTTTTTGAGAATAGTACAACACATGTATGCACATCGTTCGCTCATTTAAATATTTTAATATTTAAATTTTTTAGTTTTTGATATTGACTTTAATTTTCTTGCTTATACTAGTTGGAATCTCATAATGATGGTCCATATCTTGTTTCAATTCCTGCTTCCAAAAAATGTCAAAAAAATAATGAAATGGTTAGTATACCTTGGTTTGTAGTCTTTTTCCATTTGATTATCTCTAACACTTAACCTATGTTTCAGGACTATTTAAACTTAGATCATAGTTTTATGGAGCTATTGCAAGGAATTCCATCTGTATGAGGAATATATACATATATTCTTGATTTTTGTATACTTTTAAATTAAAAGATATTCCATTTTTAAGTTTTACTTTTCTTGTATTATAGGGTTCATGTAGTAGTGAACACTCTCTTCCACAAGATACGATCCAATATCTTGAAGAGGTTGAAGTAGCACGGAAAAGTCTTCGTGTACGAAAGGTATGCTTAGCCATCTCTTGATATTTTATTTTAATATGCATTTAATAAATTATATCTAATTACAAACTTGTTGTGATAAGATGAACAAGAAAATGCAACAAAGCAAGCAACAACAAAAGAAGAGCAAGGGAAAAATAAAGAAATTATCTAAGGTACTTCTTTGCATTTCTTTTTACTAAATGTGGTATAATTTAATTTTGTTAACTTTTTTAACTTTATTTTCTTGTCTATACTATAGGCTCTCGACCATGTTGAGCCATCAAAAAGTGTGGATCCTTCTAATATAGAATTGCCATCAAGAACTTCATCGATAACTCAAATTTATTAAATATTAAGAAAATAGAGTAACTAATTAACTTATGATATAGTAGCACACTAATCTATGTTGTATTCCTGAAATGCAGGTTGTTAATGCCTTTGAAGAGGAAGACGAAAAAACCATTCTCCACAAATATTTAGACATCCAATCCATTGATGAGCTATATGCATCATTAAAATCTACATATAATGTTATTAAGAGAGATCCTTCTTTTTTAGGAGGATGCAATGAGCAAACATTGCCAGCCATGAGAAAATCTCTTGTGGATTGGTTACTCTATAGAGAGAAAATTCACGTCACAAAAAATCACACTAAACCTCTAAGTATTTTGATGATATATGTATCTTGAATTGACCTCTTTATTAATGAAGATAATACCTTTTAATTATTTCTATTATTTTAATTTATATTTTTTACCGTAATAGTAATTCTTAAAACTATCTACATGATTGCAACTAGCTTTCTTATATATAAAAAATACCATATGATTAGTTATAACTAGTTTGTTTATATAGTAAAATTTCACTACATGGATAACTAGAGAGTTTTGAAATTCCTATACAGTAATATTTTACTATATCACTAACTTGTAAAGTGTTTCACTTTTACTAGTTGAGACTTTTTCTAGATACTTTGATAAGTATATAGAAAATTTCTCTTTTTTTTACTATATGGATAGGTGTCTAAAGTTCCTTGTGTATAACAGTGATACCCTTTCTGCTCTAAAGAGTATCCAATAAAAATACATTTTTCTACCTTTGGATCAAGCTTCTTTCGTAGCTCATCTGGCACATTAACATATGCAACACATCCAAATACCTTCAAGTGCGATACATCAGGCTTCTTGCCAGTAAAGCATTCTTCAGGAGTCATCCCATGAACTGCAGTTGTGGGAGTTCTGTTCATAATGTAGACAGTAGTATCGATAGCCTCAGACCAAAAATGTTTGGGCATACTCTTTTCAGCCATTAATGCCCGTGCGACTTTTGCAATATGCCTATTTTTTCTTTTTGCAACCCCGTTTTTCTGTGGGGTATACCTACAAATAAATTGCCTCTTTATCCCATGAGTCCTTAAGAAGCCTCTAGACTCATTAGAGAGGTACTCTCCCCCTCCATCTAATCTCAAGCACTTCACTTTTAAGCTTGTTTCTGTTTCAACAACTGCCTTAAAAGATTTGAAGTGCTCAAACACATCACTCTTTTCCTTCATGAAATATACCCATAACTTCCTTGAACAATCATCAATAAATGTGACAAAGTATTTGCTACCATCAAGAGACACATTCTGTGTAGGCCCCCAAACATTTGTATATGCACTACATCAAGTATTTTTCTACTCACTTCTCTCTCATATGAGAAGGGTTGTCTTGCTTGCTTACCAAACTGATATGCTTCACAGACTTTATGCAATTCTGCAACTCTAAAAGAAGGCAAGCCTGTAACCAATCCTCTAGACTACATTAATTTCAGCATTTGCACATTTGCATGTCCAATACGTTTATGCCATATTTCAATATCTACAACTACTCCTTTTCCTTTAGCATACATAGCAGCACCCATTGCAAAAATTCTAGCATCTAAAGTGAACATGCGGCCAACTAGACTTCCTTTTGCGACCAACCTGCACTTATCATTAAAGTCTTCTACAAAACAATCTTTTGCATTGAATCAAACCTGCAACTCCTGCTCTACCATTTGGCCAACAGACACTAGATTCTTTGTGATTGATGACACATGTAATACATCTAGCCAGACTCTTTGTCTGGCTATCATACAAGGACAAGGCAACCTTTCCAATGTGTGAAATTGGGTGGCATGAATCATCGCCCGTCTGCATATATCTTGGATTTTGTAAGTTCTACATCTCTTGAAACCATTCAACATGACTGGTCATATGATTAGATGCACATGAATTGACATACCATACATCATCATGTGTCCCCTTTCCTGTAATTGCATTCATCATATGCTGCATAACAAACAAAAACTCATTTTTGTCTTCATTCTGTCATGAAGACGATGCATAGTTTCTTTGCTGCAATATACCACTGCGAATATCATCCTTCTTAGCATAGCAATGGGATGCAATATGGCTTGTTTTGTCACAATAATGGCAAACAATATCAGAATTTCCAGAACCTCTATTCTGCCATCCACCTCTTCCTCTCGAGCTCCCCCTGCCTCTAAAGTTTCATTAGTCTCCTAAAACCTGCATTTCACCAAATTGCTGATTGAACCAATTTTGCTAGTTATCGCCAACACCTCCCATACCACGGCCTCTCAAAGAGGATCTACCAAGTCCACTTCCTGAACTTGAGTAAAATGCTTGAACCTGTTCATTGTTTTTTTCAGATGAGTCACCTTGTATATTGATCTATTCGATAATCATGAGAGAGATCAACTCATCAAAATATGGAAATGGCTTCCGTATGTATACTAAAGTAAAAAATGATTTCCATGCCTTCTCATTATTAAGGCCACTCAAAGTGGATGAAACCAAATCATCATCATCAAGCATTGTATTAATCACTGATAAAGCATCTGCAATGCTCCTCACCTTCAACACATACTCATTGATAAACATTTTTCCTTTTTTCAAGGCATTCAACTCTTGCTTGAGTTGAATCTTTCGTGCCTTTGTATTTACTGAAAACATGTTCTCAAAAATTGTCCAAGCTGCATGTGAAGTTTCTGCATTCCTGATATGTCCCAACATCGTATTATCAATGACTACAGATAACCAATATATTACATTTTTGTCTTTTGCATTCCATTCTTTCCATGCTTTTAATTCATCTGTAGTCCAGAGGGATACCCACCTCTGGCTCATTTTCTTCACCTGAAACAAACTCATAAAGGCCCTTTCCAATGAGAAAGTTCGTCACATGAAACTTCCATGAAGGGTAGTTGTTCTTGTCAAGCTTCTCAATAATGGGATTTTTACTTTTCTCTGCCATTATCACAAACAAGGATACAACACAACAAGCTAGTCTTCTGCAATCTTTCACAACACGTGCACATCAATACACCAAGAAATCTTATTCACTGATTTCTCAATAGTACATGTAAACTGCAACTTGTTTGCAGATAAACCTTATGTTTGCTTCCTGCAAATACCTCAAAAATTACGTATTTGATATCTATAACCTGTGCACCCACTTTCGGTCAATACATCTGAGCTCATAGTGCACCTTGAAACTGTGGTCTGCAACCTTGTGGCTCTAAAATGGGGCCTGAAACGGCCTCAGACCCCCAAAATAACAGTGGGAGAGCCCTAAAGGCCTAATGTGCAGAATATACAATGCTTTGCTTGCACACCAAATCTCACAACAATCTGAGATTTTCACTCTACCCTGCTTTCGGTGCCTCCACAGGCACTATCCAAGAGAGAGTGTGGAAGAATGGAAGAGCTTCTTACCCATTACTTGCTTTCTCAAACCTTGCTCCTTCTCCTTCACTTCAGCCTTCAAAATTAGCCTCTCTTAGTGGCGCGGCTCTGATACCATGTCAAGAATTGCGTGGTGGGAGACTTTGCTTGAGCTACTGCACCAAACACATACTGTATACACAAGAGGAAGCTCACTCAAGGACACAAGAAGAGAGATGGAGGCCAAAACGTTTTCTTGTTGATTTTTTCTTCCTCTTCCATACACTATACAATATACACAAAGTATAGATAAGATACAACATAAAGGAAAGTGGCCTTCTAAGTCAAATAGTGCATAACCGACTACACTAATTGAGTGGCGTTATATCTTTGCCAGTTGTAGGTAGGTGTAACAAACTAAATATAATAAGTGATAAGTTAGTGGCCATGTGAGTATCATAACGATCACCAATGTGCTAAGTGTAGACATGCCGACTCATCTAGCCAAGAGGTCCATTATCAATGTCTGCACATGTTGAGCTTGCCATCTCAACACATGTGGAAAGCCTAGAGATTGACGGATTTGTCCATTATAAGTGATGTAATGGAAGCTACCAATGTTGCTAGAGCAACTTTGCAAACAAGGTTAGCTTTATTTATGAGGAATTCAAAAACTGGAAAGCATGTTCCCCTTTTCATCAGAATCAACATCAATATCTTCCTGTACATAAGGATGTTAGATTTCTTATATATCTTCAATATATGGATAGTTGTTCTTCAGATACAATACAAGAGAATGAGATAGAGGATATTTCATGCAAAGACAAAGAAGTTGAAGATAAGGGGAAAATGTTTCAAGAGGATATTGAGAACGAGTTAGTGCAGGGATTTGATGTTTCTTTTTTTAAAAGTGAGAGTATTACAAAAGTGGAAGAAAAGGAGATAAAGTTGAGTGTAGAGATTGAAACATGTCCTCTTGAATGTGTGCCATTATTTTCCAGTTATCTCATCAACAAAAAGAGATATGTATTGCTAAATTATATTCAATACCTTTTTTATCTTAGAGAAGGTTATTGCTTGGCAATCCTTGCAGCATGGGGTCACAATGATAAGAAGTTTATAGATTATGAAGAGAAATCGCTAGCAACTCTTGATGTTGAGGGAGAGAATTTTTAAGATAGCTCTATAGCCTTGCATTCTTGTATTAATCAGATTGTGCAATATGAAAAGGGGGGGGAATAACTACACAGGAAGAGTTCTTACAAATTTAGCAGAGACTTGGTATCGATAATATGGGGTATGAAGAGAAATTGAAGTCTCCATTAGAGGAGAAACCCAAAAAGTTCAATAAATCTATATGATGGTAGTCTTCTTGAAGAAGATGAAAACCTTACTATATGAAAGATAATTCTAAGATATCCATTGTGATTTATATTAGAGTATATTATACATTATAGACAAATATTATTGGATATTTATCTACTGACATCTTATACTATTGTGGTTTTTTATGCAGATAGAAATTGAAGATGTAAACAACTTTCTTGAAAGAGCCAAGGGCTCAAGGCCATTGAAGCTTAGCAAAATTCGAGGCCTTGGTGATTATATTGGAAGCTTAAATAATCAAATAGTTGCAATTTATCATAGGAGGTTATCAAGCTCTCCAAGCTTACCAATAATGGCTTTGAAATCTATCTCCAAGGTGATTGGATCCCAAGCTTTCAATAGAGGTTCAAACAAGATAATTTTGGTGGAGAAGGAAGAAGATATAAGAGTTTTTGGCTTTATGCCTGGATACAATGGATCTAGGGCAGGATACTTTGGAGTTCTTGGCTCTTATTTGCTCTCCCATGTAGGAGATGCCAAGAATTTGAAGCTCCTTCCAAGATATAGGAAACAAGAGTTCTTGAAATGTAGAGATCTCATCAAGTGGGATGAAACAAAAGATTCCTTTAGAGGACCTAGTGAATTCCTTGAAACAAGAGTTCTTGAAATGTAGAGATCTCATCAAGTGGGATAAAACAAAATATTCCTTTAGAGGACCTAGTGAATTCACTGAAACAAGAGTTCTTGAAATGTAGAGGTCTCATCGAGTGGGATGAAACAAAAGATTCCTTTAGAGGACCTAGTGAATTCCCTGAAACTAAAGACTCTTCTGTAACAAAGTCAGACTGCTTTGCACAAGATTTTAAATATCCCTCTTTTCTTCTTTGAGTAATAGTGGATATAGTCCTTGCCAAAGATGAAGTATTACATGATGCGGTTGTGTCTTTGAGCCTGAATTTGTGCCAAAATTGTCTATAAAACCATTGAAAGACCTCTAATAAACTCTTTGCTTTGTATCTTCCACCTCCATGTCTTGTGTGTCTAAAGTATTTTGTTCTTGCTTGATAATGTGATTTTTCCATACCTTGGGTTGACCATATAGATAGAGATCCATATTTCTTGATAAAATATGGAACATGGTTGTATAAAATATGTTGCATAGTTAACAAATAAAGAAATTCAATTAGAAAACCCTATATGAGTAAGACATTAAAGAGACATACATATGAAAACTTCTTACCATATAATGAGTGAAATGTTGATTGCCCCAAGCTTCTATCATTGCCTTTTTAAAAATGTTAGATTGGTTTTTTAAGTCTTTAAGATCATCATTCCACTCAATTTTATCACAATAAAAGAATACATTGTCTAGTGTTTTCCAAACATTGGCTTTTCTATTCTAAGCTTGTCCATTATCAACATGATCCTTAATCGCATTATGTAGGCAGTTCCACTAATTGTATCTAATAGTTAAGTCATTATTCCTAGAGTTTATCTTACCAAGTCTCCCATGAAAGTCTAGGAACCTTCTAGCCTTCACTCTACCAATAGATGACTTTTTGGAGATACAATTTTTATCCTTAGAATTTTGAAGATTTAGTTCAATAACAACATTACCAGCATGCAAACCAATTGCAGATAAGACTTTTTCAATCTTTGTTATAGCATATTTTCTAGTTGAAAATGGCTTTAGCTTCCATGCAAACCCTATATAAAGATGAACAAGCTTTTCAATTATCCTACAAAAGCACATGAAGTGTACAGATATGGGAATTCACTAGAGGAATATCTAGGACTAGTTTAAACTGTAGATTCTTATTGTGCCTAGAGGGATCTCTATTCTAATTGCTTGAGTTCAACTCTATGGCTAGGGACATGCAATATAGGCAAGGAGATCTAGAGTTTGCTCCCTTTGATACATTGTATATACATTTAAGTGTCTTTAAGTCACTAGCTATGTGCCACTCAATATTATAGTTCTCAAATCCTTCAACAAATAGCTCTTCTCCTGCTTGTTGTCTCTTAATAACATCAGGTATTAGTATTTGATGAAAAATCAATACAATATATCAAAATCCTCAGTATCTACTTCAAATGCTCCTAGTGTTACTAAATTGATTGCTTATTACGCATTCTCTATTTAGTAAATTTATGTCAATAAATTTATAAATCACTTTCATTTAAGTGTTGATGATGATCTAGCATGGCCATGAGACCATTTAGAGACCAGTATTCCTAGTGCATCACTTAATCAGGTGGTTAGAGCACTATGACAGGGATATTTGGTACATGTAGTACAAGTGATGAAGGGGGAAGGAAATGTCTTCCAAGTATAAGAGTGTACACAATAACCAAAGAGTTACACATAAATGAGAAACTTTGATCTCATGCTTAAATGTTGAAACTACAAGGACCCATCATACAAGGACAAGGGAACCTTTCCAATGTGTGAAATTGGGTGGCATGAATCATCACCCATCTACACATAACCTGGGCTTTGTAAGTCTTACATCTCTCCAAACCATTCAACATGACTCATCATGTGATTAGATGCACCTAAATCAACATACCATACATCATCATGTGTCCCCTTTCCTGTAACTACATTCATCATATGCTGCATAACAAACAGACATTTATTTTTGTCTTCATTATGTCCTAAAGACGATGCATAGTTTCCTTGCTGCAATTTACCACTGTGAATATCATCCTTCTTTGCATAGCAATGGATTGAAATATGGCCTGTTTTACCACAATAATGGCAAACAATAGTAAAATTCCTAGAACCTCTATTATGCCATCCACCTCTTCCTCTAGAGCTCCCCCTGCCTCTAAAGTTTCCTCTACCTCCAAAAACATGCATTTCACCAAATTGTTGATTGAACCTGTTTTGTTGGTTATCGCCAGCACGTCCCATACTATAGCCTCTCAAAGAGGATCTACCATGTCCCCTTCCTGAACTCGAGTAAAATGCTTGGACCTATTTACCATTTCTTTCAGAAGAATCATCCTGCATATTGATCTCTTCAATAATCATGAGAGATATTAGCTGATCAAAATTTGGGAATGGCTTTCGTACATATACTAAAGTAACAAATGATTTCCATGCCTTCTCATTGTTAAGGCCACTCAGAGTGGATGAAACCAAATCATCATCATTCGGCATTGCATCAATCGCTGCTAAAGCATCTCTAATGCTCCTTACCTTCAATACATACTCATTGACAGACATTTTCCCTTTCTTCAAGGCATTCAAATATTGCTTGAGTTGAATCTTTTGTGCCTTTGTATTTACTAAAAACATGCTCTAAAAAATTTTCCAATCTGCATGTGAAGTTTCTGCATTTCTGATATGTCCCGGCATAGTATTGTCAATGACTGCAAATAGCCAGTACATCACCTTTTTGTCTTTTGCATTCCACTCTTTTCATGCTTTAACTCATCTATAGTCAGAGGGATACATAGCTCTAGCTCTTTTTCTTCACCTGAAACAAATTCACAAAGGCCCTTCCAATGAGGAAGTTCGTCACATGAAACTTCCATGAAGGGTAGTTGTTCTTGTCGAGCTTCTCAATAATGGGATTTCCACACTTCTCTGCCATTATCACATACAAGGATATAACATAGCAAGCTAGTCTTCTACAATCTTTCACAATACGTGCACAACAAGCTAGTCTTCTACAATCTTTCACAACACGTGCACAGCAAAACACCAAGCAATCTTTCTCAATGATTGCTCAATGGTACATGTAATATGCATCCTGTTTGCAGATAAATCTTATGTTTGCTTCCTGAAAACACCTCAAAAATTACAAATTTGCAATCTGTAACGTGCGCATCCACTTTCAGTCAATACAACCGAAATCACAGTGTACCCTGAAATTGCTGTCTGCAACCTTGCGGCTCTAAAACGGGGCCTAAAACGACCTCAGACACCCAAAATAACTGCGAACAAGTCCTAAAGGCTTAACTGCAGAACATGTAGTGATCTTTTCGCACACCAAATCTCACAACAATCTGAGATTTTTGCTCGACCATGCTTCCGGTGCCTCCACAGGCACTATCCAAGAAAGAGAGTGGAAGAATGGGAAAGCTTCTTACCCGTTGATTGCTTTCTCGAACCTTGCTTATTCTCCTTCAATTCAGCCTTCAAAATCAGCCTCTCTCAGTGGCGCGGCTCTGATACCATGTCAAGAATCGCGTGGTGGGGGGACTTGCTTGAGCTGCTGCGCCAAACACACACTGTATACACAAGAGGAAGCTCACTCAAGAATAGAAAAAGAGAGATGGAGGCCAAAACGTTTTCTTGATGGTTGTTTCTTCTTCTTTCACACACTATACAATGTACACAAAGTATAGATAAGATACAACATAAAGGAAAGTGGCCTACTAAGTCAAACAGTGCATAACTGACTACACTAATCGACTGACAATGCATAATAAGTGATAAGTCAGTGGCCATGTGAGCATCATAATGACCACCAACATGCTAAATGTAGACATGCGGACCCATCTAGCCAGGCGGTCCATCATCAATGTCCACACGTGTTGAGCTTGCCATCTCAACAACATCAAAGTCATGGTGAGCTATTGTTTGAACCTTCAACGTTATGGTAGGCTACGAGCAGTAAACCTTGCTAATTTGTGCTCCATTTGTTGCATGGATTCAATCGTTAGGGGTTTGGAAAAGAGATAAGGTCATGGGAAAGAGGTAGAACAATATATTAGGGAATTTGGAAATTCTCAAAAAAGTTAATGTTTAGCCACATGATCAAATCTTGTCCCCTTACTTAAAAGTGGAGTCTACCCTAATTACTATATAGGTTGTCTCTCCAAGTCCCACTTTGAAGCATGGGTTAAGAT
Source organism: Lygodium microphyllum (assembly GCF_053477565.2). Classification (NCBI taxonomy): domain Eukaryota; kingdom Viridiplantae; phylum Streptophyta; class Polypodiopsida; order Schizaeales; family Lygodiaceae; genus Lygodium; species Lygodium microphyllum. Next base: position 6,594,297 of record NC_141163.1, on the reverse strand, counting down.
TTAGCCACATGCCTAAATCTTTATCCCTTATTTTAAAGTGGGTCCTAGGAGATTCCTAAATTCTTTAATATGGTTATGTAGGAGAGGAGATCTCCATGGAACCTCTCACAAAGAACCTTGGAAAGAGGAAAGAGAGGCCTACTTCACAAAGTAACCTTGATTTAACTCTTCCAAATCCTGTTTAGACTCAAGTTAAGTCCAAGAACCTTCAATATGGCCTCCATATTGACCAGAACCACTCAAATGACCTTGAACCCACCATTTCTCCTTTAGAACTTCTTCAAGATCCTCAAAATTAGTCCTAACTTGCTATTGCAGAGAGAAACTTAACCAGTCATAGGTTTAACTATGTCAAGTCTAGTGACTAATTCTTGTCCTCCAGTTACCTTGTGCCTAGTCTTCTAACCAGATCCACCACGAAAATGACGTTTCCCTTGGATCAAATATTTACTTTGATACCAATGTAAAGAAGCTAATTCCCACATCAAACTATAAAACTATAAATAGAAGAAAATATATTAAATTGCCAAGAAACCATAGCCAAGGTAGCTAGGCTGAAATCATGTTGCCATTAATGGTTGAGAATCAATTGATGAGAGGTTGTAGCATGGAATGCATCCCAATGCCATGGTGGCTTAAATATGCACCCTCTTAGATGGTGGAACCTCAAACATGACATATTAGAATTGGCAAAAAGATGCTTGGCAAGTTACAACTTATCCTTTTACATCTAACTCTAAACCTAAGGCTAAATATTGGCTAAGGTATTATTTTGCTTTATTACAGAAGGTTGGGATCAAGAGGAGAGGGAGCATGCCTTGTAAACACAACAATCCATACCCATCAGTGATGATGAAGCACCACAAAGAAGCCCACTTCTCAATAGGACACTTCCTCTAAAGACCCCAAATGGCTTCTACTCATGGAGCACTACAAGGTCCTTGAGAAAAGATGGGATGAGGCCCTAGATCAAGTCAAAGTACTCTAGAATGATCATTCCCAATATTTGTTGGCTAATGTGGATGTGGAGGCCAAGTATTTGTGGAAGTACATCCTACCATTGGTTCAAAAAACCTTAGATTGGATGATGCATTAGGGTGTCATGTCTTCTTTTGACCCAATCCCAATCACATCCATAGCAACAATAGGACCTTGCACTTGATCTTGGACATTTGTTGCTCAAGATGCCATGTAGAAGTGTACCTTGCAAAAGAAGCCCATAGAGAAGCCCACACATCAGCAACATCTAAAAAAATAACTACCTAATCTTGACAATAATTTATGCACCAAGGTGGATCAACTCAAAGGGAGGCTAGCATAGTCGTCCCTTCAAAGCACACCCTGCACATCTACTCCTAGGAGGATAGTACAAACCATCAAAGTAGAATGAGGAATATCGAGAGTAGCACCTTGCGATAGCAAGAATGGAGTAGGATCATCTTCAACATGCTATTTGAATGGGTGCTTACTACTTGGAGATCCTAGCTACCGAACTCTTTGCTCATCACGTTCCCCAGCCACCATACTAGAGTTGCGTCAACCTTTAGCTCTAGCACCACCATCTAAACTACAACCTACTTTTGCCTTACCATCAGCACCTCACAATGCTTAGCCCTAGCCCCTTCCCCCTATGAGTTTGCCCATTTCTTTGAGTATTCCACTACTTGCTCTACATAATGCTAGTCCAACCCCAACACTAGCACAACCAGCAACCGTGCAAGTGTAGATGTAGGATGTTCTAGATTGGTGAGGCCCAAAGTAGCATTCAAAAATGTGCAGCTAATGTGGCAATCAAGTCTAACGACAGTGATGTAGTATCGGAAGGCTGTGGTTTAGCCACATATTGTGTTTAGAAGAACTTTGAGGCACCGCAGGTAGGAAAGACTATAAAAAGAGTAGAGAGAAAGTGATTAGGGTTCCGCATCTATAGTTGTGACCATGATTGTTGCACTCACACTTGGTTGTCATTGGTATGAGTATAGAGCCAACTCACCCCCTCACCCCTAATACATATCTTCTCATTTATCCTCATTGTATCACTGTAAGGGCAACCATGGCTGTCTAATCTATGCCTTGCGTTCCTTTGAGGAGAAACCCAGGAAATGTATTTCATTGCTTAAGTTTTTCTATTGTTCTGAGAAAGTATCCTTGCAAGACCATGATTCTTTGTATACAATGCACCAACTATGATATTTGAAGATGATATGGGCATTTCTTCTTAAATTGGTTAAGTGTTGTCTATGGTAGTGCATATGGGTATCTTTCTTTTGATATGTTGTACTATTAAAACTATGATGCTAGTATATCCTTACGTTGAGTCTAAGTATGTTGAAACTATGGTGTCCTCCTGCAAAGTTGGTGTGATTTTCTTGCACCTGGTGACCACAATTGGAATTTGGACCCCATTATATAAATAAACCCTATGCCATGTGATGCATCATCAGGTGGTTTTTATTACTTTTGGAGTCTGATTTTTTCTATTGTAGTGTGCAAGGAAAAATCACATTTCATTGTCGATCACCTATCATGAGTTACTAGTGGCAAAGAGGCCACAAGAGTTGACGATCAACTCCCAGATGCTCATCTATTGCATGTTAACCATGAAGCTCAACTTTTAAGGCCAACCTCATGCCTCATTGGGCTAATGATATAGTCCATATCCTTGATAGGGTTTATTAGAACTATCAATTGAAAAAGTTCATTTGACATGCCTCCTAATCAAGACTCAACACTACCAATTGATCACTACTCAATTGTATCACCTCTAGGGAAAGATAGACTATTAAGGAGGGTGTGTCTATAAGCATGAAATCAAGGATGTTCTTCAAGAAGCTCATGGCGGCATAGCTAGAGGCCACCTTGATATAAATACCACATCCCAAAAAATACTTCAAAGCTATTTATGGTAGCCCACTCTCTTTAAGGATGCAACCAGAATTGTCAAACACTCTGCCAATTGCCAATGCAAAAAGTTATCCATTTGAAAGGATAACATAGAACTCACACCAATTATCACCCACCGACCCTTTAAAAAATGGGGTATAGACTTCATGGGAACCATTAGTCTAGCCACACAATACTCACAAGCTCAATACATTATTATAGACATTGATTACATGCTTAAATGGGCTAAGGCTAGACCACATTGTGGTTTCTCTTGAGCAAGTTATCTTACCATTTAGTTGCCCCATTGAAATTGTTGTTAGACAAATGGTGATCGAGAGCAAGCTTCACTCACAACCCAATAACGAGATGTTAAGGAGTGCCAGTTAGGATAATTGACTTTGTTGATTAACAACACAAACACAAAAAAATTTTAAAGTTTTACGATGCCTTTTGTAGCTCAAAAACATCAAAAACACAATCCATGTAGAGCATCACACACTTGCGCAATGTTAGAAAATACAAACTTTGAAAAAAAAACAATTGTATTATATTCTTATACCTAAAATAAAAACCTTGATACAACACTTATTAGCACTTCAGCCTCCAAGTTCTCGGTCACTTTGATCGACATGACAAGAGTCTAGTCTCACACGTGTGACCCTCCACTCTCCTCACACAAGTTCAATTTGAATGCAAGTAGGGCAAGGCCCTTAGTACATCTTACATCCTCCTTTTATAGGACTTACTCTCACATATAGTACCTTTTTTTTTTGTTTTTCCAAAAGCCTTGATCATTTCTAGCCTTCTTATAAGGCTTTTAAAAACTCTCATCAAACAAAGAATCTATTGATATATAAAGGCTTTAAAGCTAAAAAATTTTAAGCTTTTTCATTGTGGCAGGAAAACGAACAATGGTAAGGTTTATTAATGAACTAAAATGAATGGGATACTCAAAAAAGACCCCAATGACACATAGAAATTATCCAATAATTTGCATATGTGCAAGCGCAAGCATCCTCTTTTCTTCTTCTAATGATTTATTTGGATGATGGCTTCCGATAGCATTTTGAGACAGGTTCTTGAGATCATGATCCACCCTCATGGTAATAAACTGAATATAAATTGGTGATTTGTGATGAGCTCTAATTGCAACATGACAAGCTTGGAGCTTCTTCCTAATATATTGCACTAGATAGATGAGGTCTCCTCCTCTTCGATTCGCATGATTTCAGTAGCCTTTGTCTTGATTGGTAAATGCTGCACCTTCTTTCCCTTTCACAATGCAAAGCCTCATCCTTTCTTGATCAACTCTCGCATTTGTCAATCTTAAATCTTTCTTGCTAATACACAAGGCTACACAATGAGCCACCCTTGCTTCTTAGATTAACTTATTTTCTCTTCTTTTGACCTTAATGTTTTTGCATTATTCACCCTTTTGAAGCAAAACGATCTCTTATTAATTCAATAGTTATACATATATTGCCTTGCACAACTCTAACACAATAGAATGAGATAGCGTTCTTTAGAGCTTTTTTCCTACCGATCACTTTTATCTAATATAATCTTGGTATTATAGCCACCACACAATCCATCCATAGTCCAAATTTGAAACTGTAATCCTAAAAGCCTTTTCTTCAACAACATAGAAGTTCCAGATCCAAGCTATAGACGAGAAGATACTAAAGCCCTTGGCTAGCATCTCAAGGGCCAACCTCAACTTCTCCGATTAAGCTCAAATTGCCAACTTTTTCCATTAGGGGAGTTTTGAGGTCTCGAAAATGCCTTATAAGTGATCCTAGAGAGAGAAAATATTTTAGAAAATCAAATCATTTTTTAGATTTTGAAAACCTTTTATATTTTGGTAATTAAATATATAAAAATTTATTAATAAGTCATTGTTGCGATATTCTCATGGTCACATCAAACCTAGAAATCTAGGCAGCCATATAGGTGACAAAGATTGTCATAATGAATATCTTACTCATCCTCATTAAAGTGAAAACTAATATTCAATTTGAATTTTGTTGGACGTTTGATTACTTCCCTCCATTCTCACTCTCTTCTTTCTTTTCCATCCCTACTAGTTTCTTCTTCGTTTTCCTTCTTGTTTCTAATTCATATAGTTTTTCAATCTAATCTTCTAATCACTCTATGGATGAGTCATCCAATGATCTATGTAGATCTAGTTAAAAACCTCTCTATCATCTTCATATTGAGTTGGATAGTGAGTATGAACCAATAAGGAAGAGAACAAAATCCATTAGTATTACATAGTCTAGGAAACATATACTCAGGTTTGAAGGAAAGAGCAATCTTGATCTTTAGTTAGATGGCTAGCTATATTCAAAAGATCTTAGAAAAAATAGCACTCCGCCTTTCTATAATAGCTCTTCATTGTTGAGGTTCATTGGTGATGGTTATAATGGGTTTCTAGGTTATACACTTAACTTGGTTGCAGAAAAGGATGTCCTCAAATTGGAGAACCATCTTTTATCAAAACATAACAATGAGTTACTACAGAAGCTAGAGGGCTATCAACAGATGATTCATTCATTGGAGAAAGATTTCAAATCTTATCAACGAAAGAAAACTATTTTTGGCCTTCGAAATCGACAAAAGGCTCTTAGAAATATTGAGAGTCTCAAATGAGGAGGAGGTGGTTGTAGTTAAAGAATCCAAGCAGCAAGGTACATTTTTATCCACTTTAAAAATATGAACTATGACTTTGTTTATAATTAATTGTATTGATTTGTGATGCTGATTTTGTTTAGGTCTCTTCTTCAACCGAATGCAAGTGGAAGAGATTCTTTGAAAGCATCTAAGTTTTACTATCATCTTCTTTCTTCAGTAGTTTCAAGTGATATTTTGGAGAGGAACACATTTAAAAATGCAAAGAAACAATACTTGGAGTCATTTATAAATGATCATTCTTTGGATACTGAGTTAGTGCAAAAGACACTAGATAATATTGGTATCAATTGAGATGCTTATATACAACTTTTCTAGCTTTTACAGTCAAATATGAAGCAAGGACAAGTATGTAATTGCATACTTCCAAGGCCATCTGTGGTTAGTACTATTAGATAGAGAGTGAATAACAAAGTGATAGAGATTTGAGGTGAGCCTTTTCATATCAAGGCTAGCTTCAAGGGTAATAAAAAGGAAGTTATATTCAATGAATTTACCAATATTTTCCTTGACTTTCCCACCCTACAATGTTTAATTATTAGATTCTATGACTTGTCACTAGAAGAGGCACAAGGAGTGGCTAGATTTGTGGTTAAACTTGATGAAAGTGAGATTCTAAAATGCACAAAACTAGAGAGGGTCTCTATAACCTTGATGAATAGAGAACTTTTATCTGATCATTGCAATCACTCAATGTCATTTAGTGTTCAATTGGAACACAACATCTAGTGGCTAGGTGTCATAAGATCCGAGATACACCCTTGACCTTTTTACATACTTAAAAGATATATGGTGAATATTATGTTGGCGCAAAGAGAGAACAGATGAGAGAAAAGAAATATGTAGAGAGAAAGAGAGAGAGAGATTGAGAGATTGACAACACATTAGGGACTGGAAGATGGGCTAGTCCCCCCCTTGTGGAGTTATATTATTGACAAGGAGCAAGCTCCTCCGTTACACCTAAAGCCAGACAAAGAGTCTGATAGATGTATTACATGTGCCATCAATTACAAAGAATCTAGTGTCTATTGGCCAAATGATAGAGTAGGGGTTGCAGGTCCGATTCAATGCAAAAGGTTGTTTTGTAGAAGACTTTAATGATAAGTGTAGGTTGGTCGCAAAAGGAAGTAGAGTTGGCCAAATGTTCACTTTAGATGTTGGAATTCTTGCAATGGATGCTGCTATGTATGCTAAAGGAAAAGGAGTAGTTGCAGATATTGAAATATGGCATAAACGTATTGGACATGCAAATGTGCAAAGGCTGAAATTAATGCAGTCTAGAGGATTGGTTACAAGGTTGCCTTCATTTAGAGTTGCAAAATTGCATAAAGTCTGTGAAGCATGCCAGTTTAGTAAGCAGGAAATACAAACCTTCATGCATGACAGAGAAGTGAGTAGAAAAATACTTGATGTAGTGCAAATACAGATGTTTGGGGGCCTACACAGAATGTATCTCTTGGTGGTAGCAAATACTTTGTCACATTTATTAATGACTATTCAAGGAAGTTATGGGTATACTTCATGAAGGAAAAAAGTGATGTGTTTGATCACTTCAAATCTTTTAAGGCAACTGTTGAAACACAAACATGCTTAAAAGTAAAGTGCTTGAGATCAGATGGAGGGGGAGAGTACCTCTCTAATGAGTTCAGTGGCTTCTTGAGGAATCATGGGATAAAGAGGCAATTTACTTGCAGGTATACCCCACAACAAAATGGTGTTACAGAAATAAAAAATAGGCATATTGCAGAAGTTGCATGTGCATTAATGGCTGAAAAGAATATGCCCAAACATTTTTGGTATGAGGCTATCCATACTGCTGTTTACATTATGAACAAAACTCCCACAGCTGTAGTTCATGGGATGACTTTTGAAGAATGCTTTAATGGCAAGAAGCATGATGTATCACACTTGAAGGTATTTGGCTGTGTTGCATACGTTCATGTGCCAGATGAGCTACAGAAAAAGCTTGATCCAAAGGCAAAAAAATGTATTTTTATTGGATACTCTTTACAATAGAAAGTGTATCGCTGTTATAACCCTATCACAGGTGAGTTCAGAGTGAGTAGGGATGTTATCTTTGATGAGATGGGAAGTTGGTATACACCTGCTGGTGATGTTTTGGATTATAATAATGATCAAGACAGCTATGTGCAGAAAGATAAACAAGAATCATAGAGTCTTAGTGGACCAGAAACATCATTTGGTATTACACCTACAGTGAACCCTTGGTCTGGGAGACTAAGGAGTAGCCCCACATCTTCAGGTGGATCTATAAGTGTTGCAAGGTAGGACAAAGGAAAGAAGAAAGTGCTAGATGGTAATGATGCAGCTACCAATCATTTGGGATTTGATGGAGATTTTAGTGGTTTGGAGAGTTTGGATGATGAGCTTGGCATTCCTTTAGTCAGGACACCAAGTGTACAAAGAGCTCATAGTAATGTAAAGGCTCTATTGAGTGATCCGGTGGCACGTAGATCTAGCAAGGTCAGATACCCTGTTAAAAGATTTGGTTTTGAAGGTTATGCAGCTCACCATTATGCTTATATGGTGAAACTAGTTAAGGATGTTGAGCCTACCTGTTTTGAGGATGTTGTTGGTCATGCTCATTGGGATGCAGCAATGGATGAGGAGATGGCTGCATTAGAAGCAAATAAGACTTGGGATTTGGTACCCTTACCTAAGGGTAAGAAATCTATTGCCTATAAGCGGGTTTACAAAGTCAAGCATAATGTAGACAGTTCAATTAGTAGGTATAAGGCTAGGCTGGTTGTAAAAGGCTATGCTCAAACATATGGCATGGATTATGATGAGACATTTAGTCCAGTTGCTAGGATGGCAATTGTTAGGTATATGATTACCTTGGCAGTAGCCAAAGGTTGGATTTTGTAGCAAATGGATGTTAAGAATGCCTTCTTTCATGGTGAATTGCAAGAAGAAGTATATATGGAGTAGCCAACATGTTATGAGGTTTTAGAGCATCCCCCATATGTGTGCAGGTTAAAGAAGTCGCTCTATGGGCTGAAGCAAGCACCTAGAGCATGGTCTGACAAGATTGGAGAGTATCTTTGTCAATATTGGATTTTGTATTTCTGATGCTGATCACTCACTTTATGTGAGAAAGGGAGATGCACGGTTGGTCATCATAGTCATCTATGTGGATGACTTGATTATTAATGTGACATTGACAATGGGATTGCTGAAGTTAAGGAATTCTTGAAGAAGAAGTTTGAGATGAAAGATTTGGGTGAGCTGAGATACTTTCTTGGTATTGAGGTGATCAGATGTGATGATGGTATATGCCTGTCCCAAAGGCAGTATGGCTTGGATATGTTATCCAAGTATGGTATGACAGCATGTAAGCCTCTTTCAGTACCATTGGAGCAAAATGTGAAGCTGATTGCTCATGTTGGGGATGAGATAGAAGACCCTACTATGTTCAGGAGGATAGTAGGGAGTTTGATTTACATGACTATCACAAGGCCAAACTTGAGCTATGTTATTGGTCTTGTCAGTCAGTTTATGCAGATGCCTAGAAAGCCTCATTTGGATGCAGTTAGATGTGTGTTGAGGTATGTGAAGTCCACTTTACATTATTCAAATTTTTATGAGGCAGGTAAGGACATACATGCCTTTGGATACACATATGCAGATTGGGCTAGTAGCATGTCACACAGAAGATCTACAAGTGGATTCATGTTTTCCCTTTGTAGTATAGCAGTTATATGGAGTAGCAAAAAGCAACCTACAGTTGCTTTAACAAGTACAGAGGCTGAGTATAGAGGTGCTGCTATGACAGCATGTGAGGTGGTATGGCTGCAAAAGTTATTAGGTGATTTGGACATGTAGGGAGATGGTGTCACGAATCGCGTGGTGGGGGGACTTGCTCAAGATGCTGTGCCGAACACACACAGAATGCACAATGAGAAGCTCACTCAAGAGACAAGAAGAGAGATGGAGGCCAAAACGTTTTCTTGCTGGTTTCTTCTTCTTCTTCCACACACTTTACATTGTAAACAAAGTATAGATAAGATACAACATAAAGGAAAGTGGCCTACTAAGTCAAACAATGCATAACTGACTACACTAGTCGACTGGCACTATAACTATGCCAGCTGTAAATAGGTGTAACAACCTAAATATAATAAGTAATGAGTCAGTGGCCATGGAGAGTCATAATGACCACCGACGTGCTAAGTGTAGATGTGTGGACCCATCTAACCAAGCGGTCCATCATTAATGTCCGCATGTATTGAACTTGCCATCTCAACACTCCCCCTCAAGCTCAACTGCATCTCTACAACTCCAAGTAAGCTTCGAAACTTTTGAAGCTTCTCTGTACCCAATGCCTTGGTGAAGATGTTAACTATCTGATCCTATGTGCTGACATACACCAAGTCAATCTCACCTGCTAGTACCTTCTCTCTCACAAAGTGGTAGTGTACCTCAATATGTTTTGTCCTGGCATGGAACACAGGGTTCCTAGCCAACTGTATACTGCTCATGTTGTCACAATAAATGACAACTAGACCTTCCACCTGCACATCTAAATCAGCCAATAACTTTTGCAACCATACTATCTCACATGCTGCAATAGCAGCACCTCTATACTCAGCCTTTGTACTCGACAAAGCAACTATAGATTGCTTTTTGCTGCTCCAAGTAACTGCTGCTGCACTACCAAGAGAGAACATGTATCCGCAGATCTTTTATCAGACATTGAGAGTAAAGTTTTGAGTCCGAGATGTGCCTAAAATTTGCAAAAAAATCCAGAATTTAGGGAAAAAATATTTAACATTGAAGGTGGCAGTTGCAGCTAGGACGCTTTTAAGCACCAAGTGAAAGACGGCTTTTAAAAGGCGCCCGAGCAACACTTGTGGATTTTTGATAAATTTTTAGGCTATGTGTGGGTTGTCAGGAGTTGCCAGTCAATGCGGGATGTAAAGCCGGACGCCCAGGATTTTTCAGAGCTCGAATCGGAGCCAAGACGGGGAAATGGCCACAAATTGGGCAAGATATGAAAAGGTGGACAAAATTTGGACCAAAAGATGTGCCCTTTAGAGCCTTGGACCCCCCCCCCCCCCCCCTAAAAAAAATTTTCATGTATTTCTTGATCAAAAAATGTGGAGAGAGAAGGAAAGACATGGCGTGAGCACACAGGCGCATTTTTCGCCTTCTCCTCTCTCATCATGAATGTCAGGCTGTGAAGACCCTATGGAATAAACATTGGGGCTAAACTTCTCCCTATGGGCTGGTCTTATCGCCGCCCTTCTCTCGTGGAATGATGGACTGAATGAAGAGAACCAGATCTAGTCTTTCTCTCTCCTCCCTCTCTCTCTTCCCTATGGGTTGTTCATGTGTGCCATCTTAAGGAAGGAATCCATGTGGAAAAATGAAAAAAGTGATGATGAAGATTGATGAAGAATGAAGAGCAACATTGGATTGAGAGCTATGGAGGCTTCGTTTGCTGGTTATGCATGCATTCAAAGCGTCTCGGGTTATGGAAAAACACGGTATGAGCATATTTATGAAGGAAAATGAAGGATTTTTGATAGTTTATGATGATAATTATGTTCTTATTGGATGAAAATTTGTGTGAGTATTGTTTGCATTATGAATAATTACTGTATATAAAAAAAACTTGGTTTTACAATGATTTACATGCTTTATTTAATTCTCGTAAGCCCGAAATGTGGGTTTTAAGTGGCAAAATGCTAGTTTTTCCATTTCGGGTGGGGGAAAGGTGTTCCCATGGGGGGAATAGGGAAGATCAATTGATTGTTAACATGCTGAAGTGAGGGGGATAAGAAAAACCAGAAAATGGTCTATTTTAGTAATAAATAAATCAAGAAAATGGAGAAAATGAGTGGAAAAATAGAAATACAAATTGGAAAAATAAGAAAAAATATAATAATTGTTTGTGGATGTATGGTAGTGGCAAAGCATGAGGTTTGGCCTCAGTTTGCCCTATCTCTTTGTTAAAGTTAGTGATTTATCGCTTTCTATACATCAAAAAACCACAAAATGAACCTCTATACCTGTGCAACGAAGCAATACCTAAACGTAGGGGGTTGGGAGATTTGAATGGTGTGATTTGCGTGCTGATTGTTAATTTTCTTATGTATTTCATGTCATAGAGTACGTGGTATGATAATTAAGAGGATAATAGCATGAGCGTTATCTCGGTGCTATCCTTTCCTCGCCGCAACGGGTTAGGAAATGCATGATAAAGCCTGATTGTACACAAGCACGTTGCTGATTTTAAGATGATGTTTGAGCACTTTAAAAATCATTCACTTTGCATGTGCATGATGATCATGGTATCATAATAAAAACCTAGATGCATAGCACTTGTTTTCGATGACAATGACCTACGTTGAGTGTGGAAAGGCATCCTAAGATGTAGGATAGACATTGGTTCTTGTGGGATTATTTGGTGAGGAAACATGATATATCTCCTGGATTCAAAATGAAAGAGTGGAGTGTGTTTGTTTGTTTTATATGTTGAGGAGCACATCAAGGGGCTAATCCCTGCGATGTAGGAGAGCTGCAGTGGGGCTGCGGTGTTTCTACCGAGAGGTTGTCTCCATGTATGTGATTATCGTGGCATTGCCAATGTGTATGGGTTCTCCCTCTGAGGAGTTTATAGAAAGGGAAACGTTGACTACAAAACTATAAAACTATAAACGCATAGATTAGGCTTTATGACAGTTTGTCCTTTAGCAACAGATTGATGCTCCTATTCTGCAAGGCTGTGAGGGTGTGTTGTCTGTCATGAGTATGAGGTCCAGCTAGTGCCATAGCCAGTGCCGGCCCATTTTAGGTCCCATCAGACATACTACCAGCCCAATCTACATCTGTGTATCCAAACACCTGTACATCTGTACTTGCCTCATAGAAAAGTCCATAATGTAGTGTGGACTTCACATATCTCAATATCCGTCTGACTGCATCCAAATGTGGCTTTCTAGGTACTTGCATAAACTGACTCACAAGACCAACATCGTAGCTCAAGTCTGGCCTTGTAATGGTCGTGTAGATCAAACTCCCCACTATCCTCTTGAACATAGTAGGGTCTTCTATCTCATCCCCAACATCAGCACTCAACTTTACATTTTGCTCCAACAAGACTGAAAGTGGTTTGCATGCTGTCATACCATACTTGGACAACATATCCAAGCCATACTGTCTTTGGGACAGCCATATACCATCATCACATCTGATCACATCAATGCGAAGGAAGTACCTTAGCTCACCTAAATCCTTTATCTCAAACTTTTTCTTCAAAAAGTCCTTGACTTCAGCAATCCCACTATCAATATCACCTGTAATAATCAAGTCATCCACATAGATGACTATGATGACCAAACCTGCATCTCCCTTTCTCACATAAAGTGAGTGATCAGCATCAGAAACATAAAAGTCAATATTGACAAGATACTCTCCGATCCAGGTGCTTGCTTGAGCCCATAGAGCACCTTCTTCAACCTGCACACATATGTGGGATGCTCTAAATCTTCATAAACTGTTGGCTGATCCATATACACTTCTTCCTGCAAATCACCATGCAAGAAGGCATTCTTCACATCCATTTCCTGCAACCTTAAACCTTTGGCTGCTGCCAAAGCAATCACACATTTGACAGTTGCCATCCTAGCAACTGGACTGAAGGTTTCTTCATAATCTATGCCATATGTCTGGGCATAGCCTTTTGCAACCAACATAGCTTTGTGCCTACTAATAGAACCATCTGCATTGTGCTTAATCTTATAAACCCACTTACATCCAATAGCTTTCTTGCCCTTCGGCAATGATAATAGATCCTAAGTCTTATTGGCCTCTAATGCAGCCATCTCCTCAACCATTGTTGTATCCCAATGAGCATGACCAACAGGCTCCTCAAAACATGTGGGTTCAACATCCTCAATCACTTTTACCATATAAGCATAATGGTGAGCTGCATAACCTTCAGAACCAAATCTGTTAACAGGGTATCTCACCCTGCTAGACCTGGGTACCATCGGATCACTGAATGGAGTCTTTGCATTGACGCGTGCTCTCTGCACACCTGGAGTCCTCACTGAAGGAATGCCAAGCTCATCATCCAAGCTCTCTGAGCCACTGGAGTCTCCATCAAGAACTGCATCAATGCCATCTGACACTTTATTCTTTCCTTTGTCTTTACCTATAGTGCTACTAGATGCACTTGAAGATGTAGAGCTACTCTTTAGTCTCCCAGACCAAGGACTACCAGATGATGTCTCTGGTCCACTAAGAGTGTGTGATTCTTGCTTTTCAGCATGCACATGAGTGTCATGATCATCATCATCATCCAATGTATCACCACTAGATGCATACCAACTGCTCATTTCATCAAAGATGACATCCCTGATCACTCTAAACTTACATGTGATAGGGTTATAACAACGATACCCTTTTTGCTCTAAAGAGTATCCAACAAAGACACACTTTTCAGCCTTTGGATCCAGTTTCTTTCGCAACTCATCTGGCACATGAATATATGCAATACAACCAAACACTTTCAAGTGTGAGACATCAGGCTTCTTACCTGTAAAACATTCTTTAGGGGTCATACCATGAACTGTAGCTGTGGGATTTCTGTTCATAATATAAACAATAGTATGAACAGCCTCAGACAAAAAATGCTTAGGAATATTCTTTTCAGCCATCAAGGCGCGTGCAACTTCTGCAATATGCCTGTTTTTCCTTTATGCAACCCCATTTTACTTTGGGGTATACCTGCATGTGAACGGTCTCTTTATCCCATGAGACCTCAGAAAATCACTCAACTCATTCGAGAGGTACTCTCCCCCTCCATCTGACCTCAAGCACTTTACTTTCAAGCTTGTTTCTCTTTCAACTGCAGCCTTGAAAGTTCTAAAGTGCTCAAACGCTTCACTCTTTTCCTTCATAAAATATACCCACAGCTTTCTAGAACAATCATCAATGAATGTGACAAAGTATGAACTGTCTCCAAGAGATGCATTTTGTGTAGGCCCCCAAATATCTGTATGCACAACATCAAGGATATTTCTGCTTACATCTTTGTCATGTGAAAAGGGTTGTCTTTCCTGCTTACCAAACTGACATGCTTCGTATACCTTATGAAATTCTGCAATTCTAAATGTAGGAAAACCTGTAACCAACCCTTTGGACTGCATTACTTTCAGCCTTTGTACATTTGCATGTCCAATACGTTTGTGCCAAATTGCAACAACACCTTTTCCTTTAGCATACATAGTAGCATTCATAGTAGGAATTCCAGCATCTAGAGTAAACATACGTCCGACTCTACTTCCCTTTGCAACCAACCTGCACTTGTCATTGAAGTCTTCTACAAAGCAACCCTTTGCATTAAATCTGACTTGCAGCCCTTGCTCTACCATCTGACCGACTGACACCAAGTTCTTTGTAATAGGTGGCACATGTAATACATCTGAAAGACTCTTTGTCTTACCATCATGCAAGGACAAGGGAACTTTTCCAATGTATGAAATTGGGTGGCATGAATCATCACCTGTCTACACATATTAACTTGTATTTTGCAAATCTTGCATCTCTCCAAACCATTCTGCAAGGCTGGTCATATGATTGGATGCACCTGAATCAACATACCAAACATCATCATGTGTTCCCTTTCCTATAACAGCATTCAGCATATGCTGCATAACAAACAGGCGTTCATTTTTGTCTTCATTCTATCGTAAAGATGATGCATAGTTTCCTTGCTGCAACTTACCACTACGAATATTATCTTTGTTAGCATAACATTGGGCTGCAATATGACCTATTTTGCCACAGTAGTGACACACAATACCAGAGTTGTTAGAACCTCTATTCTACCATCCACCTCTTCCTCTAAAGCTCCCCCTGCCTCTAAAGTTACCACGACCTCTTGAAACCTGCATATCGCCAAATTGCTGATTCAATCTGTTTTGCTGGTTGTCACTACCACGTCCTGTACCACGGCCTCTTGAAGAGGACCTACCATGTCCCCTTCCTGAACTGGAGTAGAAAGCTTGGACTTGCTCACCACTTTTTTCAGATGTCTCACTCTATATGTTGATCTCTTCAATGATCATAAGGGAGACCAACTCATCGAAATCTGGAAATGGCTTTCTGACATATACGAAAGTTACAAAAGACTTCCAAGCCTTTTCATTGTTAAGTCCACCCAAGGTAGACAACACCAAATCATCATCATCGGGCATTGCATCAATCACTACCAAGGCATCTGCAATGCTCCTTACCTTCAATGCATACTCATTGATAGACATCTTCCCTTTCTTCAATGCATTCAACTCTTGCTTGAGTTGAATCTTTCGTGCCTTTCTATTTAAGAAAACATACTTTCAAAGCTGCATATGAATTCTCTGCATTTCTAATATGTCCCAGCATATTATTGTCAATTATTGCACAGACAGCCAATACATGACCTTTTTGTCTTTTACATTCCATTCCTTCCGTACCTTTGTCTCTTATGCAGTTGGAGGATCACTCACCTCGGGCTCCTTTTTTTCACTTGAAACAAACTCGTAGAGGCATTTTCCAATAAAGAAGTTCGTGACACAGAACTTCCATGAAGGGTAGCTGTTCTTGTCGAGCTTCTCAATGATGGGGTTTCCACTGTTCTCTGCCATTATCACAAAAGTAATACCAAACAGCAAGAAAATCTTCTACAACCCTCGACTTGTAGTGCGTAGCAATACACCAGACAGCCTTTTTCACTATATGCTCAACAATACATGCAATCAGTAACCAGTTTGCAGATAAACCTTGTGCTTATTCACTGGTAAACACCTTTGAAGTTACAGATCTAAAATCTATAACCTATGCATCTGTATACACTAGACACAACTGAAATTGCAAGATACCTCAAACTATTGTCCGCAACCTTGTGAGTCTAAAATGGGGCCTGAAATGACCTCGGATGGCCAAAATAGTAGTGCTCTTCGTGCACACCAAATCTCACTGCAATCTGAGATTTTTGCTATGCCCTGCTTCTGGTGCCTCCACAGGCACTGTCCAAGAGAAGAAGTAGAGAATGGAAGAGCTTCTTACCCGTTGCTTGCTTGCTCAAATCCTTGGCTCCTCTCCTTCGCTTTAGCCTTCAAAAACAACCTCAATCAATGGTGTAGCTCTGATACCCTGTCACGAATCGCGTGGTGGGGGGTCTTTCTCAAGATGCTACGCCGAACACACACAGAATGCACAAGGAGAAGCTCACTCAAAAGACAAGAAGAGAGATGGAGTCCAAAAAGTTTTCTTGTTGGTTTCTTCTTCTTCTTCCACACACTTTACAATGTACACAAAGTATAGATAAGATACAACATAAAGGAAAGTGGCCTACTAAGTCAAACAATGCATAAACGATTACACTAGTCAACTGGTGCTATAACTGCCAACTATAAATAGATGTAACAACCTAAATATAATAAGTAATGAGTCAATGGCCATGTGAGAGTCATAATGACCACCGACATGCTAAGTGTGGACCCATCTAACCAGGTGGTCCATCATTAATGTCCGCATGTGTTGAGCTTGTCATCTCAACAGATGGTCCAGTTGTCATTCATTGTGACAACATGAGCAGCATGCAGCTAGCTAGGAATCCAGTGTTCCATGCTAGGACAAAACACATTGAGCTGCACTACAACTTTGTGAGAGAGAAGGTATTTGCAGGAGAGATTGACTTGGTATATGTCAGCACACAGGATCAGATAGCTGACATTTTCACAAAGGCATTGGGTGAGCGAAGCTTCAAAAGTTTCGAAGCTTACTTGGAGTTGCAGAGATAGAGTTAAGCTTGAGGGGGAGTGTTGAGATGGCAAGCTCAACACGTGCGGACATTGATGATGGACCACCTGGCTAGATGGGTCCGCACGTCTACACTTAGCATGTTGGTGGTCATTATGATACTCACATGGCCACTGACTTATCACTTATTATATTTAGTTTGTTACACCTACCTACAGCTGGTAAAGACATAGCGCTAATCGATTAGTGTAGTCAGTTATGCACTATTTGACTTAGTAAGCCACTTTTCTTTATGTTGTATCTTATCTATACTTTGTGTACATTGTATAGTGTGTGAAAGAAGAAGAAAAAACCAGCAAGAAAACGTTTTGGCCTCCATCTCTCTTCTTCTATTTTTGAGTGAGCTTCCTCTTGTGTATACAATGTATGTTTGGCGCAGCAGCTCAAGCAAGTCCCCCCACCACGCGATTCTTGACAGATGTTGTAGGATTTCAGCTTGAGAAGTTGTTAATCTCTGCTATTAACCCTAGCAAGCTTCACTTGAACACAAAGAGGGTTATTCATCTCTCATTATGTAGAGCTTCATATTTAGACGTGTTGTTGGTGTTGGCAGTATTGATCCATTCCTTGTAGCATGTCATGTGAATAGACTTGTTCCAAAGAGCTTAATGAAGCTCTAATCAAGATCAAACACTGCTCTGCAAGGCAACTATTCAAAGAATCAGAGAAGACATGATACTTTGGTATCGGAAGACTTGGATAGTGGCCAATCTTAGAAGTGGAAAATAACATGTCTTTCTTCTTATCTAAATCTCTATGTTTTCTCTAAAAATTCTAGACTTACAATCGTATTTCTATTATAGTTGCATATTTGATCAGCTTTGCAAACTCTAGTTTAAACAACAGGATATAACAGCTCCACCAAAGCACGACTTGAGCATAACCAAGCCAATCAAACCTAATTGATTGAACAAAGCCTCAATTGCTTTCTTTGGTTCTGAAGTTGGGCTTAGAGACTACAAGAAGAATTAGAAAGAGTCTACAATAGCTTGGGTTGATCTAGTTGATTGTCAAGATTGAGTGACTGAGAGCTCTAGCTCTCAATACTAAAGTTGTGGATCTAAAGCTCCAATTGATAAAAGCTTCTCAATAGTGAAAAATATCTACATGTGAGAACTAGGTGGATGTATGGGGAGATTTCACCATCAATAGATGAGAATTGATATATCAATTGCTTCTATTGTCCACTGCAAAGACTATCGTCTTAAATCATCCATTTCGACTCAACCATTGATGAGTCATTACCAAGGTAATAGTGATTTATAAGTAACACTCTCTTTCAATTATTCATGCTAGTCTTCCTTCAAATACAAGGTGATCCTTGTACCCCTTTCAAGAAATTCATTTGCGTTATGGGTCATGGTGAAAGATCCACCTGACTGTCACTCCTTGATATTATCCATTTCCTTCATCATCTTCTGCAAAGTCTAAGCACAATTGGTTTCCACTACTAAATAAATTGAAGATATTGATTCCAATTTTCTTTGCACAAACTAGTTCATGATATAAATAGAAGGCCTATGACTCTATGACTCACAATCTAGCACAATTGGGGAAAAGATTGCATTATTAGTCATACATACATAGCAAGTCCATGACTCAAAATCTAGCATGATTGGGGTGGGAAAAAAAGATCCTTGAGAGGTGGATATCAAAAAAGAAGAAGAAGAAAAAGAAGAGAATTGAGGATTAGATCATAATTAATAATAACTTTGATACCCTACAGAGGATGGCCAGTGAAATCCATTGTATTTGCTTGGAAAGTGTGCTTTTGATGTGGTTTCTACGGTAGCTGTAGCAATAGGAGCAGTCATGGTAGTTGTGGCATTTGCAAATGTATAAAGGCTTGCAAGATTTAAAAGAAGATTTGTTGAGAGCAGGATAGTGTCAATGCTAAGTTTCTTCATTTGCCAAGAAAAGCAACAAAGGATCAAATGCACCAATAGTTTTCTGATATGTGATCAATCATTTGAGCTAGAAAAAATTTTGGACCAATAATGTTGCTAGCAACACCAATAGAAACATCCATGGGCTTATGAATCTACTAGCAAGAATATGATGACAATTTAGCCATCATATTGACAAATATCTCATCATGGTTGAATGTTAGAATACAGTCCTAGTCCATTCATGATTGAAGATTTCATTGTTGCTCCTCTGCAACACTTAGTAATTTGAATTTTGCAACACTCAGTAGTTGCGTTGACTTGTGGATGTTAGATATGATCAATGCCCCACCCTCATTAGGTGCTACCAATGATCCATGGTGCTCAAAGTTGTAAGGCCCCCATTATGAGGAGAAGCCAAATGTGAGCCCGGACATTGGTTGAGTCCTGACTTGTATATCAGATGAGGTCTATGTGACCGGATGGCAAAAAGGTGACTGTTGTGGGTCTAATCTTTGGGTTAGACGGAGTGGTTATGCTGGTAGCAACTCGAGGCACATTGCATTGAGTTGCGTGGTAAGGGAGTTAAAAGGGGCCCCTATTGTGGGGTCCGGGGGCCGCGAAAGCGGCCCCTGGCTGGGGGGTCCCAGGGGGGCCAGCGGCCCCCCTGGCGGGGGTCCGGGGGCAGCGCCCCCGGCCCGATGGTAAAGGGAATATTCCCTAGAATATTCCCTGGCCGACTAGTGGAGGCTCATATGGTAGGTCGGTCAGCAGGCCGACCTAACGACCTTCGCGGGCTATAAAAGCTAAACCCCTTCGCAGCCATCTGACACTCATCTTTCACCCAGTCAGAGTTGTTGTTCCAGCTAGCCTTAAGCTCTTCACCTATCTTCTGTCTAGATCGCCATCTAAGCTTCATTCATTGGAAGCGCACGGGTGGACAGAGCCATCTTTGTATCAGTTGTTTGGAGTTAAAGAATTTTACTGATTCTCCTCTTATCTGTTGTGTACTCTCTATCTCTTTCTCAGATTCTGTTCGCTGCGCCGTGTAATATTTTACATGGTATCAGAGCCCAGGGGGCTCTAGAGATCGGAGAGAGTGCAAGAGGCAAAGGCTTCAACAGCAAAGAGAAACGATGTCGACTCCGGGAAGCAGTTCTGGCGCATTAGGAAGCGGTGCAAGAGGTGGTGCTGCTGTACCGGCTATTCAAACACTGAGGATTCGTCCACCAACCTTCAGCGAAGGCAAGTTAGATGGTACAAACTACACCTTGTGGAAGTTCAAAATTACTACTATCCTTGATTCTTATGAGCTTCTGGAGACTGTGCTGGGGACTGACGCAGAACCACAGCCTACCCCCGACCCATCAAATCCTAGTGTGATGATTCCTCCGAATGCAGATCTTCTACGAGCTTGGAAACGAAGGAATGCAGATGCATTGTGTGCCTTAGTTACAAGCTGTTCTGACAGTGTTTTGACTCTGATTCAGCATACAACCAAAGCGTCAGAGGCTTGGAATGTACTAAGGAGTCAGTATGAAACACGAAACCAAACAAGGATTCAGAACTTGGAGAATCAACTAGCAGCGGAGAAGTTTGCTGAAGGAGAGACGGTTGAAGCATTCATCACTCGGATTAAGAATCTGCGCGACCAGATGGCTGGCGCTGGGATACAAAAGACTAGCGAAGAGCTAGCTCGGAGGTGTCTTCGGATTTGTCCACAAAAGTTTGATGGACTAGTAACTGCCCTTAATACTCAGGTGAGACCTCAAGCTTTGACTTTTGAGGAGTTTTGTGCATTATTAATGGAGGAGGAGTTGAGGCTGAAAGCCCGAGAAGGAAGCAACAATGGAGATGCTGCATTCTCTGCCAATGCAAAAGGCAAAGGTGTTTCCTCCACCAAAAATGATGGTGACAAAAAGAAAAAGGGCGGCAAGAAGAAGTTTCAAGGAGAGTGCTTCTACTGTAAGAAGAAAGGACATGCGATTGCAGATTGTCGTGTCAAGAAGGCAGATGAAAAGAATGGTACCCTTAAAACTAAAGGGAAAGAGACAGCCAATACGGCTGAAGCAGAGTTGGAATTATTCATGGCGACCATTGAGGAAGTGTGCTCCTCGGCGCAAGAAGAATCTACCACTGACTCTTGGGTGTTGGATAGTGGGGCCTCCCGTCACATGACCAACAAGAAAGGTCTATACAGTTCTATGCAGCCTCTACAAGAATCCATCACTGTGACGGTTGGAAATGATGCTAAATGCCCTGCTGCGGGCACAGGTACTATTTCTTTTGTTGCTGCAAATGGTGAAGTCAAAAAGCTTTCAAATGTGTTGTATGTTCCCGAAATCAGGAGAAATCTCTTATCAGTTGCTGCCATAACTGATCTTGGTCATGAAGTGAGGTTCAAGAAGACAGGTGCAGAAATTATTGATAGTGCTGGCACAATTGTTGGCAAAGGAGAAAGAAGGAACAACCTGTATGAGCTAAGTGCTCTTACAGCCACCGCTGGAGTGGGCACAAGTAAGCTTTGGCATGAAAGGTTTGGACACATCGGATTTGCAGTATTGAAGGAGATGCAAAAGCAAGGTATGGTTGCTCACCTACCTACAATAACTGAATTGAAGGAACCATGTGAAGCTTGTATGATGGGCAAGCAACAGAGAAAGGCATTTCCACAAGAAAGCAAGAATAGAGCACATGCTCCTCTAGAGTTGGTGCATGCTGACTTGTGTGGTAAGATGCCTACACAGGCCTTGGGGGGATCTTCTTATTTTATGTTGATTGTCGACGACTACAGTAGGAAGATGTGGGTGTACTTCCTTCGTGATAAGGCTCAAGCTTTTGGTAAGTTTAAAGAATGGCTAATACTTGTTGAGAATGAAACAGGGAAAAGTGTGAAGAAATTTAGAACAGATGGTGGTGGTGAGTTCAACTCAAAGGAGTTTGAAGGCTTTTGCAAGAGCAAAGGGATCAAGCGTCAATTGACGACGCCTCACACACCTCAGCAGAATGGTGTTGTGGAACGCAGGAATCGTACCATTGTGGAGATGGCAAGATGCATGCTAAAGGGCAAGGGATTGCCTAACCATTTTTGGGCTGAAGCTGTTAATACTGCAGTCTACATTCTAAATCGGAGCTACACAAAGGCTCTCAAGGGAAAAACACCTCATGAGGCTTACACTGGTAAGAAACCATCTGTTTCACATTTCAGAATTTTTGGATGTGAATGTTATGCACATGTTCCAGATGAGAAGAGAAACAAGTTACAACCAAAAAGCAGAAAATGTATCTTCTTGGGTTATAGTGATGAGCAGAAGGCTTACAAGTTATATGACCAAGAGGCAAAGAAGATCATCGCGAGCCGTGATGTGGTGTTCAAGGAGGAGCCGCATACAGTGGAGGAGGAGAAGGCAAGGTCTTCCACTTTATCATCAAGCGAAGAAGTAGTCCACTATGAACCTGTCCCGAGAGCTATCCCTATCCTTAAGGAGGAGGAAGCATCATCTTCAGATGATGAGGAAAAAGTTCACCAACCTGACATCACCCCACCGGAAAAGCCATTGCCGCGCTGGGTGAAGCAGCTCTATGACCACAATAATCCTATGCCTGCATCTGTTGAGGAGAAGGCAGACGGACCAAGGAGGTCTCAGAGAATAGAGGAGCAAAGGAGGGCTTCTGCTCACATAGTCAACATGGCCTTGATGGTTGAGATTATGAGAGAAGTAAAGGAGCCAACTGACTTAGAAGAAGCACTTGCAGATCCATCATGGAAGGCTGCTATGCAGGCGGAGTATGACAGCATAATGAAGAATGACACTTGGGAGCTAGTGGATCGACCAGCAAAGCGGAAGATTATTGGCACCAAGTGGATCTGGAAGGTAAAGTACAAGGCTGATGGTACCTTAGAAAAGTACAAAGCTAGACTGGTTGCCCAAGGATTTTCACAAGTTGAAGGGTTTGATTTTCAAGAGTCATTTGCCCCAACTGCCAGAATGACCACTATTCGCACGGTACTTGCAGTGGCTGCCCACAAGAAGTGGCCAGTGTACCAAATGGATGTTAAGTCAGCGTTCTTAAATGGTGACCTCAAGGAGGAGGTGTACGTGGCTCAGCCACCAGGGTTTGAGGCCCCCCATTCTGAGAACAAAGTGTGTAAACTGAAGAAGGCATTGTATGGGCTGAAACAAGCCCCCAGAGCATGGTACCAGCGGATAGATAGGTTCTTTTTAAACCTAAACTTCAAAAGATGTGCCTCAGATGCTAACTTGTATGTTTACAGGGATGGTAAAAAGTCTGTAGTGATTGTCCTATATGTGGACGACCTTCTTATTACAGGTGACTATGAAGATATGATCAACCAAACTCGAAAGGCTTTGAGTTTTGAGTTTGAAATGACAGACTTGGGCTTGCTGCACTATTGTTTGGGGATTGAAGTCTGGCAAGAGCCAGGAAAGATCTTCATCTCTCAGAAGAAGTATGCATGGGAGATCTTGAAGGCATTTGGCATGACCGAGTGCAAGGAGATAGCTACACCTATGGAGGTGAATGTAAAGTTATCCGTTGAGGATACATCAGCACTAGCAGACATTGGGAGGTATAGGAGGTTGGTCGGCAGTCTAATCTACTTGTGTAACACCAGACCAGATATCAGTTTTGCTGTTGGTGTTTTGAGCAGGTTCTCAAACAAACCTCATGAGAGTCATTGGAAGGCTGGGATGCGGGTGCTCAGATACTTGAAGAAAACTCTTGACTATGGTATCACATACAGTTTCGGAACTTCTCTTGTGGGGAACTGTGACTCAGATTGGGCAGGAGACATTGATTCCAGGAAGTCAGTTTCTGGTTATTGTTTCTCTTTGGGTTCAGGAATTTTCTCTTGGATTAGTAAGAAGCAACCAACAGTGGCATTGTCTTCTACCGAAGCAGAGTACAAGGCAGCTTGTTTTGCTGCATGTGAGGCCGTATGGTTGAGAAGGATTCTATGGCATATGGGAGTGCAGGATGAAGAACCAACTGTGCTGAGATGTGACAATCAGAGTTGCATCGCCATTGCCAAAAATCCAGTGTTTCATGCACGCACCAAACATATAGAGATCCAGTATCACTATGTGCGTGATTTGATGGAGGATGGGATAGTGGAATTGGTCTACTGTCCAACAGAGGAGAATGGAGCAGATATCTTCACCAAAGCACTTACGAAGGATCTGCTTCAAGTTCATCTTCAGAGACTCGGCATTGGGCCGAGGAGATAGTTCACCTATGGGTGGACATTGAGGGGGGGTGTTAGATATGATCAATGCCCCACCCTCATTAGGTGCTACCAATGATCCATGGTGCTCAAAGTTGTAAGGCCCCCATTATGAGGAGAAGCCAAATGTGAGCCCGGACATTGGTTGAGTCCTGACTTGTATATCAGATGAGGTCTATGTGACCGGATGGCAAAAAGGTGACTGTTGTGGGTCTAATCTTTGGGTTAGACGGAGTGGTTATGCTGGTAGCAACTCGAGGCACATTGCATTGAGTTGCGTGGTAAGGGAGTTAAAAGGGGCCCCTATTGTGGGGTCCGGGGGCCGCGAAAGCGGCCCCTGGCTGGGGGGTCCCAGGGGGGCCAGCGGCCCCCCTGGCGGGGGTCCGGGGGCAGCGCCCCCGGCCCGATGGTAAAGGGAATATTCCCTAGAATATTCCCTGGCCGACTAGTGGAGGCTCATATGGTAGGTCGGTCAGCAGGCCGACCTAACGACCTTCGCGGGCTATAAAAGCTAAACCCCTTCGCAGCCATCTGACACTCATCTTTCACCCAGTCAGAGTTGTTGTTCCAGCTAGCCTTAAGCTCTTCACCTATCTTCTGTCTAGATCGCCATCTAAGCTTCATTCATTGGAAGCGCACGGGTGGACAGAGCCATCTTTGTATCAGTTGTTTGGAGTTAAAGAATTTTACTGATTCTCCTCTTATCTGTTGTGTACTCTCTATCTCTTTCTCAGATTCTGTTCGCTGCGCCGTGTAATATTTTACAGTGGAAACTTGGAGTAAAGGCTCATTGACCTTTCAAAGCTCTATGGCCAACAACATCTATCAAGATGCTATGACAGTAGCTTTGTATGACTTGAATGATTGGATGAATTTACATTAGTGGATTGCATGGATCCAGTAGACAATTCATCAAACTATATGTCTTGAAATCTAAATCTTGGGGAAACCACCTATTGTTGTTGAAGTGGTTGATGCACCACAACCTCATGGTATGGTTATTACAGCAACAATCATTGTGTGAAATCACTATATGTGTGTAGAAAACCATTGGACCTTGAGCTTATGGTCTTATCCATTTGACCCATACCCTACCAATCAGATTTGGTAACTAATTAGACATGTATGATCTAGTGTTAGTAATACTCTGACAATTGCTATGCATCAATCTTATCCCTTTGGATATTTTGTTTTGCTGGGATAGAGATAGCATGAGACTATTGATCATATATGATTGACGCTATCGTGGCTCTGTCTCATTGATCTTTCAAGCTCAATCAAGAAGGTGTTTCCAAGATTTTTGACCAAAACTCATGGGTAGAGCTAGATTTACACCCTTAAAATAAAAGATGAAGAGATGGTACTTGGAACTATTTGAGCTTCAAAATGACTTCAAATGCATCTATATAAAGTTGTGAATCTTCCAATTTATTTCAACAGCAACACCAATAAAAGCAATAGCAGTAGTAGTAGCAGTTGCTTTTGGGTAGCATTCTTAGAAATAATTGTAGCATAATTTTCAATAGTAGTGGACTATGATGCAACAAATGCCTCAGTAAGAGCATTACTTACATGGTTTTTCTCCTTATCATGTGCCACGGGGAAATATTATGAGCATCATATGAGAAATGGAATTCAAAATGTTAGTTACTCATATGGTTGACATAATTGATGTAAGGCACATGTACTTATGGATTTTGGTGAAACCATGATGGCAATTGAAGTGGTAGATGCAGGCTAGATAGAATGAGCACTTACCCAACACTTGATATCTCACATGAATCAATTGGTACAACCATGCATTTTAATAGTTCTCATAGATATTTATGGTTTTTTTTTTTGCAAAAGGGTTTAGATCATGTACAAGAAAGTCATATATTGGTTGCATCCATTGTTATGGTTGATCCAATAGTTCAACGAGATTTATTACAATCATTGCTAAATTTGTACAACATTGAGTATAGACAATCACTCTCTTAAGGGCATCAATATCTATATGAGCAACTATATGACTATGAGCAGCAATTATTTATGTTCTAGCCACATGCTTATCATGAATACCATGGGTAGTAGCAACTTGTCAATCACTATACTTATGATGAGCCTCAAAAGCAAGGACACCCTTGCAGTCATTTTGGACACTCTTCCATGTATGAGAATCATGTGGGACATCCACAAGGACTTGGGATTAGTTCCAACTGTTTTGATATGCATACAAATGGATAGTCATACATGAATGGGCAGCGACATGTAAAGATCACGGTCATAGATATGAGTAGCATTATGCTAGTGAACATGGGTAGCATGTTGATCAACACTTCTATGATGATTAGCCATCCCATAGTCAATATTATGATGATGATCAAGCATTTCATGGACATCAGCATTATGCTAGTAGAAATGAACATGGTCATGACAATGGAAAACCATTCTATTATTATAGGAGTATGAAAATTATAGTGGCTAGCATGGTGCTATTGGAGGAAAAATCTTATCATGTGATGATACTAGAGAACTACATGCACAAGGTTTATGTTATAGATATGCTAAACCAATATCTTTTGATCATAAAGATATATGTAGGAAAAGGAATGCTAAAGTGATGTTGGTTATAGAGTTTCTAGATAATGAAGAGGAAGTTGAAGAGACTAAAGAGGAAGTGGACTATAAAGTCCAAGATGGAGAGTCTTACGAATCCTTTTGAAGTATATCATGATGCCTATCAGCCTTCTAACCTACATCATGCTAAAGACCAAGTGAATGCAGAAATTGGAGAACCACATGTAAAGGAGTTTAATGAAGCTATATACCAATCCATGGACTCAAATGACATGCTTTCGACTGATAATGTTATCTTTCCATTTGATCTGGGGGATCATGAGGATGCTTCTTTGTTTCCATTTGACTCGGGAGGAAATGATGGGATATATATTTTTGTAGTAGGGACTTATGGTTGTGATGATTATTTTTATGGTTATCCATTTGACCTTGGAGGCATATTGGACTTTTGTGACTTTCATTATTGGCGGGTTGTAAATAATAATTGCAATATTGATTCCTTAGCATATTCAATCATCCTCTCCACAACTTCATGACTCCTTCAAAATAGTGGGATTATTGTAGTTACAAGACAGTGGACAGCTTACGGTGTGAATTTTTTGTCATGAATTACATGGTCCTTTTTGGCAACATGATTGAATCATATGTGCTAAATACGAGGCTAAATAGATTCCTTATGGACTTTTCTATCCAATAAGACTTTATTCATGCCACATGGACTTCTCTATCACAAGTTATGGGCAACTTTTGATGCTTGCCATGTTTTATGGTCTACAAGAATCCATTGAACTCTCTCTTAGTTATTTCCACACTTTGAAGGACTCTTCTTTGTGGCATGAAGACTTTTATTTCAACATGGATTTCTCCTTCACCATGGTTTTACATGCCTAAAAGCTATCCTCAACATATTTATTGTACATTCTCTAAATTTTGCTAGCTTTGAGGACAAAGCTTCTTTAGGAGGGGATGATTTATAATAAAGAAAAGTAATACCTTAGCCAATATTTAGCCTTACGTCTAGGGTTAGATATAAAAGGCAAAATTGCAACTTGCCAAGCATCTTTTTGCCAATTCTAACATTTCATGTTTGAGGTCTCAACCTCCCACCATGTCTACTAAGAGGGTGCATACTCTTAGCCACATGGCATTGGGGTGCATTCCATGTTGTAGCCTCTCATTAACAGATTCTCAACCATTAATGGGTAACATGATTTCAGCCCTGGCCACCTTGGCTATGGTTTCTTGGTAATTTAGTCTATTTTCTTTTATTTCTAGTTTCATTGTTTGTTGTGGGAATTAGCTTCTCTACACCTTCATGGATTAAGAGGGGTGTGAGGCCTCCTCTATCATAAGATGCAACATCCGTGGCAACTAGATTGGCAGACGATACCACTATTGCCTTTCCAAGCTCTACATGCACGCTTGGGAACACAAGTTGGGATGGGGGGATAGCCTCTTGCTAAAGTAAGGCTATCAAGCATGTAGTAGAAGGAGAGGGACTAGGGGTAGAAGAAGAAGGGACACCTACTTTAGGAATAGTCGTCACATAGGTAGGGGCAGCCAGAGGGGTGGGAGGCTGGGATTGGGCATCTACATAAGGATCATCGTCCAGACGTAGCAAGGGTGGCAGTCGAGAACAGGGATCCATGAGCATAGCCCAAAATTTTTGCTTTACTTTATCATAGCCTTTGCACATACAGCATCCTACATGGAGCTAGTGTTGAGATATTGGCAATCATACACCCAAATTAGTCTCTTTGTATGGAGCAGTGTGGGATCAGGATGCAGAATCCCATATGCATAGTGGCGAAAAGTGTAGGCTAGTCTAAGCATTGTACTTGCTCTCTTTTTTAATACAATATCGTAGTACATTTGTACTTTCAACAAAGTGTCTCTGTCATTGTTAACACACAAGATTGTGTTTATGAGTCCAAGATTCCATCTTGGAACCTAATTCACTTGTGTGACATTTAGTCTTGATGTGTGTTACCTCGTGAGCTCACTCTTCCTCTTTCAACCTCCATAGCCATGCTCTAGATCTGACATTTATTACATGGTATGAGAGCCCAATCGGGCATGGCCTAAGCTCAACTCAACTCCTCTCTTTACTCTCTCAATCTCTCTCAACCTCAGCTCAACACAATGGCAGCTCAAACCTTCATCTTCAACCTCATCTTCAACTTCAACCTTGTGGCAGCCATAGCCAGCCTATACCTACCCTACTTGGAGCTTTCATATCTCACTCTACATGCAATATTTCTCAATGGTTCCTTCTGGAGAATTGTTCCCATGCTTCCAAATCTTCCTTGTGGCACTTTGCTGACATTGGTGGAGCACATGCCCAACATTGCTGAAAAACGTGATCGTTGCCCTGTTTGCACCTGCACCTGGTCATACTGACAAATCTCTTCCTGCGCACTGCAATGTTGACCATGGTCATAGGGTACCCCTAGCTCAAATCTTATCCAAAATGGTTCACTATGTGAGCTACACAGAGAGAAAAACCAGGGCCCTATCCTACAAACCCTAAAACTCCATAGCCAACTTACCTAAAACTTCATCTTTCCTTCATTTTCTCTCTCTTGGCACTCAAACCAAACCTCTGCCACTCTGATCCACTGAAAATTGAAGTTTTCAGCAAGCATTTCCCATCAAATCAGCAAGGAGGGGAGAAATCCAAGCATCAAAGCATCAAAATTAAGTGCTTGAAAGAATAATATCTATTGATACTTATCAAGTGTTATCTGACACTACATTCCTTGTGTCTCTTGACACAATTAAATCTTTTGCTACTCAAATCTAAGAGTTTTCATGTTGATTTGCTTCTCTAGCATGGGCAAATACTTTCCAACCTAACAAACCTGCATCAAGCTCATCTTGATGAAGAAGAGTCTTTGGGCCATTTACCAATGGCAAGGAGAAGAAGCATTGAGATGCGGACCTTGTAGTTACTTGGAACAAGAATGATGACAAAGCACATGCCATCATTAATTTGGAATTGGATGACAGCTACATCCACCATGTGGATACTTGTGAAACCTCTGATGATACTTGGAAGAGATTAGATACTTTGTTTGGTGCACAATCAAAGTCATCTAAGTATGGATTATTGATTGAATTTTTTAGGCTAGATATGAAATCGAACACATAGACTCTTGTAACTCACTTAAAATACATGGAAAGTCTCTTAACTCAGCTTGCAAGAATTGAACTCAAGATGGATGAAGATATTTGTATTTGTGTGTTGTTAAAAATCCTACCTCCTGACTATAATAATGTGTCAACTATATTGATCATCATGCCTAGTCCTAAACTGGTTCAAATTAAGACCTCCCTACTAGAAGAAGAACAGAAGGTAAATTCCAAAGAAGAACCAAGCACCTCTAAAGATGAACAAATGTTATATGTAGGTACTAGGTACAAGGGCAAGAAACATCAACTAGTATGTGGCTTATGCAAAAGGATCGAGCACATAGATAAATTCTTTCATGCCAGGAAGAGGTCCCAAAAGGCCTATCTAGTTGCTATTAAAGAAGAGGAAGACCATGGAGCAAAGGAAGAAGAAGACCACTGAAAGTGTTGAGAAGGATCGAAGCTTCCTTGGAAGTGAGCTACGGTGGAGAGCAAGAGCAAGAAGAGAGAGAGACACAAATGGGAACTCAAACAGTCACAATGTGTGACCGGGCCTTCTTTTATTCAAACTGTCACTAAAAGAATAATGAATAAAGTTACGGTTACGGGCACCCACCATCTATAGTGTGCAATGGCGGGTACTGTCAGTATAGTAATAGACGGGCGGCTAGGCACAGGAACCTTTACCCCCAACAATGTACTGTCAATGTAGTACTATACAGGCAGCTAGGCAGAGGCACCTTTACCCCCAACAACCTCCCACTTAAAGGTAAATCTGCCCCACTGAGGAGTGAAAAGAAAAAGAAAAGACAGTATAATGTACACATGTACAATAGGATGAGGAAAAAGTCATCTCATCCAATGCCCACCTGAGGAAGGCAAAGCGCTCAGTAGTGAGGCTTTTCGTGAGCAGATCTGCAGGATTTTCATCAGTGGAGAACTTGAGAAGGTCAATAGACTTGTCCTCCATGACCCCACATATGAAGTGATACCTCACCTCAATGTGCTTTGTCTTCACATGGAAGATTGGATTCTTGGCTAGCTAAATAACACTCATAGAATCCGAATGCAGTGTAGGTATAGTATCAATCCCAAGGTCATGAACTAAATAGCCCAACCATATGTCCTCCTTGCAAGCCTCAGTGACCGCAACATACTCGGCCTTAGTGGTAGAGAGATCCGTACACTTCTAAACCCTAGAAATCCAAGAAACAACACCTCCAACATAGGTAAAGACATAGCTGAAAGTGGACTTCCTACTATCTGCATGTCCTGCATAATTGGAGTCTGTGTAGCCCACAACTCTTATATCTTGGCTACCATAGAAAATACAGATATTTGCTATGCCCTTCAGGTATCTCATGATACCCTTTACGCATCCCAATGCTTTTTGCCAGGTGTAGCCATATAGCGTGCCACAACACTAACTACAAAGGCAATATCGGGACTAGTGGCTATCATGGCATACATCAAACTGTCCATGGATGATGCATAAGGGATCTTGACCATCTCTGCCCTCTGCTCATCTGTCTGTGGACAATCAGCGTGTGAAACCTTCACATAAGAAGGTAATAGATAGCCAATAGGCTTTACATCCTACATGTGAAAACACTCAAGGACTTTATAAATGTACTCCCTCTGTGAGAGGTAGAGTAGTCCCTAATGCTTGTCGTGCTTAATGCGCATACCAAGAATGTGAGAGGCCTATCCCAAATCCTTCATCTCAAAGCTCTTCTTCAGCTAAGATTTAAGAGCATCCAACTCATCATGAGCTTTTCCTACTAACAACATATCATCTACATAAAGTACCAAAATAAGCAATGAGCCATCATGGGCTTTCTTTGTGTAAAGACACAGATCCATAGCACTTCTGTTGTAGCCCTGTTATTGCATAAAGGCATCAAACTTATGATACCACTCCCTAGGTACTTGCTTCAAGCCATAAATACTTTTCTTCAACTTGCGCACTAGGTGCTCCCTGCCAAGTTCTGCAAAGCCCTTAGGCTGCTCCATGTATATCTCATCATGCAAATCCCCATGCAAGAATGCAATCTTGACATCCATCTAGTACAAGTCCAAGTCAAGCTATGCAACTAAGGCCAAAAACAAGCATAGGCTGGTCATCTTGACCACAGGAGAAAAAACTTCATCAAAGTCAACTCCATGCTCTTATTTAAAACCCTTAGCAACAAGTCTTGCCTTATAAGTTGGCTTGGGGTTTCCAGGGGTACTTTTCAACTTGTACACCCATTTGCATGGCAAATCCTTCTTGCCCTGAGGCAATGCAACCAAATCCCAAGTCATATTCTTGTGTAGGGAGTCTATCTCAGATTGCATAGCCCTCTCCCAGGAGTGACTGTCACCCTTTGGCATAGCTTCATCATAGGTGAGAGGATCTCCTGCATCTGTAACCAAGACATAATGCATCAAGGGATCAAATCTATCAGGTGGATGTCTATCTCTAGTAGACCGTCTCATGGTAGGCTTTGTGGTTGGTCCAACACCTTGGCCATGTGTACCAACTGCTGCTGCAGGCTGTCCAACTAGCTGTGTAGGAGTACGTGGATCCTCCTGGAATATAACCCTGCATATCTCTACCACCTTCTCAGGCTGCCTATGCATCTTGTCTTCATGGAAGACTACATCATGGCTGCGAATGAATTTCCATGCTTGCGGATCCCAGAGGTGGTAACCCATCTCGTCAACATCCCCATAGACAAGGAAAATACATTTGACACTCTTAGGATCCAACTTAGTGCACTTGTCTTTGGGCACATGGTAGAATTCATCACATCCAAAGACACGTAGATGCACATAAGATGGAGGTTTCCCAGTCCATACCTCCTCTATAACTTGGAAATCCAAACTACTAGAAGGTGATCCATTTATGAATTGCACAACTGTACTGATTGCCTCAGCCAAAAGCTCTGTGGTAAGCCTACATGGCTAATCATATTGTGTACACACTCTTGGATGGTTCTATTCATCCACTCAACCAAACCATTCTGGGGTGGGGTATAGGGGGTGGTCAATTGACGCTTAATATCCCTCTCATCACATAGTTGCTCAAAAGCACGTGACACATATTCTCCCCCATTGTCAAACCTAAGGCATTTCAACCTATGCCTAGTCTGGTTTTCAACAAATGCAATCCATCTCTGAAATACAGCCAAGACATCAAATTTAATCTTAATGGGGTAAGCCTAGACTTTACGTGAAAAATCATCAATGAACATCACAAAATACTTTGCATCACCCATAGATTGACAGGGCATGGGCCCACAGACATCCAAATGAACCAATGCCAAGGGCTCACTCATGCGTGTCCTACTAGACTTCTTATGTGTATTCCTAGTTTGTCTGCCATAAAGACAATGCTTACATGAATCAAAACATGCATAGTCAAGGGGCGATAAGTACTGCAAACTAAAAAGCATTGTCATTGCCTTCAAGGACATATGGCCCAAACGGGCATGACAAAGAGATACATCTGGGATGGAACCCACTAACAAAACATGGTCAATAGAGAACCCATCAACTACAAGAGGATAGAGGCTGGCAACTTTGGCACCTCTAGCAAGTACAAGGCTGCCACAGGGGTGATCTTCCAGGTAGAATCTCCAAATGAAACATGAAACCCAACATCATTAAGTTGTCCTATAGACATAAGACTACGTGTAAGCACAAGTACATGACGTACATCCTGTAACAAAAAAGTACGGCTAGTAGAGAAGTGCAGCCGTACATCCCTAATGCCAACAATAGCAAGTGACCTATCATCACCCAAGCGAACTAAACCAGAGATAGTGTGGTAGGAGTGGAACCACTCACGGCATGGTGTAACATGAAATGAAGCACTAGAATCCAAAAACCAGCACTAGGCATACATAGAGTGAACATCGGTCAACAATGTAGCATCACAAGAACTAACTACAAGTATGTATTCCTCATCGGAGTCATCAGTCTGCATGACATTTATCTCCTCGATTTTCACAGTGGATTTTGTAGGCATAATGCTGCGATTAGAGGAATTTTCATGTACTTTGTCTTTTCCCTTCTCTTTTCTCTTCTCATTGCGCAACTCATGACATTGTTAGTGTATATGACCCTTTTTTCCACAATGATGACATGCCACATTACCATTTCTCCCACGAGACTTGATGTGCGACTTATCACACGACTTAGACCTAGACTTCTGCAAGTCTCTGCCACGGTTATTCTTGCCATTAACATCTCTGCCTCTAATAGTCAAAGCATGCGACACACAAGAGGCATCCAAGTTCTTACGGTTGATCTCTTCCTAACAGAAGAGCACTCTCTACATCAGGCAAGTTCAAAATAGTAGTAGGAGCACATAAGGTAGTTCGAAATACATCCCATGACTCACTTAGAGTCCCAAGAAAAAACAATGGAGTAACCTCATCATTAAAGGTAATACCCTGCGAAGTCAAGTTCTTGAGAATAGCATGGAACTCTGGCTCAAATAAGCAGACATTGTCATATTCTCCTTCATGCACAGGTCCATAAGATGCTTCATCCAATACATCTGACTTGCTGGAATTTTCTTGTCATAGAGGTTCTTAATTTTATCCCAAATCCGCCAACAAGCACTTTGTGCTTCCTCAACCACATTGTAATGCACATGTTTAGTGAGAGACAAGATGAGGGTGGACTTACATAACTCATCAAGCTCATCCCATTCGTCATCAGTCATAGTTTAAGGCTGCTCACCATGCATCCTTAGTGGCTTTATCTACGTTTTTTGCACCAATACCTGCCAAACTTGGCTCTTCCAATAGGCATAATTCGTACCATCAAGCTTAGTGATGTTGAAGATAGCACTATCAGTGGAAGAAGAACCGATAATGCAGTCCAAAACAGTGCATACAATTCAAAATTGTTTGTTGTTTTCTATTGTAAACACCCAAAAATAGCACTAAAACCAAGGCAAAATGACCACGAACTGATAGATAATGATACTGCCTACCAAGTACCATCAAAAGTACATAAAATCAAGATGATTCAGCATGAAAATTCCACATCAATCCATACATAACTACTTACTGTAATAAATTATAGCCATGTACAATGAGAGCAAACTGTAGGCAAAATCGATGCACCAAGTCAACCACTGACTGTCAAAGCATAACCAACATCAAGTGGGCGTAAATCAGCGCATGACAATCATATGGACATCAAGAAAACACCCAAGCACGTCAAAGGAATCCATTAGTAAGCCAGCACACCCCCTCTGTAATAGGGAAAAGTGTACACAACACTGGCAAGACCTAGCACAAAGAGTTGTATGCTTAGGGAGTGCGAAGCTCAAATCAGTCCAAGTATAGGTATATGGACCATGGTATATCAAACATGCAACATCCAAGTGAAGAAGATCCCAGTCTTAGAAGACTCAAATCTCAATAGCATAAACCACCTGCTCAATGTCTATCAAATATTCAACGATGCTCCCACTAGCACAAAATCCATATGGATCAAGCCAAGAAGCTCAAGAAAGGCATATGAGAGCACCAGTGTGATGAAAAATCTAAGACCAGACATCAATAAGACATCATGAGCATATAGGCTTTGTAGCCTCCAATTAGAGCATCCATAAACATCAATTGTATCCCAAATACAACTCTGGCAAGCCAAGAAATATCCCAAGTAAGTTCTCGAAAGCTAGATGAAAGCCAAGACAAGGCACTAGTAGCAATCGGCCCCAAACAATGTAAGTAGCATGTAGTAGTGGCATAGGCCAAGCATGTCAAGACCGATCAGACATAGGTAACATACATGCCATATGTACATCCAAGACGAAGCATCAAATGCATTCCAAAGTTGAGCTCAAGCTCAAATAAAGATTTGAAACCAAAGACAAGCTTGATTTCTTGCCCAAAAGGTCAATACTCCATTGCATATCCCAAAGACATAGCTCAAGACCAATAGGCATAACCAAACTGGAGGTAAAATAACCTGTCAACCAAGGTAGCATAAATCCCAACCAACAACAAAGTGTCTGCATTCAAATCAAGGTTCAATAGCTCTCAAATAGCATATCCAGGCATAAACCATGATGACCAAGCATCAACACATCCAACAAGACACCCGAATGTCAACAAAGAGCATTATGCATAAGCCGTCCTTGATAAAACCTTGCTACCCAAACAATGTACAATAGTAAATCCCTACATACATTGAGTTATGAAAGCTCAAACCAAGTCCCAAATCATCTCAAAACATTGGGCAAGCATCCCCAAAGTATTTGGGCATCAAATACCAAGCCTCGGTTGCATCACATAAGCTAAGAGCATGGCAATTTCTTGCTATAAATCAACTAGATCTATTGCAGAAAATGCTATGATTAGAATTTGGTAGATTTGACATTACCATCGCGTCCAGAGTGTACCAAAACCCCAAGTTAGACTCTTATCTTGCCTAAATTGGGTTCCGAATGCCCGAAATATGAGAAAAAATGGGATTTTAAAGCCAAATTTTAAAATACGTGCAAAAAAAAACGTGAGCTTATTGTGGGGCCTACTGGTTATGCTGAGGATAAGGGGGCAAATGGGGGCATACAAGGTGCCCAATGAAGCCAATAAATACCTGCAAAGAGCCTATGAGGGCCGGAGAGAGGTGGGAGATAAAATCTTACCTCGGGGGGAAGAAGCCATGGCTGGCATTGAAGCTCTAAGCTCTAGGTCTTCAATCCACGCTGAAGTAATGTCGGGCCAAGCTCCATGACCAAGCTCTAATACAAATCTATGATACCAGTTGAAAGGTGAGAAGGATCGAAGCTTTCGTGGAAATGAGCTATGGGGGAGAGCAAGAGCAAGAAGAGAGAGAGACACAAATGGGAACTCCAACAGTCACAATGTGTGACCGAGCCTTCCTTTATTCAAACTGTCACTAAAAGAATAACGAATACAGTGACGGTGACGGGTGCCTGCTACCACCTCAGTGTACAGTGGTGGATACTGTAAGTGTAGTAATACACCGGTGGCTAGGCAGAGGCGTCTTTACCCCCAACAGTGTACTGTCAGTGTAGTAATACACGGGCGGCTAGGCAGAGGAGCCTTTACCCCCAACAATCACCAAGAGAAGAACCTCATTAGTCCTTCTATTCTGATAGAATTTTTTAGCCTTGTATTGTCTAGCCCTAATGCTTCTGACATAATCTTGTAAACTCCTCATGTAACCTTATACTATAGCCTCTGTACACTTTGTGAGGCCCCTGTTATAGCCTCTGGATGTCCACCACATCTTTTGTACCCACACTTAGCCTTTTCTGTGACATCATCTGGTGTTTACCATGTTTGTGGTGTGCCCACACTTTGTAGGTAGTTGCTTATTAAAGCTTATACACACTTTGTACTTCTCTGGCTGTGATTGAGGAGGGGTGTTGAGATATTGGCAATCACACCCAACTTAGCCTCTTTGTATGGAGTAGTGTGGGCTTAAGATGCAGAATCCCATATGCACAATGGTGGAAAGTGCAACATAGTCTAAGCATTGTAAACACCATATTGGGGAATATGGGAATTTCCCATAAGTTTGGGACACGTGGTCAAATCTTTGGATTTGTCATAACTTGAACACTATAACTTCAAATTGAGCACTCTATAGCTCAATAGATTCCATTTTTCAAGCACTTTCCAATGATAGGTTGCATCATATGGTTTTGAGAAACTTATGGGCATGTTATCTGGGTGTCACCTTTTTAGTATTCAAAAAATGGGAATCGAGAGATTCCCAAACTCACTAATATTGTGTTTGTACTTGTTCTCTTTTTTAATACAATGTCATAGTACTTTTGTACTTTCAGCAAAGTGTCTATGTCATTGTCAACACACAAGATTGTGTTTATGAGTCCAAGATTCCATCTTGGAACTTAATTCACTCGTGTGACATTTGGTCTTGATGTATGTTACCTAATGAGCTCACTCTTCCTCTTTCAACCTCCATAGCCATGCTCTAATCGGACATTTCTTATAACCACATCCAACACGGAAAAAGGGATAAAGAAGAAAGGAGTTGAAGGGCATTGAGAATGATCCAAGAGAGGTAGAGAAGATAGTAGTGATGAAGACTTAAAAGAAAGGGATCTAATTGAAAAAGCCATTTAGCAATCCAAAGAGGAATTTGAGAGGAGGGAAAATCCCATGAGAAAATAATGGAAGGAGTACCAACAACCTAGTGAGGGCTTGGTAGGTTCCTGGGGACGAGTCAGACCCGGGGCCGATGCCTTGTCTTCCCAGGGGTGGCATCTTGCTGGAAAAGAAGAAAGTCAAGAAGGTTGGAGCGAAAATAAAAGTGAGCGTCAGAAAAGGATTAAGTGTCGCCTTGCGAGGGCTTGGTAGGTTCTTGGGTACTGAGATAGGACCTGAGGCCGATGCCCTATTCTCCTTGGGTCACTACGCTCAGCTCCCTCCTTTTTACATGCCCAAGTATGTCAATAAAATAAAACCCTAAAAGAAGAAATGTGCTGAAAAAAATACCTCTTGATCAGGCTATAGGAGTCCTCGCCTAGTAGGAGCTCCTGGTTGTGTTGTCCTTAGTCCGGTAGGTAGTTCAGACCACCACTTAGGGCAACCTCTTTGACAGTTCTTTTTAGTTTGGCCGTGTTGGAGCAGTTGGTTAGTGACTAGCTTCGGAACTTCTATTAGATTATGCTAGGCTTACTCCGTGTGGATGTCATGCCTTGGTTTTGTCAGGGGGTAGGGTGAGCATTGTGATGTGTTTAGTATGTATCTATTTTGTATCAGCTTGATGCTTCCTTTGATTGTTTTGTGCAGATCTATTGTGGGATTCGATGGGCTGAGTCGCCCTATCCCGTGGTCGCCAATGAGAGCGGAGTTTTGATGCTGAGACGTGCTTAAAAATAGCTAAAAATTACGAATATCAAGGGAAAAATATTCAACGTCAAAGGTGGCGGCTCCAGCTAGGAGGATTTTAAGCGTCAAAGTGCTTTAAAGGCGCCCGAGCGACACTTGTTGATTTTTGATAATTTTTTAGACTGATGTGTGGGTT
Organism: Lygodium microphyllum; assembly: GCF_053477565.2. Taxonomy (NCBI): domain Eukaryota; kingdom Viridiplantae; phylum Streptophyta; class Polypodiopsida; order Schizaeales; family Lygodiaceae; genus Lygodium; species Lygodium microphyllum. Next base: position 6,555,039 of record NC_141163.1, on the reverse strand, counting down.
GTCAGGAGTTGCCGGCCAATGCGGGACATCAAGCCGGATGCCTATGATTTTTCAGAGCTCGATTCGGAGTCCGGACGGGGAAATGGTCAAGATGCGAAGAGGTTGACAAAACTTTGGTCAAATGGGCAAGTGACCTTTGGGAGCCCAACATTTTAATGTAGCATGAAACTTTCATGAAAGAAAAAGAAGCAAAACATGGAGAGAGGAGGCGCCAAGATGTGCCGAAAAATGCGCCTCCTCCTCTCTCATCATGGCATGCAGGTTACAAACAACCCCCCCAATGATCATTGGCAGTGATTCCCCTTTGTATGCTGACTCTATCACCGTGCTTCGCCCGTCAAATGGTGGCCTCAATGGATATCTCTAATTTCAGTCTTTCTCTCTCCTCTCTCTCTCTCCCTTAAGGGGCTGTTCTTGTGTGGAAGAAGACAATGAAGAATGATGGAGGAAAGCTTGTCCGGATGAGACCGGATTGCTTTCGGGTGGATGAAGACATGAAGAGTGCTGATTTTGAAGATGCTCGACATTGAATGAGGGCTGGCACGCAGTCCCATAGCAAAACCGAGATCCCGAGATGCAAAGCCTAAGCGGTAATTCAATTTTTATGAAGAAAAAATGAGTTTTTATGCTATTTGGGTGATGAAATATTGTTCCCATGGGCTAATTATGCATTATATTGTTGTTTGCTATGAGTTTGATCAGTTTATGCTCAGAAAATCAGAAAATAATAAGTTTTATGAACTGAAATTAATGGTATAAAACCCGTAAAACACGCGTTTAAGAGGCAAAATGGGGGTTTTTTGCAAAATAAAGAGGAAACATGAGATATAACATCAATAAAACCTGAAATTTTACTGTCAAAGAATCTAAGGGCCACAGCCCACAATCAATCTCAATTTCTAGTCATTTTTTATTGAAGAAAATAGAGGAAAAATACCAAAAAATTGTGGAAAATGGGTTTTAAATGGAAAAAATTTAGGAAACGATAAAAGAAAAATTCCAGAAAATCACATAAGTGTTTGTGCAATGTATAATGAAGGTAGAGCACGAGGTTAGCCTCGATTTACCCTCATTTCTATGTTTTTGTCCATATTTATTGCTTTCTCTTAAAAGAAATACACATAAAACGACTCTTACACCTATCAACGATTGCAAAACATTAAACGGTAGGGTGAGAGGGGAGTTTGAGCGTCAAAATACAATCTTAAATCTGATTTATGTGTTGCATCATGGCTATAGGATGTTGTTTTAAAATAAAGGAAAAGGCAGCATGAGCGTAAGGCTCGGTGTCTCTCCTCGTTTCAATACATAAATGTTAGTATGAAAATCATGAAAAGATTGGTTGCGCACGATATACAATGCTGATTTTCTATTGTTTGTGCACTAAACCATTCACATTATGCACTATGCATGGTTTATGGTATCGAAGGAAAATCTCCTGGATTTCATAGCAATTGTTTTCTAAGAACTTTGACCCACGATTAGGAGTGTGAGGTTATCCCTTGCCGTAGGGTAGAGGGTCGGTTCCTTAAGGGACTATGAAGTGAGAAAGCATGGTATATCTCCTGGAAATACGAGAAATATAAAAGAGAGGAGTTTGTGCTCGTTTGTGTTATATGTTGAGCAGGACATCAAAGGGCCAATCCCTGCGATATAGGAGAGCTGCAATGGGGCTCCAACTATTAGTCGATGGAGTGTCTCCTATGTGTGTGTGATCGTGGCATTGCCAATGTATAAGGGTTTTCCCTTTGAGGATTTTAAGGGAAATGTTGGACTATAAACTTTAAATGTAGGAATTAATCTTTAAGGCAGTTTGTCGTTTAGCCTTAGATTGTCGCTCCTAGTCCGCGAGGCTGTGAGTGTGTTTGTGCGTCATGAGCATGAGGTCTGTGTCAAAATTGTGGGAGAGATGGAAGGAGTCTCACTTGTATCTTTCTTGCTTGCACAATGGGGGAATACACACAAGGGTGGAGGCTGAAAACAGTTTTCCTCTTCTTAGTTGTGTAAGCCAAAAGAACTCATGTACAAAGAAAATAGAAGAACCCTAGATATGGGTCTCAAACCAAACTCAACTAACTAAGGTGGCATACTAACTGAGCCACGAACTAGAGTAGATAAGGATAGCTATCATGTAGCTATTATTCAGGGGTGGTGTACCAACCGCATCTACAACTGACAAGTCGGTGACATAAATACACAACGGTCACCCTGGCGTATCACGAGTGGAGCTTGATATCTCAACACTCCCCCTCGAGCTCAATCCCAATTCCTGCACACCAAGCAGGTCTCTGAACTTGCGCAGCTTCTCTGCGCCCAATGCCTTCGTGAATATGTCAGCTACCTGATCCTCTGTGCTGACATAAAGTAGATCAATAAGACCTAGTAAAACCCTCTCTCGCACATAGTGATAATGCACCTCAATGTGCTTTGTTCTAGCATGATAGACTGGGTTATTTGCCAAGTGTATACTACTCATGTTGTCACAATAAATGACAACTGGCCCATCTGTAGACTGATGCATATCATAAAGTAGCTTATGCAACCAAGCTACCTTACATGCAGCCATTGCTGCACCCCTGTACTCAGCCTCTGTGCTCGAAAGGCAACTGTAGACTGTTTCTTGCTGCTCCAAGTGACTGCAGTACTTCCAAAAGAGAACACATATCCACTGGTAGATCGTCTATCAGAAATACTACCAGCCCAATCAGCATCAGTGTATCCATGCAACTGTATCTGAACCCCAGTCTCATAAAATAGTCCATACTGCAATGTGGACTTCACATACCTGAGTATGCGTCTAGCCGCATCCAAATGTGGTTTCCTTGGAGCCTGCATAAACTGACTTACCAATCCAACAGCATAGCTCAAATCTAGCCTGGTAATAGTCATATAAATCAAACTTCCTACTATGCGTCTGTACATAGTAGGGTCTTCTAGAAGCTCACCTGCATCTGTGCTCAACTTCACATTCTGCTCCAAAGGAACTGAAATAGGCTTACAGCTTGTCATCCCATATTTGGACAGCATGTCCAATCCATACTGCCTCTGCAAGAGATGTATCCCACTTGGTGATCTAATCACCTCAATGCCCAAGAAATAACGCAGCTCTCCCAAATCCTTCATCTCAAACTTCTGCTTCAATAGCATTTTCACATGAATGATATCTTCATCACTGTCACCTGTCATAATCAAATCATCAACATAAATGACAAGTAGCATAATACCGTTCTCTGTTTTTCTCACATAAAGTGAGAAATCTGCCTTGGAAATCTGAAAGCCAATAGTGACAAGATACTGTCCTATCTTGTCAGACCATGCTCTAGGTGCTTGCTTCAAGCCATACAAAGCTTTCTTCAACCTGCAAACAAACTCAGGATGAACAGCATGCACATAACCTGGTGGCTGCTCCATATAGACCTCTTCTTGCAAATCACCATGCAAGAAGGCATTCTTTACATCCATCTGATGTAAAGACCATCCCTTTGATGCAGCCATAGCAATGACTGCTCTTACGGTTGCCATCCTTGCAACCGGACTGAATGTTTCTTCATAGTCAATGCCATATGTTTGTGCATACCCCTTGACTACTAATCTTGCCTTGTATCTGTTCACAGAACCATCTGCATTGTGCTTCACCTTATAAACCCACTTACAGCCAATTGCATTCTTACCTTTAGGCAAAGGTACTAACTTCCATGTAGCATTTTCTTCCAAGGCATCCATTTCTTCATCCATGGCTTTCTCCCATTTTTCTTTTCCCATGGCTTACTCAAAAGAAGTGGGTTCTGGTTCCTGTATCACCTTGACCATATATGCATAGTGAATGGCTGTAAATCCATCATATTTCAGCCTATCCACAAGATACCTAACTCTGGTAGACCTGCGCAAAGTGGGTTCACTCCCAGGTGCTCTCAAAACATCCCTGGTCTTCCTTACTCCAGGTGTAACAATAGAAGGAATACCCAACTCATCATCAATGCTCTGTTCTGAGCCACTGGATTCACCATCCACATAAGAGTGACCTGCATTCACATCAAATATGGGCTGATCAACCTTCTCTTTTCCTTTTCGTGATACCTGCATACCACTATCTGTATTGCTTTGAGAAGATTCTCCTGATCTCAATCTGCCTGTCCATGGCGAAGAATGTGAACCAGTGCTAGAGGACGCTCCAGGTCCACTAATATTTTGTGACTGCTGCTGTGAATTCTATGCAGCATTACCATTTTGTGCATCTACATCATCAATCACATTTACTGGTTTATACCAGCTACTCATCTCATCAAAAACAACATCTCTACTCACTGTAAACTTACGAGTAGAAGGGTTATAGCATCTATACCCTTTTTGCTGTAGAGAGTAACCAATAAAGATGCACTTCTCAGCTTTTGGATCCAACTTGGATCTCAACTCATCTGGCACATGTACATAGGCAATGCAACCAAAAATTTTCAAATGAGAAATATCTGGTTTCCTACCAGTATACCTCTCCTCTGGATTCATTCCATGTATTGCTGCAGTGGGAGTCCTGTTCATTATGTAGACTACTGTAGCAACTGCTTCAGCCCAATAAAAATCTGGCAGGTCTTTTTCATTGAGCATGGCACGAGACACCTCTCCAATATGTCTGTTTTTTCTTTCTGCAATTCCATTTTGCTGTGGGGTATGACTGCATGAATATTGCTGCTTTATGCCATGCTCCTGCAAGAACCTTGCAAACTCATTTGAGAGGTACTCTCCCCCTCCATCTGACCTTAGGCATTTTATTTGCAAGCCTGTTTCTTTTTCAACCATAGCTTTAAGAGTTTTGAAATGCCCAAAAACTTCACTTTTCTTTTTCATAAAATACACCCAAACTTTTCTGCTATAGTCATCAATAAAACTGACAAAATAATGACAGCCTCCAAGAGATGCAGCTTTAGTAGTCCACACATTAGAGTGGATTAATTCCAATGGCTTCTTACTCTCTTGAACATGTCTAGGAAATGGTTTCCTTGCCTGTTTTCCAAACTGACAGGCTTCACATACCTTATGCATTTCTGCAACCTTGAATTTAGGCAATCCTGCAACAATATTTTGGGCCTGCATTGATTTAAGTCGTTGTACATTAACATGACCAATGCGTTTATGCCAGATATCAATATCTGCAACTACACCGGTCCCATGTGCAAACATTGCTGCACTCAATTCAGACATGTCTGCATCCAATGTAAACATTCTGCCCTTCTTCTTTCCTTTTGCTATCAAGCGACCTTTATTTTTCATATCCTCAACAAAGCATCCATGAGGATTAAATCTGACCTGCAAGCCCTGTTCAACCATTTGACCAACAGAAACCAGATTCTTGGTGATATTCCGGACATGAAATACATCGGACAGGTATTTCTTTTTTCCATCCTGCATAGACAAGGGAATTTTTCCAATCTGCACAATAGGATGTGCAGTATCATCACCAGTCTCCACAAATCTTGGTTTTTCCATTTTCCTTGCATCCTCCATCCATTCTGCATGACCTGTCATGTGGTTTGATGCACCTGAGTCAACATACCATACATCATTGCTTTCTTCTGCACTTGTCACAGAATTGTTCATGTGCTGCACCATAAACAAGTGCTCATTTCTGTCATCACCCTGTCTACTAGAAGATGCATAATTCCCTTGTTGCAGTTTTCCATTCATGATGTCATTCTGCTTTTTATAGCAGTCTTTAGCCATATGACCCATTTTACCACAGTAGTAGCATTCAACATTACTGTTTGCATTTTGGCCTCTTTGCAATCCACCACGACCTCTTTGGCTCCCCCTGCCTCTAGAGTTACCATGTCCTCCTCCATAGGACTGGTTTTCTTGAGTTTGCTGCATATTCTGATTTCTACCACGGCCTCCAAATCGGCCTCCTCTACCTCTTCCAGCATTTGAGTAGAAGACAGTTTCTTTTGAAGTTCCTCCTGAAGAAGATGCACCACCATTTCTCTGCTCCTCAGAAATTAGAAGAGCAATCAACTCCTCAAAATCAGGAAATCTTTCACGGACGGAAATGGATGTTCGGAACTGTGCATAATCCTTTCCTAGACCATTCAAGGTCACGGAAACTAAATCATCATCTTCCACTGGCGACCCAATGGAAGCAAGTGCATCTGCAATCTTCTTCACCTTCATGTGGTAGTCGTTGATGCTCATACTTTCTCTTTGCTTATTATGCAACTCTTGCTTGAGCTGCATTTTCCTGGCTTGCGTATTTGTGCTATACATTTTTGACAAAGTATGCCATGCCTCCTTTGGCGTACTTGCATCCTGAATATGCACAATCATAGAGTCTGAAATACTGATAGACAGCCAATACATAACTTTCCTGGCTCTCATATGCCATGCTTTGAATGCCTGCATTTGCTGTTGATTGGGAACATCAGGAAGAACTGGTTCTTCTTCATTTCCTGCAACAAATTCCCAATATCCTTTTCCCATAAGGAAATTCGTCATTCTAAACTTCCATGCTTGGAAGTTGTTCTTGTCAAGCTTTTCAGTGACAATCTGTGAAAGAGAATCAGATGCCATTACAGAAGACTGCAAAAAATTCTGTCACTGCAAAAACCACAGCTTCACCCTCACAAGGGAAAATCTGCAAAACTGGCGAAAGTGGTATTTGACCACACAGTCACTTCCTAGTGACGATTTTGCATCAACAGGCAACAGGGATGATTCTGTAACTCCCAATGTCTCTGTGCACAAGCATACAATGCAATTTTTACAGTAACTATTCACCGACCTGTAGAACAGTGGCTGCACAGCATAAAACTGGGCCTTTTCCTGAGTGTGTGGAGAAAACTTCCGCCTCCAAAACAAGCCCCGAAATGGCCTCAAATCAAAAAAATAAGGTCGCCAAGGGCTAAAGCCCTTGCCCGCAGCATATACTGCCCTCTTGCTTCACCGCGAAGGGCGTCTCAACCTGAGACAATGCACTCTTGCACTTTCCGGCTATGCTACCTGCAGAGATTTGCTCCCAAAACAGAAAATGAAAGCAACACTGCTCCTCTTACCAGAACACTGCGAGCTTGGCTTGCTTTCTTGAGATCCTTACCACGAACAAGACTCTGATACCATGTCAAAATTGTGGGAGAGAAGGAAGGAGTCTCACTTGTATCTTTCTTGCTTGCACAATGGGGGAATACACACAAGGGTGGAGGCTGAAAACAGTTTTCCTCTTCTTAGTTGTGTAAGCCAAAAGAACTCACGTACAAAGAAAATAGAAGAACCCTAGATATGGGTCTCAAACCAAACTCAACTAACTAAGGTGGCATACTAACTGAGCCACGAACTAGAGTAGATAAGGATAGCTATCATGTAGCTATTATTCAGGGGTGGTGTACCAACCGCATCTGCAACTGACAAGTCGGTGACATAAATACACAACGGTCACCCTGGCGTATCATGAGTGGAGCTCGATATCTCAACAGTCTGGCTAGTGCTATAGCCAGTGCCGGCCCATTTCAGATCCCATCAAAAGAATATCTACAAAGTCACGCATTCCTATCCCAATGCTTGCGACCGCCTCGTAATCCAACTGAAGGTGATAGGCATTAGCTACGACATCTTCCTTATATGCAATTCTTCAAAAAAAAAAGAGAAGAGAGAAAAGAAAAAATAAAAGAAAAAGAAAAAAAAGGGAGAAAATAGAAGAAAAAGAAAAAGAGAAAAGAAAAAAAAACACGACGGCTCACTTCACTCATTATACCTAGTGTTTACACCTAGCCCCCCCCCCCTCCAATTTCATGCTTAGGGCACATCAAGGGCAAGACTTCCAGACATGTCACCCTAAGTTTTGCACTACACCTCCAACAACACACAAATCGGGTCCTCAAGTGTGGGACATTACCAAGGGCTTACCTAAGGTTAGACCCATCTCCCAGTTCCACTACACCTGCATCACATCATGAGATAGACATACCCCTTAAGGAGTGCACAACTTTCTCAAGCTATGATCGTGACTCAGTGAATGGCACCCCAGCTAAAGAATACCATCCACGATATTTGCTAATGACCAGGAATTGTTCCATGAGTCGGACAGGACACCACTACAGCAGCTTTAGGAGCTCTTGCATACTTCGATGTTTGGATGGACCAACATGCTTGTTGTAGTCGACCATTTGCCTGTTGATGGCTACCATGACTAAACCAAATCAAGCAGAAAGAAAACTCAGTGATGGACCCACCATTGGCATAGATTTTGGAACCTCATATTCTCCAAATGATTAGAGATCCCCATGATTATCAGCCGTTGTAGAATGGGAGCTACAACTGTGCGAGAAATGCCGAGCATCTTCATGAAGTCTAAAGCACACGGGAATCTCTCCTGGTCATCATTAATCAAACTCCATCACCTCTCATTCACAATAGCACCTTTTGGTTGTGGTCATCTACCCACCAGTTCCACTTAGCACCAACCCCAACTACCCTGCTACTCCCCACCATAGCGCCTTGGGACTGGCACTCGTCTAGGAGGGGGGTAATGTTAACCATCAGACAAACAATGCGGAAAATATGGAAAAGCTAAAGCAAAAGACAAAGGCCAAGGCAAAGTGAAACGGAGGACGAAGGTGCGCCAATAAAAATCTAGAAACACAAGAAGTGCAGACATCCTAAATAAAGGAAAAAGGCGTGCAAGAAAAAGCGCAAGTCAATACTTTTGTAAAAGAGAGCAAGCGCATCATGATTTAATTTAAAGAGCACTAGGCTCTCACCCGTGCAATTTGTAAATGTAGACAAGTAGTGGAAAGGAAGCTAGGAAGATAGAAGGACAATGGGAAAAAGGGCCTAGGCCACGACCGGCCATGTAAAAAAGGGGGTAAGGGGATGACCGCCCAAAAGGGATTTAGGGTTTTGAATATAAAGTTGAAAAGTGAATGAGAAGCTCATTATTGTGTGTGGCCAAGGCTTCCTCTTCTTCTTCTCTTGTTTCTTGCCTTCTTGCTTGTGCTAGAGTGAGGGATTAAGAAGTGTGAGAGAGTAAGGGATCGTGGAGAGGAAGCTCCCCATCTTCTCTTCTTCTCTCCTCTTCTCTTCTCTCACGCGGCTATGGAGGATGGAGCTTGATAGAGAGGGCTTGAGGTTTGCTTGAGCTTGCCGCAAGGATTGTGGAGCTACCGAAGTGCAAGAGAGAGGAGGGAACTCGACTGAGCATCAAGGTAAGCTCACTACGCCCGTAAGGTAGGCATTGCGCGTCGGCTATGTGAGAGGTAGACATGGCCGCTCGGCTTGAAACACTTGATCAATAAGCGGTCCATAGGTCTCGGGGTAGAGTTTCGTAGCTCCCCTTCAGCCACTCCCAAGATAATAGACCACCCCTACCTCAGGGTAGAGCTTCGTAGCTCCCCTTCAGCCACTCCCAAGATAAAGGACCACCCCTACCTCCAATTGTGCCCTCGTTGTCTCGCGCTACTATCTCCAACATCGTCGAGAATCTATAGCCTCCTCTCTAAGTCTCCGTTAGTAATCTATGTCTAGCCACTCGGGCTTTGAGGCACCACTCTTAAGTGCCTTATATACGTCCAATTGTCTATGTGACATGTACACACGCATACACTCCATCATCCAGCCTCTGTGGGAAATCTCTCTACCACGGTGGGTATTGAAAACTCCTCATGCAAGGATGCTACTGTGTAGTCCTTGCTCCCCTCGGGTATGTTCTTCCAATGGTCCAAGACGTTGTGCTAAAAAATTTGTTAGCACAACTCTGTCATACAAGCCATCACCCTTCTCCCCTCATCATTCATGATCATGGCTCCTGTACTATCATGTACAAGGTATCCATACTACTCTGGGGTATGTCTAAGATGTGTCCTCTCCCACCTATGACTGCCCTCCTGGTTATAACTAGGAGACCCTTGTACATTTGGTATACCCAGGCTAGTGGTATCTCTCGGAGTAGCACCCATAGGGGTGCAAGCTATGAACGTGTGAGTAAAAATTGGAGTCACTGGAATAGATATCCCCACAAGTGTGACAAATCCTACAAGTGATGCAACTCCACTAGAACGACGAGAGGGAGACACTGCATTTGTGCCTCCATAACAACCACCTAAGACACCCTCTCTTGAACCTGCATGAGAGCGAGGAGTAGCACCTATATCTCAAGCGGACCGTAGGTGCACTGCATCCACATCTCTGTAGCATCCCCTAGAGCCACTCCCTCTGTCTCTAGCGCAAGTATGGAGTGTTGACCTCATCTATTAGAAACTGAAGCATCAAAGTGTGGCAAAGTAGATCTAACAAAATGGCTTGATGGTGTCCGAGATAGCTTCTGGTTTTCCATATCTCTGAATCAAGCTATCTGATCCAGAGACATACATTTGAATATCCCCAGCAACTCCTCGTCGCTTATCCCTCGACTCATCGTGCTCTTCAAATATCGTCAAAGGTCACCTGCACACAGACAGAAAGTGATGTTAGCATAATCGATATAAAGATTTAAGCAAAGCACAGTAATATAACTCTTTGAAAAATTATGTTACTTAAAATGCATATTCTAGAGTACCCTTATAAGCAATTCATCAACAAATTAAATAGGCAGATGCTACAAGTATAATGTAGCCTATGGTCCCATGTCAATCTCATGGCATAACTCTGCATACACTAGAAGGTTGATAGATAGGTCATCACAAAAGGACAAGTCCACCTCATTCTCAAAGAATTCTTTGCCTCCTATATTTCTGTCATTGTTATCCAATTCTACCTCCTCTACACCCTCCAAGCCATCTTCAACCTCCAACCCTTGCAATATCAACCCCTCCAACTACTGTAGTTATCCTCATCTATGCTAGGAACATTTCTTTCATCATACACTCTTGCACTTCGGGGAGCTGAAGGCACAACGTACCACCATCAAGGTTGTAGGGGGTTTGGATAGAAAATTACCTATTCAAAATCACATACAAGAGAGATTCAACATTTGTGACATATCTATGTCGTAATAATTTTTTTAAAAAGTTCATGCATCTATTCACAATGGGTCAACAAGACAAGCATGTCATGCAAATCCGTCCATCTTTTTTGAGAATCTATTTTGAGAAATCCAAATGCGCCTCATCGAACGGCTGCACTGGCTCCTTCCAGTACCTCTTTGAACAAATGCACACCAAATATGATCACGGATAAGCTATGGTAATCCAATGAGATAACACTTTGCAAGTTTCCAAAATACTCTATGTTATCTATAACGGTATTTGGATCCGTGGCTCGCCGTTGGCTCTCTTGCTCGAACTTTGCCATGACTCCACAATCCGTTGTGGAGCACATTTTATCAAGCTCGCCATGCTCGACTTATGAAACATGTGACGTATATGGGGAATAAGTGAAAAGTGTCTAAAAATTTTCTAAGGCATGGTTTTCCCTTGTGAGTCCTATCGATACATGTGAGTCCTGGCTCCTTCCAGTATCTCTTTGAACAATTGCACACCAAATATGATCATGGATAAGCTATGGTAATCCACTAAGATAACACTTTGCAAGTTTTCAAAATACTCTATGTTATCTATAACGGTGTCGTCGTGTTAAGGGTTGAAGGTCTACCACCGGGGCTTAGCGCAGAAGAAGAGTATGGGATTCAAGGTTTGGAGAAGGAAAAAAGAATGGGGTTCGACAAGATTTGGGTTTCAGAAAAGACTTAGATGAGGAAGAAGATTTCAAGCTTTTTCTGTGTATTTAGCATACATGAATGGAATAAATGTCTCTATCTTGATTACATCAAATGCATTTGGAAACATAAACCATAACATGAAGGATATTCTCAGATTTTTAATCCAAATGCAAATACCAAATGCAACCTCAAATGGCTTTTATCTCATGTACATAGACGGATTACAACTCCAGGAAACAAGTATTATGGTGGTAGACTCAAATACATTCAAGATATGGACCAATAGTACATGAAATGCATTGAAGGAGCATAATTTTAACTTCAGCCCTGTTTTAAAACAGAAAATTCCAGCCCATAATCAAGCTCAAAAAGAGTACATAAACTCATGAATAAGCTCCTCCAATCATTAATGGGTAAAGCCCTGATGATAAGAGGTCATTTTCTTCTATTACAACCAAATCAATCACTTGTTTGCTCATAAAAATGGACAAGAACAGTGGGCTTCCCTGTTTATGACTGGTTTTTTCAGCCCATAACAGCCCATACACCTTCAAAATCCTCACCCTTTGCTTGCCCCAATGTCACTCAAGTACTTGGCGGGCTTCATTGGACCATGCATAAGGTAGATAAAATGAGAGAAGACGTACATAAGAGTAGGCTGAATACTTTTCTTTAAGATTTTTCCCTTTTGTAGACTGTCATACCATGCATTTTCGTCAGACCAAATGGACAGATCAGTGGAGCTCTCACCTTGTTTGTATCTTCATCTTCAGCTCTTGTTAATCTTCAGTTTGCACGCTCCAAAGCATGCACCATAGCTCCCAGTTTTCTCCAGATACAGCAGGTTGTGCAGGCCCGCATTTTGCACCGAAAAATGCGGGCTGCATCCTGCTCAACTCCACTCTACTTTTTGACCTACTTAGGTCACTTACTGGTCACATTAGTCCATTACTTCAGGTCCCCCATGTACCTAGTGGACTTTTGGCATTTTTCTTGAGTTCTAACCATATTTTGCACTTGAAGAATGTTATTTATCCTACAGACTGTCAATTACTTCCAGCTGTCCAAGTTGTAGGTTCCCATACACTTATTTTTTTAATCAATATACATGGTACAACTAAAAATTATATGCTAAATACAAAAGAACTTATGTAACTAAGTTGGTTATTGGGTAACAATGAATGAATTATGTATGCAAATTCCTCATACAAATCCCAGTGAAGTACTTCTGTGTTCATAAGAATCCCATGATTTATATTATGAACAATAAACTCTTTGACATTCACCCCCTCCTAACCTGCACATTCTCCGGCATGTGCCATTTCATAAGATTACAGGTTAAGAAGGGTCTTCTTTTGATATATCTTCATCTTCATCCTCTAAGTTTTTTTCTTCTTGCTTGTCTTCAAGTAGATGGCTCATATCTAAGTCATCAAGCTCATAAGTTGAAGATTCTCTTCGTTTGAAGAGCTTGATTCATTTCCCGGCTATTGGTACTTTTACCATGGTTCCATCCATTTTAGCCAAGGAGTAAGTAGCATTATTATGTACTACTTTTACTACATATGGTCCAAACCATCGCTTGGCTAACTTTCTATGAGCACTATATTGATTTTCCAGGCTGCTATCATAGACAAGTACCCAATCATTCTCTTGAATAGCTCTTGGACGGAGTCGATGATGCTTGTAAAACTGCTTCTTATTCTTTAATCTTGCTGTTTTCAGCCTTTCAATGGCTGTCTTGACATCTTCTGGCCTTCTTTCAAGTTGCCTTATGTGCAGAGTCAGCAACTCTTCTCTACTCATGCCTTCATCCCATGGTAAGATACTCCATGTGACAATGGACTCCTCAATAGGCATAATAGGAGGCTGTCCATATATTAATTCAGTCGGCATATAACCTGTTACTACACTATGGGTAGTTCTATTAGCCCATAATGCGAATGGTAGCATTCTAGGCCATTCCCTCATCTTTCCTTTGCAAGATTTTGCTAAAGCTTTAAGAATTGGTTGATGACCTCTTTCACTCTTACCATTGCCTTCAGGGTTGTAGGCTGATGTAAGAGAAAGCTTGATTTCCAATTGAGCAAAGAAATGGCGAGCCTCATCAACATCCAATTCTCCTCTATCAGCAGTTACTTTGGCAACACAGCCATACCTACAAAATACTTCTTCAAGTAAAAATCTACAAACAGCTTGAATAGACTTTGTTGTCAAGGCTTTTCCTTCCACTTGGTTTGTGAGATCTTCTCTAGCAAGTATTGGATATCTCATGTTCCAAATTCCTGTAGGCATGGTTACTAAATCAATAACCCATCTATAGTGAATGGATAAAGGATAGGTAGGCTGAAGCCCATCTCTATGCTTAATCATAGAGTACATTTGACAAACATGACAAGACTCAACAAAATGCTCAATGTCTTTATACATGTTTTGCCACCAAAATTTCTCTTTTATTTTGGCAAAAGTGCCCCATATGCCTCTATGACCAGCCAATCGGCTTTCATGAAATTCTTGCATGACATGCCTTTGAGTCTTTTTGTCTCCTAAGACACGAACATGCGCCCTTCCTTTCTTTTTCGCATGCCTCCAAAGGTAGCCATCTTTAAGAAAAAAGCCATAAGCTTTTCTCTTGATTCTCTTGAACTCTTCATTAGACCAATCTTCCTTCTTTGTCATAGTTCTCAAAAATTGGCCAATTTTTAGCCAATCATATGCATAAAATTCCTCTTTAAAGTATGAACAAACCATAACAAAACATTGAGCATGCTGTCTATCAGCTGCCCACTGTCCTTCTTTGGTTGTTTCTTTCTTCTTTGCTGATGTAAAATTTGTTTTAGCAGCTAAACCTATTATACTTGCTGTAATTATTGTTGTACCTGCATTTTTGACTGCTGAATCATCATTAGGTTCAGCTGTACTTGCTATTTTTAGATTTGTACCAGCATTTACAGCATCATTTTTAGCAAATATAGACTCTGATTCTTCCTCATCCATCATTTCTTCTTCATCCTTATATCTGGCACGCGAAAGCATGTTAGCACAACTGGATTATCTCTTTCTGCAATATGTTTCAAATCAGGATTTAAGGATTTAATATAGGCTATCCATCTTAGCATGGCTATGTCGGGAGTGGAACATTGGTAATCATACCCAAGAGTGGAAGGCAATCTGTTTCAACTATTACATGTGCGCCCATGAAGTACTCCCGGTCATATTTCAATGCAGTTACTACTCCCCAAAGTTCTCTTTTAATTTGAGCATACCTTCTTTGTCGTTCATTAAGAACCTTCGCTCCAAAGTGGATTGCATATCTGTTGCCTTCAAGGTCGTCTTGACCAACTGCCCATCCTATTCCAATAGGACTTGTGTCTACTATGAGTATAATAGGCTGTCCATTAGAGTAATTAGCCCTCTTTAAGGTGGGGGCTGAAATCAACAATTTCTTCAGTTTCCGAATAGCTTGGGTATGTTCTTTTTCCCATATAAACCTTTGGCCTTTTCTTAGCAGTTGATAAAGATTTTCAGCAACATGAGCAAAATGTGGGGCTGCATCTACAGCTGCATAGGTTGTTCTTGTTGCCAAATCCTCCAATATTTTCTTCATGCCACTGTTGCCAAAATTTGGCTCAAGAGGAAGCCCGGTTTTGGTTGCATGAATTTTACCATCCTTCCAAACGACTACTTTTTGTGCTTCAGCTTCATGGAATGCACCGCACTCCCTCTTGTCTCACACCAGATACATCATCTTCTAAATCCTTCTTGTACAGGTCTTTCCGTCCCCTTTCTTCCACTTTCACATCAAGCCTTTCCACTTTGGAATTAATCTCTGTTAGATTAAGATGGAGATCCCACATGCTTTTAATTAGCTCGTCCATGACATCCTTCTTTGGAGATGGAACAACAAAACTTCTTGGTTGCTCGGCCATAGAGACAAGAGGTCGAGAAACAGGAACAGGCTCCTTCATGGATTCAGTTGTTGCAGGGGTTGATCCCCATCTTAGACGTAATCGCTCTCTTCGAGCAATCATATTAACTACTTCAGTGACATCACTCCAAGCAATCTTCAATCCCGTCTCAGAGTTAGAATCTTCAAGTCGATCAGTTAGCTTCTCTTGAAGGAAAGGATCTGCAGCCTTTAGAAATAATTCAATCTTTTGGCTTTCCATACCTTGCTGATCCTGAGGATCTAGTTAAGCAAATTTGCTTTCAAATTCGCGATGAAGAGCAATGGCGGTTAGACCCTTATTGGGACTTTTGACCCATTCAGTGAAAACTTTCTTTGTCATAAGGCCAGAATCTTCAAGAAAAAATTCTTCTCAAACAGCCTTCTTGAACACGGACCATCCCGCGTCTTTTTGGAAAAGACCATGAATTCGGTTCTAGAGACCATGCACAGCCAAGTGGGCAAAATATTGGCTCTAGGCATGTTGAGGAACTCCAAAGAAGACCATCTTTTCAGTATAGAGGTGGATAAAAGAGGACACATTTTGCCCATTAAATGACAGCAGCATCATTTCACTCTTCTTCTTGTCTCCGTTGTTGTTGCAATTGCAACTGCTGCTGAAATTGCATATGTTGTTGTTGGCTTTCTCGCATCAGACGAACCAACTATTGCAAGGCATCTCCTCCCGAACTTGATGATTCTCCCATTGTACTTCTTCTTCCGCTGCGGACCTTCACGTTGGGTTTACCACTGTCATCGTGTTAAGGGTTGAAGGTCTACCACCACGGCTTAGCACAGAAGAAGAGTATGGGATTCAAGGTTCGGAGAAGGAAAAAATAATGGGGTTTGACAAGATTTGGGTTTCAGAAAAGACTTAGATGAGGAAGAAGATTTCAAGCTTTTTCTGTGTATTTAGCATACATGAATGGAATAAATATCTCTATCTTGATTACATCAAATGCATTTGGAAACATAAACCATAACATGAAGGATATTCTTAGATTTTTAATCCAAATGCAAATACCAAATGCAAGCTCAAACGGCTTTTATCTCATGTACATAGACGGATTACAACTCCAGGAAACAAGTATTATGATGGTAGACTCAAATACATTCAAGAAATGGACCAATAGTAAATGAAATACATTGAAGGAGCATAATTTTAACTTCAGCCCTGTTTTAAAATAGAAAATTCTAGCCCATAATCAAGCTCAAAAAGAGTACATAAACTCATAAATAAGCTCCTCTAATCATTAATGGGTGAAGCCCTCATGATAAGAGGTCATTTTTTTCTATTACAACCAAATGACTCACTTGTTTGCTCATAAAAATGGACAAGAACAGTGGGCTGCCCTATTTATGACTGGTTTTTTTAGCCCATAACAGCCCATACACCTTCAAAATCCTCACCCTTTGCTTGCCCCAAAGTCACTCAAGTACTTGGGTACAAGTTAGGCTTCATTGGACCATGAATAAGGTAGATAAAATGAGAGAAGACGTACATAAGAGTAGGCTGAATACTTTTCTCTCAGATTTTACCATTTTATAGACTTTCATACCATGCATTTTCGTCAGATCAAATGGATGGATCAGTGGAGCTCTCACCTTGTTTGTATCTTCACTTCAGCTCTTGTTAATCTTCAGTTTGCATGCTCCAAAGCATGCACTATAGCTCCCAGTTTTCTCCAGTTATAGCAGGTTGTGCAGGCCCGCATTTTGTGCTGAAAAATGTGGGCTGC
This sequence comes from Lygodium microphyllum, assembly GCF_053477565.2. Taxonomy (NCBI): domain Eukaryota; kingdom Viridiplantae; phylum Streptophyta; class Polypodiopsida; order Schizaeales; family Lygodiaceae; genus Lygodium; species Lygodium microphyllum. The sequence goes on along the minus strand of NC_141163.1, from coordinate 6,537,722 downwards.
ATCCTGCTCAGCTCCACACTACTTTTTAACCTACTTAGGTCACTTACTAGTCACATTAGTCCATTACTTCAGGTCCCCCATGTACCTAGTGGACTTTTGGCATTTTTCTTGAGTTCTAACCATATTTTGCACTTGAATCAATGTGATTCATTGTAGATTGTCAATTACTTCCAGCAGTCCAAGTTGTAGGTTCCCATAGACTTATTTTTTTTATCAATATACATGGTACAACTGAAAATTATATGCTAAATACAAAAGAACTTATGTAACTAAGTTGGTTATTGGGTAACAATGAATGAATTATGTATGCAAATTCCTCATATAAATCCCAGTGAAGTACTTCTGTGTTCATAAGAATCCCATGATTTATATTATGAGCAATAAACTCTTTGACAACGGTATTTGGATCTGTGGCTCGCCGTCGGCTCTCTTGCTTGAACTTTGCCATGACACCACAATCCGCTGTGGAGCACATTTTGTCAAGCTCGCCATGCCCGACTTATGAAACATGTGACGTATATGGAGAATAAGTGGAAAGTGTCTAAGAAATTTCTAAGGGATGGTTTGCCCTTGCAAGTCCTGTCGATACATGTGAGCACCACACTTTGGATATGTTTCCATAGTCGCGTATGCTCCTCAAAACATAACGCAATCGTGGACACATGTATGGATGATGCTGTAGTCCATTTCAAGATTTCGTAAAACATGTTGCACATCATCATGAGACTCATGTATGGTATTTCCAAGTGGTAATATATGGTACTTTTGCAACCTGAAAAGAAATCATAAAACACCTTGAAAAAGAAAAATTGGTTTTTATAATGGTGCCAAAAAGAAATCAACAAAGCATATGTAGAATGTATCTGAACAACTCGGTCACACACATATTGCTCCACCCGTATTTTACGTGCACACTTAGGAGTAGAAGTAGTATCTTCGAGCGAGATACTATGCACCCATCATATAATGGTATGGATACTTCCTCTCTTAGCGGATCACATGTCTCGGCATCCATGGGCATCAATGCATTGATCATTGCCTCCATCTTAGGCTCCAAGATTGTAGGTAAGTTTGAAAGGCTGACTGTCTCCTCTGGTATTGATGGTATAGATTGAGTCATGCCTTCCAAGTGGTGGATTCGCTCAAGCAATCCATCCATCGCATGTCCATCATACTCTTCTAACTAATCGCAATAGGTGCATTCCTTCTTGGGATAAGACGTCACCTTGTTGTATAAATTTTACGGCCACGTCTAATGTTTTTGTATATAATATTCAATTAGTTTGTGAATATAAGGCATGATTGATACACATTTTTCTTATTGTTTGATCAAAAGTCTGAGATTTATTGATCAATGATCTTTGATTGAAACTCACTGAAGCATCATATGTGTTTTATAGACAAGCGACATTTTCATCTGATTGCTAGCTTGCACTGAGAGCAAGGACATGGGACATGCTGATTAAGATACGCCTCGCGATCTTGAACATCATGACCATCATTGTTTTCCATTTTGTCCACGTTACAACAAACAATTGGTTTTTTTTCTTGTTCTCTTTTTCTTTTTTAATTTGTTCGAGAAGGGATTTCTTCTCTTGTAATTTAATAAAATTAACGTCAACTGAAATGTCTTAGTTTACAACACATAACAACTTTAGATACATGGAAATAAGACACATTAATACTATGGTTAACCATAGATTCCTTCAATATAAAAATTAAATTACTTTTAGATTTTCTATCCAATATATCTACCTAATGTTGGTTCTAATATAGGGAAGATGATCCGCATTGATAAAGCAATATATGTCATTCCATATCCAACACCTTTCATAACGTAGAAAGATCATAAATTTAATCTAAGGTGTGCACAAATTAATCCCTTTTCATCCAAATTAAGTCTATCGCGTAGGAAAAGTTCCACCTCAACCCCACAAGGATCAACCCAAAGCAAGCCTTAATCGTGACTATAGTCTCCTACCATGGTTATCTAATATTAGCTTAAGATAACTACATTGCTATCATCTCTCAAACTTAAGTAGAACATTTCATTGGTTTAAAGAGAGTGAGAAATGAGGGGCGTAATATGCATCAACCACTTTGTTAATAAGGTATAGTCTCAACTCAAGCTCCCTAAAATAACATTGATTTGGATCTAGGATGACACACTAGGATAGTTGACATTCGATCATTCCTAACTTGACCTAATCTAGCAGTTTAGATTTTTAATGGAATTCTCTTTGCTAACCAAGGCCACTTTGCTGTATAAAAAATCCATGGGCAATTTAAACACCCCCTTCATGCCTTTCCCTCCAAGAGTAGCTTTAATTTTCTAACTAACCAAACACAATTTATCCACCTTTCTTTGTGTTGTTCGTTTTATGTTCTCTCCCCCTTCTCTTTCTTTCTCTCTCTCTCTTCCTTTGTTGCCCCTCTCTTTGTTTCTCTCCACCCCCTCTTTTTTTCTAACTCATTCTTCTCTCTCTCTCCGGCCTCTCTCTCTCTCTTTCTCTCTTTCTTTGTTATCTTTCATGTTGATTTTCTCTCTCTCTCTCTCTCTCTCTCTCTCTCTCTTTCCCTTTCTTCTTCTCCCTCTCTCATTGTCTCTCTTTCTCCCTCAATGCACCTCATTCTCAAGAAAAACAAACAAAAGAAGAAGAAGAAAGAACAAGAACAAACCAAGAGGAGGATGGATTCTTGGTCTCCTCTTTGCGATAAACCCTCTCTTTGTTTCTCTCCACCCTCTCGTGTTTGCTCACTCATTCTCCTCTCTCCATGTCTCTCCCTCTCTCTCTTTTTCTCTTTCTTTGTTATCTTTCATGTTTATTCTCTCTCTCTCTCTCTCTCTCTCTCTCTCTCTCTCTCTCTCTCTCTTCCTTTTCCTTCATTCTTCTCTCTCTCTCTCTCTTATTTTCTCTCTCATTTCCTCTCTTTCTCCCTAAACACACCTCATTCTCAAGAAAAACAAATAAAAGAAAAGAAGAAAGAACAAGAACAAACCAAGAGGACGCAGTGTACTCACTGCAAAGGCCCGAGGATAGATTCTTCATCCCCTCTTTCGACGGCCTCTCTTCTTCCTTCGTACACTTCCTCTGATTTTTTGCAAATGGCGGTGGTGATGGCAGTGAGAAGCTCTCCTCTCTCTTTCTCTCTTCCTCTCCCTCTGCCTCCCAAAGCCACAATCTCTTTCGCTCTCTCTCAAACTCTTTGCGAAAAAATTCCATGCTCGGGTTTCGCCCCTATATCCTTGTAGTGATGAAATACATCATCATGAGCCCCCATGCTTGCAATGGGAGATGATGACAACAAATGCGATGATGAGAGATGGAAAATGGTAGTAATAAAAGAGAAAATGAAGATTATGGTGACAATGAAGATTATGGTGACGGCTGGCTATGGCAAGAATGATGAAGGCGATGAAGATCCTCTTGATGATCTTGATTTTTGCAAGCATAAGATGGTTCAAGGAGAGCATCTTGGCTATCCTCTCTTCCCTCTCCTCTGATTCGTCACATGACCAAGAAGATGATGCCTTCTTGCATCACATTTATCTTCACAATGCCCCCCTTCATTTTTCATTCCTTTTGTTTTAAAATTAACATTATTCTTCTATCCCTTAACCTCCTTAAACTTTCAAATTCCCCCCCCATACAAGGTAAGACAGACCTTAGCCTTCTAGGTAAACTAATTTTTTCTAAAGCTATCAAACATAGTATCCAACCACTCCCTAAACCTTCTTCACACGGCCTTTCTAGTCAACCTCAACCTATGATAGGACATACTTTGTGTATAGTAGTCAGTGTATATGTTCCCTACTTGCACACATTGATAGCACTTTCTTCACGAACTCAATAAGTTCTAACCAATTCTATAGCATTTAGAATTAACAAATTCTACCTATATGAATAAAAATCAATCTAAAAATATATTATTTTCTTTCTAGGTAAAAATCCTTAAATGATCTTCCATAGCACTACACCATTGCAACACATACTTTTCTTTTTGGCCAAGGACTCTATTGTTTTACCACCTAAGAAAATCTATCACATTTTTTCTTCAAGTCTACCCTTCTCTCATACTATGGAACCTCCCTTGCACCTGAAATTTCCTTTTTCCAGACTATAGATACACTTCCTTTGAAGACATCAACTACAACCAAATATGCATTGAATTAATTCAAAAATATGGTAATAGTGTATCAGATGGATACAATATTGTTGAAAATTTTGTGCAATATTTGGCATATTTTTATGGGTTTTCATTTTTCCCCCACTTAAATGAGAAGTGTGTCCTCACAAGAAAAGCTATATCACGAACATCCAACATTAGGAACATAGCTACCACGAGCACCGCTAGGTAACTTCAAAAAGAAAATCTGCTTAAATTGTAAAAAGAGATAGAATTTAATTACTTAAATGTTTTTTCCTCGTGAAGTTCAATCTTTTCTTGTGGCTTTGTCTAATTAATTATGTACATTCATACTTTATGTCAAATAGATGTAAATTGAAATGTCTTTCACCTAATAGACTAAGTTTGAAGTTGAAAGCAATTTAACTTTGATAGTGCACTCCATGTACATTGTACATTGTAACATCTGTAAAATACTTTACATGTATTGCTTATAACTTGTGTAGATGTGTGTGCTACATGAATCAATTATAAGTTTTTCATTGTGATCATCATACATTACACTACATCAATTGATTATAACTTTTTCAATGTGTTCATCATACTAATTGTCACAATCAATTTAAAGTGTGAGATATTATCCAAATCAATTAAATAATTAAAAAGTTTAAATTTTTCTATGAGCTTATCTTGGAGTATGAGAAAAATAGAATAAAATATACTTGTAAATATGACAATGATTCTAAAACACAACAAATTTTATATCACAATAGAATAATCAAACTTTACATTCCTTTTAAATATGTTTGATTTATACACTACTTTTTATTTATTAATTTTTATATAGAATGTAAATATAATTAATACATATGTATTGGTGTTTATATACTAATTCTTATATAAAACTTGTATCTATAAAGTATGTATTTAATTTATATAGTACTTTAACTATTTAAACTAATTTACTTATAACAATTTATTGTAAATATCTTTCTAATATAATCTCCAAGGGTAAGAATATATCAAATACAATAACAAAATATAGAAAAATCCCAATTATCCTAGTGTTAAATAGTCTCAATACAACATTAGGATAGTATTAAGAATCCAATAAGCACATATAGAAACATCTCAATGATCCTAGTGTTAAATAATCTCTAATACAACATTAGGATAGTATTAAGAACTCAATTTGTGCCTTTCAATTTCAATCAACTATGTGAGCTTGTTGCTAAGTTCAAGCTAGATGCTACAACACAAGTGCTTGTTAACTTAGTAAATTAGTTGTAACAACACAAGATTCCCTAAGCATAGAAATAAATCTCTTCTATTGAGAATATTTCAATAAAAAAATATTTTGATCAAAATGTAAGCGTTATTTAGCCGTATCTTGAAATATTCATGTATCACCAAATCACGTGTCCAAATTTTTGAGGTAATGTAAAGTTCGGCCATTATTCATGTATAAATCACTTTCCAATTAACATAAAATGAAATTTTGATATCCATTAATTGTGACCAACCTACGAGCCAACTCTAATAGACTCAAAAGGTGCTTCCTATCTAAACCCTACATCACCTTCTAAATGACCTCCCTACCCTATTAGACGTAATTTCTATTTATCAATCATCTTAGTCAACTAGTGACCATTTGTGACACCTATGGACCAGTTGGAATACAATATCTGTGATGAAATTAGGGGAGATTTAGACTTAAATTTAGGCCTTGTAAAAAATTCCACCTCCACATAGAGAGAGATAATTTAAAATTCATTAAAAATGACAAAAAGTTAAAATTTTCAAATCTCTCTCCTCTTTTCCAAAAGACACAAATTAGCCCATAGCCTTTAAGTCTTCAATTATCCCATCTAGAGGTCCATACTTGGAATTAAAAGCCTAATGCTTAGAATTTGATAGCTTGTATCTAGATTGATTTGGGATTTAATCACTAGTTTCTTTTTATTAAAAAAATGAGCCAAAACACTACATGAATCCTTGAGTTGTGGTCGTGACATTATGTTTTGAAACATTAATAAACAACACAAATAGGGATGGTTTGGGATGAAACAACATAACATATAAATATGATTGGGGTGGAATCAATAGGGATGGTTGGGGCCAAATAAACATCACAAACGGAGATGGTTGGGATGGAATCAATAGGGATGGTTTGGGATGAAACAACATAACATATAAAGATGACTGGGGTGGAATCAATAGGGATGGTTGGGGCCAAATAAACATCACAAACGGAGATGGTTGGGATGGAATCAATAGGGATAGACAGAGTGGAATCAACAAGGATGATTGGGGCAAAATGGATACACATAACGATTGGATGCCACTAGCAATGTACATAAGTTAGAAAGAGATCTGTTAAAGAAGGTGAATGCCTCTTCAAGGCTAATATTAGAGAAATGCAAGCACAAACTACCATTAAACAAGGAGACCAATCTAGAGCTAGAGAAATAAAGAGATCAATTGAGGCTTTGAAAATAATATTGGGGTTTGTAAACAATGCAAAAAACTTCAAAATATTCAAGATATAAAGTTATAAAAAAGACGACATTAAGAAAAGGACACACACAATGAAGTAAGTAAGCTATTTCTTCCTTATTTTTTCATATCATAAAGTATTTTATGATAACCAAACTTTTGATTCTAAATGTAAAGATATAATACAACCTAAAAAAGGAAAGAATTCAAGCATGGAGGCATCAATTTCACACTTTTAAATACTTCTTAGGAAGCTATCAAAGAGATTTTGAAGGATATAAAGTATCAAAATTTTACAAAACAGGAGATTGAGGCCTTCTTGAAAGGGAACCAACTTAACTCAACCAATATGCGGGCATTCTTGGATGAGACAAGTGTATCTAGCAAGGGATACATAGCTATATATGAATCTCTTCAATCAAATGTAAAGAAATCTAAGTTGCATGGATCAATATTATTAAACCCATCAAGAGAATACATAAAAAAGTGAATAATCAAGTTCACTTGGTTTTAGGAGCACCATTTTATATCAAAGATACATGCTATGGAATAGTAGGTGAGACAATGGTTTATAACAAATGCTTACAATCATATATTATTCAATTATTTGAGGTACTCTAGATGAATGTGATAGTGTCATAAAATTTATACTCAACTTTTAACGAAGACACAAGAAAAAGTGGAAAAAGTGAAAAATCACAAGTCCGGACCTAAAAGAGATGGTCTGAAAGTAAATCAAATACAATGGAAGAAGCAGGAAGGGAAATAAACAAAAGCGCAAGGGCGGTCTCAAAAGCTAATGCAAAGGTGAAAGCACACTTTTAAATGCAAGGAGCCCCTAAAAATTTTTGTAAAAACGTGCCAGGCTCCCTCCTATGCAAAGTGTAAAGGTAGATGGGCAGTGAGAAGGAAGCTAGGAAGATAGAGGACAATGGAAAAAAGGGCTTAGTAGGCCATAGCTGGCCATGTAAAAAAGGGGATAAGGGGATGATCGCCCAAAAGGGGTTTAGGGTTTTGTATATAAAGTTGAAAAGTAAATGAGAACCTCATTCTTTGGTGTGTTGCAAAGTGGACTCATCATCTTTTCTTCTTCTCTTCATCTTGCTTGCTTGCATGTGCTTGAGAGAGGGAGTGTGACAGTATGAGGGAGTGATTGTGTGAAGGTGAGGGATCAAGGAGAAGAAACTCTCCATCATATCCTCTCTTCTTCTCTTCTATTCTCTTCTCTTGTCTCACGTGAGGCTATGGAGGATGGAGCTTGGCGGTGGAGGCTTGAGGTTGCTTTTTCTTGCATCAAAAATCGTGGAGCTACCAGTGTGCTTGAGGGTGAGAGCGGAGTTTTGATGTCGAGAAGTGCTTAAAAATAGCTAGAAATTACGAATATTAAGGGAAAAATATTCAATGTCAAAGGCGGCGGCTCCAGCTAGGACGATTTTAAGCACCAAGTGAAATACGACTCTTAAAAGGCGTCCAAGCGACACTTGTTGATTTTTGATAAATTTTCAGACTACCGTGCAGGTTGTCAGGAGTTGCCTACCAGTGCGGGATGTCAAGCCGGAAGCACAAATTTTTACAGCACTCGATTTGGACATCGGACGGGGAAATGGCCAACAAATGAGCAAGATGCGAAGGGGTGGACATTAGAGAGGCCAAGTGGGTAGTGACCTTTGGGGCCCCCAAACATTTTATGCCACACATCAAATCGTGGGCAAGAAGAGGATGAGAAAAAAAATGTGAGGAGGCGCCATCTTCCTGCGCCCGAAAAATGCACCATGGGAGATGATGAGGGAGATCCCTGCCTGCAAAGCAACCCCCCCATTTGACAATGGCCCTTGCCTACCCTCTGTATGCTGACTCTATCGCCGCCCTTCGCCCGTTCAATGATGGCCTGGATGAAGATCCTTGATTTTAGTCTTTCTCTCTTCTTCCTCTCTCTCCCTTAAGGGGCTGTTCTTGTGTGGAAGAGGGCAATGAAGAATGGTGGAGGAAAGCTTGTCCGGATGAGACCGGATTGCTTCCGGATAGATGAAGACTTGAAGAGTGCTGTTCTTGAAGATGCTGAGCATTAAATGCATGCTGGAAATCAGTCCCGTAATCAAGACCAAGAAACTGAGACCTGAAAATCAGCAGTAATGCTATTTTTATAAAGAAAAATGATCTTTTTATGCTATTTGCTTTATGAAATCTTGTTCATATGGGATGAAAGTTCTTTATGATATTTTTTGCCATGAGTTTCAACTGTTTGCAACCTGAAAATCAGAAAATATAAGGCTACATGGCCGGTTTTAGTGTTAAAATACATGGAAAACACGCGTTTTAAGGATAAGATTGGAGTTTTTGCTATATAAATGGAAAAAATGATATGTCACACCAACTAAATTTGAGTTTTTGCTGTCAATGAACCTAAGGGCCACATCCCACAATCAATTTTCATTTTCAATCATTATTTACTAAAGAAAAATAGGGAAAAATGCCCAAAAATGGAAAAAATGGGTTTAAAATTAGGAAAAAATGAAAAATGGGCTAAGAAAAACTAGGGAAAATTATATCTATGTTTTTGCAATGTATAACGGTGGCAAAGCACGAGGTTGGCCTCGGTTTGTCCCTATTTCTATGTTTTGTGTGTATTTATCGTTCTTTCGAAAGGGAGAAATGCATAGAAACCCTATCTAACCGATCAATGATACAAAATGCTAAGAGATGGATGAAAAGGGACTGAAACACTGAAAGATAAGAAAATATTTGATTTATGCATTGCACTTGGCATATAGGAAACGGTTTAAATTAAGAGGATGGTAGCATGAGTATATGGCTCGGTGCCTCCTTTCAACGCAATACGCACTAGTAAAATTCATGGAAAGAATGCTTTATGCACCATGCACGATGCTGATCTTTCTTTTGTCTGAGCACATAGCCATACACGATTTGCATTAAGCATAACAATTAAAAGGTATTAGAAAAACTTCCTGGATGCATGGCCCTGTCTTCCTTAGGTTGTGACCAACGATGAGCGTGAGAGGATGTCCTAAGCTGTAGGTTAGCCGTTGGGTCCTAAGGGGAAATTGTAGTGAGGAATGGCACATCCTAGAACGTAAAATATTGGTACATTGAGAGGATTTTGTGCTCGTATGTGTTATATGTTTAGCAACGCATCAAAGGGCCAATCCGTGCGATGTAGGAGAGCTGCAGTGGGGCTCCGAGTATTAGTCGGTGGAGTGCCTCCTATATGTGTGTGACGAGGCATTATGCCTAAGTACTTTGGGATCTCCCTCTGAGGAGTTTAAGGGAAACGTTGGACTATAAACTATAAATGCAGGAATTAAGCTTTAGTACAGTTTGTCCTTTAGCATTAGATTGACGCTCGTGGTCCGCGAGGTCGTGAGGGCGTTTGTGTGTCATGAGCATGAGGTCTAGCTAGTGCTATAGCCAGTGCCGGCCCATTTTAGGTCCCATCAGTGGTGCGTCTGCCGGGAGCCACTTATAAGTGGCGGTTTTCGGATCTAGGGTTTCTAGGGACCAAAAGGAAGTTGGTTTATATCCTCTGACAAGGACCGTCAAGCCGAAATCCAAAAAGCAGAATGTGCTGAGAGGGCTAGGCAGCGGTTAGAGATCGTAAGCCGTTATTCTCCTCAAAGGAGTAGGCCAGTACGTGTAAGAAGCAGTGGTCTTAGTCACCCAACTGCTCCACATATTCCGTTAGGTGCAGGAGGAAGCATAAGTTCTTCCTCTCCTCTACCAAGTTTACCCACTTCAAGTGGGGGGGTGAATTCACCCGTTCAAGCTCCTGTTGTTAATCCGATTGTCACCATGGCACAATCTATTGCAATTCCTGCAGGGATGCTGGATTTACCAGCCTTAGGAGTTCCCTTGCCCATTTTTAATGGGTTAGTGGAAGAGGATGCAGAATTTCACATTTGTGAGTTTCAAAGATTGATGTTCAGTTATCGCATCCAAGATGAGGGACATCTCATGATGTTCTTTAATATGACGTTAAAAGGAAGGGCTGCACTATGGTATCACAGCATAGAGTCTGGAACCATAACCACCATTGATCAATTCTATGCAGCTTTTTGAGAGGAATATGCCCTTGAAAGATGTGGCCAATATTGGTTGCGGGTCTTGAATGTAACACGCCAAGATCCTCACGAGAATGTGAAAGCATATGCCAAGAAGTTGAAGGAAGTATTTCGTAAGTTGCAAACTTACATTCCCATTCCGCCAGCTGCCCAATTGCAATATTTTTTGCATGGGTTGGACTTTAATATCCAAGTACAACTGAGCAGTGTGACCTTGGCAGATATAGACACCCCTATTACGTGGGCAGAGGGAGTAGAAGCACAATTACAAACAGCCTACTCCTCTCAAATGAATGTTAATGGGGGTTTAGTACCTGGCGGCAATCCATCATTGACGAATGGAAGTCAAGGGATGCCTATGACTAACCCTAATGGGAGAGGGAGCGTGGTTCAGAATGTACCTTTGCTGCCAGCTCCTCCCGGTGTGACTATACCTATGGCAAGTCATTTGGCTCCACCAAATTTGGGAGGCCAAGTTTCGAATTCTAATGCTGTTCCTGTGGGTCAATAGCCAATGCAAAATCAGATTGTTAGGCCAATGGAACGACGGGTCGACGATCGAGGCTACGAGTCCAGTGCATCCAATGTCCTTGGCGAAGTTAAGGACATGATGAAGCATTATATCAATATGATTTCCAAACAATATTGACAAATAGCTGTCGATGTTAATTTCTTGAAGAAGAAACAAAATCTGATAGGGAGTCGACGCCCTAAAGAGGGCGGACCCTCTAGATTCAGTTGTAAATGGTGTGGTGGACAGCACTTCCCCAAAAACTGTCCAAATGTGAAATGTGACATTTGTGGAAAGTCGGGCCATTTAGCTACTACCTGTTGGAGTAAGATTAGTTCTCTCCAACAAGGGAGTAAACAGCCAGGCCCTGTGAATCATAGAGCGCAATGAAATAACTTGCAACAGAATGATGCGCCAAGACAAATATTGCAGAGGGGAAAAACAACTATAGAAGAGTTGCCATAAGGCAATGGAGTCAACCTTATTGAGGCTGTACGAGTCAATGATGTTGAAACCTCTAACTTAAGAGCCGTGACAAGAGGCCAAAAGGCTAAAGGGGTTGACAAAGACAATACAAAACCGGTTGAGGAAAACCCTAAACAAGGGGATAAGGGGACGCAAGTCCAGAATCCTAGTATAGAAGGGGGACCGCTAAGGCCAGTTAAAAGAAAAGGCGACCCTAAAAAAAATGAGGAAGTGCCAAGAAAGAAGACAAGAGCCAAGAAAGAAGCACCAAAACCGGTCCAAAGACCAAAAGAGAGGATGGTTTGGCGAGAAAAGAGGGCTTTGGCTACCTATCATGATTTTGATTTAGCAAGTTCCCTTTGCGAAGTCAAACCAGATGTGAACCTCTTGCAATTGATCAAATTATCTCCAAGAGTACGCAAGGAATTTAAGAAGATCCTGCGTATTGGGTATATTGTAGAGCCCTTGGGCATAACACGAGTAGGGGAAGATTGGTTTGACCATGCTGAAAAGAATTGCCCTAGGGTCCCAGCTTATGTGGATGGAATATTAGTGGAACATGCCATTGTAGAAACTGGATCCTCCTTCAATATCATGAGTTCAGAGTTGATGGAGAGGTTGGGTCTAGGCATCCAAAAAGATATCTCCACCCTTCTTAGAATGGCTGATGATAGTCTAAGACAACCAGAAGGTTGCGTTACTAGAGTCCATGTTATAGTTGCGAGTGTAGAATGCTTCTTGGACTTTAGGGTTATAAGATTTTCAGGATGTCCTAGCTATCGGGTTTTGCTAGGTAGGCCTTGGATCTTACGAATAGACTGTCAAGTTGATGTACCCACAGGTCGAGTGGTTCTAGGTAGAGGTGCTAATCGAGTAATAGTCGATGCTTACCTCGAGTCTCCTCAGAGTGAGAGAGCTCCTTTATCTTCTACTGAATTAGAGACAGCAGACGATCCATCTCGTAGTGAGACATCATCCAGTGATAATCTAAAGAGGGGTCCACTACAGAGGATATCTATCAGATAACTCTAAATGAGCCGATAGAGCCGCAAGATAGGATAAGAGACACGGATGTGATTGAGTTGGACCTTGGCACGCCGAATGATTTGCGGCCAATCAAATTAGGTTCCATGCTTAGTTCAGCAGAAAGGGAGGACTATGTGTCCTTGATTCAAGAATTCAGCGATATCTTTGCTGTTTGAGGAGTTACAAAAGCTAGGGAAAGCTGGTTTAATCTTTCCTATACAACACACAGAATGGTGTTCACCAATTGTTATCAGAAAGAAGAAAAACAACCAGATCCGTTTATGTGTAGATTTTGTCATTTATTGACTAGATTTTGGATCAATTAGCAGGTAGGGAAATATATTCGTTTATGAATTGCTTTGCAGGATACAACCAGATGGCAATTGCAGAGGAGGACAAGTTGAAAACAACTTTTATTACTGTCTTTGGTACTTTTACGTACCATGTGTGATGGCCTTTGGTTTGTGCAATGCACCTGGATCATGGCAACGAACAGCAGACACCTGGACATGCATTGCAATTGGTTTATTAGGATATGACCTACGATGAGAGGCAGTGAGGTACCCATTCTGTAGGTAGATGCGGGTCCCAAAGGGGAGAGCAAGTGAGGAAGAAATGGTACATTCCTGGACACGCTTATTTGGTACCTTGAGCGACTTTTGTGCGATGTGTCTATTTGTTGAGCGACGCACTGAGGGGCCAATCCCCAAGGTGTAGGAGAGTCGCAGAGGGTTGACGGCATTCAGTCGTAGGAGGAACCCCATGTGTATGTGATTCGAGCCTTTTGGCTATGTGAAAGGGACTCCTCTGAGGAGTAATATTGGGTTAGGATCAGTTGGACTACAACGTATTACAAACGCAATGTTTAGGAAGGTAGAGATTTTGATAGACGCTCCTGGCCGCGAGGCCGAGGGGTTGTCTTGTGCGTAGTGACGAGGCCTGGCTAGTGCATGACCCAGTGCCGGCCCGTTTTTAGATCCATCAGTGGTGCGTCTGCCGGGAGCCGCTTAAAAGTGGTGGTTCTCAAATCCTGGTTGTTTAGGGACCAACTAGCAGTTTATGCCAAAGGATACTGAGATTGATCCGTTATTTATTGATAAGCATCGTCTAGCAGAAATCCAAAAGCAAGAAAGAGATAAAAGAGCTAGGCGACATGCTGAAATTTTTAGGAGATATTCTCCTAAGCGTAGCGGTGCTGAACCCTTACGAGGGAGTGGATCTAGTGGCCTTGGGGCCACAAGCAGCAAGTTAGGAGAAGGTGGAAGCTCTAGTGCTCCCCTTCCTTCCATAAGCCAGTCTACATCAAGTACAGGAGGTGTAACCCCACCGTTCCCTATTCCTAGTGCAAATCCAATCCTCGTCATGGCGCAGCCTATTGCAATTCCAGCATGAACGACAGATTTGCCGGCTCTAGGGTACCCGCTACCCATTTTTAATGGGCTAGTTGAGGAAGATGCGGAACTCCACATTAAGGAGTTTCAAAAGCTGATGTTTAACTGTCGCATTCAAGAGGAAGGACATTTAATGATGTTCTTCAATATGACTCTCAAAGGAAGATCCGCTATATGGTGTCATGGTTTAGAAGCCGGAACCATATTGAATATTGATGCATTTTATGGAGCTTTTCGAAGGGAGTTTGCCCCTGAAAGGGGTGGACAATATTGGTTGCGTGTACTCAACGTGACCCGCCAAGAACCACACGAGGATATTCGTGCTTATGCGAAGAAGATAAAAGAGGTTTTCCGTAAGTTGGACACCTCTATTCCTATCCCCGAAGCTGCCCAATTGCAATATTTCCTACATGGTTTGGACTTTAATATCCAATTGCAGTTGAGTAGTGTTCCCTCGGGGGATATAGATACTGCCATTACACGAGCACAAGAGGTGGAATCCCGACTACAAGCAGCCTATGCTTCTCGAGGCAATTCGAACATGGGTTTAGTATTGGGAAATAATATGGCAATGGCCAATAGCAGTAGTGGCCAAGGGATAGCAATGGCTAACCCTAATGGGAGAGGGAACATGATGCAAAATGTCCATTTATTACCAGCTCCCCCTAGCATGTCGATGCCTACGCAGTCAAATGGCTCCAAATGGTGGAGGCCAGGCGGTTAATTCTAATGCCATGCCTATGGCTCAACAACAGTGCCTAATCGAATTGTTAGGCCGATGGAACGACATGGTAATGACCCAGGCTATGAGTCGAGTTCTTCCAATGTTCTTGGCGAGGTTAAGGACATAATGAAGCATTATACCGACATGATTACGGAGCAGTATCGACAAATAGCCGTTGATGTCAACTTCCTTAAAAAACAACAAAATTTGATAGGAAGTAGATACCCAGAGGAGGGTGCACCGTCGAGGTTTAGTTGCAAATGGTGTGGCGGGCAGCACTATCCAAGAAATTTCCCAAATGTTAAGTGCGACATCTGTGGAGAATCCAGCCATTTAGCAGCTACTTGCTGGAGTAAGATCAGTTCCCTCTAGCGAGGAAGTCGGCAATCAGGGCCTGTTAATCATCGTGCCCAAGGAAATGATTCCCAGCGAGAGGACGGGCCTAAACAAATACTTCAACGACCAAAGACTACAGTGGAAGAGCTACCAAGTGGTAGTGGGGTTAGTTTGCTTGAAGCTGTACACGTTAATGATGCTGAAACCTCTAATTTGGGAGCTGTACTTACAAGAGGTCAAAAGGGTAGAGGAACCGACAAGGATAAGCCTGTCGACGGAAACCCTAAACAAGGCGACAAAGAAACGCAAGTTTTGGATCCTGTCATGGAAGGAGGACCTTTGAAGCCCGTAGAAAGTAAAGCCGATAAGGAACCACCAAAGAAGAAGATGAAAGTTAAGAAAGAGGTAATAAAGCCAGTTCAGCGACCTAAAGAGCGGATGGTTTGGCGTGAAAAGCGAGCTCTATCGAACTATCATGAATTCGATTTGGCAAGCTCTCTTTGCGAAGTCAAGCCGGATGTGAATCTTTTACAACTTATTAAGCTTTCCCCAGGAGTATGCAAGGAATTTAGAAAGATCCTACGTACCGGGTATATCGTAGAACCTTTGGGTATTGCGCGAGTAGGTGATGATTGGTTCGAGCATGCTGAGAAGCATTGCCCAAGGGTTGCAGCCTATGTCGATGGGATATTAGTAGATTATGCCATTGTCGACACGGGATCATCTGTTAACATTATGAGTTCTAAACTGATGGAGAGGTTGGGTCTTGCGATCCAGAAAGATACCGCCACAATTCTCAGAATGGCAGATGATAGTTTGAGACAGCCAGAAGGTTGCATTACTAAAGTCCATGTCACTGTTGCAACTGTAGAATGCCTGTTGGACTTTAGGGTGATTCGTTTTGCAGGCCGTCCAAGTTACCAAGTATTACTCGGACGACCTTGGATCTTGCAAGCAGACTGTCAAGTGGATATACCCGCCGGTCGGCTAATATTCGGTAGAGGTGTCCAGCGTGTGGTAGTTGATGCTTATCCTGAGTCCCCGTAGAGTGAGAGAGCTCCTCTATCTTCTACAGAATTGGAGACATTAGAAGATTTATCTGGTAGTGAGATATCATCGAGTGATGAGTCCAAAGAGGGATCCACCACGGAAGACATCTATCAAATCACTTTGAATGAGCCGATAGAGGGCCAAGATCGTATAAGAGATGCAGATGTTATCGAGCTAGACCTTGGTACGCCTGATGATTCGCGGCCAATCAAATTAGGTTCTATGCTCAGCTCAGCAGAAAGGGAGGATTATGTGGCCTTGATCCAGGAATTCCGTGATATCTTTACCTGGAGTTATGATGAGTTGAGAGGCATTCCTCCTAGTCTTGCTGTTCATACAATTCCGTTGAAAGAGGGTAGTCGTCCTGTACGGCAGAAAGTAAGGCGTATGCCTTTTGAACTGAGGGACGGGCTGCTTGAAGAGTTACAGAAGCTTCGAAAAGCGGGTTTGATTTTTCCTGTGCAACACACGGAATGGTGTTCGCCAGTTGTGATTAGAAAGAAGAGGAATAATCAAATCCGTTTATGTGTAGACTTTAGGGAGCTGAATAAGCAGACAGTTAAGGACTACTACCCGTTGCCATTTATTGACCAGATTTTGGATCAATTAGCAGGTAGGGAGATATATTCGTTTATGGATTGCTTTGCAGGATACAACCAAATGGCAATTGCAGAAGAGGACAAGTTGAAAACAACTTTTATCACTGTATTTGGTACTTTTGCGTACCATGTGATGGCCTTTGGTTTATGCAATGCGCCGGGTTTGTGGCAACGAACAGCAGATAAGACATTCGGTGACATATCCCCTGAAGAGTTGAAGGTGTTTATTGATGACTTAGGGGCTGCCACCGTGAGAGAAAGGCAGTTGATCATTCTAAGAAAATGCTTTGAGCGCTGTAGACAATTTTGCATCACCCTAAACCCACGAAAGTGTGTTTTTGGAGTACCTTATGGACTATTGCTGGGTCATGTGGTCAGTTCGGTAGGAATTGCGACAGACCCTGAGAAGGTCAAAGTTATAGTTGCCATGGGTCCACCACGCACTCCGAAAGAGGTTCATAGCTTTCTTTCTTCGATTGGTTACTACCGTAGATTCATCAACGCCTTAGCAAAAAGAACGTTGCCACTTAAAAATTTATTGTCCTTTAGCTGTTCGTTTGTATGGGGTGACCCTTCTAAGGTAGCATTCGAGGATGTGAAACAAGAGCTAGCAAGAGCGCCCGTTTTAAAAGCACCTAAAAGAGGTGAGGTGTTTTATATATTTTCAGCAGCCACCATATATAGTATCAGCTGCTGTTTAGCCCAAATTTGGGAAGAGAAGTGGTACCACCCGATTGCTTTTGCTAGTCGGAAGCTAGGGGTATCCGAAATCAATTATACCTACATGGAGAAGCTATGTCTAGCGATGGTCTTTGGGACCAAGAAATTTAGGCATTACATTCTCTATGAGAAAGTCGTGCTTTATACGAAGGTGGAGGGACTTCGATTATTGATGAATAAGCTACAGCCCCCTGATCGTCTAGCAAAGTGGTTGATCACTTTGCAGGAATTTGATTATGAAATCAAGAGTAAGCCACCAAGGTTGCAAGGCATCGTGGAATGTCTTGTGGACTTTGGGGAGCCGAAAGAATCTGTGGCTGAAGGTAGTGACATGGAGTTGTTATTTAAAATAGATACGGCATCTATTCCCTCCTGGTACGCTGCAATAACACATTATTTATCTACGGGAGAGGTGGGATCCAAATTATCTAAAGCTGAGAGAAGGAAAATTAAGCAGCAAGCGTTAAAGTTTGCTTTGATCGCAGGTACATTATATCGACAAGGGGTTGATGATATCTATCGCCGGTGTGTGATGCCTGACGAGGTGCCATTCATTTTGGAAGAGTGCCATGATTCTGCTTGCGGTGGCCATTTTGCTGGACGGCTTACAGCACAAAAGGCTTTAAGAGCAGGTTATTGGTGGCCTGCCATCTTCCAGGATGCGTTTGCGTATGTTAAGCGATGCGATATTTGCCAACGACATGATAGTCGAGAGAATAGGAAACGACCACTCAACCCTATTATGGCGATACTTCCATTCGAGAAGTGGGGAATAGACTTTGTGGGTCCTATTACTCCGTCGTCGACTACGCAAAAGAGGTACATCATTGTAGCAACCGACTACTTCACAAAGTGGTCAAAAGCACGTGCAACAAGGAAAGATGATGCTAAAGAAACTGCTAGTTTCCTTTTAGAATAGATAATATGCCGGTTTGGTCCACCGAAAGAATTAGTGTCGGACCGCGGAACCCATTTCCTAAATAAGGTGATCAAAGGTTTGACAGAAATGTGGCAAATCAAGCATAATAAGACAACCCCATATAACCCGCAAGCCAATGGGCAAGTTGAAAGCACCAGCAAGCAGCTTGTGGGCATCCTGTCCAAAATTGTGTCGGAAAAGAAACGGGATTGGGATAAAAAGTTATACGTGGCAGTGTGGGCCTACAATACGACTTTCAAACGAGCCACTGGCCATACCCCGTTCAAGTTAGTATATGGGAAGGAGTGTGTCTTGCCTTTAGAGATTGAGCTGCCGACTATTCGGTTTGCCATCAATCATTCTTTGAGCGATGAAGATGCACTTTTTGAGCGCTTGACGACACTGGCACATTTAGATGAGCTTAAGTTGCAGAGCTTATTGCACCAAGAGGTGGCGAAGCGCCGAATGAAGCAGCTACACGACCTCAAAGCCAAGAAATACACCTTTAAGAAAGAACAGCTTGTTCTGTATTATGACGCACGACGTGAATTATTCCCAGGCAAGCTAGAACCCAAATGGGATGGGCCCTATAGGATCGTTAGAATAGGAAAGAATAAATCCACAGTCTTGTTAGCTGACCTTGAGGGGATAGAATTTAAAAATAAGGTTAATCTTAATAAGGTTAAACCTTATTACTTCTGATTGCACTAATGCTATGACTGCCTTGCAGGTCTAGGCGAGATCGATCAAACATCTACAAGGAAGTCGTGATAGAGGTTGATGGGTCGTCTGATCCCTTATTTAGAACACCCGTATTTGGAACAAAGGTATCATCAGGGAAAGCTCATTTGGTGGAGCAAAGGATACAAGGTGATTGAGCAAGAAGGCGGGACATTTATTTGGGAAATCAAGGTCTTCTACCATCACTGCTTACAAATTTTGACGAGCATCCCTGTTGAATTCAATGATGATGGAGGGATGGAGCCTACAGTCCACCCATTGAGTATGCTGAATTTTGATTACCATAATTACGAGTAGAGTTCCAGATGGCGGGATATGTAAACCCTTTATGGACGTACACCTTGTACTTTGATGGGGCGTCCAGGGGTCCATGCAAAAAAGGAAGTGTAGGAGTTGTCATCCGAGACCCCCGACGACGCATTGTCATGAAGTTAACTGCTTATCTCGGGGCAAATTTTACCAATAATATGGTAGAATACAAAGCTCTGATTATGGGTTTGAATATTGCCAAGAAGGGTGGTATCCGCCAGTTATTGGTGAAAGGGGACTCTCTGTTGGTTTTAAATCAACTCAATGGGACGTACATGGTACGGAACCCCATCCTTTGTATGTACCATTATACTGCCATAGCCCTGCTAGACGAATTTGATAGAGTGTCTTTTCAGCTGATTCCACGGAATTGGAATCAGTTTGCCGATTCATTGGCTAATTTCGTGTATGAAGAAGACCTCTTCTTTAATTGTGGCCCTTGTCCCGATATATCTATTGACGATGAGACAGGACCTGGTCGCTTGTGGGGTATGCTTTCCAAACATGCCCTCTTTGGCAGACAATGGTTGATCTGGGTGATGCAGAGGGTAAGCAAGACTCATCTGCCCTTATTATCTTGGACCCATAGACTGATTCGACGACACGTGATGCGAACACCTCTTGCGAGCTACGCAGGAGGGATAGGTCATAATTTAATGCACCTAGTTTAGGGCTATGAGCCTTTGTTCCCCTGGGAATGGTATGCTTTGATATCCATCATAGTTGTTTCCAGGAGGATGTTATGCATAGTCATGTTTTGTTTCATTAGGCCAAGAGGGCCGATTTAGTTTTCTAGCAAAGTCAAGTTTCATTTCATTAGGCCAAGAGGGCCATTTCCCTGTCCAGTGCAGGTGCGTTTAATTGGGTTTTTGTTTTAAGTGCTGTGCTAGACAGGTTTGAAGGAAAGCTTGGAGGGAGCCTTTGTCGCGGCATCGATGGAAACTTCTTGTGGCCAATCCAGGTGATACCTCTCCTTTACGAGTACCTTTCTTTCTTGTTATATGTGTATGTGTACTTGTCGAGGGGATACATTTTGTTGGGGACCGGCAACCAAGGCATGAAGTCCCAGGTTGAGGTTGAGTATGTTTGAGGGAGGTCGGAGTAGTCATTGCCTCCTGCAAAGACATTGTTAGACATTGAAAGACCTGTTTTAGAAGGAAGTCCTAGTGGCCCTGTCCTGCTAGCTTGCTAGGCAGCCGTTCTAGGAGTTCTTGTTAGTAGTGAGGCAGTTAGCGAAGCCTGCCAGAAGATAATAATGATGATGCCCAGAAACTTTGTACATCCTAAAAGATGAATATAAATACGAAGGTGTGTAAAAAGGGGTTCTAACCCCTCTCAAAGAAAAGAAAAGAAATGAAATGAAATGAAAATATATAAGCAGTTTGATCATTGCCTTGCGAAGGCCTGGTAGGTTCCTGGGGACGAGTCAGACCCGGGGCCGATACCTTGTCTTCCTAGGGGTGGCTTCTTGCTGGAAAAATAATACCAAAACAAGGAAGGTTGGAGCGAAAATAAAAGTGAGCGTTAGAAAAGGATTAAGTGTCGCCTTGCGAGGGCTTGGTAGGTTCTTGGGTGCCGAGACAGGTCCTGAGGCCGATGCCCTGTTCTCCTTGGGTCACTACGCTCAGCTCCCTCCTTTTTACATGCCTAAGTATGTCAATAAAATAAAAACCCTAAAAGAAGAAATGTACTGAAAGAAAATACTCCTTGATCAGGCTATAGGAGTCCTCGCCTTGTAGGAGCTCCTAGTTGTGTTGTCTTTAGTTGGTAAGTAGTTCAGACTACCATTTGGGGCAACCTCTTTGATAGGTTTTTTTTAGTTTGGCTGTGTTGGAGCAGCTCGTTCGTGACTCACTTCGGATCTTCTATTAGATGATGCTAGGCCTACTCCTTGTGGATGCCATGCCTTGGTTCTGTCCAGGGGTAGGGGGAGCATTGTGCTGAGTTTTAGTATATAATTGTTTTGTATTAGTTTGAGGCTTCTTTGGTTGTTTATGTGCAGATATGTTCGTGGATTCGACGGGCTGAGTCGCCCTATCCCGTGGTCGCCAATGAGAGCGGAATTTAGGTGACGGGAAGTACTTAAAAATAGCAAAAAATTATGAATATCAAGGAAAAATATTCACCGTCAAAGGCGGCAGCTCGATCTAGGACGATTTTAAGCATAAGCAGTCGACGGGCGCCCAAGTGACACATCCAGATTTTTAGTAATTTTTCTGTCAGTCAGGACAGGATGTGGGAGCTGCAGGCCTGTCCGGGATGCCGAGGCGGACGCCCAAAAATTTATAGCACATCAATCGGAGCTTGTATGCGGAAGTTGGCCCGAAACCGGCCGGGGTGCCCAAATTGGAAATTTCAAAGGGTGTGAAGAGAGGGGGGTGACCTTTGGCACCCCCCCCTCTCAAAAAAAATGTGATGGAGGGGGGGCGGCGGCCGTTTTTCAGCCGCCGAAAAAAACGCGCCCCCCCCCCCCCCCCCCCTAAATGGAGCTTTTTGCTGTCAAGCAAGCCATGAATCCGAAGGCAGAGGGCTTCCACATTCGATCCACGCTCCATGTCGCTACGATCCACGCGGGGAATGGTGGCTTGTAGAGGGAGAGAGAAAATCAGTCTTTCTCTCTCCTCCCTCTCTCTCTTCTAAAGGCAAGTTCATGTGGGAAGAAGAAGGAAGAAGAAAGAACGATGGAGGCTTGTCCTGCATGGATCGGATTGCTCCACGGGCTGGAAATGGTGATTGGTGATTGTGCTGGACATGAAGTGCTGCTGATTTCCAAATTTACAGCCATGGACATGAAACCCGAAACACGCAAATAAGCGGTAATTTAAAATTTTCAAAGGAAATTTGAGATTCTATAGCTTTTGATTGATGAAATGTTGTTCATGTGGGATAAAAATTGTTCATGCTACTGTTTTCTATGAGTTCTTGCTGGTCATAATCAAAAAATCAGAAAAATATGCATCTTGTGGTTCAAAATAATATATTAAAACACGAAAAACATGAAAAATCAAGGGAAAATGATGGTTTTTGTCATAAAAATGGGAAAGTACATAGGAACATCAACTAAACTTTCATTTTTTCTGCAAGAAGGAACTAAGGGCCACAGCCCATAATTTGTTCTTAATTTTTAGTAATTAAATAATGCATAAAAATAAGGGAAAATATAAGAAAAGGGTGGAAAAACCCTTAAAAATAGGGGAAAAATATATTTTGGGTTCCGAAAAATAAGGATAAATAAGAGCAATGTTTGTGAATGTTTGTGGGGACTGAAGCATGAGGATTTGCCTCAGTTCAACCCCACCTTCTTGTTCTAGTGTGTGGTTTTCCAGGTTTTTCACATAAAATGATGGTACAATACCCTATAAATCTATGCAACGATGCAATATTTAAACGGGGAAGGGTAGAGGAGTTGACACATGTCTAAATGCCGTGTGAGATGATGGGAAAGTTGCTGATTTCTATGCATAGCATTTAGGACGGATGATAATTAAAATTGAGAGCTTAGTAACACGTGGATCACCTCGGTGCTAAGCCCATGCAACGAAGCACGAACGGTAGTTGGAAACCATTAAAAGAATGTTTTTGCACTTGTGCACAATACTGTTTTGCTAAATGTTTGAGCACTAGACATCCACCAAATGCATGGAGCATGACAAAGATTTTAAAAGTATCAGTGATCAGCTCCTGGACATGCATTGCAATTGGTTTATTAGGATATGACCTACGATGAGAGGCAGTGAGGTACCCATTCTGTAGGTAGATGCGGGTCCCAAAGGGGAGAGCAAGTGAGGAAGAAATGGTACATTCCTAGACACGCTTATTTGGTACCTCGAGCGACTTTTGTGCGATGTGTCTATTTGTTGAGCGACGCACTGAGGGGCCAATCCCCAAGCTGTAGGAGAGTCGCAGAGGGTTGACGGCATTCAGCCGTAGGAGGAACCCCATGTGTATGTGATTCGAGCCTTTTGGCTATGTGAAAGGGACTCCCTCTGAGGAGTAATATTGGGTTAGGATCAGTTGGATTACAACGTATTACAAACGCGATGTTTAGGAAGGCAGAGATTTTGATAGACGCTCCTGGCCGCGAGGTCGAGGGGTTGTCTTGTGCATAGTGACCACTCTCCTTGAAACCTTTTCTTACTACCCTTCTTCTTTTTGTGAGTATTCCGATAGAGAAACCACATTTTTCTTTCACATTGGCAAGGAATGCAACATCTCCACTATTTCTATCTTCTCACACTTTAAGTTGCAACTCCTCCTCCATTAGTAGTGCACAAAATTCCTCAAATATCAAAGCTTGGGGGTCTACTGACCCCCCTAGAGAAGGGTCACTTTCGCAGCCCCCTCAAACCACAAAAAAAGGGTCCCTTATAACTCCCACACCCCGTAACTTGATGCATTGTGTGTCTCAAGTTGCTACTAGCATAACTATTCTATCTAACCCAAAGGCTAGATCCACAAAGGTCACATTTTTGCCATCCGATCACATTGACCTCATCTGACATACAAATTAGGATTGTTTGCGCTCACACATGGCTACTCCTCATAACGAGGGCCTTACAACTTAGATCACCATGGGCCATTGGTGGCACCTTACAAGGTGGGGCATTGAGCATATCAACATTAATAAAGGAAATCATTTCCTATAACAAGAATAACATCTCTTCAAGTTGGAAATGCAATTCACTTGGTATCCCACAATGTCAATAAAATTTACCAATATGACTTAGGGTGCAATTCAAAATAATGCATCTCAAGCCTCTTCATATCACTCAAATCTTTTCCCTTCCGAAGGAATAACCTTAACAAGCATAGTCTCTTATGATGATATGATGCATCTACCCTTACATTTAGTTCATCTTAGGGGGTCACCGAGTCCCTTTAGCCCCTGTTTTTTGAATTCTAAACTTGATGACTTGTTTTATTAACAAGAAAAGAGACTAAGGTTACTAATCTCATGGTTTTCTTTTATAGATTCTGAGTCCATTAGTATAGTATAGGTTAACAACATGATCAATTTGAAATCAATGTTACCAACAATAGGTAATATGAATCTCTACCATATAAGATGAATTCATGTATAATTCTCATCATTCTAACCTCACGATCAACCTTTACTTTCAATGAATGAGTATTGTGATAGTAAATTGGCCTAGGTATTGAAGAATTGAAGCTATGACTTATGATATAGAGAGATTTTTAGGAAAGAACCAAGGCCAATCATAGTCTTAACTTCCAAGGAATATAATGATTAGTCAACGTAATAAATCATGAGACTATGAGGAGGGCTAGAAAAAACATGGAGTCCTTTTCCAAGGTAATAGGTTGACTTGCTAGTCAAAAGGGTAAGTAAGAGTTTCATCACGGGGCCATGTTTTCCATCATATGAACCTATCTTTTCTTCCATCCCCTTAATGGTCTCTCTTCCTCTCTCTCTCTCTCTCTATATATATATATATATACCTCTCTCTCCCTCTCTATCTCTTCCTCCCTCTATCTCTCTAGTACTACCTTTCTCTCTCTCCTTCTTCCTATTACATCTCTCTCTCTTCCTCTATATCTCTCTCCCTTCTCTCTATTCCTACCTATCTCTCTTCTTCTCTCTCTTCTCTCTCTCTCTCTCTCTCTCTCTCTCTCTATCTCTCTCTCTCTCTCTCCCCCCCTCTCTCTCTCTCTCTCTCTCTCTCTCTCTCTCTCTCTCTCTCTCTCTCTCTCTCTCTCTCTTTCTCGTAGTGTATTCTGATGGGAAAAAGGACTACAATGAAGGGTGGTCATAGGAGAAGGCTCTTATAGCCATAGTAAGGACTAGTGACCCCTCCTTCCTCACATTTTTTGGAGTTATCGCTCCTATTCTCTCTCTCTCTCTCTCCATTGATTTCAAGGTACCCATAATCAGCCACATGAACAAGAGATCCCGATGCCATCAAGACCGTGGTCATTCCCAGGTCAATTAGAGGGGGTGGCGATGAACAAGAGTTCCCGATGCCATCAAGACCGTGGTCATTCCCAGGTCAATTAGAGGGGGTGGTGATGACTACAAGGTGATGGCATCTATTGACCTTTCAATGACACAGATGATTTTACTTTTCTTTCTTCATAAATTTTTTTCTAATTTTATACCTTTACAATCTCCCCCTCTTAAGCCCTTGTTCATGTGGGTGAGGGGCAAGATATTACACCATACCTTAAGTTGACCACACTAATAGGCTACCATATTTCTTAGCAAAATTTTAGGGGATATGTTTATATATAATGTGTAGTTAAAGCATAATAAAGGATGCCAAATTAGTGATGCACTTTCAATTGAGGAATTATAGTTTATCAATATGAAGACAACATATTATATAATGAGCAATCTATTGATCTATCCATGCACTAACCATTGATTTTTTAAAACTCCTCCATTTTTGTTTCAAAGGTCTCATAGTCATGTCCATTCCATACTTGTATGTCACAAAACTTAAAGATAAATACTTCCAAAAATTTGCTTTGTGAGATCATTCTTCATCATTATCAATGTGGTCCACAACTAGATTATGGATGCACTTCCTCTTGTTGAACTGAATTCTTTGAGTGAACTATATTATTTGGCAACATGGATTATCTGAGGGTGGTACAAATAAAAATATTTGTGCTTTCACACCTCCCTCCAATGGAATGTTTCTTTGGCATGTCTCAACCACCTTTTGACCTCTTCTCATCCTTTTTAATCTTCACATTTCCACCATATAAACTAATGTCTAACAACACCTTCTTAAGTGCTGCAATAGAATAAAAGTAATTTCTCAATGATTCCACATAGACCATGCATTGTGCAAATATGGACTCTAAATAAAGAACTATCTCAAAATTGTTCTAAAATTTGGACCTTTGAGGTGCCTATTAGGTGCCATTTTCCAATTCTTTTTGTCAATTTCCTTTGTAATACACATGCAATATATGCATGGGTTCTTTGAATTAGCCCCTTTTCAAACATTGTATATGCACTTTAGGGTTTTCACATCACTTGCTAAATGCCACTCTACTTTAAATATTTTGATTCCTTCCACATCCAAGATTCTCACACTCCTTTGCACACTAATAATTTGGGATATACTTGTCTTACAAAAAATCCAATGTGAAGTTTCAAAGTTCTCAAAATAACCTAGAATACATAGATATTATGAGTATGTGATATAAACACACTATAATATATTGTTTACCTCTAGGATACTAAACCATTTTGGATATTTCTTTGAAATTTTTTAATCAAGTATCCTATTCTCAAGGTGATGGTTACCCATTCTAGCTTTGTATCCTTCACAATCTAGTACTCTTTGAGATTGATGTAAAGGTAAGCTCACGCTCAACCGCCAAGACCCATGGACTACTTATTGTTCAAGCATTTCAAGTGAACACCTATGGCTATCTCTCACCTAGCCAATGCACATTTGATCCTACTGGGGTGTAGTGAACTTAGCTTCATGCCCAAATGAGTTGCCTCCTCCCTCAAGCACACTGGTAGCTCCACGATTTGTGATGCAAGCGTAAGCAACCTCAAGCCTCCACCTTCAAGCTCCATTCTCCATAGATGCACGTGAGACAAGATAAGAGAAGAGAAGAGAAGAAGAGAGGAGATAATGGAGAGCTTCTTCTCCTTGATCCCTCATCCTTACACACTTACTCCCTCACACTCTCACACTCCCTCTCTCAAGCACACACAAGCAATCAAGAAGGAGAGAAGAAGATGAGTCTACTTTGCCACACACCAAAGAATGAGCTTCTCATTCACTTTTCAACTTTATATACAAAACCCTAAATCCCTTTTGGGACGGTCCCCTTATTTGCATGGCTGAGAGTTCCCTTTTTCCCATTGTCCTTCTATCTTCTTAGCTTCCTTCCTACCGCACATCTACCTTTACAATTTGCACAAGAGAGAGTCTTGTGCTCTTTTACAAAAATTTTTAGGGGCACCTCACATTTAAAGGTGAACTTTCTCCTTTTCATTAGCTATTGAAACCGTCCTTGCGCTTTCTGTCATTTCCCTTCCTACTTCTTTCGTTGTGTTTGATTTCCATTTGGGCCACCTCTTTTAGGTCCAAACTTCTGCTTTTTTTACTTTTTCCACTTTTTCTTGTACTGTAGTTAACATTACCCCCCTCCTAGCCTAGCGCTAGTCCCATGGCACTGATGGGTAGTAATTTGAAGGTGGGATGGATGTAGCCAAATCGCTTTTTGATTTTTTATACAAGCTCTTGCGGGAGATGGTGTCGGGTGTACTAGCCCTTGAAATTTGAAGGTCTGGTTTGTTTTGGTTGCATGGTGACATGTGCAACAACAGTAGTGTAAGTTGATGATGATGTGGTTGCGGGGAGATTGATCTTTGGAAGAAACTGATCAACTGGTTGAAATGGTGGGGGTGGAGAGTGTATTGCATGGATGATGGGGCCTCTAAAGTTGGTAGGTTGGAGCATTGGTTTTTACCTGAAAAGAAAAGAAGGTGCACTACCTAGCAGTGTGTTTGCCTTGCCGTGTGGTGCTGCATAGTTCTTATTATGTGAGTGTAACTAGGAGTTGGGTCATAGGCTAGGTGTTGTCCCACACTTGAGGACTCATTTTGTACATTGAGGCTAGGTGTTGGGTCATAGGCTAGGTGTTGTCCCACACTTGAGGACCCATTTTGTACATTGTTAGAGGTGTGGTTCACGGCTTAGGGAGAGAGGCCTGGAAGTCCTACCCTTGAGGTGCCCTAAGCGTGAAGTGGGGTATCAAAATGGGCTAGGGGGCTACAGACAAAGCCAACCGACCAAAGCCACTAGACGTGCCTAACTTGAGAACCCCTAGGTGAAGTGAGTGTTACATATGGAGCTAACTTTCTTTAAAACCACACATTGATCTAGTCATTGCATATATATCTTTGCCAATGTTTAAGGTCAAAAAGAGTGGTGGGGGATGACATATTGGTTGTAAAACCTCTCACTAAGGAGCTGGGGCTTGTTGCCTCCTTTCAAAACTTGGCCATGCATCTTCAGTTGGCCTTTGCCTCTTTTCTCCCTTGTGCTTTGGTGGCTCTACTTCTCTGGGCCTCGTAACTTACATTTGGACATGTAGCCCATGTCGTAGGGACTTGCAGGTGATCACGAGCTTTTTCCTAAAGGCCTCAACGGCCTCTTCCTCTTTAGATTGCATGGTGTCGAAGAGAGTGCAAAGGAAGGCATGTTATAGGGCTTTCAAGGTTACCTATGCGGCCTTTGCTGCCCTGCTCTCTACTAGCACCTTGTCGCCTTCTGCAAGGGGCTAGTTGGCATGCTAAGGTGATCACTTTTTCTTTACTCATGTTCACCCAGTCATTTGCTTTTTGCTTCATTTCTTCCACGCTTTTATTGTGCTTGTAGGCTAATGCCCTTAGCCTCTTCTCTTGTTCTTTGATTTCTCTTTCTAAGCGCTGTTGTTATTAAGCTCCGAGGCTAGCCTTTGTTCCAAATTTTCTATACACTTTTGGTGCCATTGGCTTCTCTCTTCTTCTACTGCTGCTAGCTTCTCTATGGCATCTCTAATTTTTTCATTTTCTTTTTTCAGATCCTTGTACAACACCACCAACTCATCAAAATTGCATTGTAGGCTCATGAGGCTATGTGTTTCCGTAGTGAGTTTTGCTTGCCATCTCTCGTCCCGGACTCCGAATCGAGCTCTGAAAAATCCTAGGCGTCTGGCTTGATGTCCCGCATTGGCCGGCAACTCCTGACAAGCCACACGTCAGTCTGAAAAATTATCAAAAATCAACAAGTGTCGCTCGGGCGCCTTTAAAGCACTTTGACGCTTAAAATCCTCCTACCTGGAGCCGCCACCTTTGACGTTGAATATTTTTCCCTTGATATTCGTAATTTTTAGCTATTTTTAAGCACTTCTCAGCATCAAAACTCCGCTCTCATTGGTGACCACGGGATAGGGCGACTCAGCCCATCGAATCCCACAATAGATCTGTACAAAACAACCAAAGGAAGCATCAAGCTGATACAAAATAGATACATACTAAACACATCACAATGCTCACCCTACCCCCTGACAAAACCAAGGCATGACATCCACACGGAGTAAGCCTAGCATAATTTGATAGAAGGTCCGAAGCTAGTCACTAACCAACTGCTCCAACACGGCCAAACTAAAAAGAACTGTCAAAGAGGTTGCCATAAGTGGTGGTCTGAACTACCTACCTAACTAAGGACAACACAACCAGGAGCTCCTACTAGGCGAGGACTCCTATAGCCTGATCAAGAGGTATTTTTTTCAGCACATTTCTTCTTTTAGGGTTTTATTTTATTGACATACTTGGGCATGTAAAAAGGAGGGAGCTGAGCGTAGTGACCCAAGGAGAACAGGGCATCGGCCTCAGGTCCTATCTCAGTACCCAAGAACCTACCAAGCCCTCGCAAGGTGACACTTAATCCTTTTCTGACGCTCACTTTTATTTTCTCTCCAACCTTCCTGACTTTCTTCTTTTCCAGCAAGATGCCACCCCTGGGAAGACAAGGCATCGGCCCCGGGTCTGACTCGTCCCCAGGAACCTACCAAGCCCTCACTAGGCGATGATCAACTGCTTATAAATTCTTCATTTCATTTCTTTTCTATTATAGGGGTTAGAACCCCTTTTTACACACCTTTGTATATTTTTATTGTCTTTAAGATATTCAAGGTTTTTTTTTCCTTTCATCATCATCATTTTTCTTCTGGTAGGCTTCTCTAGCTGCCTCACAACTATCAAGAACTCCTAGAACAGCCGCCTAGCAGGCTAGCAGAACATGATCACTAGAACTCCCTTCTAAAATAGGTCTTTCAATTCCTGACAATGTCTTTACAGGAGGAAACGACTACTCAGGCCTCCCTCAAACATACTGAACCTAAACCTCGGACTTCATGCCTTGGACGCCGGTCCCCAATAAGAAACGGAAAATCCTCTACAGGTACATAGACACATATAGCACAAAAATCACAGTACTCATAAAGGAAAGGTATCACCTGGATAGGGCCACGAGAAGCTTGCACGCAATAAAAGGCTTCTTCCAAGCTCTTCTTCGAACCTGTCTAGCACAAAACTAAAACAAGAAACCATTAACCGTACCTGCACTAAACAGACAACTGGCCCTCTTGGCCTAATGAAATAAAGCACTTCACCACAAAAACTGATCGGCCCTCTTGGCCTAATGCACAAAATAGCACCTACACATCCCTCCCTGAAAGAATCCAAATATACAATAATAGACTCCTATCCAAGGAGGAAAACACATGCTCGTAGCCCTAAACTAAATGCATAAGGTTATGACCCATTCCTCCTACAAATATAGCAAGAGGCATACGCATAATATGTTGTCTAATTAGCCTATGGGTCCAAGATAATAACGATAGATTGGTCTCAGCTACTCTTTGCATCACCCATATCAACCATCGTCTGCCATATATTGCATGCTCTGATAACATTTCCCACAAGCGACCGGATCCTATTTCATAATTGATAATGATATCCAGACTAGGACCACAGTTAAAGAAAATGTCTTCTTCATAAGCAAGATTTGCCAATGAATTCGCAAATTGATTCCAGTAATGTGGAATCAGCTAAAAAGACACTCTCTCAAACTCCTCAAGCAGGGTCATCGCAGTATGATGATACATACAGAGAATGGGATTCCGCACTGTGAATGTCCCATCTAGCTGATTCAAGATCAACTGGGAATCCCCTTTTACTAACAACCGACGAATACCACCTTGTTTGGCAATATGTAGTCCCATAATCAAGGCTTTATACTCTGCCATATTGTTAGTGAATCCTACCCCAAGATAAGCAGCTAACTTCATCGTAACTCTACGTCGGGGATCTCGGATTACTACTCCAACACTTCCTTTTTTATTAGGGCCCCTGGACGCTCCGTCAAAATATAGTGTATACGTACACAACAGGTTTACACAGCCTGGCATCAGAACTCCTCTATTCGTAATTATGGTAATCAAATTTTAGCATGTTGAGAGGATGAACTAACGGCTCCATCCCACCTTCTTCATTGAACTCAATAGGGATACTTGTCAATTTGTAGGAGGAATAGGGTTATGACCCATTCCTCCTACGAATATAGCAAGAGGCATACGCATAATATGTTGTCTAATTAGCCTATGGGTCCAAGATAATAGCGATAGATTGGTCTCAGCTACTCTTTGCATCACCCATATCAACCATCGTCTGCCATATATTGCATGCTCTGATAACATTTCCCACAAGCGATCGGATCATGTTCCATCATTGATAATGATATCCAGACTAGGACCACAGTTAAAGAAAATGTCTTCTTCATAAGCAAGATTTGCCAGTGAATTCGCAAACTGATTCCAGTAACGTGGAATCAGCTAAAAAGACACTCTCTCAAACTCCTCAAGCAGGGTCATCGCAGTATGATGATACATACAGAGAATGGGATTCCGCACTGTGAATGTCCCATCTAGCTGATTCAAGATCAACTGGGAATCCCCTTTTACTAACAACCGACGAATACCACCTTGTTTGGCAATATGTAGTCCCATAATCAAGGCTTTATACTCTGCCATATTGTTAGTGAATCCTACCCCAAGATAAGCAGCTAACTTCATCGTAACTCTACGTCGGGGATCTCGGATTACTACTCCAACACTTCCTTTTTTATTAGGGCCCCTGGACGCTCCGTCAAAATATAATGTATACGTACACAACAGGTTTACACAGCCTGCCATCAGAACTCCTCTATTCGTAATTATGGTAATCAAAGTTTAGCATGTTGAGAGGATGAACTAACGGCTCCATCCCACCTTCTTCATTGAACTCAATAGGGATACTTGTCAATTTGTAGGAGGAATAGGGTTATGACCCATTCCTCCTACAAATATAGCAAGAGGCATATGCATAATATGTTGTCTAATTAGCCTATGGTTCCAAGATAATAGCGATAGATTGGTCTCAGCTACTCTTTGCATCACCCATATCAACCATCGTCTGCCATATATTGCATGCTCTGATAACATTTCCCACAAGCGATCGGATCCTGTTTCATCATTGATAATGATATCCAGACTAGGACCACAGTTAAAGAAAATGTCTTCTTCATAAGCAAGATTTTCCAGTGAATTCGCAAACTAATTCGAGTAACGTGGAATCAGCTAAAAAGACACTCTCTCAAACTCCTCAAGCAGGGTTATTGCAGTATGATGATACATACAGAGAATGGGATTCCGCATTGTGAATGTCCCATCTAGCTGATTCAAGATCAACTAGGAATCCCCTTTTACTAACAACCGACGAATACCACCTTGTTTGGCAATATGTAGTCCCATAATCAAGGCTTTATACTCTGCCATATTGTTAGTGAATCCTACCCCAAGATAAGCAGCTAACTTCATCGTAACTCTACGTCGGGGATCTCGGATTACTACTCCAACACTTCCTTTTTTATTAGGGCCCGTGGACGCTCCGTCAAAATATAATGTATACGTACACAACGGGTTTACACAGCCTGCCATCACGAACTCCTCTATTCGTAATTATGGTAATCAAAGTTTAGCATGTTGAGAGGATGAACTAACGGCTCCATCCCACCTTCTTCATTGAACTCAATAGGGATACTTGTCAATAGTCGTAAGCAGTGATGGCAAAAGACTTTGATCTCCCACACAAAAAGTCCATCTTCTTGCTCAATCACTTTATATCCTTTGCTCCACCAGATATGGGTGCTCCAAATAAGGGATTAACCGTCCCATCAACCAGCTTTTAAGCTCTTTTGCAGGTCTCAGATCATCCCCAGCATGGACCTACAATGCATTTTCTTTGTGAGGTTATCAATAAAACAGCTCAATGCCCCACTTCTCAAATGGAAGGATAGCCATGATAGGCATAAGTGGGCATTTCCTATTCTCTCTACTATCATGTCTTTGAGAGGTATCACATCTCTTAACATACTCAAAAGAATCTTGGAAGATGGACGGCAACCAATACCCAGCTCTTAAAGCTTTCTGCGCCGTCAACCGTCCAGCGAAGTGCCCTCCACATGCAGAGTCATGACACTCCTCCAAGATAAAAGGAACCTCATCAGGCATCACACATCGGCAATAGATATCATGAACACCCTGCCGATATAGTGTCCCTGCGATCAAGGAAAACTTCAAAGCTTGATGTTCGATTTTCCTCTTTTCAGACTTTGATAAACCAGCTCCCGTCTCTCGTATTGATAGATAATGTGTAATAGCAGCATACCAAGATGGGATAGAAGCTGTATCAATTTTAAACATTTCTTCAACGTCGCTTTCTTTAGCCAAAGTCTCTTTCTACTCCCCGAAATCCACAAGGCATTCCACAATACCCTGCAACCTCGGTGGCTTACTCTTGATATCATAATCGAACTCCTGCAAAGTGATTAACCACTTTGCCAAATGATCAGGCGGTTGCAACTTATTCATAAGCAATCTAAACCCTTCCACCTTCATATAGAACACTACCTTTTCATAGAGGATGTAGTGCCTGAATTTCTTAGTCCCAAAGACCATCACAAGACACAACTTCTCCATGTAGGTATAATTGATCTCTGAAATGCCCAATTTCTGACTAGCAAAAGCTATCGGATGATACCACTTTTCCTCCCAGATTTGGGCTAAATAGCCAGCTGATACTATGCATAGTGGTTGCTGAAAATATATAGAGCACCTCACCTCTTTTAGGTGCTTTTAAAACATGTGCTTTTACTAGCTCCTGTTTCACATCCTCAAAAGCTACTTTAGAAGGGTCGCTCCATTCAAATGAAAAGCTAAAGGATAATAAGTTCGTTAATGGCAACGTCCTTTCTGCCAAGGCATTTATAAATCTCCGATAGTATCCTATCGATGACAGAAAGCTGTGAACCTCTTTCGGGGTGTGTGGTGGACTCATAGAAATTATGACCTTGATCTTTTCAGGGTCAGTTGCTATCCCTATTGAACTGACCACATGGCCTAGCAATAGCCCAAAAGGTACTCCAAAGACACACTTCCGTGGGTTAAGAGCGATACAAATTGTCTGTAATGCTCAAAGAACTTTCTTAAAATAACCATCTTCCTTTCCCTTACAGTGGCTGACCCCAAGTCATCAATAAATACTTTCAACGCATCCTGACCTTGGCCTTCTTGATGAGCCACTTACTTTTGAAGTCTGTGCTTTACCATGCACCTAGGAAGATTACGAGCTCATGACCATCAAATTCCCCAAGGTTGCAGCTCAGCTTATCGCTAGGAGTGAAGTCTCAAAGGAGCAAGCAATCATCAGTAGATGTGGACCTCATACCAAAAACTTGTCGGCTCTGCACCAATCCAAGAGCTTGAAGAGCTCATGAGTCTTGCAAACTCTACCTCTCCATTCTTACAACAATGGTACGCCTTATGCCTCCAATGGGAGCAAGAAGGTTGCCAAATTATGACGAATGCCGAGCAGAGATGCGCAATCAAGGCTACGGACATTTAGCAAAACAGTATTGTGCACAAGTGCAAAGACATTCTTTTAATGGTTTCCAACTACCGTTCGTGCTTCGTTGCATGGGCTTAGCACCGAGGTGATCCTCGTGCTACTAAGCTCTCAATTTTAATTATCATCCGTCCTAAATGCTATGCATAGAAATCAGAAACTTTCCCATCATCTCACACGGCATTTAGACATGTGTCAACTCCTCTACCCTTCCCCGTTTAAATATTGCATCGTTGCATAGATTTATAGGGTATTGTACCATCATTTTATGTGAAAAACCCGGAAAACCATACACTAGAACAAGAAGGTGGGGTTGAACTGAGGCAAATCCTCATGCTTCAGACCCCACAAACATTCACAAACATTGCTCTTATTTATCCTTATTTTTCGAAACCCAAAATATATTTTTTCCCTATTTTTTAGGGTTTTTCCACCCTTTTCTTGTATTTTTCCTTATTTTTATGCATTATTTAATTACTGAAAATTAAGAACAGATTATGGGCTGTGGCCCTTAGTTCCTTCTTGCAGAAAAAATGAAAGTTTAGTTGATGTTCCTATGTACTTTTCCATTTTTATGCCAAAAACCATCATTTTTCCTTGATTTTTCATGTTTTTCGTGTTTTAATGTATTATTTTGAACCACAAGATGCATATTTTTCTGATTTTTTGATTATGACCAGCAAGAACTCATAGAAAACAGTAGCATGAACAATTTTTATCCCACATGAACAACATTTCATCAATCAAAAGCTATAGAATCTCAAATTTCCTTTGAAAATTTTAAATTACCGCTTATTTGCGTGTTTCGGGTTTCATGTCCATGGCTGTAAATTTGGAAATCAGCAGCACTTCATGTCCAGCACAATCACCAATCACCATTTCCAGCCTGTGGAGCAATCCGATCCATGCCGGACAAGCCTCCATCGTTCTTTCTTCTTCCTTCTTCTTCCCACATGAACTTGCCTTTAGAAGAGAGAGAGGGAGGAGAGAGAAAGACTGATTTTCTCTCTCCCTCTACAGGCCACCATTCCCCGCGTGGATCGTAGTGACATGGAGCGTGGATCGAATGTGGAAGCCCTCTGCCTTCGGATTCATGGCTTGCTTGACAGCAAAAAGCTCCATTTAGGGGGGGGGGGGGGGGGGGCGTTTTTTTCGGCGGCTGAAAAACAACCACCGCCCCCCCTCCATCACGTTTTCTTTTAGAGGGGGGGGGGGGGGGGGTGCCAAAGGTCACCCCCCTCTCTTCACACCCTTTGAAATTTCCAATTTGGCCCCCTTTTTGGCACCCCGGCCGGTTTCGGGCCAACTTCCGCATACGAGCTCCAATTGACGTGCTGTAAATTTCTGGGCGTCCGTCTCGGCATCCCGAACAGGCCTGCAGCTCCCACATCCTGTCCTGACTGACAGAAAAATTACTAAAAATCTGGATGTGTCACTTGGGCGCCCGTCGACTGCTTATGCTTAAAATCGTCCTAGATCGAGCCGCCGCCTTTGACGGTGAATATTTTTCCCTTGATATTCATAATTTTTTGCTATTTTTAAGCACTTCCCGTCACCTAAATTCCGCTCTCATGCTTCTAGTGCAAGAATAAAGGACATGCAATTGCAGATTGTCATGTCAAGAAGGTAGATGAAAAGAATGGAAAAATGAAGACTAAAATGGAGACAACTAATATAATGAAGTAGAGTTGGAGTTATTCATAGGCAACCATTGAGGAAGTGTGTTCCTCAGTGTAAGAAATGACTACCAATTACTCATGGATATTAAATAGTGGTGCCTCCTCTCCCATGACCAATAAGAAAGGTCTATAGAGTTTTATGAAGCCTTTGTAGCAATAATTCATCATTGTGATGATTGGGAATGATACAAAATGCTTTGCTAAGAGCACATGTACTATTTCTTTTGTTGTTCTAAATGGTGAACTCAAAATTATTTCAAATGTGTTGTATGTTTTAGAGATTAAGAGAAATCTAGTATCGATTGCTTTTACAACTAATCTTGGCCACAAGGTGAGGTTCATTAAGACAAGTGCAACAATTATTAATAGTGTTGGAAAAGATATCGGCAAAGGAGAAAGAAGGAACAACTTGTATGAGCTAAGTGCTCTTATAGCCACTGTTGGTGTGGGCACAAGTAAACTTTGGCATGAAAGATTTGGTCATGTTGATTTTGCAGCATTAAAAGGAGATGCATAAGCAAGGTATGGTTACTTATCTACCTACAGTAATTGAAATGAGGGAATCATGCGAAGCTTGTATGATGGGCAAGGAATAGAGAAAGAAATTTTCACAAGAAAGCAAGAATAGAATGAAGGCTTCTTTAGAATTGGTGCATGCTTACTTGTGTAGTAAAATGCCTACACAAGCCTTGGGAGGATCTTATTATCTTATGTTGATCGTTGATAACTATAGTAGGAAGATGTGGGTATACTTCATGATAAGGCTCAAGCTTTTGGTAGGTCTAAAGAATAGCTAAAACTTGTTGAGAATAAAACAAGGCAAAGTGTGAAGAAGTTTAGAATAGATGGTGGTGGTGAGTTCAACTCAAAGGAGTTTGAAGATTGTGCAAGCTTCTCGCTCAACCACCAAGACACACGAACTGCTTATCATTTCAAGAATTTCAAGCCAAGTGCAATGGCTATCTCTCACATAGTCATGCATGCTCTCACACCTACGAGTATAGTGGGCTTACCTTCATGCCCGATTGAGTTACCTCCTCCCTCAAGCTCTCAAATAGCTCAATGATCCAGAAGAGAGGAGAAGATGGAGAGCTTCTCCACTATAGTCCCTCACCCCTCTCACACAGTCCCTCCCTCCTTCCGTTGCACTCCCTCTCTCAAGCATAAGCACAAGCACAAGCAAGAGCAAGAAGAATAAGAAGAAGAATATAGCTAATTTTGGCCACACACAAGAATGATCTCCTTCATTCACTTTTTTCCTTTTATACATGCCCTTATCCCTTCCTTGGGCACCCATCCCTTTTTTACATGACCAGCCATTTTAGCCCAGGTCCTCTTTTCCTATTTCCTTTCCATTTACATGGTTCCTTCACTCATGCCTATCTACATTTACAAATTGCATAGAAGAGTGTGTGGCACTCTTTTACAAGGATTTAGGGTGCCCTTTTATATTCAAAATGTACCTTTGCACTTGCCTTGGACTTTTGAGTTTGGTTCTTGTACTTTTGGTTATCTTTCTCCTATTTTTTCCATTGGGTCACCTTTTTTTGCTCTATCCCCTGCGTCTTTTTAATTTTCTTTGCTTTCTTTGCAATTTCTTTGCACCGGGGTTAACATTACTCCCCTCCTAGCTAAGTGCCACTCCCATGGCACTTGTTGGTGAGGACTTTGGTGGTTGAAGATTGGCCATGTGGATTAGTAATGAGACTTTGGGAAGATTGGCTATGGAGAAGAAGCACATGAAATCGAATGAGAGGTTGTGGAGGCTGAGGATAGATTGAGTGGATAATGGGGGCCTTTGATATTGGTGGTTGATATCGGTTTGCCAAATGTACCTAAAAAGGAAAAGAAAGTGCACTACCTGAGGATGTGTCTTCCTCACTATGCAATGCATACCATCACATAACTATCTATCCCAGCATTGAGATAAAAAAAGAGGGGCAAAAACTACTCTTCCTTGGCAGTAGGTTTTTATTTCAGTAATATTTGCAATAGGTAGAGGTAGCTACTTGTGGTGATGAAGGTGGGTTCGGGGCATGAGGAGAAGTCTTTGGGGAAACCTACTATAGATGGATGGAGGTCCCTTTTGGTAAATATCCAACTCTCTTCAAGGATTGAGGCGTTTACATTGTAGATCAAAGGAAAGTTGTATCTACCATGCACCTCCTGGTTGAAATCAACTTGAAACCTTCTTGGCTAGGGCATGTAGATAGGATCATCCTATTCATGGGGTAAGGTGCTGTAGAAAGCAATCCAAGCTTCTAAGCTAGAGTCCCAAATGTTTATGCACCACCACTTAGGTTGTGCCTTATATCCCTCCACCCTCTCGAATACCTCCACCGCTTTATCTTCTTGGTAGTCTATAGGTTCCTAATACCCTCTCGGATACCTCTCAGATACCTCCACACTCTCGAATACCTCTTGGATACCTCCACCCTCTCGGATACCTCTTGGATACCTCCACCGCTTTATCTTCTTGGTAGTCTATAGGTTCCTACTACCACCTAGTGGGGTGCCTCATCCGTTCCTTTAGCCATCTCCTTCCTAGCCTTGCTCAAAGTTTAATGATGTTCTCCACCACCCTAGGAGATAATACTATGTCCAATGTGCAAGAGAAGGTGAAGGAGAACTTGAAGGGGTAGTTGCAGTTTTCCCATTGCTCCCACACTACAATTTCTTGGCCCTAGTTAATAGGATTGTGCTCCTCGCTTTGAGGGATGGCCACTTGTGGACCTTGCAGTGTTTTGGCTTGAAACTTCCTGCGAGCGTGTTCCACTTGCTCTCTACGCTTGTGCATTATTTCCATCATCCATTCAAGTAGCCCAGCTTCCTCCCCTTGCTCTTTTGGTGGCTGTACTTGTGTGGTTCTAGAGGGGAGCTTGGTTCCTGCACTCGTTCTTCCTCTTGGTGGTTTGATTCAAAGTTAAGCCCTTCTATCTAGAATGGCTCTAGTGGCTCCTATTGAGGTAGTTGCATTTGTTGTTTTGGCTCCCCAAGCCCTAGAGAGGAGAGTTCATGTGTGGTTAAGCCAGCTGAGATTAGGTGAGCACATTGCTCCTCTACTCCCAAGCTCGTGCTAGGCTTGGGTGCCTTGGCATGGAGTCCATGTTGTAGCACCCTACTTATTAGTTCTATTTTTCTTCTTAGTTGCTTCAATATCTCTTCTTCTCCCAGCTACATGACATTCAATATTGTGATCAAGAATGCGTGTTGTTGCTCCAACATTCATGTCTCCATGGCCAATGGCTTTACTTTCCACTAGGAGGCATTCACTCTCGAAATGGGACAACTTGTAAGCTAAGTCTTTGATTCTATTCTCATTTGTGACTACCCATTCCTCTGCTTTTTCCTTCATTTGCTCTAGCCCTTGATTTTGGTACTAGGATAGGGTGGCAATCACTTGCTCCTACTCCGGCCACAATGTGTGCATCTATTGTTGCTCTTGGTTTTTACATTCCACTTGCTCTTTCATTATGGCTTGCTCATGGAGAGCTGATTGTAGCTGATTGTGCAGCTCTTCACCTTCTTCATGGTCTCCTCATTTCTTTAGTTCCTTACCACACCTGCACCTCTGTCCTTGCCTCTTCTCTTTTCCTCTTCAACTCCTTTATTTCCAACTCTAGACATTCGTTTTTCTAAGAGTTGAAGGCACATATATTCTCTAAGGAGATGCAGTTCTATCTTTCTTTGTCATACAACTTCTTTAGACTATCTTCTCCCTCCCTTGGCTTTAAGGCCACTTTCACTGCAATCACTTTCATGTTTATGATGGTCATCAGTCTTGCTTTCTCCACCTTGTAGGTTGAGAAGGAAATCTTCTCATCTTTGAGCTTTGCCAAGCACAGCCTTTTCTCTTTTTTTGCCTTGTTGATTTGGCTTTGAAGCTCCTTTACTAGTTTGTTATCCTAATCTTCATTGTTGCACATGGCCGAAGGCATCGAAGTGATTGACACTTGTAAGTGGGGCACCTTTGGCTGTTTGCATGACTCTGCATCAGTTGACTGCTAGCCTCTTTGTTCTTACAAGGGGGCTCCTTCGCTGGGTGTAGATGCAATTTCCTATACTTTGCTAACTAAGTACAACACCCCCCAAGCCATAATGTTGCTTTCTTTGACTGCCCCTTTTGCAGTACCTTATGTTGGGGTGATTGTTGGTGTGGCCATGAGATTGGTGGGATTGATTGTGGGGCTTTACCCTTGCCTTCCACTAAGTCTTGGTCACACTTCTTCAGCTGTTGCGCTCCTACTTGGCACATCCTCTCTTGCTGGGTTCATTATTTCCAATTCTTGAGATCAGGAGGGCTACCTCATGGATCTTGGAATGGCCAGAGCAATCTCCTCCTCCTCTTGTTGCCTTAGTTTTTCTTCCTTCTCTTATTGCCTCTTTGTGCACTCTTCTTCTACTCTCTTTGATTCCTCCTCCACCCCTTTGAAGCTCTTTGTTTTCCTCGAAGGTGGGTCAATTTCTTCTTATGGGGATTTTGAGGGTGATCTTTTTCTATCCCCCTTGGCTTGACAACTCTGAGCCTTGCTGCCATTTACCATCCTCTCGCTCGAGGCCTTTTATAGTTTAGATGGTTGGTCATTCTCCTTTTCATTAGCAATTCTCTCCATGTTGTCCTATTGCTCCTTTTGGAATTCTTTTTCCCCCTATTCTCTTGATGAAATCAAGATGGTCGGAGGTAGGTTTTTTTCTCTCGGACTCCATTGTGATAGACAAAGACTCCCCTCCTGCCACCATTGGTGCTATGGCTAGTATATGTGTCGATGCATGTATTGTCTTTCGGACATAGGCATTCCAGTATGCCTATTCTATTCATAAGATCATTTGCTATGGTTGAAGTCTTGTCCCACCTTTTCCAAGTACTTGGCAAGGTTACATCGCTCTATCATCTGTGCCACTGCATCTTTGAATGTCACCACTCCTGGATTGTGGATGCTAAAATATTTAAATTGGTTGAATGCTTGGATATCCATGGCTAATCTGTAATTTCTATGCTTCTCCTCTGAGAAGAGGAGCTTGTTGGCTTTATCTTGACACTAGGTTGAGCTACCAATGATACTACAAGCTTTGGGATAACTGTGTTGCCCTTGTTGAAAGTTGTTACTATTCTAACATGACGGATGGAAAGGTGGATGCACTGCAAGTCATAATCAACATTACAATGAACTTGTTTTTTGAACACACGTTGTCTGAGGAGTGATTCCTTACCAGCAATTTGCTTGTTAGGTAGCACATAGAAAACAATGGGTAGGCTCTCAGTCTCAATAGAAACTAGTAGTTTGCATTCCCCCAAGAGTGGATAGGATTGCCCCCCAAACGGTCTAAGATTCACATTGGTTGGTTGCAATTGGGGTTTACCCACGGTGGTCTAGTGTTCGTGTGTTAAGATATTGGCATCAGCTCCCTCATCAATTAGCACATGAAGGGTGCATGCCATTTGGGAGGTTGCGATGATCCGTAAGTAGGCTGGTGCTATTGCTTCCTCATCCACCTCCTCGAATTCTATGATGGTTGCAACCCTGATGTTCATTGGTGGTTCTACGATTGAAGGTTCGTGAAGTGGATGAGTTGAGGTAAAGAAAAATGCACATTTTAAAATGTAAAAGCCCCCCTAAAGTTTTTTAAAATAGCACTAGGATCCCTCCTATGCAAGTTGTAAGAGTAGATGGGCATAAGTGAATGCATA
Source organism: Lygodium microphyllum (assembly GCF_053477565.2). Lineage (NCBI taxonomy): Eukaryota > Viridiplantae > Streptophyta > Polypodiopsida > Schizaeales > Lygodiaceae > Lygodium > Lygodium microphyllum. Next base: position 6,495,385 of record NC_141163.1, on the reverse strand, counting down.
ATGTAAATATAAGAGAATAGGAAAAGAGGACCTTGGTAAGATGGCTAGTCATGTAAAAAAGGGGATGGGTGCCCAAATGGATGAGGGCATGTATAAAAGCCAAAAAGTGAATAGAGAAGCTCATTTTTGGTGTGTGGAAAAGTGGCCCTTCTTCGTCTTCTTCTTCTTGCTTGCTTGCTTTCTTATGCTTATGCTTGAGAGAGGGAGTGTGAGAGTGTGAGTGTATGAGAGTGAGGGACCATGGTGGAGAAGCTCTCCATGTTCTCCTCTCTTCTTTTCTTTTCTTTTCTTTTCTTTTCTTCTCTTCTCTTCTCTTCTCTTCTCTTCTCTTCTCTTGCACATGTGGCTATGGAGCATGGAGCTTGGAGGTGAAGGATTGAGCTTGCTTGAGCTTACATCTCATATCGTAGAGCTACCAGTGTGTTGGAGAGAGGAGGGTACTCAATCGGGCATTGAGGTAAGCTCACTACCATCATAGGCTTGAGAGCACATATGACTATGTGAGAGGTAGCCATTAGCATTGGGCTTGAAACCCTTGAGCAATAAGCAGTCCTAGGTCTTGGCGGTCAAGCAAAAGCTCTCACATTTTGGTTCGGTTATGCCAAGACCAATAGATTTGAGCCTTGAGTACTTGCACGCTCTAAGTAGATAGGTAGGAAGAAAGGGCTTGTGATAGATAGGTAGGAAGAAAGGGCTTTTGATCTTCGATGTAAGTAAGTGTTTTGGTTTTTTGAAGTTTGAATCAGTTGGGTTGATTATTATTAGTGCTTTCTTGTGATTTGTAGGTATTGGTAGGCATTCAGGTAGGAAAAAATAAGGGGAAAAGGAAGAAAACCATAGTATGGTTTTGGGCAATAGCAGGCCTAAATCAAAGAAAAGTGGGTTGTAATCTAGAAAAGAAGAGAAAAAGACACCCAAGGAGTGTTGGAGAGGGTGTCTAAAACCGTGAGAAAGGGGGAAGTAAGCCCATTTTTAGTTTTTGAGATTTGAGAGAGAGAGAGAGAGAGGGAGGGAGGGAGGGAGGGAGGGAGGGAGGGAGGGAGGGAGGGAGGGAGGGAGGGAGAGAGAGAGACACAGAGAGAGAGAGAGAGAGAGAGAGAGAGAGAGAGAGAGAGAGAGAGAGAGAGAGAGAGAGAGAGAGAGAGAGAGAGAGAGAGAGAGAGAGAGAGTGTGTGTGTGTGTGTGTGTGTGTTAGAGCTCTAGGACAACAACCAAAGAGTGACCTAGTGAAAAAGCGGTCTCTACTGTCTTCATAAGTGGAATTAGGAGTGAAGAGCTCTACAAGGCCTTGGTAGGAAAATTGAACCTAAAAAGGGATGTGCTAGCTAGGGTCTTTGAGGAAGCCATATGTATAGATGACCTACTCAAGGAAAGGAGCTCTAGAGCCACAAGTCGAGATAGTGTAGCCTCTATAACCTTAAAGAGAGTCGCTGCAAGAGGTCCAGCTAGGATAACCAAGAGAAAGGGAGGAACGTTGACTCTAGCTAAGAATTGGCAAATGTAAAGCTAGAGCTAGCCAAGCTCCATGAAAAGATTAGAATATTTGTGCAACCTCACGTACAATGTGTTAACTGTGGAAGGAAAGATCTCTCAGCTGAGTACATGGATCCTAGATCTAGACCTTATGCCAAACTATCGTAGGTTTGGACATGATGCTATGCATTACCAAGTACCAAGGCAATTAATGTATATATATCTTTACAATCATACTACTTGGGGAATAGACCATTGTAATTTGGAAGGGGAGCTCCATTAGCTCTCCTAGTGTCTAATGATGCCCTAAACATTGGTGGTCCGCTCCTTTCTTTTTCATGGCAGCATGAATGGATCCTCTTTCAAATTCTTCACCTAACATGCATTCCTCAACCTGTCCAATCATGGTATTTACCCAGGCATCAGATAATCTTCCACGTCCACGGCCTAGGTTGTTGTTGCTATTACCTCAACCTCTTCTACCAACCTGGTTTGGGCTAGGATTTCAAGGATGGTTAGGAAAATTTTCCCTTAGGTGTCCAGTCCTTCCGCACTGGTAGCATTGCCTGATTCCTATCCCATTCGGTTGTTGGGTGATTGCATTAGATCTACAATTTCCTCTGGCATTAGTCATGTCCATACCACGATTTGGGTAGCCCCTTCCATAGTTGTTTATCGGATGGTTTCTTTGGCCATTTCGAGCGATTTCTTTGGCCATAGGTTTTTCTCACATAAGAGCATCTTCGAGAGTCGTTCGTGTCATTGATTCAAGGTGAGTGCCCAAAGGTGGATTTAGTCCTTGGCAGAACCTTGCAATCTGTTTGAGATGTTGTCATTGGGGGTGCATATTTGTGTAGACTCACAAACTTGGAATAGTATCCTTCCAAGGTTAGGCTTGATTGTCGTAAGTTGTAGAATTTATTCAATCTGCCAAAGCTTAGCTTTTCCAGTAATATGAAGATGTCAAGCAGTCATGGATAGATTTGTAGCAGTAGTTTCAACGGTTAGGAAATAGTTGTCCAAAGCCTCAATCCAAGCTTCTTCATCTTGCTCCACCTTGGGTCCTTCACCGCTAAACCTAGATGTTGATGTTTGCTTGAGAAGAAACTTCTTCTCTTGGAGTTCCTTGTATGTTTCATCAATTCGCACTAGTTTGGTGATTTTGATTATCTCCGTAACTTCTTTGTTACAAAATGAGGTATCTCTAGGAATCGATAAGACTTTTGGGAGCTTGGGATACTCTAGAAGCTCATAAATTTTTGACTTTATACTCCCGGATAAGGGTTATCCTATCCGGAGAAATAACCTTTGTATATTGATCATACACCCATTTATTTCTCATTACAAATTTTCAATCTATATATCTTACCTTATCATTTTGAAGAATATCGTAATTATAAAGTCCTATCAAATTGAGGTCCTCAAGCCATTTCAACAACTTGAGATGGACTTTCACATCTTCATTTATAGAGTTGAATCTAAGTACAGGTAAGGGTCATCCCTTCCCCAGGTTTGGGATCCAGTTTTAGCCCCTTCGTAAGCTTAAAAAATTCCACAGATGAGTCTTCTCTAAGGTAGCCATTACGCTTTCTCTTAATTCCAACATGTTTGACTGGCACACAAGTAGTGGAGTACATGATGTCAATAATAACTCCATAAAGTGTACTTCATTATTAACTTGTCAAAGCAGCTCAATTATCATCATAAGCTCATAACTCATGCTTTTCAAAAACAATAATGAGACTTTATATTTATGAAAAGTACTTACAAAGATGTATTTGATCATACTATGATCTACCAATAGATCATCTCATGGATCCTTTCCTCATGAAAAGTATCATGGTCAATATTCTCATATCTTGGGGGATTCTCATATACATGACAAACAACATAATGTGGTGGTACTTGGGGATAACCAAAACATCCCGTACCAAAATAAGGCCTTCTTGGTACTACAACAACTCTCTCAGGTGGTACTATTTGTAACACTTTTCGATATACCCACAAGGTTTTAGATACACGCTCATCCCCAATGTCTAGTAACCATTCAACAAAGCACTGAACAAAAGGTATATCTTAACTATCCTTAGTTGTTCATCCCATTGAACCCTCCATAGTTCATAATGAAGAAGAATGTTATGCTCACAATATATCTCCATATGTGACCCATTCCTTAGCCATACATCTCTCATGTACCATGAGTTAGGATAAGGTTGCAATACAATTGGAGGAATAAAAATCATCTCCATTATCTCAAATATAGCCTCGCGGTATGAGAATTTATTCAAACCTAAGGCTACTTGATACTACATGATGGGAAAAATATCCCACAAATGTGTAGCTTCTACATCGCTAAGTTCCTGATGAGCACAATGTGTATTCTAGTGTTAGTACAAGATAATCAACAACAGTTTCCTTCAAACAAGTGTGGTTATTTTCTTAATTCCTTTATACATTGACTACTTAATCTTACGCCAAAAGCTCTTTTGAAACCTAGGCTCTTTTGAAACCTAGGCTTTGATACCACGTGTGAGGTGCCTCCTCCAATAGACCTGGAGGAGTCCTCTAGTAGTCGACTAAAATTCATATCTGCATAATCTTGATTCAACTTGCAAAGTCACACTAGGATTTGAAAGCTCACCTATCCTTGCTTAAATGGATTGAAGGTTCTTATCCCTTGTACTTGGATGTATAGGCTAGTATGCCCTTCATTACCCTACTACATTTGAGAGTTCAAGTTCTTATTAAAGCATATTTTGAAGTCAAGGGGGTGAAACTGAGAAATTACATGTCAAAACAAGGCACTTACAAGTCAAAAGAAGGCATTTCAATACAATTTGCATGCAAATAGCTCTCCCTTTTTCAGTAAATTTGAGTTTGATTTAATTACAAAGAAATGAATCAAATAAATCCAAAATTTCTCGAAGAGAGCTTTCTTTAAAGCTATAGTATGCATAAATTGGAGTAGTCTATGAAAGTTAATGGAAACTTTTGTGCATTAGGTTTTGCAGTGGGGATAGTATAATGCCTAGCTTTTGGAGGAAGAGCTCATTTATGAAGAATTTTGGATCAAGTTATCACTTTCATGGTACAACATTAATGTACATACATTGTATCTAGTCTTCAATTTTACATTAATTTGCTCTATTGTACATGGAAGTAGTCGTGGCAACATCATGAGTAAAGTGAAAGAAGAGCCTAGTTGGTACCTTCTTTGAATTTAGAGTCTAACTCAATAGACCAATCTCCTTTAAGCAAGTTTGCTTCACCACTTCTATCCTTCTCTTTGGGTCTACCTGTATTTCATTTGTAGTCCCCCCCCTATTCTCACTCCAACCCCTCTTCCATAGAATCACCTCCTCTAGACGATTCTAGCAATTTGGAGAAATACTTACTCTAATGGGTTTGAGTCCATCATGTGTACCATGTATCTAGCATTGGATTGCAAATGGTTTGACTCATTAGGAGTGTCAAGAGTCATATTTCACTAGTCATGTGTATTTGGATCTTCCAATAAGTAATCTATTGTGACTATATGATCTATTTTGTTAGGATATAAAGTGATTATCATATGTACTTTCACTCTCTACTCTACCCTATTCCATATTCTCTTTCTCTTCTCTAGTCCTATTGCATGATATATCCGTGTTTTATTTTATAGTACGTTACACTTAGTCATATCCCAAAACCACTACAAGGAGCCAATCTCTTCTGCTAATCCATCAACAAATGACTCAACATTTCCTCTATTTTTATCTCACAATTTTTTCACCCAAGTTAATTTTTGCATCTTAGCCTCAAACTCACATTCTTGTCACAAAACATTGGCCACATGGAATGCAGCTAAAGCAACCAAAACCCTATCATCTTGAGTATCCATGGAGCCCTAGCAAATGGTCTTGATTGGTTCCAATTAGCAAGAGTATTCATCTAGATAGCTTGCCACACACCAACCAAGCCATTGAACTATGAGTATTATATCAATAGAATTTGATATTCTGATTAGAAGTTGTGCAAATGTGACACTTTTTGCTCATTGAGTCTATAGTTCACTACCAAGTGTCATGAATTATTATACTTGGAATATCGTAGGGCCTTCGTAGTAGGTTTGCAAGCTCCCTCCTAGGATTTTTGTCCCTTATCATTCCTTTTGGACTTTGACAGCTTCTTATTATCCTTCTCAGAGTCTTCCTCTTCATGACTACTATCTTTCTATATGTCTATATCAAGATCTCACTCACTACCCTAGACTTTGTAGGTTTTTTCAATTGATTTGGAAGATCCACCAAATTAGAACTTGAAATGGAGCCATGTAAGTTTGAACATCTTCATCCCCTTACTTTAGTCTTGTTGAAAAAGAGAGAAAATGATTATGCCCAGTAGAGGCTCTTGTATCCCACATGCATAGTGAGGAGAGTGGAGAAAGGTTAGAGACTATATAATGATGTACTTGATTCACTTTTCAATGCAATGCCATAGTACTTTTTTCCTTCAATCAAGTGTATGTGTCATTGTCTTACACACAAGATTGTGTTTATGAGTCCAAGTCTCAATCTTGGAACCTAATTCACTCGTGTGACAATTGATCTTGTCTGTGTCTATGTCTACATGAGTCATGTCTACATCTTCCATCCTCCATAGCTCATGCCATGCTCTAGATCCACATCTTTTGACATGGTATCAAAGCTTAGCTGAGCATGGATCATCTTAATCTAGCTCTTCTCTCTGATCTCTCAAGCTTTCTTAACTTCAATCTAGCTCAATGCTAGCTTATGACCTCATTTTCACCTCTACCTTCATTCTAGCTTTCATGGCTACCATGGCTAGAATAGTACCTACCCTACTTGTAGCTTTTAGATCTCTCTCTACAAGCCATATCTTCCAGTGCTTTCTTCTCGAAAAGTGTTTCCTAACTCACAAAGCTTCTTTGTATCAAATCACAGCTCAACATTGCTTTGCTTAGAGTCCAACATTATATTTTTTTATAGTCGTTGTTCAGAACTGTGTTGATTCCAATCCGTATGTCAATTTGTCTCACATGCGCTACTCGATTTGCCCTGAAACTATAGGGCTTTTAAAGAGCCATACTAAGCTCTCTCCCACTCAGAGGGTTCCCCAAATGATCACCTCTATGAGCTACAATCAGAAAAAAACAGGCCCATGTGTCTGCAAACCCTAAAGGGTACCCATAGCCATTTCAACATCAAGCTCAAGTATTTCTCCCACTTTGTAACGTGTCCACTTGTATTTTTAGGACACGTCTCAGCAGTCCATCGAAAAGGATGTCTAGAGAGCTTCGCCCGACATTCCCATGGAATGTTACAGGGTTAGCGATCTAGGGCTTTCCGTGTCTGCCACGTAGCGGAAGTATTTCGACCATTCCCACTTAGAATCGACCTGAATTAGGGTTTTCCTAATTGGTCATTGATGGAACCTAGAACGGGCCGGCACTGGCTTGTGCACTAGCCGGACCTCTATCTCACACGCTCAACAACCCCACGGCCTCGCGGCCAGGAGCGTTGATGACACATACATTGCCTTCCTAAATGTCTTGCGTTTGTATTATGTCGTTTGTAGTCCACTCTTCTCTCACCCACTACTCCTTAGAGGGAGTCCCTTTCACATTGCCTAATGGCACGAAGCACAGACATAGGGGGTCCTCCAACGGCTCAGTGCCGCCACCCCTCTGCGACTCTCCTACACCTTGGGGATTGGCCCCTCGATGCGTCACTCAACATATAAACATTTTGCACAAAATCCACTCAAGGTACCATTTAATTGTATACAGGAATGTACCATTGTCCTTACTTCTCTTTCCCCTAGACCCCACGACTAGCCTATGGCTTAGGGTGTCTTGTCTCTCACTCAACGTGGGTCAAGGTCCTAATGAAAACAATTGCATCCAGGATTTCTGATACCTTTAAATACTTCCATGATTTATACATAGTGTGGATGCTAAGTGCTCAAACAATTATGAAATCAATATTGTGCACATATGGAAAACATCCTTTCAATGATTTTCAACTACCGTTCTTATGCGGCGTTGCACGAACCTAGCACCGAGGAAACCCTCGTGCTACTAGGCTCTTATTTTATAATTATTCACCGACCTATATGGCATGCAAACAAAATAGTAATATTTTCATCATCTTACTCCACATTTAGACACATTCTAACCACTCTACCCTTCCATCAATCAAATGTTGCATTGTTGTATGGATTTATAGGGCATTTTGCCATCATTTTATGTAAAAAAATGAAAAAAGATGCACTAGAACTAGAAGGTGGGGTTGAACTGAGGCAAATCCTCATGCTTCAGTGCCCACGACCATTTACAAACATTTTTCTTAATTTTCATTAATTTTCCGCACCCAAAATGTATTTTTTCCCTATTTTTAGTGATTTTTCTCTATTTTCCTTGTATTTTTCCTTATTTTTTGCATTATTTAATTACTAAAAATTCAAAATAGGTTATGGGCTGTGGCCATTAGTTCCTTCTTGCAGTAAAAATGAAAATTTAGTTGGTGTTCCTATTCATTTTCCCATTTTTATGCCTAAAAACATCATTTTCCCTTGATTTTCCATATTTTATGTGTTTTAGTGTATTATTTTGAGTCACAAGATGCATATTTTTCTGATTTTCTGATTATGATCAACAAGTAATCATGGAAAACAACAACATAAACAATTTTTAGCCCACATGAACAACATTTTATCAATCAAAAGCCATGAAATCTCAAATTTCCTTTGAAAAATTTGAATTATCGCTTATTTGCGTGTTTCGGGTTTCATGTCCATGGCTGCAAATCTGAAAATCAGCAACACTTCATGCTCATGATGATCACAAATCACCATTTCCAGCCCGTGGAGCAATCCGATCCATGCGGGACAAGCCTTCACCATTCTTTCTTCTTCTTTTCTCTTCCCACATGAACTTGCCTTTAGAAGAGAGAGAGGGAGGAGAGAGAAAGACTAGATTTCCATCTCCCTCTACAGGCTGCCAATGGAGGAGCGAAGACAAGCCATAGAGTCCGCAGGGAAGGAGAAGATCAACCCCATTGTCAGTTGGATAGGTTATTTGCAGCCTGGAAATCACCATCAAGAGGATGGAGCGAAAATTGCGCCGCCTGCAGCCCACGCTCCTTCACGCCATGAAAAATCCTTTTTTCCTCTTCTTTTCATGCCTCATAAAATTTGGGCCCCCAACCTCCCAAAGGTCATGCCCATTTTGGCCAACAAAAGTGCACCTCTTCGCATCTTGACCGCTTCCTTGGCCATTTCCTCGTCCGGACTCGGAATTGAACTCTGAAAAATCCTGGGCGTCCGGCTTGGCGTCACACATTGGCCAGTAGCTCATGTCAACCCGCATGACTGTTTGAAAAATTATGAAAAATCAACAAGTATCGCTCAGGCACCTTTAAAGCACTTTGGTGCTTAAAATCGTCCTAGATCGAGCCGCCGCCTTTGACAGTGAATATTTTTCCCTTGGTATTCATAATTTTTAGCTATTTTTAAGCACTTTTCGGCACCAAAATTTCGCTCTCATTGGCGACCACGGGGTAGGGCGACTCAACCCGTTGAATCCACGAATAGATCTGCACATAAAAAACCAAAGAAGCATCAAGCTGATACAAAACAAATATATAATAAAACTCAGCACAATGCTCCCCCTACCCCTGGACAGAACCAAGGCATGACATCCACAAGGAGTAGGCCTAGCATCATCTAAGAGGAGATCCGAAGTGAGTCACTGACCAACTGCTCCAACACAGCCAAACTAAAAAACCTATCAAAGAGGTTGCCCTAAGTGGTAGTCTAAACTACTTACCAACTAAAGACAACACAACTAGGAGCTCCTACTAGGTGAGGACTCCTATAGCCTGATCAAGGAGTATTTTCTTTTATTACATTTCTTATTTTAGGATTGTTATTTTATGAACATACTTGGGCATGTAAAAAGGAGGGAGCTGAGCGTAGTGATCCAAGGAGAACAGGGCATCGGTCTCAGGACCTGTCTCGGCACCCAAGAACCTACCAAGCCCTCGCAAGGCGACACTTAATCCTTTTCTAACGCTCACTTTTATTTTCGCTCCAACCTTTCTTGTTTTGTCATTTTTTTTCCAGCAAGAAGCCACCCCGAGGAAGACAAGGTATCGGCCCCAGGTCTGACTCGTCCCCAGGAACCTACTAGGCCTTCGCAAGGCAATGATCAACTGCTTATATATTTTCATTCCTTTTCTTTTCTTTTGATAGGGGTTAGAACCCCTTTTTACACACCTTCGTATTTATATTCATCTTGTTGGATGTACAGGGTTTCTTGGCATCATTATTATTATCTTCTGGCAGGCTTCTCTAACTGCCTCACTACTAACAAGAACCCCTAGAACAGCTGTCTAGCAGGCTAGCAGAACAGGGCCACTAGGACTTCCTTCTAAAGCAGGTCTTTCAATGCTTGACAATGTCTTTACAAGAGGCAATGACTACTTCGACCTCCCTCAAACATACTTAGCCTAAACCTGGGACTTCATGCCTTGGTTGTCGGTCCCCAACAAAAGTATATCCCCTGGACAAGTACAAATACACATATAATAGGAAAGAAAGGTACTCGTAAAGGAGAGATATCACCTGGATTGGCCACAAGAAGCTTCCATCGCAGCAAAGGCTCCTCCGGGCTCCACCAAATTCCACGGATCACAAAACCTGTCCAGCACAACACTTAAAACAAAAACCCGATTAAACGCACCTGCACTAGACAGGGAAATGGCCCTCTTGGCCTAATGAAATCAAATACTTCACTACAAAACTGAATCCGCCCTCTTGGCCTAATGAAATCAAACAATACTACCCATAATATCCTCCTGGAAATAACCATGATAGACATCAAAGCATACCATTCCCAGGGGAACAAAGGCTCGTAGCCCTAAACTAGGTGCATTAAATTATGACCCATCCCTCTTGCGTATATCGCAAGAGGTGTTCGCATCACATGTCGTCTAATCAGTTTGTGGGTCCAAGATAGTAAAGGTAGATGAGTCTCGCCTACCCTCTGCATCACCCAGATTAGCCATCGTCTGCCAAAGAGGGCATGTTCAGAAAGCATACCCCACAAACGACCAGGTCCTGTCTCACCATCAATAGATATATCGGGACAAGGACCACAATTAAAGAAGAGGTCTTCTTCATACACAAAATTAGCCAATGAATCGGCAAACTGATTCCAATTTCGTGGAATTAGCTGAAAAGACACTCTATCAAATTCGCCTAGCAGGGCTATGGCAGTATGATGATACATGCAAAGGATGGGGTTTCGTACCATGTACGTCCCATTGAGTTGATTTAAAACCAACTGAGAGTCCCCTTTCACCAATAACTGGCAGATACCACCCTTCTTTGCAATATTCAAACCCATAATCAGGGCTTTGTATTCGGTCATATTATTGGTAAAATTCACCCCGAGATAAGCAGCTAACTTCATGACAATGCGTCATCGGGGGTCTCGGATGACAACTCCTACACTTTCTTTTTTGCATGGACCCCTGGACGCCCCATCAAAGTACAAGGTGTACGCCCATAAAGGGTTTACATATCCCGCCATCTTGAACTCCACTCATAATTATGGTAATCGAAATTCAGCATATTCAACGGATGGACTGTAGGCTCCATCCCTCCATCATCATTGAATTCAACAGGGATGCTCGTCAAAATTTGTAGACAGTGATGGCAGAAGACCTTGATCTCCCAAATAAATGTCCCGCCTTCTTGCTCAATCACCTTATATCCTTTGCTCCACCAAATGAGCTTTCCCTGATGATACCTCTGTTCTAAATATGGGTGTTCTAAATAAGGGATCAGACGACCCATCAACCTCTATCGCGATTTGCTCGCAGATGTTTGATCGATCTCCCCTAGACCTGCAAGGCAGTCATAGCATTAGTGCAATCAGAAATAATAAGGTTTAATCTTATTAAGATTAACCTTATTTTTAGATTCTATCCCCTCAAGGTCAGCTAACAAAACTGTGGACTTATTCTTTCCTATTCTAACGATCCTATAGGGCCCGTCCCATTTGGGCTCTAGCTTGCCTGGAAATAATTCATGTCGTGCGTCATTATACAGAACAAGCTGTCATTTCTTGAAGGTGTATTTCTTGGCTTTGAGGTCGTGTAACTGCTTCATTTGGCGCTTCGCCACTTCTTGGTGCAATAAGCTCTGCAGCTTAAGCTCATCTAAATGTGCCAGTGTCGTCAAGCACTCAAAAAGTGCGTCTTCATCACTCAAAGAATGATTGATGGCAAACCGAATAGTCGGCAGCTCAATCTCTAAAGGCAAGACACACTCCTCCCCATATACTAACTTGAACGGGGTATGGCCAGTGGCTCGTTTGAAGGTCGTATTATAGGCCCACACTGCCATGTATAACTTTTTATCCCAATCCCGTTTCTTTTCCGATACAATTTTGGACAGGATGCCCACAAGCTTCTTGTTGGTGCTTTCAACTTGCCCATTGGCTTGCGGGTTATATGGGGTCGTCTTGTTATGCTTGATTTGCCACATCTCTGTGAAACCTTTGATCACCTTATTCAGGAAATGGGTTCCGCGGTCTGACACTAATTCTTTCGACGAACCAAACCAGCATATTATCTGCTCTAAAAGGAAACTAGCAGTTTCTTTAGCATCATCTTTCCTTGTTGCACGTGCTTCTAACCACTTTGTGAATTAGTCAGTTGCTACAATGATGTACCTCTTTTGCGTAGTCGACGAGGGAGTAATAGGACCCACAAAGTCTATTCCCCACTTCTCAAATGGAAGTATCGCCATAATAGGGGTAAGTGGTCGTTTCCTATTCTCTCGACTATCATGTCGTTGACAAATATCACATCTCTTGACATACGCAAACGCATCTTGGAAGATGGCAGGCCACCAATAACTTGCTCTTAAAGCCTTTTGTGCTGTAATCCGTCCAGCAAAATGGCCACCGCAAAGCAGAATCATGGCACTCTTCCAAAATGAATGGCATCTCGTCAGGCATCACACATCGGCGATAGACGTCATCAACCCCTTGCCAATATAATGTACCTGCGATCAAGGCAAACTTTAATGCTTGCTGCTTAATTTTCTGTTTCTCAGCTTTAGATAATTCGGATCCCGCCTCTCCCGTCAATAAATAATGCATTATTGCAGCATACCAGGAGGGAATAGATGCCGTATCTATTTTAAATAACAACTCCATGTCACTACCTTCAGCCACAGATTCTTTCGGCTCCCCAAAGTCCATAAGACATTCCACGATGCCTTGCAACCTTGGTGGCTTACTCCTAATTTCATAATCAAATTCTTGCAAAGTGATTAACCACTTCTCTAGACGATCAGGCGGCTGTAGCTTATTCATCAATAGTCGAAGCCCCTCCGCCTTCGTATAAAGTACGACTTTCTCATAGAGAATATAATGCCTGAATTTCTTGGTCCCAAAGACCATTGCTAGACACAACTTCTCCATGTAGGTATAATTGATTTCGGATACCCCCAGCTTTCGGCTAGCAAAAGCAATCGGGTGGTACCACTTCTCTTCTCAAATTTGGGCTAAACAGTAGCTGATACTATACATGGTGGCTGCTGAGAATATATAGAACACCTCACCTCTTTTAGGTGCTTTTAAAACGGGAGCTCTTGCTAGCTCTTGTTTCACATCCTCGAATGCTACTTTACAAGGGTCACCCCATACAAACGAACAACTAAAGGACAATAAATTTGTAAGCGGCAACATTATTTCTGCCAAGGCGTTTATGAATCTACGGTAATAACCAACCGAAGACAGAAAGCTATGGACTTCCTTCAGAGTGCGTGGTGGACCCATGGCAACTATAACTTTGACCTTCTCGAGGTCTGTTGCAATTCCTACTGAACTGACCACATGACCCAGTAATAGTCCATAAGGTACTCCAAAAACACACTTCCATGGGTTTAGGGCGATGCAAAATTGGCTACAGCGCTCAAAGCATTTTCTTAAAATGATCAACTGCCTTTCTCTCACAGTGGCGGCCCCTAAGTCATCAATAAACAGCTTCAACTCTTCAGAGGATATGTCACCGAATGTCTTATCTGCTGTTCGTTGCCACGAACCAGGCGCATTGCATAAACCAAAGGCCATCACATGGTACGCAAAAGTACCAAATACAGTGATAGAAGTTGTTTTCAACTTGTCCTCTTCTGCAATTGCCATCTGGTTATATCCTGCAAAGCAATCCATAAACGAATATATCTCCCTACCCGCTAATTGATCCAAAATCTGGTCAATAAATGGCAACGAGTAGTAGTCCTTAACTGCCTGCTTATTCAGCTCCCTAAAGTCTACACATAATCGGATTTGATTATTCTTCTTCTTCCTGAGCACAACTACGAACACCATTCCGTGTGTTGCACAGGAAAAATCAAACCCGCTTTTCGAAGCTTCTGTAACTCTTCAAACAGCTCGTCCCTCAGTTCGAAAGGCATACGCCTTACTTTCTGCCATACAGGATGACTGCCCTCTTTCAACGGAATTGTATGGACAGCAAGACTAGGAGGAATGCCCCTCAACTCATCATAACTCCAAGCAAAGATATCACGGAATTCCTGAATCAAGGCCACATAGTCCTCCCTTTTTGCTGTGCTGAGCATAGAACCTAATTTGATTGGCCGTGAATCATCAGGCGTACCAAGGTCTAGCTCGATAACGTCTGCATCTCTTATACGATCTTGGCCCTCTATCGGCTCGTTCAAAGTAATTTGATAGATGTCTTCCGTGGTGGATCCCTCTTTGGACTCATCACTCGATGATGTCTCACTGGCAGATAAATCTTCTAATGTCTCCAATTCTATAGAAGATAGAGGAGCTCTCTCACTCTGCGGGGACTCAGGATAAGCATCAACCACCACACGCTGGGCACCTCTACCGAATATTAGTCGGCCGGCGGGTATATCCACTTGGCAGTCCGCTTGCAAGGTCCAGGTCGTCCGAGTAATACTTGGTAACTTGGATGGCCTGCAAAACGAATCACCCTAAAGTCCAACAGGCATTCTACATTTGCAACAGTGACATGGACCTTAGTAATGCAGCCTTCCGGCTGTCTCAAACTATCATCTGCCATTCTGAGGATTGTGGAGGTATCCTTCTGGATCACAAGACCCAATCTTTCCATCAGTTCAGAACTCATAATGTTAACAGATGATCTCGTGTCGACAATGGCATAATCTACTAGTATCCCATCGACATAGGTTGCAACCTTTGGGCAATGCTTCTCAGCATGCTCGAACCAATCATCACCAACTCGCGCAATACCCAAAGGTTCTACGATATATCCGGTACTTAGAATCTTTCTAAATTCCTTGCGTACTCCTGGGGAAAGCTTAATAAGCTATAAGAGATTCACATCTGGCTTGACTTTGCAAAGAGAGCTCGCCAAATCGAATTCATGATAGTTCGATAGAGCTCGCTTTTCACGCCAAACCATCCAATCTTTAGGTCACTGAACCGGCTTTATTGCCTCTTTTTTGACTTTCACCTTCTTCTTTGGTGGTTCCTTATCGGCTTTACTTTCCACGGGCTTCAAAGGTCCCCCTTCCATGGCAGGATCCAAAACTTTTGTTCCTTTGTCGCCTTGTTTAGGGTTTCCGTCGATAGGCTTATCCTTATCGGCTTCTCTACCCTTTTGACCTCTTGTAAGGACAGCTCACAGATTAGAGGTTTCAGCATCATTAACGCGTACAGCCTCAATCAAACTAACCCCACTACCACTGGGTAGCTCCTCCACTGTAGTCTTTGGTCGTTGAAGTATTTGTTTAGACCCGTCTTCTCGCTGGGAATCATTTCCTTGCACACGATGATTAACAGGCCCTGGTTGCCGACTACCTCGCTGGAGGGAACTGATCTTACTCCAGCAAGTAGCTGCTAAATGGCTGGATTTTCCACAGATGTTGCACTTAACATTTGGGCAATTTCTTGGATAGTGCTGCCCACCACACCATTTGCAACTAAACCTCAAAGGTGCACCCTCATCTGGGTATCTACTTCCTATCAAATTTTGCTGTTTTTTAAGGAAGTTGACATCAACGGCTATTTGCTGATACTACTCCGTAATCATGTCGGTATAATGCTTCATCATGTCCTTAACCTCGCCAAGAACATTGGAAGCGCTCGACTCATAGCCTTGGTCATTACCATGTCGTTCCATCAGCCTAACTATTCGATTAGGCACTGGTTGTTGAGCCACATGCATGGTATTAGAATTGACCACCTGGCCTCCACCATTTGGAGCCATTTGACTACCCGTAGGCATCGACATGCTAGGGGGAGCTGGTAATAAAGGCACATTCTGCATCATGTTCCCTCTCCCATTAGGGTTAGCCATCGCTATCCCTTGGCTAATACTGCCATTGGCCATCGCCATATTGTTTCCCAATACTAAACCCATATTCGAATTACCTGGAGAAGCATAGGCTGCTTGTAGTCGAGATTCCACCTCTTGTGCTTGTGTAATGGCAGTATCTATATCCCCCAAGGGGACACTACTCAACTGCAATTGGATATTAAAGTCCAAACCATGTAGGAAATATTGCAATTGCGCAGCTGCGGGGATAGGAATAGAGGTGTCCAACTTACGAAAAACCTCTTTTATTTTCTTTGCATAAGCACGAATATCCTCGTGTGGTTCTTGATGGGTCACGTTGAGTACACGCAACCAATATTGCCCATCCCTTTCAGGGGAAAACTCCCTTCGAAAAGCTCCATAAAATGAATCAATATTCAATATGGTTCCGGCTTCTAAACCATGATACCATATAGCGGCTCTTCCTTTGAGAGTCATGTTGAAGAACATCATTAAATGTCCTTCTTCTTGAATGTGACAGTTAAACATCAACTTTTGAAACTCCCTAATGTGGGGTTCCGCATCTTCCTCAACTAGCCCATTAAAAATGGGTAGTGGGTAACCTAGAGCCGGCAAATCCGTCGTTCATGCTGGAATTGCAATAGGCTGCGCTATGACGAGGATTGGATTTGCACTAGGAATAAGGGACGGTGGGGTTGCACCTCTCGCACTTGATATAGACTGACTTATGGTGGCAGAAAGAGGAGCACTAGAGCTTCCACCTTCTCCTGACTTACTGCTTGTGGCACCAAGACCACTAGATCCACTCCCTCGTAAGGGTTCAGCACCGCTACGCTTAGGGCAATATCTCCTAAAAATTTCAGCACGTCGCCTACCTCTTTCGTCTCTCTCTTGTTTTTGGATTTCTGCTAGACGATGCTTATCAATAAATAACAGATCAATCTCAGTATCCTTTGGCATAAACTGCTAGTTGGTCCCTAGACAACCAAGATTCGAGGACCGCCACTTTTAAGCGGCTCCCGGCAGACGCACCACTAATGGAACCTAGAACGGGCCGGCAGTGGCTCGTGCACTAGCCGAACCTCTATCTCACGCGCTCAACAACCCCACGGCCTCGCGGCCAGGAGCGTTGATGACACATACATTGCCTTCCTAAATGTCTTGCGTTTGTATTACGTCGTTTGTAGTCCACTCTTCTCTCACCCACTACTCCTCAGAGGGAGTCCCTTACATATTGCCTAATGGCATGAAGCACAGACATAGGGGGTCCTCCAACGGCTGAGTGCCGCCACCCCTCTACGACTCTCCTACACCTTGGGGATTGGCCCCTCGATGCGTCACTCAACATATAAACATTTCGCACAAAATCCACTCAAGGTACCATTTAATCGTATACAGGAATGTACCATTGTCCTTACTTCTCTTTCCCCTGGACCCCACGACTAGCCTATGGCTTAGGGTGGCCTGTCTCTCACTCAACGTGAGTCAAGGTCCTAATGAAAACAATTGCTGTGCATCCAGGATTTCTGATACCTTTAAATACTTCCATGATTTATGCATAGTGTGGATGCTAAGTGCTCAAACAATTATGAAATCAATATTGTGCACATATGGAAAACATCCTTTCAATGATTTTCAACTACCGTTCTTATGCGGCATTGCACGAACCTAGCACCGAGGAAACCCTCGTGCTACTAGGCTCTTATTTTATAATTATTCACCGACCTATATGGCATGCAAACAAAACAGTAATCTTTTCATCATCTTACTCCACATTTAGAAACATTCTAACCACTCTACCCTTCCATCGATCAAATGTTGCATTGTTGTATGGATTTATAGGGCATTTTGCCATCATTTTATGTTAAAAAAACGGAAAAAGACGCACTAGAACAAGAAGGTGGGGTTGAACTGAGGCAAATCCTCATGCTTCAGTCCCCACAACCATTCACAAACATTGTTCTTAATTTTCATTAATTTTCCGCACCCAAAATGCATTTTTTTCCTTTTTTAGTGATTTTTCTCTATTTTCCTTGTATTTTCCCTTATTTTCTGCATTATTTAATTACTGAAAATTCAAAATAGGTTATGGGCTGTGGCCCTTAGTTCCTTCTTGCAGCAAAAATGAAAATTTAGTTGGTGTTCCTATTCATTTTCCCATTTTTATGCCCAAAAACATCATTTTCCCTTGATTTTCCATATTTTACGTATTTTAGTGTATTATTTTGAGTCACAAGATGCATATTTTTCTGATTTTCTGATTATGATCAACAAGTACTCATGGAAAACAACAACATAAACAATTTTTAGCCCACATGAACAACATTTTATCAATCAAAAGCCATGAAATCTCAAATTTCCTTTGAAAAATTTGAATTACCGCTTATTTGCATGTTTCGAGTTTCATATCCATGGCTGCAAATCTGAAAATCAGCAACACTTCATGCTCATGACGATCACAAATCACCATTTTCAGCCCGTGGAGCAATCCGATCCATGCGGGACAAGCCTTCACCATTCTTTCTTCTTCTTTTCTCTTCCCACATGAACTTGCCTTTAGAAGAGAGAGAGGGAGGAGAGAGAAAGACTAGATTTCCATCTCCCTCTACAGGCTGCCAATGGAGGAGCGAAGACAAGCGATAGAGTCCGCAGGGAAGGAGAAGATCAACCCCATTGTCAGTTGAATAGGTTGTTTGCAGCCTGGAAATCACCATCAAGAGGATGGAGCGAAA
Organism: Lygodium microphyllum; assembly: GCF_053477565.2. NCBI lineage: Eukaryota > Viridiplantae > Streptophyta > Polypodiopsida > Schizaeales > Lygodiaceae > Lygodium > Lygodium microphyllum. The sequence continues at coordinate 6,476,814 of NC_141163.1, read as the reverse complement.
ATTGCGCCACCTGCAGCCCACGCTCCTTCACGCCATGAAAAATCCTTTTTTCCTCTTCTTTTCATGCCTCAAAAAATTTGGGCCCCCAACCTCCCAAAGGTCATGCCCATTTTGGCCAACAAAAGTCCACCTCTTCGCATCTTGACCGTTTCCTTGGCCATTTCCCCGTCCGGACTCGGAATTGAACTCTGAAAAATCCTGGGCATCCGGCTTGGCATCACACATTGGCCAGTAGATCGTGTCAACCCGCATGACTGTCTAAAAAATTATGAAAAATCAACAAGTGTCGCTCGGGCACCTTTAAAGCACTTTGGTGCTTAAAATCGTCCTAGATCGAGCCGCCGCCTTTGACAGTGAATATTTTTCCCTTGGTATTCATAATTTTTAGCTATTTTTAAGCACTTTTCGGCACCAAAATTCTGCTCTCAGTCATTTTCTAACAACAATTAGCATCGGATCCAAGCGAACTACTTTACGCAAAAACACCAGGTTCGAAGTGGATTCACGCTGCACTTGGTTCAAGGAGAATGGGAAACGGGAGGGATGCAAAGCTCAATCTTTCTGCCATAAGGCATAGTCCCATTCCGTTCCCCTAAACGGTGTAAATGAGGTTCACTCTTAACTCTAGGTCAACGCTTTAGTTGTTCGTGTTCTTTGACGAACTTCCTGCTGTCCATCGTGAATTTGAGAAAAGTTCCTGGCCAACCGGGACCACCCATCCGTAGGACGGACCTATGGCCCATCCTCTGCACTTTCCTCGGGTTGTTTTAGTTATTTAATTACCTAACATATTAGTTGGACATGTAACAACCAGCTTCTTTAAATAACCCATTAGGTACTAGTTCCTTCATGTAATCTTATCACTTGACATAGAAAAACAATATCAGACAAGTTCCTTATTAACATGTCATCATAAAAATCTCTGAAATACAAAGAGTCCAGCCTGTAGGCTTATCCATAATCTGCCCGAAGGCTATCCAACAATCCACAGGGATTGCTTATTCCAAGTTTTCGCCCGTAAACTAGTATGCGGGCCTCGAGATCCAATCCCGAGTCACGTTAGCCTCTTGTGCAGGACCCGAAAGGCAAGGGATTTACGACCAGAGCCCCCCTAGCACCCAAGCGTCCTCATGCTCCAATTAGCGCTTAATGAAGAGACCTCTCGCGGTGGGTTCGGTCCACTATCCCGGCGCGGTCAACAACCCTCTTGGTTAGGGTCAGGCAGGCAGTTGGGGGTAATTGAAGCTGCCTCTCCCTTCAAGACTTTAACCTTAAGTATAGATATCCATTTATCTTTTAATTCATTGATCAAACAAAGACAAACAGTGCTCTAAAATCTATAGCAAGCACAAACATTTCCATTGATCGTTTTTGTTGTTAGCAAACTGCTAAGGAATGAATCCTTCCTTTCGAATGCGTCCAGCACTAGATTCGGGATGACTTGCAACTTGTCAAGATCCCCTATATCCTGGGTTAGGGCATACCCTATTATCCCAACTTGGTCAAACCTTGAGTTCATTGGTTACTTCAGTCAATCGGTTGGTCTTTAGTTTTTAAACAATCTTCCTTACTCAAGAAGGATACTAAAGTGTTCATCCTTTTGCAAGATAACTTGCGTAAGGATCCGCCAATTCGCATAGAACTATGAGACAATGGAGTCACGAAACAATCTGTTTCAGTTTCTTTAAGCTGACGTCGTTAGACCTAGGGTTTCCAAGCTTCATCTTTGTAAGATTCTCAAGGACAAACACCTTCTTGCTTGAGTGTGCTCTTGAGAGAGGGAGTGTGAGAGTCTGAGGGAGTGAGTGTATGTGAGAGTGAGGGATCAAGAGGGTGAAGCTCTTCACCATCTCCTCTTCTTCTTCTTCTCTTCCCTTCTCTCTTCTTGCATGCGCGGCTATGGAGGATGGAGCTTGGAGGTGGAGGAGGCCCTTGAGGTGCCCTAAGGATGTGTAGTGGGGAAGCAAAAGGAGGCTAGGGGATTAGACACGGAGCTCGCTGACTGAGGCCACTAGACGCGCCTAAGTTGAGAACCCCTAGGTGCAATAACTATGGCCTATGTGGGGTAGACTACTCTTCATTGTGATTTCTTTGCTTTTCATCTTTACTTTCTTTTTTTTCACGTTCTTTTTCAATCTTTTTTTTTTTGGATTACATAAGCAAGATGAGAGCTAAGCTTTGTCATACAAGTGGGGTGTTGAAGGGGGCCTAAGAGACTTATTTAGGAATTTTCAACTCTACAAGTACCATTTTAGGTTCAAGCGGACTTGCAGAGTGGTGATAGAGAGAAATGGATGATTGCAACACGTAAAGCAACTATAATTCATATCTTCTAGAAGGGATAAACAAAATGAGGGGAGAAAAGCAACATGCACTATTAGTCGAGCCATGGCATAGCTATCTATGGCATTGAAATCAAAGAAAAGGGGTGGAAGGTTGTGTTCTTGTGAGGTGGGATTTTTCCTAAGTACAATCCTAAGTATCCTAAGGTAATTACAAGTAGTAATGAATGCAGGGTCAGGGCACGAGGAGAATTCATCTACAAAATGGACTATGGAGTCATTTAAATTTTATGGTGAAGCTAAGGGCCTCGTCTGGCGTGGTACAATTTGCGTTGTAGATCATGGGGAAATCGTAACCCATCCATGCACATTGTGTTCAAAATCTACTCCCATTCTTCGAGGGTATGGCATGAATATCAAGTTGTTGCACTCGAATGGGAGGGTGTTGCAAAACGCCACCCAAGTGTCCATATTTATGTCACAGAGGTGCCTTCTCCATGTAGGCTGGCACTCGTAGCCTGAAACTGATCTCGAGACCTCAAAATTTTTTTCTTGCCAAAATTCCGCATCGTTTGTGCCCCAAAGGGTGGGTTCCCGTCAGCCATTTTTCCCCAAGCAGTGTGCTTCTGATGTGGATTACCTCTTCCACCACCTTGATCCGTAAAACCCTATGCAAGTTAGAGGGGAACTAAAAGTTCAGGTTGAAGGGGTTTTGAGAGGTCTCCTATTGTTCCTAGATCACCAAATCAGCGTAAAAGCTTATTGGGACAATATCTTAGCTTGATGGAATAGGCACGGGTGGCACTTGTATCAGTTTGGCATTCAACCTTCTCCTTGCTTCCTCCACCAACTATTTTATTTTTTCCTTGAGTGTGGCTCTTCTTTCTGTGGAGGTGTCCACCTATTGTTGGTCTTCTAGTTGTGGTGGGGAGGGAGGCTGTGGGACTAATTCCTCTTCATGAGGTCCCATCTTGAAGTTCAACCCAACCTCTTCCTCTTGATGAGCTTCCTACTACACCCTTTCGGCGAACCCTAATGCATCCACCTCTTATGGGTTCATTCCTGCTTGCAACAAATACTTCCTTTTTTTTCAGAGCTTAGGCGAACTTCCATTGGTTGCGCTAGCATCTACAGGCTTGCCTTCAAGGCCTTGCATGCAATCCCAAGCTTCTTCTTAATTGTCTCAATGGCCTCCCTTTGCGAAGAAGAGGAGGAAGTGTACGGACGGTGAAGAGGAGCCGCTGACTTGCTGATGTCCATACCCTAAGTTATGGCAACGACTCTAAAAAGAGGCAATGATGAAGCTATAGTTGCCCAATGTTAGTGATTGAGGTGCAAGGGAGGATTTCTAGAAGTAGAGAAACACTTCTCCAAAAGGAAGTTCAGAGAAATTTGGCTTGTGGAGAGAGATATGGAAGCTTCAAGCCGATAGGGTGCTACTAACTATGGCTACCATGGAAGCTTCATTGAAGGTAGAAATACAAATGAAGTTGGAGATGGGATCCAACACTCAAACTAAGCTGAGAAGAGATGGAGAGGAGCTAAGACATGCCCGACTGGGCTTTGATACCATGTTACAAGCATGCATCTAGAGCATGGTAGGAGCTATGGAGGATGGAAGATGAAGATAATACTCATGTTGACATAGACAAAGAGAGACCAATTGTTACACAAGTGAATTAGGTTCTAAGATGGAAGCTTGGACTCATAAAGACAATCTTGTGTAATGGATTGACACTGACAAGAAACTAAGTGAAAGTAAAAGGCATCGTGATATTGTATTCATTCCATGTGAAAGTGATAGACAAGTACAATGCTTTATAGAAGTTGGATTGTTCCACTCTCCTCACTATGCATATGGGATTCAGGACATCTCTTCCCAAAGCATACATCATTTGTCTATTTCTCAACAAATCGGTGGGGTGCTAGTACAAGAAGAAAGATCAGTGGCCTATACTTCCAAAAAATTGAAGCCCTATGAGTCCAGCTATGCCACTCATGACCTTAAGTTACTCACAGTAATCCATGCCTTGAAACTATGGAGACATTATCTATTGGGAAGGAAATTCACTTTAGTGATAGATCATAAAACTCTTAAGTGGATCTTCACCCAATTTGACCTAAACATGAGGCAAAGAAGATGGATAGAGATGCTGTAAGAGTTTGATTTTGAAATCACTAGGAAGGACAATGCTATTGCATATGCCTTAAGCCAAAAAGCCTTTCTTAACAATATTGTCCAAGTTTAAGGCTTAAGAACCGTATCCATATCTAATAACCATGTACTTAAGCTTGTATGCCAAGCTATTTCTCAGGATAAGTAATATGAAGGACTCATGGCTAAGGCACTTCAAGGAGGAAGCTCTAACAAAGAAAGGTCTAAGATTAAGGATTATCGCACTAGCAATGGTTGTCTATATTACCATGATCGCCTTTGTGTCCCAAAAGGACCATAAGTGAAGGCCAAGATCTTATGGGAAGCACATGATAGCCCCATTGCAGAACATCCAGGGTATGCCAAGACACTCAATGCATCATTGGCCAAAATTAAAAAGGGATGTATTAAAATATGTAACTCAGTCAAAGAGTCAAGGAAGAAAGGATTAGAATGCCTAGAGAGTTACAATCCTTGGACATTCCATCTTTGTTGTTGCATTACCTACTGTTGCTAGTGGATATGATTCCATCATGGTAGTGGTTGATAGATTGACAAAATTTGCACACTTGATTCCAATCAAAAAAACCTATAAGTCATCTGACATTGATCAAGTCTTTATCAAAGAAGTATTTAGGTTACATGGATTGCCAAAGAGCATAATCAATGACCAAGACTCCAGTCTCACCTCTAAGTTTTGGACTTGCCTATTCCAAGAAATTGGAATGCAGTTATGCTTTAATATTGCTTATCATCCTCAAAATGATGACCAAATTGAGAGGTGAACCAGAACAATGAAGATATTCGAAGGTCTTATTATGGCAAAGAACTGAAATGATGGATTGAATGTCTACCTTTGTTGGAGTTTGCTTATAACACTGCCTTTCAACAGACAATCAAGATGTTTCCATTTCAAGCCTTGTATGGGCAAGAATGTCGTACACCTCTAAACTTCTCAAATCCCACTCTCAAGCTAGAGGCTTTGAAGGCTATGCTTAAAGAGATGGACTAACAAATCCAATTGATCCAACATGACATTCAAGTTGTTCAAGATCGGAAAAAGTCATATGCAAATCTTGAAAGATCCATAAGAACATTCAAGGAAGGTGACATGGTGTTTCTAAGGGTAAGGCCCAAAGAGAGCTCATTATCCTTAGGGTAATACATAAAGCTTAGTTTAAGGTACTATGGACCATATGAAGTAATCAAAGTAATGGGAAGGAAAGCCTACAAGCTTAAATTTCCACCCTATCTCAATAAGAAGCTGAATCCTAAGAGAACACCTAGTACAATGGAAGGATTATCCTGAAGAGGATGCCACTTGGATCGATGAAGCTACCCTTATGAAAGAATACCCTAGTTTCTCTCGAGATGAGGAGATCTCGATTTCTTTAAGGAGGGAAGAATTTAATGTCCCCATTACTTAGTTTATTTTAATAAACAATGTGCATATGCATTCCAAAAATTGATTTATGTTGAAAACAAAATGGTAAAGATTGCACATTTTTTAAACTAGCTCTAACTATGAAGATAATTGATGAGGTATTATATGCCAGTTCATAGAAGGAAGTCTTAGAAACCACAATATTATTAAAACTATGTTTATAGTATAGAAAAACAAAAAGAACTAGCCTAATGGATTAAGTGCACTTGGGTGACAACACTGCCGGGATGGGTGACCTCTAGGCAAGCTTTTCCTACAAGCTAGTGGGAGCTTCTCGTGTGTAGCAAACAGTGCCAATGAAGCCTTTGTAGCCCGTTGCAAAGGCCAAGATACCAAGTTCTATGCCTTGGTTGCCACCTTGGTCACCACTATAATAAAGCAAAATTTCATGCTATCTTAGTTAGGTAATTCACATATTTTAAACTGGAGTATAAAAGGCAAGAGAATGCCAATGTAAATCATCTTTTTAATCTTTTTCACATCTCCACTCCACTTCTTGGAGCTTGAAGGTAATTCCACTCCCCACTTCTTTTTAATCATTTTCACATCTCCACTCCACTTCTTGGAGCTTGAAGGTAATTCCTTCCCCACCATTGTAAGGGATGAGTTCCTTGCAGTAGCTGTCATCAGTTGATTCTCAAGCTACCATGGCTTCAACATCTCTTGTAATTCTTGGTTGTAAGACATCTTGAATTAAGAAGTGGAAAGCTATGGTTCTCAACATTTCTTGTTAGTCTTTGTATGATTTCCACTAAAGAGGAAACCTTTGTTCCATTGGTATCATCCATGGGAAGAGTCACTTTCATGGAGAATTTAGTCACAAGGGTTCTTTGCAACAAGTCAGGATTAGTTTTGGAGGTTTCTTGAAGGAGATCTTGAGGAAGATGGAGGTTCTTGGCCAAAATAATAGGTCGTGATCAAATTGAGGTCCATTTTGAAGGTTCTTGACCCTAATTGGAGTCTAAACAAGGATTATAGGAGTTAAACCTTGATTACTTTTTGGAGCAACTTCCCTTTCCTCTTTCTCTCAAGCTTTCCTCAAGCTTTCATGGTGGATCTTGGTTTCTCCTTTCTTCCAAGCCTCTTAATGATTCAAGTAACTTCCATGGTTGAAATATTTGTGGTATAAGCTCTCCATAGAGTAGCCTTAAGATTGCCTTGACTACTTCTTATTTTGTAGTAGAGGAGTATATTTTTACATTGTTTGCACTAAAAACACACTCCCTTATGAAGATGAAAAAAATCAGGCCATATAATCCTTGGCTATGAATTAAGCAAGCTCCTTGAGGGACTCCTCAAGCTTCAAGCAAGCACACATGGATACTTCTCACTCTCATGATCATTCTTGATCTCCCAAACCCTAGCTATGGCAGACTTTTTGACAGCAGTGAAATTTCTTGAAATTTTTGAAAGAAATCAAAGGGCTTTTACTCTATCAAGCTTCTTGGAGCTTTATCAACACTCAAGGGACCAACATTGAACCATTCTTGGACTTGAAGCTGTAAGGATAGTCGCTTATGGAGTTAAAACAGGGTAGCAACATTTAGGCATTAAGTTCTTAGATTATTCTCTTCCATTTTATGGGGTTTTGCTCTAAATCATTTCATAGAATGAAGGTTGTCTTTTTAATGGAAATTACACAAAGACTAACAAGAAATGCTAAGCAACAAGAAAAGTTGAGAACCATAGCTTGCCACTTCTTAATTCAAGATGTCTTACACCCAAGAATTACAAGAGATGTTGAAGCCATGGTAGCTTGAGAATCAATTGATGACAGCCGCTGCAAGGAACTCACCCCTTACAATGGCGGGGAAGGAATTACCTTCAAGCTCCAAGAAGTGGAGATGTGAAAATGATAAAAAAGATTATTTACATTAGCACCCTCTTGCCTTTTATACTATAATTTAAAATAGGCTAATTATCTAACTAATGTAGCATGGAAATTTGCTTTATTACAATCCAACCCTGCCCAAAAGTTTTGTCCTCAAAACTTTGAAGATTGAAAGGATACGTGGATGGTAAATATGAAGAAGTGAGAGACCAATATTGAATATCGTTCTTGAATTTTTCCATTGAAGAAGATAATCTTCCATTGAAAAAAATCTCCAAAATAAGCTCAAAACAGTGGAAATCTGGAATGTTGTCCTAAACATGGTAGTGATAGTAAATGACCCATAACTTTGGATAGAAATGTCGAAATGATGCATATGAGATATAGAAATGAAGTATAATTCATAAGATATCCATCCATATCATCAAAATCCAATTTTGATGTCGATAGGTAAATTATTTTCATGACAGAAAATTATAATAGCAAGCTATCCACTGTGCAATGAACTAATTATCTTCTTGAAGAAGCAATGGAAATTGATCTAAATATGAAGCATGTTGCAAAGATGATTCTTCCATAGGAAATCTCTTCCACTTTGTAATATTTTTGTTAAAAAAATATTACTAGTCCGACATTCCACAACCCGTGTGAAACTCACGCAAAGGTCAATTCCGGCATTGGAGTTACTGATGGTGCAATCTTCAAACTGTACACGAGGTATCATGACTCTCCACTAGCAAAACGGAACCAAGGTTAAAAAACCCGCATAACCACAGGTGAACTCCCTCTTGGGAGGAGGTCAAGAGGATAATGATAGGTTTATTGCAAATTTTTTTATTATTTACCTTCCCCCAGCCAAAGCATGGCGGAGGGAAGGGGATGTGCTATTATGGAAACTTGAGAGGTGGAGGGGAAGATGCCATGAGAGGGGCCACGTAGGGGGGACGTCCTCTCTCCCCCCAGACTATAAATACCCCCTCTAAGGGGGTGAAAGGGAGGTAGAGTGAGGATTTGCCATACTGCGTCGACTGTAACAAGTGTGGAGGAAGGAGGGAGAGTGACGAAACGTTGTGCTGCGCCGTGTGGAGGAAGGAAGAGAGTGTCATACTATGCCGTGAGGAGGAGAGGGAGCCGCCAGTGACACGTCGCTGCCTCCCTCTTGACTGCAAAGTACCTCGACTTCGTGCACTCATCATCTCCAGCTGATCCTTGGCAGCTGCCGGCCGCTGGAGGCCGAGTTGCGCCGCCACATCCCTCTTCCACATGGGTATCATCCTTTCCCCCCCCCTCCACGTAAATGTCATCCCTACCTCTTCCATGTAGACCTGCTCACGCCCCCAGAAGCTTCTTAGAAGCTTCTTGGAAGCTTTTAGAAGCTTCTTGGAAGCTTCTAAGGGGGCTCTCTAAGCCCCCTTTCCCATTGCATTCCCACAAGCAAAATTTTACCCCCGGTTTTCTTTTAAACCCCCTTCCCATTGTAGCTCCCACAAGTCCATATTAGTCGATTTTAAAGCCCCTATAAATTCCATTGTACCTCGGGATTTAAGGCCTTTTCCATTGCATCCATCTCAAGCCCAATCCCTTGCCGGGTTTAAAGGTTCCTTCCCATTGAACCCTCCAAAGGACAATTTTTCTTCCCCCGAGCTTCGAAGAGGAAGCCTATAAGGCCTTCCTATAAAATTCCCCATAAACCCATCTCTAATTTTTCTCTCACACTCCTTTTCCACAGAGACCTTTATTCTCGGAACTTCTATGAAAGGAAGGAGAAGTTTATAAGTCCCCATTTCCACAAAGCCCATAAAACCATTCCTAGCCGGAATTTCAAGGAGAAGAATCTCTCAAGCATCCGTTTCGGCAAGGCTTTTGCAAGAATCCTCTCACGAATCCTTCTTTTCCAAAAGAAGAAGACCCAAGCTCCGAACCCTAAGGCCTTCCAAAGCCAAATTCTGCAAATCGGTACTTCTATCAAGGTGCCGTACCCCAAAGGAATTTGCGCGTACGAGGGAGACGGGCCAAGATCATAAGACTACAGCCAAGGCAAGAAGGTCGAATTCACGATGGCCCCTAAAAAGGCACAAGGCGCAACCACAGGAGGATCATCTCCTAACATTCATGGGACATTTCACCAAACCCACAAGTCCAAGTTTTCTTCCTATTTTTGATTTACGTCGAAAAATTGCAATTATGCATGGTTAATTTATGGAATTAGGATGCACTTTTGCGATTGAAATGCATTGGATATTTTTTAAAACAAGTAACTCACAATTGAAGATTGGTCATTTGTATTTTTCAAGGGAATGTACAAAAAAAGAACATAAGATGTCTATGCATTCTTAGCAAGTTGTTTTTGTGCATTGCAAAGTAACGAATCTAGATTGACAATGACCACCATTACAAAGTCGAATTTATTGTAGTACACCTTTGATTATGCACAGGAAGATTAAATTTCATGTCGCAATTCTAGACAAATCTTCTTCGTAATGATTCATTAAAAGTCATTATCAAGCATAGGAAACTGCAAAGCATGAAAAGATTCTAAAGTTGCACGAAGAAGGTTAACTCTAGTCAATTGGCATAAATCTCATTCAACTATGTAGTAGTTAGGAAAGATTGTGCAATGCTCAATCAGTGTACGAATATTTCATTCAGAAATGAAGTCAAGGAAAGGTTGCATGGTTTGTTTTTACATAAAACCTTAAAGCTTAGTAGCATGAATCGTGAATGCATATCCTAATAAGATCAAATGGAAGTTATGCGAATTTTAACATATGCTTGGTCTTAGCAAGGAAAGTTAGGGATTGCAAATCTAGAGGAAATGAATCGCATGCTTACATGAATTATGACGTAATGCAACTAGTTTTTCCCCTCTTTGATCAAGACAATATCTTTAGGAATAGACAAGTAAATTGGTTTACCCTAAACACCTAAACCGAAAAGGATTCGCTTAGGGTTGTTAAATCGATACAATATACTCCCAAGTGCTAACTAGGGTTTAGCACGTTAATGACTTGACCTAGTCGCACTTATTGCCAAGTCAAAACTCTCATATCCTAAAGTCCTACCCACATTCACGAAATGTAGGGACAATAGGATGTACTTACAAGAAAGAAATTAGGGTTTCTACCCTAAGGATCGCTCGTTAAAAAGATGAAACTCGGATCGAGTTGGAACCCTAGGACCGACGATTCGGCCTAGTGCAATCAGAAATGGATTGGGTATGAAGACACCCTAAACCATGTTTCTTATCTAATCATGATTCCATGATTAAGAAGACGCCGTTCGATGGGTGAAATAGTCCCATGGATTAGATAGGACGCTTGTGCAACAAGTTGCAGAGTCGCATGATCTTATGGTTTGATCACAAGAGAATGGCCAATTCCTCGGAATGCGATTGGCAGATTCTTGCGCAAGTTTATCTTGCAAGAGGATGAGTAGTCGTCCTGATATAGAACCTTTCTTGGGAAAAGTAACCAAGATAAGGGAATTAGATATTTGCTTGGAAGCAAAGGACCAATCAATAATTTGGAGCAACATATTTACTCTTAATAGAACTTAAGGTATTGGTTAAGTTGGGTTAATAGGGTACGGCCCTAACCCAAGGACATAAGGGTTAACAAACAAACCCTTGGGGATCTTGCCGAGTCGCAATTGATCTCAGATCGAATGCTGGATGCATTTGGAGAGAAGGATTCACTCCTTAGCAGTTGGCCAAATAATGACCACTGGATATGATTGTGCTTGTAACAGTTTAGAGAGCATTGTTTGCTTTGTTTGCTCAAGGAACTAAAGGATGAAAAGATATCTTATGCTTGAGGTTGAAGGCCTGAAGAGAGAGGCAGCCTCAATTACCCCCGACTGTCTGCCTGACCCTAACCGAGGGGGTTGTTAGTTGCGTCGGGAAGATGGACCGAACCCACCGCGTGCGTTCTTTTCATTGAGCGCTGCTTGGAGCAGGAGGATGCTTGGGTGCCAAGGGGGTTCTAGCTGTAAATCCCTCGCCTTCCGGGCCCTGCACAAGAGGCCAACGTGACTTAGGATTGGATCTCGAGGCCCGCATATGGCTGGACTTTATGAATGTATTCCAAAGATAAATATGATAACCTGTTGAAAAAGAACTTGTTTGACACTGCTTTTCTATGTCAAGTGCTAAGATTATGTGAAGGAACCAGTGCCTAACGAGCTAATTAAGGAAGCTGCTTGATGCCTGTCCAACTAAATGTGGTAGGTAATTAGACAACTAAAGCAACCATGAGGAAAGTGTGGTGGATGTGGCCATGGGTCCGTCCTGTGGATGGGTGGTCCCGGTTGGCCGGGAACTTTTCTCAATCATAAAGGACAGCAAGGAGATCTTCTTAAAGGAAATGAATAGCAAGGGCACTGACCTAGAGTCTAGGTCATAATAAACCCGGTTTATGCTGTTTTAGGGGAACGGAATGGGACTATGCCTTATGGTTGGCAGAGAGGTCACGCCTTGCATCCCTCTCGTTTCCCATTCTCCTTGAACCAAGTGCAGTGTGAATCCGCTTCGGCCCTGGAGTTTTTGCGTAAAGTAGTTCGCTCGGGGTTCGACACTAGTTGCCATTTAGGAAATGACCATTAGGGGAAACCTTGATTCAGGTCGGTCCTAAGTGGGAACGACCAGAATACTTCCGCTACGTGGCAGACGCGGAAAGTCCTAGATCGCAAGTCCCATAACATTCCATGGGAGTGCCAGGCAGAGCTTTCGTGACCTCCTTTCCGATAGACTACTAAGACGTGTTCTGAAGGGAACAGGTGGACACATTACAGTTGGTATCAGAGTGAACCAACAAAGGATTTGTTTTTTTTTAATCTTACTAAGAAGAAGTAAAGAAAATGTTGCTGTTAAAGAACATTTCCTTACTTTCGATGATGTCTTGCAGAATTATGAAGCATGGAACATGTTCTTAGTATTCCGAGTAATGTTTATGATTGCAATGCATTCCTCGGATTATCGACAAAGGATTGATATGATGAACATCTTAGACCGTATTTATAATCCATCGCCTTTGCACGTGGAACGGAGATGAATGGGTGATTCAGGAATCTACTACATAGCTGCCCACCGGTTTGCATACATTCGAACCAACCTAAAGAGGATCAAGTGGTTGGAGGACTTAAAGATCATGAAGCTGTTCATTTTTGTGGAGGCTCACGTAAACTCAACTTTACATATGGAAGGTCGGAGGGTTGAGCTGAACTCATATGTATATGAGGAAGTGACCCGTGTAATCCCCGCCAACAGGATCAAGGTGTTGGGGTGCTATGAGAAGAATGGGTTCCAAAGGAAAGGATACCCTAATCTTCCGATGGCTTACTGATTCCTGAAGATCCATGACCCGAAACCATACTATTATCCAGTTCTCCCATAGATAAATGTAATACAACACTATTCTCCCCGAACTAAATGTAACAGTTGCTTTGCCATCCCAAGAAATATTATACTCAAAGGGCTAGACCCATATAAATGGAATAAGACTTCTTTTTATCAATGTCTATTTTGTCTATAAGAATTGATAAAAAGTTAAGTGGCTAGATCTCTTGGTTGATAGCTGAATTGGGTATGAAATATAAATCATAAACGATTAGCGAGTTATAGCATTAAGAAACGTCTATCCAGGCACAACCTGAGGTACAAGTTCCCAGTTCGCCTCCTACATCAAGTACTACCGTGATCCAGGAGAAGAAGTTTCTTCTCAAGCAGATCAAGCCGCCAGAATTTGACGGGAAAGGTAGGACTCTCCAAGCGGATGCATAGATTTGGATAGATTCCATGGAAGTTTACTTTGAAGCAGCCGGTACTTCGCCCGCCAACCAGGCTATGCTCGCCAAGCTAAAGCTCACCGAAGAAGCCAAGCTTTGGTAGAAGCAATGGTGCAAAGATCAAGGGATCTCGAAAGGATCCGTTACCTGGGAAAAGCTGAAGAAAGCTGTGCAAGGAAGATACTTACCACCTACGTATCGCACGTAGAAAATGAATGAGTTCTAGGAGCTGAAACAGTTGGGACTCACTCTTGACGCATACTACTCAAAATTCATTTCACTTCTGAAGTATGTGCCACAGATGGACATGACATAACAAGTGTCAAAATTTTGTGCTGGTTTAAACCCACCAGTGAATACCTGTCTCGAATCAATGCGCCCAATAGATCTACAGGACGCACTCATTCGAGCTGCACCCATAATTCAAGAGGTGTAGGCTAGGCTAAGAAGTAACAAAACTTAGCCTTATAATGACCCGAACAGAGGAGCATATAGGCCTCAAATGAAGAGAGTTTAAGGTCAGAATATCGGGGACAAAAAAAGAAAGCAAGGACTAATAATGTCAACAACTTTGTCCCTACTCAAAGCAATGGCCAAAACCTCCGTTATTTCCACTACAACGAGCTTGGTCATTTCAAGAGGCAATGTCCCAACTTGGCGGAGCACATCGTCAAGTATCTTTCCAAGGAACTGGCCGTGGCCAGGGAGCCGCTACCCGAGGCAGAGGAAGAACCGCCTGTGTTACAGGGAAATGTGGGAAGAAGAAGATCCGACCATGGAAGCAGAGTTTGAAAGGGCGACAGTCCATGCCGCTCTTCACAAGAAAGGCCCGAATCGCCAGTTTTTGGTGATTCAAACACCATCGGACTATCAAGGTAAAGGTTTCAAAACCTTGATTGATTGTGGCAGTTCACATTCCTTTATCTCACCAACTTGTGCAAGAAGATTAGGAATAGCCACAGTAGAAGTACCTACCTTGCTTGTGGAATTAGCAAATGGTCGTGCGGTCACTTGTACCCAAAAAACTGCTAAGGTAGAATTCTTTCTGGGAGGAAAGACGACTTCGGTCAAATTCAGAGTCATGAACCTAGGTATCCACGAGTGTTTACTCAGAATGGATTGGCATAAACCTAAGGATGCCCACATTCATTGTGGAAAGGGCCAAGTTTCCTTTCGAAACTCTGAAGGGGAATTGGTCACAACTCAAGGTGAGGCTGGAAAGCTGAAAATTCAATTGGCCAAAGCAACTCGGATTATAAAGGGAGTTAGAAAGGGACTACCTATCTACTTGATTAAGCTCAATACGTTAGATCAGAAGCAGGAGTCTAGCAAAGAACCTTCATGGCTAAAGGAGTACGCAGACGTATTTCCTGAAGAGTTGACAGAACTCCCGCCTCAAAGAGAAGTGGATCATGAGATCAAGCTAGTGCCAGGAGTTGCACCAATTGCAAAGAGACCTTATAGGATGTCCATCCCGAAAGCAATTGAGCTGAAGGAACAACTCAAGCAACTGCTAGATCAGGGCTACATCCGTCCTAACAGTTCACCATGGGGAGCTCTAGTACTATTCCAGAAAAAGAAAGATGGAACGCTTCGATTGTGTATTGATTACAGAGGGTTGAATCAATCAATTGTCAAGAACAAGTGCCCTATTCCTAGAATAGATGAGCTTCTTGGTCGTCTTCAAGGTGCGAAGATCTTCTCCAAGATTAATCTTAGGTCTGGTTACTATCAGATAAGGATCAAGGAAGAAGATATCCCAAAGATGGCCTTCAACACAAGATATGGACACTTTGAGTTCCTAGTTATGTCATTCGGACTCACGAATGCGCCTGCCACCTTCAACAGGTTAATGCAGGATATCTTTAGGCCATATCTTGATGACTTCGTACTCGTCTTCTTTGACGACACCTTAGTCTATTCCAAACAAAAAGAAGATCATGAACCCCAACTTCGGATTGTCCTTGAGACAATGAGGGCACATAAGCTCTATGCTAAGATGAAGAAGTGTGCATTCTTCAAACATCAGATTGAATATCTGGGATTCATCGTATCAACAGAAGGAATCTTAGTGGATCCGACCAAAGTCAGAGATGTTCTAGAATGGCCAATACCAACAACTGTCAAAGAAATACGCAGTTTTCTTGGATTGATAGGATGATATAGGGTCTTCATAAAAAACTATGCTTTGATTGTGGCACCTCTGACAGATTTACTGAAGAAGCAAACATCCATTGCATGGTCAGCTGCTAAACAATCTAGCTTTGATGGATTAAAGCAAAGTTTGGTATTAGCACCTATACTAAAACTCCGAACCTCAATAAGGAGTTCAAGGTAGTAATTGATGCTAGCACGCTTGCTTTAGGATGTGTGCTCATGCAAGAAGGTCACCTTGTAGCATACTCTTCAAGGAAACTGAAGAGCCATGAGAAGAATTATGCTACCCATGATCTAGAACTGTTAGCTGTCATCCATGCTCTAAAGCTTTGGAGACACTACCTGTTGGGTAACAAGTTTACTCTAGTGATGGATCATAAGATCCTCAAGTGGATCTTTACCCAAAACGAGCTCAACATGAGGCCACGACAGTAGATTGAAGTGTTGGAGGAGTATGATTTTGAAATCAAGTACCGACCAGGAAAGGAGAATGTAGTTACGGATACACTCAGTCGCAAGGCATTCCTTAATTCTCTAATCCTGCAAAATCCATCAACAGCTAGATCTCTAGCTACAAAGGTATCCATGCCAAACAACCCAATACTTGAGCTAGCAAGAGAAGAAGCATGCCATGATCCAGCCTATCAAAAGATGCTAAGGGAGATCCCTATCAAGGACAAGGACCAAAAGCTATAGGTTGAGTATCATGATTTCTCTATCAATAGTGGACTTGCCTACTATAGAATGAGATTATGTATACCGGCAAGTCAGTCACTTAGGCAGAAGATATTGTGGGAAGCTCATGATTCCCCTTTCTCAGGACATCCTGGCTATGCCAAGACTCTCAATGCAGTTAGGAAGAGCTAATATTGGGAGAGGCTTAAAGGTGACGTTCTCAAATATGTCACTGAGTGTTTCTCTTGTCAACATATCAAAGCCAAACATGTCAAATTGCCAAGAAAGTTGCAACCACTTGACATTCCCCAAATGAAATGGGAATTCATCAGTATGGACTTTGTTGTTGGCCTACCCCAAGTTCAGGGAGGATACAACTCCATCATGGTTGTGGTTGAAATGCTTACAAAGGTTGCACACCTTATTCTAGTAAAGACAAACTATAAAGCCTCAGACATTGCAAGGTTGTTTATCAAGGAGATATTCAAGCTACATGGGTTACCTAGAAGAATCATTAGTGATCGTGATTCTCTTTGAGAGCGGAGTTTTGAGCCCGACATGTGCCTAAAATTTGCCAAAAAATCTGAAATTTAGGGGAAAAATATTTAACATTGAAGGGAGTGGCTCCAGAGGACGATTTTAAGCACCAAGTGAAATAAGACTTTTAAAAGGCACCCGAGCGACACTTGTTGATTTTGATAATTATTCCGACTGCCGTGGAGGTTGTCAGGAGTTGCCAGCCAATGTTGAATGTAAATCCGGACGCCCAAAAATTTACAGCACTCGAATCGGATGCCAGACAAGGAAATGGCCAAGAAACGGGCAAGATTTGAAAAGGTGGACTTGTTTTGGTCAAAGTGGGTAGTGACCTTTGGGAGCATTGGACATTTTATGCAATCGTGGAGAGAGAAAGAGGATGGAAGCATGGAGATGAAGACGCCAAAAAACGGCCGAAAAATGCGCCTAATCTCTTCATGATGGAGATGGCTGGCTGCACGCAACCTACCCAACTAACAATGGGGGGCAACTTCTCCTTCCTTCCTGGTCTTATCGCCTATCTTCACTTGAGCAATGGTGGCCTGAATGAAGAGAACCAGATTTAGTCTTTCTCTCTCCTCCCTCCCTCTCCCCTAAGGGGTTGTTCTTGTGTGCAAGAGGAAAATGAAGAATGGTGAAGGAAAGCTTGTCCGGTTGGGACCGGATTGCTTTTGGATCGATGTAGACATGAAGATTGCTGATTGTGAAGATGCTAGACATTGAATGTGGGCTGACCCGCAGTCTCGTACCAAAATCAAGATCCCGAAACACGGAGCCTAAGCGGTAATTCAAATTTTACGAAGGAAAAATGAGTTTTTATGCTATTTGATTGATGAAATATTGTTCCCATGGGCTGAATATGCATTATGATGTTGTTTTCTATGAGTTTCAACAGTTTATAATCTAAAAATCAGAAAATCATAAGTGATATGGCTGAAATTAATGTTATAAAACCCGAAAAACATACGTTTAAGGGGTAAAAGGGGATTTTTGCAAAATAAATGGGAAATATGAGACAAAATACCTACAAAACCTGAAATTTTGCTATCAAGGAACCTAAGGGCCATAGCCCAAAATCAATCTCAATTTTTAGTCTTTTTTTATTGAAGAAAATAGAGGAAAAATACCAAAAAATGGTGAAAAGTGGGTTTTAAATGGGAGAAAATTAGGAAACCGTAAACGAAAAATTCCAAAAAATTACATGTGTATTTGTGCATCATATAATGAAGGTAAAGCACAAGGTTGTCCTTGGTTTACCCTCGTTTCTATGTTTTCGTTCATGTTTATCGCTTTCTTTGTAAGGAAATACACATAAAATGACTCTTTCACCTATCAACGAATGCAAAACATTAAACGCTAGGGTGAGAGGGGAGGTTGAGCATCAAAATATGAACTAAAATCTAGTTTATGTGTTGCATCATGCCTGTAGGACGTTGTTTTAAAATAAAGAGAAAGGTAACATGAGCGTAAGGCTCGGTGTCTTTTCTCCTCGCAGTACATAAACACTGGCATGGAAATCATGAAAATATTGGTTTCATACGATGCACAATGCTGATTTTCTTCTCTTTGTGTACTAAACCGTTTACATTATGCACTATGCATAGTTCATGGTATCAACGAAAAAGCTCCTGGACTGCATAGCAATTATTTTCTTAGGAATTTGACCCACGATTGAGAGTGCAAGGGTTATCCCTTGTCGTAGGATAGAGGGGTGGTTTCCTAAGGGTCTGTGAAGTAAGGAAACATGGTATATCTCCTGGATTCAAAATGAAGAGTGGAGTGTGTTCGTTTGTTTTATATGTTCAGCAGCGCATCAAGGGGCCAATCCTTGTGATATAGGAGAGCTGCAGTGGGGCCGCGGTGTTTCTACTGAGAGGTTGCCTCCATGTATGTGATCGTGGCATTTCCAGTGTGTATGGGTTCTCCCTCTGAGGAGTCTAGAAAAAGGGAAACGTTGGACTACAAAACGATGAAACTATAAATGTATAGATTAGGCTTTAGGACAGTTTGTCCTTTAGCAGCAGTCAAATAGACGCTCCTGGTCCGCGAGGCCATGAGGGTGTGTTTGTATGTTATGAGCATGAGGTCCGGCTAGTGCCACAGCCAATGTCGGCCCATTTCAGGTCCCATCGATGGTGCGTCTGTTGGGAGCTACCAACAAGTGGTGGTTCTTGAATCTAGGGTTTTTAGGGACCAAAAGAAAGTTGGTTTATGTCCTCTGACAAGGACCGTCAAGCCGAAATACAAAAAGCAGAACGTGTTGAGAGGGCTAGACGGCGGTTGGAGATTGTAAGTCGTTATTCTCCTCAAAGAAGTAGCCCGATACGCATAAGAGACAGTGGTCTTAGTAACCTAACTGCTGCGAATAGTCCTTTAGGTGCAAGAGGAAGCGTAAGTTCTTCCTCTCTTTCACCAAGTCAACCCACTTCAAGTGGGGGTATGATCCCATCAGTTCAAACTCCTAT
Organism: Lygodium microphyllum; assembly: GCF_053477565.2. Taxonomy (NCBI): domain Eukaryota; kingdom Viridiplantae; phylum Streptophyta; class Polypodiopsida; order Schizaeales; family Lygodiaceae; genus Lygodium; species Lygodium microphyllum. The sequence goes on along the minus strand of NC_141163.1, from coordinate 6,457,487 downwards.
TGTCAATCCGATTGTCACTATGGCACAACCCATTGCAATTCCTGCAGGGATGCCAGATTTGCCAGCTTTAAGAGTTCCTTTGTCCATTTTTAATGGGTTAGCCGAAGAAGATGCGGAGTTTCACATTTGTGAATTCCAAAGATTGATGTTTAATTACCGCATCCAAGATGAGGGACATCTTATGTACAATTGACCAATTTTACATAGCTTTCCGAGGAGAATAGGCCCTTGAAAGAGGTGGCCAATATTGGTTGTGTGTTTTGAATGTGAAAGCATATGCCAAGAAGCTTAAGGAAGTGTTTCATAAGTTACAAATTTACATTCCCATTCCGCCAGCTGCCTAATTGCAATACTTCTTGCATGGATTGGATTTCAATATTCAGGTACAATTGAGCAATGTGGCTTTGACTGATATAGACACCGCCATTGCATGGGCAGAAGGAGTAGAAGCACGATTACAAACGGCCTACTCCTCTCGAATAAATCTTAATACGGGTTTAGTTCCTGGAGGCAATCTATCATTCACAAATGGAAGTCAAGGGATGCCAATGAGTAACCCTAATGGGAGAGGAAGCGTGGTTCAAAATGTACATTTGTTGCCAACCCCTCCCAGTGTGACTATGCGTATGGCTAGTTAGTTGGCTCCACCAAATGTTGGAGGCCAAGTTTCGAGCCCTAATGTTGTTCATGTGAGTCAACAACCAATGCCCAATCAAATACTTAGGCCAATGGAACAACGGATAGACGATCAAGGCTATGAGTCGAGTGCATCTAATGTCCTTGGCGAAGTTAAGGATATGATGAAGCATTATACCGACATGAATTCTGAACAATATCGGCAAATAGCTGTTGGCATCAATTTCTTGAAGAAGCAGCAGAATCTGATAGGGAGTCGACGCCCTGAAGAGGGTGGACCCTCAAGATTCAGTTGTAAGTGGTGTGGTGGACAACATTTCCCTAGAAACTATCAAAATGTTAAATGTGATATTTGTGGGAATTAGGGCCACTTAGCTGCTACCTGTTGGAGTAAGATTAGTTCCCTCCAACAAGGGAGTAAACAGCCAGGTCTAGTTAACCATAGAGAGCAAGGTAATAACCTGCACCAAAATGATGGACCAAGACAAATATTGCAAAGGGGAAATACCACTATAGAGGAGTTGCCACAACGCAATGGAGTTAGCCTTATCGAGGTTGTTCGCGTCAATGACGCTGAGACCTCTAATCTACAAGCCATGACAAGAGGCCAAAAGGCTAAAGAGGTTGACAAAGATAATGCAAAACCGGTCGAGGAAAACCCTAAGCAAGGGGATAAGGGGACGCAAGTCCTGAATCCTGGCGTGGAAGGTGGACCTCTAAGACCCATTGACAAAAAATTCGATCCTAAGAAGGATGAGGAAGTGCCAAGAAAGAAGGAAAGAGCTAAGAAAGAAGCACCAAAGCCGGTCCTGAGACCAAAAGAAAGGATGGTTTGGCGAGAAAAGAGAGCTTTGGCTACCTATCATGATTTTGATTTAGCAAGTTCTCTTTGCGAAGTCAAACCAGATGTAAACCTCTTACAGTTGATTAAATTATCCCCAGGAGTACGCAAGGAATTCAAGAAGATCCTACGTATTGGGTATATTGTAGAACCTTTGGGCATAGCATGAGTAGGGGAAGATTGATTTGATCATGTTGAAAAGAATTGCCCTAGGGTTCCAGCATATGTGGATGGAATATTAGTAGAGCATGCTATCGTAGACACCGGATCCTCTATCAATATCATGAGTTCAGATTTGATGGAGAGGTTGGGTCTAGGCATCCAAAAAGATAGCTCCACTCTTCTTAGAATGGCTAATGATAGTCTAAGGCAACCGGAAGGTTGCGTTACTAGAGTCCATGTGAGAGTTGCAAGTGTAGAATGCTTCTTGGACTTTAGGGTGATAAGATTTGCAGGACGTCCCAGCTATCGAGTTTTTCTAGGTAGGTCTTGGATCTTGCAAACAGACTGTCAAGTCGATATACCCGCCGATCGAGTGGTTCTAGGTAGAGGTACTAATCGAGTAATAGCCGATGCTTACCCTGAGTCTCCTCAAAGTGAGAGAGCTCATTTATCCTCCACTGAGTTAGAAACAGTAGATGATCCATCTGGTAGTGAGACATCATCCAGCGATGAATCTAAAGAGGGGTCCACTACAGAGGATATTTATCAAGTAACTCTAAATGAGCCGATAGAGCCGCAAGATAGGATAAGAGATGCAGATGTGATTGAGTTAGACCTTGGTACGCCGAATGATTCGCGGCCAATTAAATTAGGTTCCATGCTCACTTCAGCAGAAAGGGAGGACTATGTGTCCTTGATTCAAGGATTCCGCGATATCTTTGCTTGGAGTTATGATGAGCTGAGAGGCATTCCTCCCAGCCTGGCTATTCATACTATTCTTGTAAAATAAGACAGTCACATCCTGTGCGTCAAAAAGTAAGGAGTATGGCTTTTGAATTGAGGGACGGGCTGCTTGAGGAGTTACAGAAGTTAAGAAAAGTTGGTTTAATCTTCCCTGTACAACATACAAAATGGTGTTCACCAGTTGTTATCAGGAATAAGAAAAACAACCAGATCTGACTATGTGTAGATTTTAGAGAGGTGAATAAGCAGATGGTTAAGGATTACTACCCGTTTCCATTCATTGACCAGATTTTGGATCAATTAGCGGGTAGGAAAATATATTTATTTATGGATTGCTTTGCGGGATACAACCAGACGGCAATTGCAGAAGAGGACAAGTTGAAAACAACTTTCAATACTGTCTTTGGTACCTTTGCATACCATGTGATGGCCTTTGGTTTGTGCAATGCACTTGGATCATGGCAACAAACAGCAAACAAGACCTTTGGTGACATCTCCCCAGATGAGTTGAAAGTATTTATCGATGACCTAGGGGCAGCCACTATAAGGGAAAGGATGTTGATGATTTTAAGAAAGTGCTTTGAGCGCTGCAGACAATTTTGTATCGCTCTCAATCCACCGAAATGTGTCTTTGGAGTGCCTTATGGGCTATTGCAACAGACCCTAAAAAGATCAAGGTCATAGTTGCTATGAGTCCACCACGCACTTCGAAATAGGTACATAGCTTTTTGTCATCAATAGGGTACTATCGAAGGTTTATAAATGCCTTGGAGGAAAGGATGTTACCATTAACGAACTTATTATCCTTTAGCTGTCTATTTGAATTGAGCGACCCTTGTAAGGTAGCTTTCGAGGATGTGAAACAAGAGCTAGTAAAAGCACCAGTTTTAAAAGCACCTAAAAGAGGCGAGGTATTTTACATATTTTCAGCAGCCACCATGCATAGTATCAGTTGCTATTTAGCCCAAATCTGGGAGGAAAAGTGGTATCATCCGATGGCTTTTACTAGTCGAAAATTGGGCATTTTTGAGATTAACTACACCTACATGGAGAAGTTGTGCCTTGCGATGGTCTTTGCGACTAAAAAATTCAGGCACTACATCCTCTATGAGAAGGTAGTGTTCTATACGAAGGCGGAAGGGCTTAGATTGCTTATGAATAAGCTTCAGCCACCTGATCATCTGGCCAAGTGGTTAATCACTTTGTAGGAGTTCAATTATGAGATTAAGAGTAAGCCACCGAGGTTGCAGGGTATTGTGGAATGCCTTGTGGATTTCGAGGAGCTGAGATTTTGGTTGAAGGAAGTGATATTGAAGAGATTTTTAAAATTGATACAGCTTTTATCCCATCTTGGTATGTTGCTATTACGCATTATCTATCAACAGGAGAGACTGGAGCTGGTTTATCAAAAGCAAAAAAGAGGAAAATCTGATAACAGGCTTTGAAGTTCTCTTTGATCACAGGAACACTATATCGGCAGGGTGTTGATGACATCTATCGCTGATATGTGATGCTTGACGAGGTTCCTTTCATCTTGGAAGAGTGCCATGACTCTGCATGTGGAGGGCACTTTGCTGGACAGTTGACGGCACAGAAAGCTTTAAGGGCTGGATATTGGTGGCTGTCCATCTTCCAAGATTCCTTTGAGTATGTTAAGAGATGTGATACCTGTCAAAGACATGACAACAGAGAGAATAGGAAACGCCCACTTACGCCTATTATGGCTATCCTTCCATTTGAGAAGTGGGGCATTGACTTTGTGGGTCCTATTACCTCATCGTCTACTACCTAGAAGCAGTACATTATAGTAGCAACTAATTATTTTACAAAATGGTCAGAAGCGCGGGCGACGAGGCAGGACAATGCAAAAGAGATTGCAAGTTTTCTGTTAGAGCAGATTATTTTCTGGTTCGGTCCACCAAAGGAATTAGTGTCGGACTGTGGAACCCACTTTTTGAATAAAGTAATCAAAAGCTTGACTGAAGCTTGGCAAATCAAGTATAATAAAACGACCCCTTATAATCCGCAACCAAATGGGCAAGTCGAAAGTACTAATAAGCAGCTTGTGGGTATCTTGTCTAAAATAGTCTTTGAGAAGAAATGAGACTGGGACAGGAAGTTGTATGTGGTAGTATGGGTGTACAATACAATGTTCAAGCGAGCTACCGGCCATACTCCATTTAAATTAGTTTATGGGGAAGAATGTGTGTTACCCCTTGAAATTGAGTTGCCAACTATACGGTTTGCAATTAACCACTCTTTGGGAGATGAGGATGCACTCTTTGAACTTTTCATGACCATAGCCCACCTGGATGAGCTGAAATTGCAGAGCTTATTACACGAGGAGGTAGCTAAACGTCAGATGAAGCAGTTGCACGATGTTAAAGCAAAGAAGTATACCTTTAAAAAAGGGCAGTTAGTTCTATACTGTGATGTGTGTAGGGAGCTGTTTCTAGGGAAGTTGGAACCTAGATGGGATGGCCCCTACAAGATTGCCAGGATAGGGAAAAATAGATCTACGGCTCTACTTGCTGATCTATAGGGAGTAAAACTTAAAAATAAGGTTAATCTTAATAAGATTAAACCTTATTATTTCTAAGTACACTAATATAGAAAAATGCATTACAGGTCCATGCTGGGGCTAATTTGAGACCTACAAAAGAGCTTAAAGCTGGTTGATGGAGCGGTTAATTCCTTATTTGGAGCACCCATATCTGGAGTAGAGATACCATCAGGGGAAACTTATCTGGTGGAGAAAAGGATACAAAGTGATTGAGCAAGAAGATGGAACCTTTGTGTGGGAGATCAAAGTCTTCTGCCATCACTGCTTACGATTGTTGACAAGTATCCCTGTTGAGTTTAATGAAGAAGGTGGGATGGAGCCATCAGTTCATCCTCTAAACATGTTAAACTTTGACTATCATAATTACGAATAGAGGAGTTTGTGATGGCAGGCTATGTAAACTCATTGTGGACGTACACATTATATTTTGACGGAGCGTCCAGGGGCCCTCATAAAAAAGGGAGTATTGGAGTAGTAATCCGTGATCCCCGACGTAGAGTTACGATGAAGTTAGCTGCTTATCTCGGGGTAGGATTCACTAACAATATGGCGGAGTATAAAGCCTTCATTATGGGACTGCATATTGCCAAGCAAGGTGGTATTCGACGGTTGTTAGTAAAAGGGGATTCCCAGTTTATCCTGAATCAGCTAGATGGGACATACACAGTGTGGAATCCCATCCTTTGTATGTATCATCGAACTGCGATGACCCTACTTGAGGAGTTTGAGAGAGTGTCTTTTCAGTTGATTCCACGTTACTAGAATCAGTTTGCGGATTCACTGGCAAATCTTGCTTATGAAGAAGACATTTTCTTCAATTGTGGTTCTAGTTTGGATATTGCTATCAATAATGAGACAGGACCCGGTCGTTTGTCGGGAATGTTATCAAAGCATGCACTATATGGCAGGCGATGGTTGATATGGGCGATGCAAAGAATAGCCGATACCAATCTACCATTGTTATCTTAGACCCATACGTTGATTAGATAACATGTTATGCGTACTCCTCTTGCTATATATGCAAGAGGGATGGGTCATAACCTTATGCATTTAGCTTAGGGCTGCAAGTCCTATATTTTCTCCTTGGAAAGGAGCATATTATTGTATATATGTACTATTTCGGGGAGGGATGTGTAGGTGCTATTCTGTTTCATCTCGTTAGGCCAAGAGGGCCATTTTTGCAAGGTTTTAAATGTTTTATTTCATTAGCCAAGAGGGCCGATCAGTTTTTGTAGTGTAGTGTTTTGTTTCATTAGGCCAAGAGGGCCAATTGTTTGTTTAGTACAGGTGCGGTTAATGGTTTCTTATTTTAGTCTTGTGATAGACAGGTTCGAAGAAGAGCTTGGAAGGAGCCTTTGATGCGCGGAAGCTTCTCATGGCCCTATCCAGGTGATATCCCTCCTTTTCAAGTATCGTGTTTTTCTACTATATGTGTCTGTGTACTTGTAGGGGATTTTTCTTTTCTTGTTGGGGACCGGCATCCAAGGCATGAAGTCCCAGGTTTAGGTTAGGTATGTTTGAGGGAGGTCTGAGTAGTCGTTGCCTCCTGTAAAGACATTGTCTGACATCAAAATACCATATTTTAGAAAGTAGTTCTAGTGACCTTGTTCTGCTAGCCTGCTAGGTAGCCATTCTAGGAGTTCTTGCTAGTTGTGAGATAGTTAGAGAAGCCTGCCAGACGGAAAATAATGCTAATGATAGAGAGGAAGAAAAACCGTGAATATCTGAAAGAAAATAGATATATACAAAGGTGTGTAAAAAGGGGTTCTAACCCCTATAAAAATAGAAAAGAAAAGAAAGTAAATTTTATAAGCAGTTGATCATCGCCTAGCAAAGGCCTGGTAGGTTTCTGGGGATGAGTCAGACTCGGGGCCGATGCCTTGTCTTTCTAGGGGTGGCGTCTTGCTGGAAAAGAAAAAATTAAGGAAGGTTGGAGCAAAAATAAAAGTGAGCGTCAGAAAAGGATTAAGTGTCGCCTTGCGAGGGCTTGGCAGGTTCTTGGGTACCGAGACAGGACCTGAGGCCGATGCCCTGTTCTCCTTGGGTCACTACGCTCAGCTCCGTCCTTTTTACATGCCCAAGTATGGAAAAATAAAGAACCTAAAAGAAGAAATGTGCTAAAAGAAAATACTTCTTGATCAGGATATAGGAGTCCTCGCCTAGTAGGAGCTCTTGGTTGTGTTGTCCTTAGTTAGGTAGGTAGTTTAGACCACCACTTAGGGTGACCTCTTTGATAGTTTTTTTTTGTTTGGCCATGTTGGAGCAATCGGTTAGCGACTAGCTTCGGATCTTCTATCAGATTATGCTAGGCCTACTCCTTGTGGATGTCATGCCTTGGTTTTGTCAGGGAGTAGGGTGAGCATTGTGCTATGTTTTAATATGTAACTTTTTTGTATCAGCTTGATGCTTCCTTTGGTTGTTTTGTGCAGATTTGTTGTGGGATTCGACCGGCTGAGTTGCCCTATCCTGTGGTCACCAATGAGAGTGGAGTTTTGAGCCCGAGATGTGCCTAAAATTTGCTAAAAAATCCAAAATTTAGGAAAAAAATATTTAACATCGAAGGCGGCAGCTCCAGCTAGGACGATTTTAAGCACCAAGTGAAATAAGACTTTTAAAAGGCGCCCGAGCGACATTGTTTGATTTTTGATAATTATTTCGACTACCATGCGGGTTGTCAGGAGTTGCTAGCCAATGTGGGATGTAAAGCCGGACGCCCAGAAATTTACAGCACTCGAATCGGATGCCGGACGGGGAAATGGCCAAGAAACGGGCAAGATTTGAAAAGGTGGACTTGTTTTGGCCAAAGTGGGTAGTGACCTTTGGGAGCATTGGACATTTTCTGCAACATTTTATGCAATCGTGGAGAGAGAAAGAGGATGGAAGCATGGAAATGAAGATGCCAAAAAATAGCCGAAAAATACGCCTAATCTCTTCATGATGGAGATGGCTGGCTGCAAGCAACCTACCCAACTGACAATGGGGGGCAACTTCTCCTTCCTTGTTGGTCTTATCGCTTGTCTTCGCTCGAGCAATGGTGGCCTAAATGAAGAGAACCAGATTTAGTATTTCTCTCTCCTCCCTCTCTCTCCCCTAAGGGGTTGTTCTTGTGTGCAAGAGGAAAATGAAGAATGGTGAAGGAAAGCTTGTCCAATTGGGACCCGATTGCTTCCGAATCGATGTAGACATGAAGATTTCTGATTGTGAAGATGCTCGACATTGAATGTGGGCTAACCCGCAGTCCTGTAACAAAATCGAGATCTCGAAACACGGAGCCTAAGCGGTAATTCAATTTTTATGAAGGAAAAATGAGTTTTTATGCTATTTGATTGATGAAATATTGTTCCCATGGAGTGAATATGCATTATGATGTTGTTTTCTATGAGTTTCAATAGTTTATAATCTGAAAATCAGAAAATCATAAGTGATATGGCTGAAATTAATGTTATAAAACCCGAAAAACATACGTTTAAGGGGTAAAAGGGGGCTTTTGCAAAATAAATGGGAAATTTGAGACAAAATACCTACAAAACCTCAAATTTTGCTATCAAGGAACCTAAGGGTCACAGCCCACAATCAATATCAATATTTATTCTTTTTTTATTGAAGAGAATAGAGAAAAAATACCAAAAAATGGTGAAAATGGGTTTTAAATGGGAGAAAAATAGGAAACGGTAAAAGGAAAATTCCAAAAAATTACATTTGTGTTTGTGCAGTGTATAAAGAAGGTAAAGCACGAGGTTGGACTTGGTTTACCCTCGTTTCTATGTTTTCGTTCATGTTTATCGCTTTCTTTGTAAGGAAATACACATAAAATGACTCTTTCACCTATCAATGAATGCAAAACATTAAACGATAGGGTGAGAGGGGAGGTTGAGCGTCAAGATATGAACTAAAATCTAGTTTATGTGTTGCATCATGCCTATAGGACATTGTTTTAAAATAAAGAGAAAGGCAGCATGAGCGTAAGGCTCGGTGTCTTTTCTCCTCGTAGTACATAAACACTGGCATAGAAATCATGAAAAGATTGGTTTCGCATGATGCACAATGGTGATTTTCTTCTGTTTGTGCACTAAACCATTCACATTATGCACTATGCATAGTTCATGGTATCAACGGAAAAGCTCGTGGACTGCATAGCAATTACTTTCTTAGGAATTTGACCCACGATTGAGAGTGCAAGGTTATCCCTTGCCGTAGGATAGAGGGGCAGTTTCCTGAGGGACTGTTAAGTAAGGAAACATGGTATATCTCTTGGATTCGAAATGAAGAGTGGAGTGTGTTCATTTGTTTTATATGTTGAGCAGTGCATCAAGGGGCCAATCCCTGCGATGTAGGAGAGCTGCAGTGGGGCCGCGGTGTTTCTACCAAGAGGTTGCCTCCATGTATGTGATCGTGGCATTGCCAGTGTGTATGGGTTCTCCATCTAAGGAGTCTAGAAAAAGGGAAACGTTGGACTACAAAATGATGAAACTATAAATGCATAGATTAGGCTTTAGGACAGTTTGTCCTTTAGCAGTAGATAGACACTCCTAGTCCGCGAGGCCGTGAGGGTGCGCTTGTCTGTTATGAGCACGAGGTCTGGCTAGTGCCATAGCTAGTGCCGGCCCATTTCAGGTCCCATCACTCTCTTCACATCACACTTTTGGAGAGCTATCTTTGAAGCCATTGGGACTCAAATATGTTTTAGTACAGCTTACCATCCCCAAACTGGTGGCCAAACGGAGTGAGTCAATCGAGTCATCGAGGATATGCTAAGGGCACACTACAGCCATGAACCAAAAAGGTGGATTCAATACTTGCCCTTGGTTGAGTTTGCCTACAATGCTTCTTACCAACAAAGCATTCAAATGACACATTTTCAAGAATTGTATGGTCATGACTGTCGAAGTCCCCTAAACTTCTTAGATCCAACCTTGAGGGTTGAAGCTTCAAGGCAGATGTTGGAAGAGATGGATGACCAAGTAAAGTCAATAAGACAGGACATTCAAGCCGCTAAGGATAGTTAGAAGGCATACGCGGATTTGAAGCGTCAAGATAAAATCTTCGAGGAAGGAGACATGGTCTTCATTCGCGTACGCCCAAAGAAGATCTCCCTATCCTTAGGAGATTGCAAGAAGCTAAGTCCAAGGTATTGTGGACCATACAAGATCCTCAAGTGCCTAGGACCTAATGCTTATAGACTGCAACTCCCTGAGAACCTAAAAGTTCATAATGTATTCCATATCAGCCTATTGAAGAAGTATGTACCTAGTCCTAGCCATGTACTTGAAGACCAACAAATTGTAATGCCTAGCCAAGGAGTCCTTGAGCTACGGCCTGACAAGATATTAGATGTTAGGGAGACACAATTGAGATCCCGAACCTTGAGAGAACACCTCGTCCAGTGGAAACATTATCCCGAGGAGGATGCCACTTGGATGGATGAAATCACTCTCAACAAACAATATCCCTAGTTCATCATGAGATGAGGACATCTCGATTCCTCCAAGGGGGAGAGAATATAATATTTCTATTTAAAAAATATTACTAGTCCGACTTTCCACAACCCGTGTGAAACTCACGCAAAGGTCGATTCCGGCATTGGAGTTACCGATGGTGCAATCTCTAAACTATACGCGAGGTATCATGACTCTCCATTGGCAAAACGGGACCAAGGTTAAGGTGAACTCCCTCTTGGGAGGAGGTCAAGAGGATAATGATAGGTTTATTGCAAATTCTTTTATTATTTACCTTCCCCCAGCCAAAGCGTGGCTGAGGGAAGGGGATGGGCTATTATGGCAACTTGAGAGGTGGAGGGGAAGATGCCATGCGAGGGGCCACGTAGGGGGGAGGTCCTCTCTCCCCCTAGACTATAAATACCCCCTCTAAGGGGGTGAAAGGGAGGTAGAGTGAGGATTTGCCATACTGTGCGGACTGTAACAAGTGTGGAGGAAGGAGGGAGAGTGATGAAATGATGTGCTGCGCCGTGTGGAGGAAGGAAGAGAGTGCCATACTGCGTCGTGAGGAGGAGAGGGAGCTGCCAGTTACACGTCGCCGCCTCCCTCTTGACTGCAGAGTACCTCGACTTCCCGCACTCATCGTCTCCAGGTGATCCTTGGCAGCCGCCGCTGGAGGCCGAGTTGCACCGCCACATCCCTCTTCCACGTGGGTATCATCCTTTCCCCGCCTCCACGTAACTATCATCCCTACCTCTTCCACTTAGACATGCTCACGCCCCCAGAAGCTTCTTAGAAGCTTATTGAAAGCTTCTAAGGGGGCTCTCTAAGCCCCTTTCCCATTGCATTCCCATAAGAAAAATTTTACCCCCGGTTTTCTTTTAAAACCCTTTCCCATTGCAACTCCCACAAGTCCATATTAGCCAGTTTTAAAGCCCCTATAAAGTCCATTGTACCTCGAGATTTAAGGCCTTTTCCATTGCATCCATCTCAAGCCCAATCCCTTGCCGGGTTTAAAGGTCCCTTCCCATTGAACCCTCCAAAAGACAATTTTTCTTTCCCCGAGCTTCAAAGAGGAAGCCTATAAGGCCTTCCTAAAAAATTCCCCATAAACCCATCTCTAATTTTTCTCACACACTCCTTCTCCACAAAGATCTTTATTCCAAGACCTTCTATGAAAGGAAGGAGAAGTTCATAAGTCCCCATTTCCACAAAGCCCATAAAACCATTCCTAGCCGGAATTTCAAGGAAAAGAATCTCTCAAGCCTCTGTTTTCGCAAGGCTTTTGCAAGAACCCTCTCACGAATCCCTCTTTTCCAAAATAAGAAGGCCCAAGCTCCAAACTCTAAGGCCTTCCAAAGCCAAATTCTGCAAATCGGTACTTCTATCAAGGTGCCATACCTCAAAGGGATTTGCGCGTACAAGGGAGACGGGCCCAAATCATTAGACTGCGGCCAAGGCAAGAAGGTCGAATTCACGATGGCCCCTAAAAGGGCATAAGGCGCAACTGTAGGAGGATCATCTCCTAACATTCATGTGGACATTTCACCGAACCCACAAGTCTAGGTTTTCTTCCTATTTTTGATTTACGTCAAAAAATTGCAATTATGCATGGTTAATTTATGGAATTAGGATGCACTTTTGCAATTGAAACGCAATGGCTATTTTTTAAAAGAAGTAACTCATGATTGAAGATTGATCATTTGTATTTTTCAAGGGAACATACGAAAAAAGAACATAAGATGTCTATGCATTCTTAGCAAGTTGTTTTTGTGCATTGCAAAGTAACGAATCTAGATCGACTAATGACCACCATTAAAAAGTTGAAATTATTGTAGTACACCTTTGATTATGCACAAAAAGATTAAATTTCATGTCGCAATTCTAGACAAATCTTCTTCTTAATGATTCATTAAAAGTCATTATCAAGCATAGGAAACTACAAAGCATGAAAAGATTCTAAAGTTGCATGAAGAAGGTTAACTCTAGTCAATTGGCATAAATCTAATTCAACTACGTAGTACTTAGGAAAGGTTTCATAATGCTCAATCAACGTACGAATATTTCATTCAGAAATGAAGTTAGGGAAAGGTTGCATGGTTCATTTTTACATAAAACCTTAAAGGCTAGCATGAATCGTGAATGCATGTCCTAGTAGGATCAAATGGAAGTTTTGCGAATTTTAACATGTGCTTGGTCTTAGCAAGGAAAGTTAGGGATTGCGAATCTAGAGGAAATGAATTGCATGCTTACATGAATTGTGACGTAATGCAACTAGTTTTTCCCCTCTTTGATCAAGACAATATCTTTAGGAATAGACAAGTAAATTGGTTTACCCTAAACACCTAAACCGAAAAGGATTCGCTTAGGATTGTTAAATCGATACAATATATTCCCAAGTGCTAACTAGGGTTTAGCACGTTAAGGACTTGACCTAGTCGCACTTATTGCCAAGTCAAAACTCTCATATCCTAAAGTCCTGCCCACATTCACGAAATGTAGGGACAATAGGACGTACTTACAAGAAAGGAATTAGGGTTTCTACCCTAAGGATCACTCGTTAAAAAGATGAAACTCGGATTGAGTTGGAACCCTAGGACCGACGATGTCGGCCTAGTGCAATTGGAAATGGATTGGGTATGAAGACACCCTAAACCCTGTTTCTTATCTAATCATGATTCCATGATTAAGAAGATGTCGTTCGATGGGTGAAATAGTCCCATGGATTAGATACGACACTTGTGCAACAAGTTGCAGAGTCGCATGATCTTATGGTTTGATCACAAGAGAATGGCCAATTCCTCGAAATGCGATTAGCAGATTCTTGCGCAAGTTTATCTTGCAAGAGGATGAGTAGTCGTCCTGATATAGAATCTTTCTTGGGAAAAGTGACCAGGATAAGGGAATTAGATATTTGCTTGGAAGCAAAGGACCAATCAGTAATTTGTAGCAACATATTTACTATTAATAGATGTGGGAGCTTTCGCTCAACCACCAAGACCCACGGACCGCTTATTGTTTCAAGCGTTCCAAGGAGCTCTAATGGCTATCTCTTACCTAGCCGACGCGCCGTCGATCCTATGAGTGTAGTGAGCTTACCTTAGTGTCGATATGAGTTGCCTCCTCTCTTCTACACACCAGTGGCTCCACGATCCTAGATGCTAGCTCAAGCATCCTCAAGCCTCCTCCACCTCCAAGCTCCATCCTCCATAGCCGCGTGTGCAAGAAGAGAGAAGGGAAGAGAAGAAGAAGAAGAAGAGGAGATGGTGAAGAGCTTCACCCTCTTGATCCCTCAGTCTCACACACACTCACTCCCTCACACTCTCACACTCCCTCTCTCAAGAGCACACTCAAGCAAGTAGGTGAGAAGGAGAGAAGAGGTAGAAGACTCCTTTTGCCACACACCAAAGAATGATCTCTTATTCACTTTTTGAACTTTATATATACAAACCCTAAAATCCCATGGGCACCCATCCTTTTTTACATGACTGGCCATTGTGGCAAGGTCTTTTTTCCATTTTCCTCTTTTAGCCCTGTGCCTCTAGCCTACACCCGTCTAATATTTTACAATGGGCACAGGAGGGAGCCTGGCGCTCTTTTACAAAGATTTTTCGAGTTTTTGAGGCACCTTTTCTTTTATGGTTGGTCTTTTTGCCCCGGTCCATCTTTAGGGGTCGCTTGCATGTCTTCGCTCTCTTTTTCTTCATGCTCCTTTGCTTTTTCTCCATTTTTCGCCATCTTGGCTTCGCCATCTTAACTTGGGGTTAAGATTACCCCCCTCTGAGACGAGTGCCAGTCCCATGGCACTTTTGGCGTGGGTGTAAGGTTAAGGGAAGCATGGAGACTCAGGGGTTTGTGGCAATTGAAGAACGATGGTCGTCTGAGCAGTGCAGTGGATTGCATGGGTGAACGAGGGCCTCCGAAGTTGGTGGTGGGGCAGAAGTGGTGTACTTGAAGAAGAAGGTGCAGTGCTTTACCTAGGGGACGGCTGTCATCAGTGGGTTGGTGCGGTGTGCTCGGCTAGTGAAATGGGGAAGTGGGTCTAACCATAGGTGGCGGACCCGGATGATGTCCCACACTTGAGGACCCCATTTGTGCAAAGGGGGAGTGGTGCTAGTGGCTTAGGGTAACAAGTCGAACCATAGGGGAGTGTTACTTCCCTAGGTGTGTCCTGTCGTTGAGGTGCCCTAAGCATGACGTGGGAGAATCAAAAAGGGCTAGGGGGTTAGGAGTAGAGTCAGCCAACGGAGTTCACTGGACACGCCTAACTTAAGGACCCCTGGGTATAGTTTTTTTTTTTTGGCCACATTGTGGGATAGTATTACATGAGGAGCAAGACAGCCAAGGCTAGGTCAGAATGAGGAGGGGAGGGCGGGCGGATAGATTTGCATAAAAATTCATGGCTCTGTATGTATCCTTTCAGGTTCATGCGGACATGGAGAGAGGTGGTGGATAGGAAGGGATGGCTGCACCTAGTGAATTGGCTGTCGCTCATATCCTCTAGGAGCGCTAGGCAAAATGAAGGTAGAAGGCTAGCCCGCATCATTAAGCGGGTCATGGCACAACTATCGATAGCATTAGAATCAAAAAAGAGAGGAGGCAAGCCACTTTCTTACCGTGTCGGGTCTTGTTTAAGTAAGAGTTTAAGGAGCCTAAGGTAATTACAAGTGGTTATGAATGCGGGATCTGGGCAGGAGAACTCCGCAAGAAAACGTGTCATGGAGGCAAGCACACTTCCTAGGTCAAAGAGTAGAGCGTTTTCAAAGGAAGTGGCATTGGCATTGTAGATAACGGGGAAGTCGTGCCTCCCATGGTGGGTGGCTACAAAATCCACACCTATCCTACAGGGATATGCCATAAACGTGGGGTCGTTCCGCTCGTGGGGTAGAGTGTTACAAAAAGCCATCCAGGCGAACATGTTGGTATTACATATTCGCCTTCTCCAGAGGGGTTGGCAGTCGTATCCCCTCACCATGTGTGGTACCTCGTAGATCTTATATTGCCAGAACTCGGCCTCTTCAGTGCCCCACAAGGTGGGGGTTTTTGCTCTATCCTCCAACCATCTTTGGCCTAGTTGGCTGTCGGACGCTATCACCTCCTCCATCGCCTTGATCGACAGGACCCTTCTCAGACTATCAGGCATAAGAAAACTGAAGAAGAAAGAGTCCTTTTCTAGTTGTTGTCATTCCCAGACCACCAGTTTGGCATGGAATTGTATAGGTAGGTGTTCGGGGCATGGTGGGAGGGGAGCGGATAGCTACATGACAGGTTTGGCCTTCAGCCGTTTTCTGGCCTCTTCCACCAGCTTCTTCCGCCGCTCTTTAAGGATGGCCTGTCTATCCAGGGGTGGGTCGGGTTGTTGCTGATCTTGTTCGTGTGGCGAGGGGGGCTGCGGGATGACATCTTCTCTGAACCTATTCATGTCAATTCAGAATTTGACTTCCTCCCCCTGCCGGTTTTTTGGTAGTGTTCTTTCCTCAAAGCCGAGGGCATTTGCCTCCTGGGGGGTGAGACCGGCCAGTAGTAGATACTTCCACTGCTCCTCTAGGCCTAGCCTTACCTCTGCAGGTTTGGGTGGCATCTACAGGCCCACGTGTAGAGCTCTGCATGCGATGCTTAATTTCTTCTTTACCGCCTCCAATGGCTCCACTCCCTCTGGTTGAGTTGTATCCAACAGCATATTGAGTAAGGCTTGTTGTTGGGTGGTGAAGGCTGTCTAGATGGTGCCCGCTTTGCTTTTTGCCAAGATTTTTTCCTTCTCCACCAAGGTGAGGCGCCGCGCCAAATCCTTCACGTGCACCTCGTTTTGCGTAGCCCATTCCTCAGCCCTTTTGCTCATGACTTCCATGCTCTCCCCCTGCTTCTAAACTAGGGCTACGAGCTTCTACTCCTAGGCCTCGAGCTCTCTGCTCATGTTGTCTTGTGCTGTCTTCTTGAGACATAGTTGATCGAAGATAGACTCGATCTTCTGTTGTTGCTGCTCCCTCTCTTGGCTCCTCTCCTCTTCCTTGGCGTTCAGCTCCCCCATCATCTGCTCAATGGTAGCGGTCTTTGATTCCAGTTCCATATGCTTCGACTCCAGTTCCTAATATTGCATCAGGAGGAGTTTGTACTCCCGTTGCATCTATACGAGTTCATGGTTCTCGTCCTCCAGCTGCTGCTTGTAACTTTCTTCCTTATTTTCTTTGGCCTTCAGCTCTTGCTTGAGTTCACAGATTTTGTGTTGCTACATGGCGATGATGTGGGTTTTCTCCAATGGAAAGCCGCCACTGACTCTTTTTCTGCCATCAACTCAGTCATCACACCCGTCCTTCTCTCCTCCTTGGACCTCTCTAGTTGGGAGAGTAGCTCAGTGACGTATTCATCGTAACTAGCTGGCAACATCATTGTTGTGTCGATGGGGGTGGTTGAGGCCTCCATGCACGGGCGCTTTTGATCCTATCTTGATTCAGCATCTGTAGCTGGCCTTTTTGGTCCCGTGGTCATCATCTTTGTGCTTTTCCCCTGGGCCATTTCCTTGCTGATGAATTATTGCATCCAGGCCACCAGGTTGGACACTTTCAAGCTGGTGGGGATGCTAGGGGTAGGCGTAGTGGTTTCAACGGGAGGCGCCATGAGGGTGGGGATGGGATGCAGGGGTGCTTTGCCTTTGCCTTCTGGAGTTGCAGGGGGCGCAGGTTCTGGGGTGTGCATTCTAGAGCTAGGCCTCTCTTCCCTGGGCTGATTCTAGGCTTCGGGGTCATCTGCCCTGCACTACTACTCGATTGACCGCGGCGGGTAGCTTCTGCCAGGTCATCCTCCTCCTTTCTTCGTAACTCCTCATCCTCCTCTACGACTCTTCTTTTTCTTTCCTCCTCGGCCTTTTTGCATTCTTCCTCTAGTTTGTCTTTTTCCTCTTGCTCTTCTTTTATTTTTCTTTCGGCTTCCCACTTAGACGCCTTTTTAGCCTGCCTTACTTGTTCCGTTGTTTCTTCTTCTTCCTGCTTCTTCTTCCTTTCTCTCTCCTCAGCCTCCTTGAGGGATTATTCTTAGTCTCCCTAACCTGCTTTTTGCTTATTTGTTCTTTCCCTTCTTCCTCTGTCTCCATCCTATCGCTAGACATGTCCTGGTGTTGATGGGGCGGTGATCGGTCGGGTGTTTCTCCCTCCCCCTCTTCTGCTTCCTTTATGGCCTCCTGGATAAGCACCGTTAAAATGCCCCCATATGCAATGAATGAGGCTTTGGAGGAATCCCTTTTTCTTTCTACAGCCTTCGACATTGGTGATTCTCCTCCTACTGGTAGGCTTCCTAATGCTAGAGCTCGGGCTGCCTAATCGATAGTCTTGCACATGTAGCCATTCCAGTCAACTTCGTGCAGGGTTTGGGCCGCTACGTTTTCTAGGATTGGTATGCTGATCCTGTGCATCAGCGCATTATAGCGCTGGCTGGAGAAGAGCGCATATACGAGCTTCGCTTGTAGTCTGGTCTCTGCGCTGGGGATGTCCTGGATACTGATGCCATCGTTCGTCAACACCTCCTCCTTCCTCATCCCCAGCATGGCATACACGTCCCTCTTTTTCTTCTTCTCCACCTTCAATTCCAGCCCTAGTGCCTTCTCCACCAAGTCCGAGGTTAGATGGACCAGCACCTGCTTAGCATTTTGTCCCCTCCCCACTGTGACAGTGCCGCACTCTCCATCGGGATTGTAGGTCCTGAGGAATTCCACACAGCTCGTGTGCTCATGTTCTCGTGAGAAACTTTCCAAGTACTTTTTAAGGTTGCAGCTTTGCACAATGCTCCTGGCCGCCTCTTCTTTGGCCACTAATTCTTCCAAATTGTGGATAGTTCGGAATTTCAGCTGATTATAGGCGCGGTTCTCTAGGTTTATGTTGTACCGCATTCTTTCTTCCTCTGTGAAAGAAAGTTGGTGGGCTCAGTCCTGCTGTGACATCTTTTGTTCCTGTCATAACCATAACTTTTGTTAATGCTTACGACATAGTACTCACTAAAACAGAAAAAATTTATGCTTATACTGAACTCATTAAAGTCTAGTGCAGGTTTGCTTTTCAGATTTTGACTTTTTGCCTTTTAATTCAAAGTTTTTGTGTCCTCTTTCCTACCCCATCCGTTTTTCCCAATGCATGTTTACATGCTTCATGGCTTTGATTTGCTTCATTACTTCTGATTTGATTCACCTTACCCCTTCCGCTTTTAGTCTGAGAAGAATCCTTCCTAGGATGAGGGTGAGAAGGTGTAGGCATTTTGGCATGGTCGGCTACTTGTGGAGTAGCCATGTATAGAAATTAGGGTTGTATTCGAGATGGGCTTCGTGGTCCAGGTCGGAGGGTTTAATCCCCACTTGAGTGATGTATGTGAGAACATCAGTTAGGAAGTCGCCCGAGTTGACTCGGCTAGGGATGTGTAACTCCTCTTCAGTCAACAAGCGGTCGAGGTAGGGGTGTCCCTTGATGTGGTCTTCTATAGGACGGCCTCGCCACATGGTTAGCACTCGATAAGATGTCGGCACAATGTAGGTGGGGTCGTACTCTGCCGTTTTGATAGCGCGTCGCTGCTCAGCATTGGTCATTACTCGACATCCTTTGACTTCCCATTGCAGTCTAAGATCGTATCAACACCTTAGGAAATGGGATTTTGTCTCAGCTAGTTTTGACAACTCTGCCACTTCTTGGTCAGTGAGGGCGGAGGTGGTTTGTTGATCATATGATGTGATGAGACACTGTTTGATTGCCTGCCCTTGTAAGATCTCATCGCTGAGCAACTTAGCAGCGGAGGCATGGGCTTTTGCAAATGCAAATTCAAACATTTCCCAAGAACAAGGCATCACTTGAACTTTGGCTGCAAAGGATTTATCCAATAGGCCTAAATCGAGGTGGTCGTAGCTCAAAGCTAGCGACACAAAAGTAGCGTCTAGTCATTTAATGCAATCCACCACATCATCCCCTCTTTCCTTAGCTAAATCAGCTGCTAGTGAGAGAAAGGATTGCCGCTCGTAAGAGGGCCTAAGGCTTGCGGGTGGTTGGGGTTTGGTAGGACTTGAGCCTTTGACTATGGAGAGTTGCTGTGGTAGGACTTCAGGAGCTTGCGATTGGGTCGCTGGGACAGAAGCTAGGTTAGTAGTGGTCTCGCGTGATGGCTTATTGCTTTCAAGATGGAGTTGGAAACTCGGATCGTTCCCTACTTGTAATGATGCTCGAGCTGGCGGTTGTTGACAAGCTTTGGTGATTCGCATGGGTTCGCGCATGGACGGACTCGATGGTTGCGGATCGGGGAAGCTCTGCAGCTCTTGGGTTCCAGGTCTTACGATTTTTGGAATGATCGATCTTGAGGTTGGCATGTGAATGGTGCCTCTGTCCATGGGGGCCTTAGGTATCCATAGCCAAGCATTGCCCTCATAGTAGCCTTGTGCGCGCAAGAGAGCCTTGGGGGCCCATCTCTGAGTGATTATGCATCTATTCCTGTGGCTGCATTTTGGCCTCCTAGGTTTAGAGTTTCTGGTCTTCTGAGGGTAGGAGTGTCGACTCCTCGGTGGCTATTGCGGTTGTTTAGGCACCCATTGGAGGCGGGATTGTGGGGCCTTAACTTGGACTGGTATGGGTTGCGGGCGATGAGACTCGGGGAGTGGCGGCCACATTCCACCCCCTACCTCGAATTGCCTATGGGTGTTTCTATAGGTGGCTGGGTGGCCCGGAGTGCGGTTGCGCAGCCCTTGCTGAAAGCTGTGACAATGTGAACGTTGCCTATTGCTAGGTGGATGCGCTGCGATGCGTAGTCGACATTGCAGTGGGTTTTCTTTTTGAAGGTGCACCCCAGCAATGACTCCGTGCCTGCGTTTTTAGCATTTGGCAGCATGTAGAAAGCATTGAAACAGTCTCAGACTCGATAAAAACGGTTGCCTTGCACTTGCTGAGTAGTGCGTAGGCATGAGCCCCATATGGATTTAATTTTGCAGTGGTGGGTTGAAGTTGTGGTTGGCCAAGTTGAGTCCAATGATCGTAGGTCAGGACATTGAAGTCTGCTCCCTCATTGATCAAGGCGGTGAAAGCACATGTGTGTTTGGCCGTGACCGTGATGCGAAGGTATGCAGGTTCCACGGCTTCCTCGTCCTTGTCGTCGATTTCAGTGATTGTGGCCACTCGGACCTTGACAGGCAGTTCTAACATCGGTGCTTCATGCAAAGGATGCGTGGGAGGGTAGTACTTCTTGACACGACTGCCATTGAAGAAGCCTATTCCTTGACCGTTTAAGTTTTTGAGTTTGACATTGCCTGTTTGGCTGATTGCACGAACCTTGAATGGTCCAAGACCTCTAAAATTCATCTTCTATTTATGCCCTTTAACTAAGTAGAGGAGCACTAAGTCACCCTGTTCAAACTCGCGCTGCTTGACATGCTTGTCAAACCAGCTCTTGCATCGGGATTTTTCTATTGGTCAGTCAGGTAGTCCGTGCTCTAGCACTTGAATGATATCATCTGCCCAATATGGTGTCAGATCAGCCTTAAACAGGTCTCTCTCACTAGATAGGTTAAACAGATGGGCGTCGGGGATTTCATCAATAATACCTTGCCCAACGGCTTCCACGGTGGGAATGCGCGACATGTGATCAGCCATGTAATGCTGCTTTTCCTTCCGTACCACTACGGAGAAGTCGAACTCCAAAAGCAAAAGGAGCCATCGAGCTATGCATCCCGTAGCACAAGGTTTGTTTACTAGATATAGCAAGGCTTGATGGTCCACAAAAAAGGTGAAGGGCATGGCCAAGAGGTGATGCCTGAACTTCTTCACTGCGAATACCATGGCTAGTCCTTCTCTTTCCGTCATTGAGTAATTCATTTCCGTCTCAGTGAGTTGTCGCTAGAAAAGCTCACTGGATAGTCTAGATTGTGTTTGCCAGGCTAGCACAACACTGCCCCCGCGGCAAACTTCGAGGCATCAATATGCACGTGGAAGGTGATGGTCCAATCTGGGGCTCGTAGGATTGGTGCTGTGGTTAGAGCCTTCTTCAACTCTTCGTATGCCCTTTGGCATGCTTCAGTCCATTTGAAGACTATAAGCAGCTTGTACAATGGTTTGGCGATCAATGCATAATTGAGTACAAACCGCTGATAGTACCCGGTATGGCCTAGGAAGCATTGAACTCCTTTGTAGTTGCTTGGGGGGGGGAAGGTCAACAATGACCCTGACCTTTGAGAAGTGAGTGGCAATGCCGTTCTTTGGCACCACGTGCCCGAGAATACATCCATGCTTCACCCAAAACTAGCACTTTAAGGGGTTCAAGGAGAGGCGGTATAAACGACACTGCTTAAAGACTGCTCGGAGTTTGTCTAAGTGTTCAACCCATGTCGAGTGGACACAGTGGTCGTCGACAAAGACTTCTAACTCCTTGCATAGCATGTCCTTAAAGATGGTGCACATGAGGCATTGGAAAGTAGTAAGGGCATTAGTTAGCCCGAAGGGCATGACTATGTACGCAAAGACACCCCACTCAGTGGCGAAGGAAGTCTTATGCCTGTCAGCAGGATGCACTTGCACCTGGTTGTATACTGAGAAGCCGTCCAGGAAACTGTAGGTTTCCTTGCCTGCCACTCTCTCCAGCATGTGCTCGGTGTACGGCAATGAATAATTGTCCCTCTTGGTGGCAGCGTTCACCTTCTTGTAATTGACGCACACTCGAATTTTTCCATTTTTCTTCATCACGATGACTATGGGCAATACCCAGTCCGTGTGCTCAATTTCATAAATGAATCCTGCTCTCATTAGCTTATCAATCTCCTCCTTGACGACATGAGCATGTTTAGGATTCATAGGGTACGGCCGCTGCTTGACCGGTGTTGCATCCGACGTCATGGGTATGTTGTGGGTCATGACACCTGGGTCCACCTCCTTAAGCTCTCCTAAGGACTAGGCGAAGACATCTGTGTACTCTTGCAAGAGAGCGACAAGACTCGTTTCTTCTTCACTAGACAAATCATTAGCAATGAAGACTGGTCTGGGTGGTTCCCCCTCTTGGGCTAGGTCCACCTCCTTGACCCTGGCTGGTCCCTCGATTGGTTCACTTGTTTGTGCTTGACATTTCGCACCTAACATCACTACTACCCTATCCCCCTTTTTGAAATTCGTAAATCATTTAGGGAGGTCCTGCGGCTTCCGCTGTTCTTCCGTTCAATCCTCCCTGGGTTGTTTTTCCTTCTCCTTTCTCAATTGCCTGTGCCTCAGGTGGACCCGTAGGTCCCCCTTAGTGCGTTTGGTTGTGGGCGGCCTAGGGATCTCTGGATCACTCTCTTAGCTAACCTCTGATTCAGAGTCGAAGCCCCCCTCTTTGCTAGAAGAGGTGGTTTCTCCTGGTGGGCGCAGTTCAGATGGTGATTTGGTTCTCAATACTGACGTCATTCCTGGCTGGGCTAGTCCCGCTTGTTTGAGGTCTATGGCTTCTACGTGTTCCAACCAGGCGCGGTCACATTCCCCGCTCATGACTCCTCATTCCCTATGGAACATAATCCTTGTATGTGGCTTGGAGTCTTCCCGTATTTGCTCTATTTCTTGTCCTTTCGTGTGGTATTCCACGGTATCTACTTCTCCCTCACTTTTATCGCTGAAGGACTGGCAGTCTTCCTATTCGTCGCTTGAATTTCCTTCATCAATCTGCTCGTCATCTCCTAGGACTGGGTCTTCCGTTGGTCGTTGGTTAGGCACCAGGGCCCAATTATACATGAGGTTTAAGTCATGCACTTTGGTCCATTGCCACTTGGGTTTATCTAGGAGATCCTGGAGTGGTTTGAGATTTGTGGCTGGATTGTTAGCTAGCTTGTCCAATAGATACCCCAGTATCTCCTGGAGTTCCCTTTTGTTGGTTGGAACGTGGGAGTTGACAGGCTTCGGCTCCCCTTGAAGGCTTCCTCACATCATGCAGATGAGCACGGAAGGTGTGTCGTTAGCCTTACCAATTGTTTTGATGGCCTGCTCATATGCTTCGTGGTCAGAGAACGGCAGGTCGATTGTAGCAAGGACATGCATCCAATCCCGCTCGTCCTCTGGGCATGGGACATACCTGGTCAAGGGCCCGTAGGGCTTTTGAGCCTGAGTATTGCCCTTGAGCATAGTAGAGATGGCATCTAAGTCGACAGATGAGGTCTTCCAGGTGTCCATCTCTACTCTCACGGCGTTCATCCTATTGCCAAGGAAGATTAAGCCGTTCCCCCAATCTTTGATGACCCTAGCTTTGCGCATCTAGGGGCGGCCTAATAGGATGTCGTAGTTCACTCCCTTCATGACTATAAAGTCAATGGAGAACTGGACACTTGCAATCTTCATTGGCCAATTCTTAAGCACCCCAAATGGCTTAACTCTCATACCGTTTGCTAGTGTGACATTAAACCTAGCAGTCTCAACAGGTGGGTTTCCCCAAGTCTGAAGCACTGCATAGCTAAGCACGCTAACCCCGGCCCCCATGTCTACGATTCCCTTCCTCGTTGTGTCGCCTAGGGCTAAATCTGGCAAGACTGTATGCATCTTGGAGCCTTCCCAAAAGGCATTGATATGCAAGGACTTAGGTGCAGTGTGCAGTGCCAAACTTGGTATTTGTGTTTCTGCCTCATGGTCCTGAGGGTCTGTTGTGACCTGCTCTTGTGTCCCTTCAACCCACTATTTAAGGTTCTGCCATAGGGTGGGGTGCTGCCTAAGCAGATCTCCTAGACTAAGTGTTATCGGGGTAGTCACTAGTGTGGTTAGGAGATCATTGGGTGTTTGTCTCTCTCTTAACCTGGATTGTCCTGACTAGTAGCCGTGACTGAAATGCAGCCTTGCAGCAGCGTCGAGGCTTGGCCTTAATGGCACCTCTTGTGGTGCAGCTACTTCCATTGACTTGGGCTATGGGAGTGAGATCGACGTACTTATGCTGGAGAGGTCATCGATCCCATCCTCCATCATGGGCTCAACGTCCTTTAGGTGTTCTTGGGCTTCCTTCACCCATTCCCTCACCTTTTCTATGGCCTCTAATTGTCGCTTCAATTGCGGGTACTCCCCTACCTTAGCGCTCCCCTTTTCCGCCGTCTTAGGGGCTGACATCTCTGCTTCTATGTTAGAGACCTTCTTTCCAGTGGGTAGAGCTGTAACACTCTCAGTCTTTAGTGCGATTTTAGCTTCCGACTTCCTCTTCCGCCGTCTACCGCTCTTCTTCCCTATCGAGGCTGCATCCATATTGCTAAGTCTTGGTAGAGAGATGCCAGCCTGCTTCATTTGGGCATGGGTCAGGACCCATAACGGGATAGGCATGGCCTCCCCATCATGGTTATCGACACCGAACAGCCCCAATGGGACAGACGGCTCATTGGCTCAACCAGGTGACGGCTTCCTTCTTGGGCAATCAACGAAAAGATGAGTGATTCCGCACTGAGTGCACCTTTGGTCGGTCTTATCTCTGTTTTGTTGCTCCCTTTTAAGGCAGCGCGACAAGACATGACCTGGGTGGCCACAGGTCCAACAAGTAATTGGGTCCTGTGCTGCCTGCCCTCCTAGGCCCTTACCTCGTCCTCTTCCTAGTGCCATCACCGGGACTGGTCGATAGTCCATGAGGACAACGTTGCCCTCGTCGTCCTACGAAACATAAGGGAATATGTAAGCTTCCTCCTCGTTTGGTTCTTCCACATAGTGGACAGGAGCATCACTCGGTGGGTGGGTTACGTATGGACCAGGTGGCCTAGGAATGCCAGTAGGATTTATTTCCAATCTTGGAACGGCCGGCTTAACATCGTTGGGCGCGGGAAGGGCCAATGGGGCTCGCCTTCCGAAGAATGGCTGCGGCCTGCTCACGAGGTAAGGTTGGCTATATGGTTGTGAGTAGGGAAGTCTCCTTGGTAGTCTACAATGCGCGACATCATGTCCGAACCTACCGCAGTTAGCGCAAGGTCATGACCTAGGGTCTTGACACTCGGCTGGTAAGTGGTTTCTGCCACAGTACACGCATTAGATGTGTGGAAGCGTTGGTCGTCTCAACATTTCTTGCAACTAAGCTAGTTCCATTCTAACATTGTTTACCGCAGCACAGAGGAGCGGGAAATGGAAAAAAGGAAATAGCAAAAGGCGCAGGACAAAAGGAAGAAAAAGGCACCTTAACCAGTAACCAGAACCTGAAAAAATTAAAAGCACGGGCACGACCCTCAGGAAGTCTTAGAGTCGCCCAAGGAAAGTAAAAGAGTAAAAAGTGCACCATTAAGTGTGAAAGCACTCCCGAATCCTTGTGAAAGAGCGCCAGGCTCACTCCTATGCAAATTGTATGCATTGGTTGGGAATAGGATAGAATAGAACGGTGGGAAATGAGAAATGGACCTAGGCTAATGGCCGGCCATGTAAAAAAGGGGATGATTGCCCATGAAAAGTAGGGCATGTATATAAAGTTCAAAAAGTGAATGAGAAGATCATTCTTGTATGTGGCGAAAGCTTCTTCTTCTTCTTCTCTTGTTTCTTGCCTTCTTGCTTGGGCTTGAGAGAGGGATTGAGAGAGTGTGAGGGAGTGATTATGTGAGAGTGAGGGATCTTGGAGAAGAAGCTCTCCATCTTCTCTCTTCATCTTCCCCTCCTCTCTTCTCTTCTCTTGTCTCGTGCGTGGCTATAGAGGATCAGGGGAGAGGGATTGAGGTTGCTTGAGCTTTCCTTAAGGATCGTGGAGCTACCAGTGTGCAAGAAAGAGGAGGGTACTCGATCGAGCATTAAGGTAAGCTCACTACACCTGTAAGGTAGGCATTGCACGTCGGCTATGTGAGAGGTAGCCATGGCCGCTCGGTTTGAAACACTTGAGCAATAAGTGGTTCGTAGGTCTCGGGGTAGAGCTTGTAGCTCCCCTTCAAACATCAGCCAAGTCTTGATTTGTTTCGGTGGCTTTTCCCTTATCCTGGGCTGGTGGTGCCGATCGCTCACTCGATACTGATAGCCTCTCCAAGCTTCAAGAAGCGGTCTCTTCTACGTTAGTGCTCCTGGAACTCCGCTCCTTCAGAGCTGATCGTCCAATCGGATGGCCTCCTCAAAGACCCTGGCTAGCCAATCCCGCTGCAAGCTCGAGTTGCTTGCCAAAGCCTTGTATAGCTCCTTGTTCTGAATCCCACTAATGAATACAGTCGATACTGCTCTTTCAGTCGGTCGCTCTCTAGTAGGGATTCTCTTAAAGAGACCTCATACGTGGGTCACGTAGTCACGAATGTCCTCTTTCTCTTTCTGCTTGACGTTCATCAAGCGTACGAGTAGGTTATCAGAGTATCCGAGCTCAAAAAATCTCTTGACGAAGAGATCCTTGAGGGCATCCAAGTTGGCTCGCTCCGCGTTATCTAAGCTCGTATACCACGTCCTACCCTTGTCGCCCAAGCAAAGCCCAAACACTTGCGAGCGTTGAGTTAGGTCATTGAGGCCATTGGCTTCGCAGACTTGCTCGAACTGTTCGACAAAGCTGTAGGGATCGTCATGGGGCTGGTACTTATCGAGTTGCTTGGCAACAATAGGGATTTTAGCCTGGCTCTTTGAGCCTTGGTTTGCTCCTAACCCTGAGCAGCAATGTCGCTAGAGCCATGGCACTTTGCTCTGCAGCGGTGTTATCGAGCAGTCGCTTCATCAGAAGCTCACTCAGTGTTAAGTCTCCCTCTAGTGCCCTCTTGTGGTCCGTTTGATTTCTTTCAGCCAAGTTCAATACCCGTTGCACCTCTTGCAACTCCATGCTTTGCCTATGGTTCCTAGCCTGCTGATCCCTATTGTACTCAGCCATGCTTTGTAATGCCTTGCGGGCCAGCTTTCTCTCCTCTTCTAAATCTGCAATGATAGCCTCCGCCATTCTACCGCGGTGCTCGTACCGCGCATGAGTGTCGTAACTACTGACCAGGTGCTGAACTGCATCTAGAAAGGCTCCCAAGTCGAGTTCCTTGTTGTATCTTTGGTCTGAACTTTCCTCTGCCATCATCAAGTTGTCGTGCTCCACCAAGCTATCGATTAGGTTCAGTAGGCTCGGCGGATCCACTTCGTCAGCGTCCCTTGCTTGGTCCTACCTCTGATCGTTGATGGTTTGTCTCTGTATTGGGTTTTCTCCTATCGGTGGGTTCCTTGAGTGGTGTATCTAGGTGAGTTCCTTGATTTTTTTAATACAATCCTCAATTTTTGGCCACTCAATGTGTCTTTCCTTGTGCACTCGTGCTCAATCAGGCTTTCAATTTCCTTATGTGTACCTCAAGTGCAAAAATTCAAGGTGAGTGCAGCAACTACTTCCTAGTCGTCTTACACACTCTCATGTTGTTTTGGGCCGAATAGGCTTGTTGGTCACTTCTTGGCCGTCTTGTTAGGGTTTAGGGTTTTCCTAAAATATTTCCTTGTTTGGTTCTGGTCAGATCAGGCCTTACAGCTCAACGGTTCATGTTTGGGCCTCTAGGTCTCGCAACTGTCCACTCCTAGCTGCTAAGCAACAGTGCCCTCCTACTTTGCCTATTCTGCGTGCTAGAATCAAGTTCTAAGTGCCCTACAGGCTTTCGACAGTTTGAGCTACCGAGTCCTAGCCGGGTCAGGCCAATTTTTTGAAGATCTGGCAAAAATCTACTCTCGGTCCAACTGGTCCGAATTGCAGGGTCCGAATGGGTTACTCGGACGAGCCGAGGCGCATGGGCTGAAGGCCGTGGGCTAAGGGCCGAACCCAGGGACTGGGACAGGGTGGACTCGGACGGAGTCACTCGGATGGGTTCACTCGGACGAGCCAAGCGGTTGACTCGGACAATGTTATTCAGACGGTCCGAGGGTCGATTTTGTTCACGGTCCGAATTATAGACTCGGACGGGCCGATTAGGGTTCTAGTCAGATGGGCCAAATTCAACACGTGGCCGAGGGCCGATTCTAGGACTCGGCCCAGGAGTGGTCACTCGGACAGGCCGAGCGCGGCACACGTAAACAACGGAATATCGATTTCAATCGTCTCTCATGCTTCACTCAATCATACAAGGCATAACTTTCCAGATCCGACCTAGGGGAGCAAGAGAAGGGATTCATATACCTGGATGGAGTGAGAGGCTTGTCGTTGGTGCGATTGAATCGAATCGGCTGGTAGTTCTCTTTCTCTCTCTCTCTCTCTCTTTCACATTGAACTGTTGCAAATGAATGTTTCCTTGGCCTTTTGGCTCTTATACCCCTTCCTAGGCATGGTCTTGACACCCCCAATCACTCACTTACTATTCTTAAGCATTGCAAGTGAGATTTTTGCCCTTTTTGCATGATTTTTTGCCCTATTTGCCCTGTTTTGCAACAGTGAACCCTACCCTTCTCCGGTGCGATTTCCTAATCCTATCCTACTCTAAATGAAACATGAATCAAAGGAAAAATACTGAACTCATTTCTCCATGTTTCCTAATCATCAAACAACAAAATAACCCAAAATACTTGTTTTGAAGATCAAAAACACCCAAACTTCCTACCTATCTCAAGCTCCGCTTCGTGGATGAATCCCTTACTTTGATGCTCGATATGAGGCGCGCAAGTGCTCAAGCTTGAATTTGTTGGTCCCAGCAATGGAACCAAAATGTGGGAGCTTTCACTCAACCGCCAAGACCCACGGACCACTTATTGTTTCAAGCGTTCCAAGCGAGCTCTAATGGCTATCTCCCACCTAGCCGATGCACTGTCGATCCTATGAATGTAGTGAGCTTACCTTAGTGCCGATATGAGTTGCCTCCTCTCTTCTACACACCGGTGGCTCCACGATCCTAGATGCTAGCTCAAGTATCCTGCTTCTATATCAATGACCTATTTTTCCTTGGTTAATGTGGTCTCACCCTTGGTCTTGAGCATTATTTTTTCCTCAATTCTCTTTTCCTCCATCGTTGACTCCTCTTTCCTATAGAGGATACATCTAGGTTGTTAGGTCCAGGTAATGAAATACTAGCTTGCTTTGTTTGAGCTTGTGTCGTGAGATTTGGGAGAATAGGAGTGGCATCATTGCCAGGTGACTTGACACAAAAGAGTCTGAGTGGCACAGATGGTACGATTGCTGAGCTAGTGGAGGATCTACTTAGGGAAATTGGCAAATAGAATTGTGACTCTACATTATTGGGGTATCTCAAGTTGGCCTTCTCTATATTTTCTTTGTCCCTTTTTAGGGTAGGGAGATGAGATATGCCTTGGATGGCCATATATCCAACATGCAATGGGTTCCTAATTCTGAGCTTCTCCTAGGCCTCTACCTCTTCCTTTGCCTAAGGCCATGATTGATGGAAGTCTATAGTCCATCAATATGGGATTTCCCTCTTCGTCATAAGAGACATAAGGGTTCAAGTAAGAATCTTCCTTTAGTGGTTCCTCCACAAAGTGCGCTAGAGCATCGCTTGGTGGATGGGTCATGATAGGTATTGGAGGTTTTGAGCTTCTAATTGGGTTGATGTCTATCCTTGAGGTGCCTGACTTTGAATTGTTAGGTGCAAGGAGAGCCAAGGGGGTTCCCCTTCAAAAATATGGTTGTCTAACTCCTAGATAGTATGGTTGAGTGTAAAGTAGTTGGTGAGGCAACCATCTTGGCAACTGGTATTGCATGGTGTCATGCCTGAACCTTCCACAATTGGCACAAGGTGTTGATCTCAGATCAATGTATTTAGAAGGAAAGTGGTTCCCTCCACAATGCAGACACTGCATGCGAGGTTTTTCTAGTCTTCGTATTGACTCTTGCAATTTGGCTAGCTCCAATTGGTCAACACTCTTCCCTTTTTCTTGTTCATTGGGGGTTGCTCATTCACAAGTTGTTGTAGCTCTCTTGGTGTTCCTAAATGCATTGCTACCTTATTGCACAACAACTCAAGAGATTCTCTTCCTAAGCAAGTTATCCACCTGTATGGATTCCTCAAAGACTCTTGCAAGCATGTCCCTTTGCATGTTTGGGTTGCTTGCAAGGGCCTTATAGAGTTCTTCATTGCAGATCTCGTTAATGAATACGGTAGGACTGCTCTATCATAAGATCACTCAATTTTGCAGGTATCCTCTTATATAGACTCCTCACATGTGTGACATAGTCTATATGTCATCTTTGTCTTTTTGGCTAATATTCATCAAGTGAACAATGAGGTTACCGGAGTATCTTGCCTTCGAGAATCTCTTGATAAATAGATCCTTCAATTGGGTGAAGTTATTACATTAAATGTTGTTTAGAGTAGTGAACCAAGTCTCTCCCTTGTCTCCCAAGCAAAGACCGAATGCTTGCGTGAGAGTGGAATTTAAACACTAGGGGAAATGCCAAATAAGAACTAAATGATGAAAATTTAATGCGGAATTCAAAGCTTAAAGGAAGTGGAGGATGGGGATCTGACAATTTTAAGTGACCGAGGAAGATGAAAATTCAAATTACTTTGAAAGTCAGATTTCACAATGTTTGTGGATTTTTCATAGTTTTTTAGGGTGCCAAATCAAAGCAAGGTAAGTTCTAGGTAGTTCCGGATTTCAAGACAGACATGTAAAAAATTTGGAAGCAAAATTGGTCATCGGACGTGGAAAAAACAAAGCCCGAGCATGAAGAACGAAACAAAGTGTGAAAGTGACCTTGAATTGGTAGGGTTGTGCCCTTTGGGATCAAAAGCCCATAAAATTTTAGCATGAAGGGGGAGGGAGGCCTTTTTTTGACCCAAAAAGAAAGGGCACCATGGGAGAAGATGACTTGATGAAAATGGAGAAAGGAGAGGGGCTATGGAGCATACAAAGAAGCCTATAATCAAATTACATCAGGCTCTTGCTTGTTTTTTGTACTTTATATCTCCCGTCTCTGATTGGAAAATGGTGGACTGATAAGAGAGAACATAAATTAGTATTTCTCTCTCCTCCCTCTGTCTCCTCTTAAGGTGTGTTCATGTGGATGATTCTTGGAAAAGATTGGGATGAATACCGGTTGTCAAGCTTGCACTAGATTGTTACAAGATCATGTTGATGCTAAGAAATGATGACCAACATGGTTTGAGGGTCAATGGCAGGTTTGGTAGTTGCCCAAAAATGCAAATATTAATTTCTGAAACCTAAGAGAAGGTGGTAAGCCTCTTTTTAATGAAAATTTGAGTCTTTTTTGAAAATTTATGATTCAAATCATGTTGGTTTTGCGATGGAAATTTGTTTTAATTCTTTGTTGCAATATGGTTGAGGGCTATGTGTCATAAAATTTAGAACCCGTGTTTGAAATCATGAGTTATTAATTTTTGAAAATTTACAAAAACCTATTTTTAAAGGAAAAATGGTATTTATGTCATTTCAAGCAATCAAATTGTGTTTGTTTGGCATAAAATTAAATGTCGAGATGGGTTAGAGTGTGACTTAATTTATTGACTCAAAAATTTTGAAAAAAATGTAGGGATTTATATGGGAAAAATAGAATTTGTGTGCCAAAAAAATTACATAAAATTATGAATATTTTTGTGAATGTATGGTGAGGCTAGGGCATAAGGTTTAGCCTCATCATATCTCCATTTTCATGTTAAAGCATATATTTACTACTTTTTATATACAAAAAATACTTGAAAAATACTATTTACATCTACCAACGCATTCAAAATCGTAAACGGTAGGGGAAAAGGGTTGTGGGGAGTAAGGAATCCATTGAAATCTAATTTTATGCATATCTTGGCATATAGGATTCATTCATTTTAAGTCTTTAAAGAAGAGTAGTAGCATGAATTATTTCGATGTTGCCTTAGCAATGATGTATTGCAATTAGGGTGAAATCATGAAAATAATTGTTTGCGCATAATTATGCTGTTTGATCTATAAATTTCCATGTTTGTGCACTTGAAGGCATTCACCTTTGCATTGCATTACATATACAAATGGTATTAGACAAACAAATCCTAGATGCATATCACTTTTTTGCGAATCATTGACCCATGTTGAGAGCATAAGGAGTCCCATGCTATAGGATATTACGTTCGTTCTCTTTGGGGCCTAGTTCGGTAAGAATTGAATTATCTCCTAGAACAAACATTAGAAGAGTGAAATATATTTTGCATGTGCTATATGTTTGGACTGCATATCTTGGGGCTAATGCCTAAGATGTAGGAGAGTCATAGTGGGGCCATAGAAATTAGCTGGGGTTGCTCCCTATGTTTGTAATATGAGGTACTAAACATCGATTTATTTGGAAACTCCAATTGCTTGGAGTTGGAAGGGGATTTATTGGACTATGAAGAGTACAAACGCATGTCTAAGTTAGATTAGTATGTGTAGTCTCCAGATGCTCTTGACCGTGAGGTCGTGGGGTGTTTTGATTGAGTATAGAGGCCCATGTAGAGCTTTAGAGCCAATGCCAAGCCTAGTTTTGGTCCCGACAAGTGGGATGCCTTTTGAGAGCCACTAATAAGTGGAATTTTTTGAATCTTGGTTAATAGGGGATTGGTTGCTCAGTATATGCCAAAGGGCATTAAAATAGGTCCATTATTTCCTCATAGACATCGTCAAGCCGAGATCCAAAAGTAAGAAAGGGCTAGATAGCGGGATAAAATCATTAGAAGGTATTTCCCTCAACAAAGCATCCTAGTATTACTACGAGGGAGGGGTCTTAGCGACCCTAGTTCTACGAGCATTTTGTTAAGAGGAGGAGGAAGCTTGGTTATTTCCCCTCTCCCAGTATGGTAGTCCACTTTGAGTGGGCTAGTAGTTCCACTAGTTTAGAGCTCCTTAGCAAATCCGATTGTTGTCATGGCACAACCTATTGCAATTCTTGTAGGTATACTCGATCTACTAGCATTAGGATTTCCTCTACCCATTTTTAATGTGTAAGTAGAGAAAGATTCGAAGCTCCACATTAGTGAGTTCCAAAAGTTAATGTTAGCTATCGAATTCAAGATGCAGGACATCTGATGATGCTCTTTAATATGAGTCTAAAAGGAAGAGTTGCAGTATGGTATCATAGCCTAGAAGTCGCAACCATCATTACAATCAATCTATTTTTCATAACCTTTCAAAGAGATTTTTCCCGTAAGAGAGGCGGTCAGTATTGGCAATGTGTTCTCAATGTAACACATCAAGAACCTCATAAGAATGTTTGAGTGTATGCCAATAAATTGAAAGAAGTGTTTCATAAATTGCAAACCTATATTCCCATTCCAGTTGCTACTCAACTGCAGTACTTTTAACATGGATTGGACTTTAATATCCAAGTGCAGTTGAGTAGTGTTTCTCTTGCTAACATTGATATTGCTATTACATGAGAAAAGGAGGTAGAGTCGTCATTACAAGTTGCCTACTCATCTAGGAAAAACTTGAATTTGAGTCAAGCTTGAAAATAATTTGGCATTTACTAGTCGAAGTCAAGGGGCCCCCATGACTAATTGAATGGGAAAGGAAGCATAATGTAGAGTGTGCCCATGCTACTAGCTCCTTCAAATGTGACCATACCTATGGCTAGCGAGATGGCTCCACTAAATATAATGTTGTTCCAATTAATCAGTAGAGCGGATCCCTAATCAATTGGTTAGACCAATTGAGCAACAAGTAGATGATTAATGGCTATGAGTCTAGTTATCAAATGTTCTTTGAAAATGATAAGTATAGACAAATAGCTATAGATGTTAATTTGCTAAAGAAGTAGCAACAATTATAGGAAGTTGATGCCTTGAAGAGAGTGGTCCATCTAACTGTAAGTGGTGTGTTGGTCAGCAGAAGCAAGGATAATGATAAAGTTGTTCAATTCCTAACTATTTGTGTTAATCACCATCGGAATAGGGATCGATTGAGAGATCATCTTGTTCCTCCTAATGTCCGAGAATTTAAGGGTTTTCGGTAGCGTTGCTATAAGTGGAGGCTATGGCAGTGCATCATGTCACAAAGGGTTGCCTCCGCATATGAAGGAGGCAAGGCCAAAAGCTGATTTGCACGTTTTTTCAGCCAATGGAGTGGCCTGTTATAAACAGTTTTCAGCCATGAACAGGGCTGAAAGAAAGTATTTGAGTCATATGAAGCAAGAGCTGAAGCAAATTGATGTTTTACCTAAAGATGAAATTTCAGGACTATTTTATGGGCTGAATTATAATGATACGATGGCTGAAATGTATACAGCCATTCATGCAGAAAATCAAGCTGAAAATCAGTCCATATTTTTAGTCCATACAGGTATGTACATTGGATATGTATGACATAATTCAAGAATTTGCAGATTATGAAGCTTTTGGACAGCCAAACAAGGATGAAGCAAGAGTAGAAACAAAGTATAAAACAATTGATAAGAAGGCCAAGCCGGTAGCTACTCCTCTACCACCTGAAAGCAAAGGACTGGCAGAAAGGGCTTCCAAACAACCAAGCCTTCGTGATCCTAAAGATATTGGTCACCAATTTACAGCAGAAAGTCTACAAAAGCTGAAAATTGGTGACAACTCTTTTCTCTTTCCAACTGAAAAGCAAATCTTCATGCAGATGTTAAAGAACCATGGTAAAGCTTTTTCATTTTAGCCACATGAAATTGGTTGTGTGGATCCAAGCATTGTGGCATCAATGGTAATTTTAACAGTCCCACATGTGCCTTGGAATCTTAAACCAATTCTGGTTCCAAGGGCTCATTTGCCTAAATTATTGGAGCTTTTAAATGAAAAGATAAAAATGCGAATATTGGAGCCATCTTCAGCTCCATATTCCAACCGATGGTTTACCGTACCAAAGAAGAATGGATCTTTACGATTCATTCAAGATTTGCAACCCGTCAATAAAGTCACTATAAGAAATGTTGGATCAGGACCAATTGTGGATGAGTTCGCCGAAGCATTTGCAGGAAGGGCAATTTATTCCATGGGAGACTTATATCCAGGCTACGACCGATTTCAGCTTGCTTTGGAAAGCCGTGACATTACCACAATGAAGATGCCTCTTGGCCTAGTCCGCATGTGTACTCTACCTCAAGGGGCTACGAATTCAATGGCTCACATGATGAATGCCATGCATAAAGTATTGAGGGATTACATTCCTCAATTGACTCTTCCTTTTCTTGATGATGTTCCAATCAAAGGATGTGAAGTTCATGAGAAAAATGAAGAACTCAATGAACTTGGATGTCGAAAGTTTGTTTTTGATCATATTAATGATTGTGCTCAAATCCTGTCTAAATTAGAAGAAGTTTATCTTACTCTTTCAGGAGCTAAATCTTTTTTTGGAGTTGAAGAAGTCCTTGTGGTCAGACATATGTGTGGTCCATATGGCCGAAAGCCTTCTCCATCTAAAATAAATGCAATCAGCAAAATGCAAGAAGAATGTACAAATGTTTCGGAAGTGAGAAGATTTCTTGGTGCATGTGTCTTCTACCTTATTTGGATACCACATTTTGCCCATGTCGCTGAAAATCTTTATCAGCTTCTAAGAAAGGGCCAAAGGTTTCTATGGACAAAAGAACACACTCAGGCTATTCGGAAACTCAAGAAAATGCTGACTTCAGCTCCCACTTTAAAGAGGGCTAACTACTCTAATGGACAACCCATTATACTCACAGTGGACACAAGTCCTATTGGAATAGGATGGGCAGTTGGTCAAGACGACCTTGAAGGAAACAGATATGTAATCCGCTTTGGAGTGAAGGTTCTTAATGAATGACAAAGAAGGTATGCTCAAATTAAAAGAGAGCTTTGGGGAGTAGTAACTGCATTAAAATGTGACAAGGAGTACTTCATGGGCGCACATGTTATAAATGAGACAGATTGCCTTCCACTCTTGGGCATGATAACCAACTGTTCCACTCCTGACATAGCCATGCTAAGATGGATAGCCTATATTAAATCCTTAAATCCTAATTTGAAACATATTGCAGGTAGAGATAACCCAGTTGCCTGACATGCTTTCACGTGCCAGATATGTGGATGAAGAAGAAATGATGGATGAAGAAGAATCAGAGTTTATAAATGATGTTGTTAATGCAGGTACAACAAAAATTACAGCAAGAACAAGAGGTTCAGCTGTTAAAACAACTTTTACATCAGCAAGGAAGGATGAATCAACCAAAGAAGGACAATGGACAGCTAGTAAACAACATATTCCATGTTTTGTTATGGTTTGTTCACACTTTAAAGAAGAATATTATGCAGAAGATTGGCTAAAAATTGGCCAATTTTTGAGCACTATGACAAAGAAGGAAGAATGGACTAATGAAGAGTTCAAGAGAATTAAGAGAAAAGCCTATGGTTTTTTTCTTAAAGATGGCTACCTTTGGAGGCATGCAAAAAAGAAAGGAAGGGTGCCTGTTCGTGTCTTAGGTGACAAAAAGACACAAAGACAGGTCATGCAAGAATTCCATGAAAGCCTATTGGCTAGTCATAGAGGCATATGGGGTACTTTTGCCAAAATAAAAGAGAAATTTTGGTGGCAAAACATGTATAAAGACATTGAGCATTTTGTTGAGTATTGTCATGTTTGTCAAATGTATTCTATGATAAAGCATAGAGATGGGCTTCAGCCTACCTATCCTTTATCCATTCACTATAGATGGGTTATTGATTTAGTAACCATGCCTACAGGAATTTGGAACATGAGATATCTAGTACTTGTTAGAGAAGATCTCACAAATCAAGTGGAAGGAAAGGCCTTGATAACAAAATCCACTCATGCTGTTTGTAGATTTTTACTTGAAGAAGTATTTTGCAGGTATGGATGTGTTGCTAAAGTAACTGCTGATAGAGGAGAATTGGATGTTGATGAGGCTCGCCATTTCTTTGCTCAATTGGGAATTAAGCTATCTCTTACTTTAACCTACAATCCTGAAGGCAATGGTAAGAGTGAAAGAGGTCATCAACCAATTCTTAAAGCTTTAGCAAAATCATGCAAAGGAAAGTTGAGGGAATGGCCTAAAATGCTACCATTCGCATTATGGGCTGATAGAACAACCCATAGTGCAGTGACAGGATATATGCCAGCTGAACTCATGTATGGACAACCACCTATTATGCCTATTGAGAAATCCATTGTCACATGGAGTATCTTGCCTTGGGATGAAGGCATGAACAGGGATGAATTGCTGTCTTTACGCATAAGGCAACTTGAAAGAAGGCCAGAAGATGTTAAAATAGCCATTGAAAGGCTAAAAACAGCAAGATTAAAGAATAAGAAGAGGTTTGACAAGCCAAGCATATGATGAACCATCATCAAGAGCCTTTGTCTCTAAACGAGACTCAATAATAAATGGTTGTCCAAGAATGACTGGATAACTGCAGGAATCTTGAATAAAGAAATGAAATTCATCTTTTACATTACCAATAGTAACTTGTACATAAGGACATGCTGCATAAAGATCGCCAAAAGAGTTATTGGCTACCTTCATGCGCCACCCTGGGTCCACATCAATGGGCCATCCACCATTTTCATAGAGACTTCTTGACATAACATTAATTTCTGAACCATGGTCTATAAGGGCAATGCATGGAGTTTCTTTCTCACCGATTTTAACAACAGTTTCAGTAGTCGCCCTTGCCCAATGGGTACGGGAATAGTGACTACTTGGAATAAAGTGAGTTTCACTTTCTTCTTGCATGTTGTGAAGAAGAGTCTCTTTCTTAAGCATGGGCTGCACTTTAGATTGAGAAGTTTCCACCATTATGGCTTCTTCATCTTCTGCTTCATAAATGTCTTCTTCTTTGGCTTCTATGGCTGCAATCAATTCTTTGATTGCCTCCAGTCGAATCCCTTGGGTTTTCAACTTCTCTTCATCTTGCAAATACACATGAAGTACTTGCAAAAAAGCATGTACAGATTCTTCAGCTTCCTCACCAACATATTGTCTTTTTCATTTAATTACATCAATTATTACATAATGAAATCCTCGTTTTGCAATACCGAGAATTTCACCTAATGTAAATTCAATTCTGTTTCCAAGAATCCTTTCTTCTAGGATCCGTTTAAGATCCGTTGCGGTTTCTATGTCAGACTACAACTTGTAACTGGGATGTTTGTTTTTTCTTTTTCCTTTTTTTTTCTTTGCTTGAGGGGCTTCTCGCATGTCAAATTCTGGTGGTGGCGGATTTTCAGCAGCTTTCTGTTGGTCTGGTTTGCTTCTTGTTATGCGTTTAGCCGGTCGTCCTGAAGAGGAAGGACCGGCAACATCTTCTTCTCTTTTCTTCTATCATGGCTTCTTGATTATTAATTTCAGCTAACCGAGCAGAAGCTGAAAATGAATCCACAGGCTCAGACCACCGGTTCTTCCTCGAATACATTGGCTGGTAGTGGTTAAATCATCCTTACTTGCCTTGCCTTGCTCCATGCGTTCCAAGGCCTGCGTCCACACTTTAGATTTTGCATTAGTTTTACATGTTTTAACAATTTCATTAGTTGGCTCAATTTGCAACCCATAAGTTGCATCATCAACAACTGCATAGGCTGTTCTTGTTGCCGAATCCTCCAATCTTTTCTTCATGCCACCGTTGCCGAAGTTTGGCTCAAGAGGAAGCCCGGTTTCGGTTGCATGAATTTTTCCATGCTTCCAAAAGACTAATTTTTGTGCTTCAGCTTCACGGAATGCACCGCACTCCCTCTTGTCATGCTGAAGGCTATCACACCAAATGCAACGTCTTTTGAAGCCTTCTCGTGCAGGTCTTTGGGCGGTTGACCAACCCCTTTCTTCTACTTTAACATCAAGCCTTTCTACTTTAGAATTAATTTTTGTTAAATTAAGATGGAGATCCCGCATGCTTTTAATTAGCTTGTCCATGACATCCTTCTTTGGATAAGGAACAACATAATTTCTTGATTGCTCCGCCATAGAGACAGGAGGTCGAGAAACTGGAACAGGCTCCTTCATAGATTCAGTTGTTACAGGGGTTGATCCCCATCTTAGGCGCAATCGCTCTCTTCGAGCAATCATATTAACTGCTTCAGTGACATCACTCCAAGCAGTCTTCAATCTCGACTCAGAGTCAGGGTCTTCAAGTCGGTCAGTCAATTTCTCCTG
This sequence comes from Lygodium microphyllum, assembly GCF_053477565.2. Lineage (NCBI taxonomy): Eukaryota > Viridiplantae > Streptophyta > Polypodiopsida > Schizaeales > Lygodiaceae > Lygodium > Lygodium microphyllum. The sequence continues at coordinate 6,418,219 of NC_141163.1, read as the reverse complement.
AAGAGAAGAATCTGCAACTTTTAAAAATAATTCAATCTTTTAACTTTCCATACCTTGTTGGTCATCGGGATCTAGTTGGGCAAACTTGCTTTCAAACTCTCGATGAAGAGCAGTAGCAGTTATGCCCTTATTGGGCCTTTCGACCCATTCAGTGAAGATTTTCTTTGTCATAAGGCCAGAATCTTCAAGGAAAAATTCTTCTCGAAGAGCCTTCTTGAACACAGTCCATCCTGCATCTTTTTGGGAAAGACCATAAATTCAGTCCTGAAGACCATGCACAACTAGGTGGGCAAAGTAACGGCTCCAGGCATGTTGAGGAACTCCAAAGAAAACCATCTTGTCAGTGTAGAGGTGGATAAAAGAGGACACATTTTGCCCATTAAATTGCTTGAGCTCATGTCCAACTGCTTCTAAGGCCTTAATGGCAGCAGCATCAATCCGCTCTTCTTCTTGTCTTCGTTGTTGTTGCAATTGCAACTGCTGCTGAAATTGCAGCTGTTGTTGTTGGCTCTCTTGCATTAGATGAACAAACTGTTGTAAAGCATCTCCTCCCGAACTTGATGATTCTCTCATTGGTCTTCTTCTTCCGCAGCGGACCTTCACGTTGGGTTCACCACAGTCGTCGCGTTAAGAGTTGAAGGTCTACCACCGGGGTTTTTAGTGCAGAAGAAGAGTTTAGGATTCAAGATTCGGAAAGGGAAAATGGATTGAGGTTTAATAAGATCCAGGATTTAGAAATGATTTAGGTACGGAAGAAAAGTTCAAGCCTTCTCACTATGTACTTAGCATACATGAACAGAAGGAATAAGACTAACTTGATTACATCAAATGCCTCAGGATACATATATCATATCATAAAGGATATTTTCAGATTCTCAATTCATTTATGAATGTTGAATGCAAGCTCCAATGGCATTTATTTCATGTACATAGATGAATTTCAACCCTTTAGAACAAGTATATTGTTGATAGATTCAAATGCATCCAAGATTTGGGCCAAAGATACATGAAATTAATTGAAAAAGTATAATTTTAGCTTCAGCCTTGTTTTAAAACAAAAAATTCCAGCCCATAATCAAGTTCAAAATGAGTGCATAAACTCAAGAAGAAGCACTTTTGATCATCTATGAACAATGTCCTGAAGAAAAGAGGTCATTTCCCTCCATTACAACCATAAAAAACCCATGTTTGCTCATAAAAATGGATCATAACAGTGGGCTTCCCTATTCATGACTGGTTATTACAGCCCATAATAGTCCATAAGTCTTCAATATCCTCACCCTTTGCTTGCCCCAAAGTCACTCAAGTACTTGGGTACAAGTCGGGCTTCATTGGACCAAGAATAAGGTAAACAAGATGAGAGAAGTCGTGCATAAGAGCAAGCTGAATACTCTTCTCATCAGACCAAAGAGACAGAGAAGTGGAGCTCTCATTATGTTTACATCTTCAGTAGTTGGGCCTGTTAATCTTCAGTTTGCATGCTCCATTTCATGCACCATAGCTCTAGCTCTCTCTAGTTTGCCTCAAACAGTGCAGCCCGCATTTTGCGTCGAAAAACGTGGGCTGCTCTCTGCTCAGTCCCTGGTCACTTTTTGACCAGCCTAGGTCACTTGCTGGTCACTTAAGTCAGTTACTTCTGGTCCCATGTGGACCTAGTGGACTTTTGACAGTTTTTGGCATCATTCTTGGGTTCTGACCATACTTTTGTACTTGAATTAATGTGATTTATCCTGCAGACTGTCAATTACTTCCAAATGTCCAAGTTGTAGGTTCCCATAGACTTATTTTTCATAAATGTACATGGTATAACTGAAAATTATATGCTAAATACAAAAGAACTTGTATAACTAAGGTGGTTATTGGATAACAATGCCTGAATTTTGTATGCAAATATCTCTTATAGCTTCTAGTGAAACTCTTCTGTGTTCATAAGAATCCCATGATTTAAATCATGAACAGTAAACTCTTTGACAACGGGTGGACAGAGCCATCTTTGCATCAGTTGTTTGAAGCTAAAGAATTTATTGATTCTCATCTTTTTTGTTGTGTGCTCTCTATCTCTATCTCAGATTTTGTTCGCTGCGCCATGTAATATTTTACAGTATTTTATACAAAGATGGAGGGTTTGAGGCTATTGATGAATAAGCTATAGCCGCCTGATCATCCAACAAAATGGATGATCACCTTGCAAGAGTTTGACTATGAAATTAGGAGTAAGCTACCAAAGTTGCAAGGCATCATTAAATATCTTTTGGATTTTGGGAAATTGAAAAAAGTCTTGGCTGAAGGTAGTGACCTCGAGGGTCTATTCAAAATTGATACAGCTTCGATCATATCTTGATATGCTACCATAATGCACTATCTATCTATAGGATAGGAAAATTAGGTACTAATCCTTTAAATTTGCCTTGATTGCAGGAATACTATACCAGCAAGGTGTCAATGATGTTTATCACCAATGTGTCATGCATGATGAGGTCGCATTTATCTTGGAGGAGTGCCATGACTTTGCTTATGGAGGGCACTTTGCTAGATAGTTGACTACACATAAAGCTTTGAGAGCTGGATATTGATGGCCATCCATTTTCCAAGTTGCTTTTGCATATGTCACAAGATGTGATACATGTTAGAGACATGATAGTAGGGAGAACAGAAGGTGCCCATTGACTCCTATCATGGCTATAATACCATTCAAGAAGTGGGGCATGGATTTCATTGGACCTATATATCCTTCGTTAACTACGCAAAAGCATTATATCATTGTGGTGACAGAATACTTTACCAAAGTGGTGTGAAGCTCGAGCTACGATGAAGGACAATGCCAAGGAGATAGCTAGTTTTACCATGGAACAAATTGTCTACTATTTTGGTCCACTGAAAGAGTTAATATTTGATCGTGGGACACACTTTTTAAATAAGGTAATAGAAGTGAAAGCTCTTAAAAAATAAACATAATAAAACTACTGTGTATAATCTGCAACAAGCAAGACAAGTAGAGACTCGTATAAGTTACTCATGAATATATGTGTGTATAATGTGGGTTCAAAATAAGATATTTTTAAAATACCATTTTTAAATATTTTATATATATAAAAGGGTGTCATATAAAGGGATTATTTATAGATTGAATAGAAAAGGGTTATGTTTTATTTTGAAAAAATTCATAGATAAGGATATTTATAAATAGGCCTTGAACGCACATGATGTAGAGGATATATTTAACTTTCCCGACAGTGGAGATTAACAACAAACAACTTTTGGGGATTCTATCCAATAAAATATCCAAGGGTAAGTGTGATTGGGATAAGGAACTCCATGTGACTTTCTAGGCTTATAACACGACATTCAAAAGAGTAATAGGCTACATCCCATTCAAGTTGGTATATAGGGAGGAGTGTATCTTAGCCTTAAAAATCGAGTTACCCACTATGAGGTTTGCTCTAAATCATTCATTGGGTGAGGTAGAAGCATTGCAAGAAAGGTTCACTTACCTTGCGCATCTTGATGAAATACTATTGTAGGCTCTATTACATCAAGAAGTAGGGAAGAAGATGATGAAAACACTCCATGATCTTCAAGCTAAAATATATAAATTTGTGAAGGGTTAGTTTTTTGGTGTTATATTATGATGCTCATCGTGCGTTATTCCTTGGCAAGCTAGAACCTAAATGGGATGGCCCATGTAAGATTGTTCATATAGGGAATAATGGCTCTATATCCCTTCTAGCGGATTTGCAAGGGGTAGAGTTTAAAAATAAAGTGAAATTTAATAAGCTAAAGTCTTACTATGTGTAAGGGCTAACGCCAGACTTGGTGCCTTTGCAAGTCGTTCCGGATTGAACTTAAAATCTTAAACTTGTAGTGGATACCAAGACAATCATATGGGAAAAAACATTCCTTATCTTGAACATCTGTATTTAGAGTAGTGTTACCACCAAGGTTGAGTGATTTGGTGGAGTAAAGATTATCATGTCATGGAGTGGCAAGATAGATCTGATCTTTTACTTGGGATATTAAGGTCTATTGCCACCATCGTCATAGGGTTCTTATTAGCATCCCTATTGCATTTGGTGAGGAAGGAGGAATTACACCTGTTATGCATCCTCTCTCTTGATTCGACTTTGACTATCATAAGTACAACTATGCTGATTGGTATAGCATGGCCTATCAATGAAGAATGGGTCTATACTTTTCATTTTGATGTAGCTTCTTGAGGGCTCACTATACATGTGAGTGTGGGGGTGGTCATTAAAGATTCTCGGTGTAGAATTGTTATGAAAATGGGAGTATATTTAGGAAACTTATTTACTAATAATATGGTGAAATACAAGGCCTTACTTATGGGGTTGAAAGTATCTTGACGTGATGATATCTATCATTTATTAGTGAAAGGGGACTCGCAACTAATGGTCAACCAATTGAATGGGACCTATAGTGTGAGGGATCCTCTTCTGTGCATGTACCATTGTGAAGCCTTGAATATGTTGCATATTTTTGAGACAATGACTTGCTAGCTGATTTTCGGACACAGTGGAATCACTTTGCGAATTCCTTGGCCAATTATGCTTTTGTTGAATATGTTTTTTTAAATTATGGTCCTAAGGGGCTCTTAAAATTGCGTTTAGATATTAGCCCATGACTACTATGGGGACTTATCACTGACACATCCTATTTTGACTAGTAATGGCTAGTTTGCATTATGAGTCATGTAGCACTAGATCACCTTCCTATTTTCTTATGAACGCATAGGATCTCTCAACGTCATATTCATCAGTCGCCCCTTACCATTTATGCAAGGGGATTGGAAAATAATTTGATGCACTTAGGGTAGGGCCTGAGCAGCTCATATCATTAATATATTTTCATGCTTCAGTAGAGTTATATGGGGACCAATGGTTTGTTTTTAGTAGTAAGCTCCTGAATGTTGCATTTTTTTATTTATTTCATTAGGCTAAGTGGGCCATTTTGGTTGAATTTAATGCTTGATTCCCATAAGGCCAAGAGGATCCTTCATTCTTGTAGAGAAACATTTTATTCTCGTTAGGCCAAGAGGGCCATGTATTTGTTTGGTGTAGGTGTGATTAATGTTTTCTTGTTTTAATGTTGTACTACTGGATAGATTCAATGGAGTACCTGGAGTGAGCCTCTTCTTGTATAGACGCTCCTTCATTTATTAGTTTTTTCATTTATGCTGAATGGTTATGTATGTGGGAATTTTATTTTGTTGGAAATTGGTATTCAAGCCATGAAGTCCCAAAGTTTAGGTTATGTGTGTCTAGGGAGGTCCAAGTAGTCGTCTGCCTCTCCTGTGAAGACATTATTGAGCACTCTAAGAACTATTTTGGAAGTTAGTCCTAGTGACCCCATTTTTCTAGCTTGTTAGGTAACCGTTTCTAGGAGTCCCTGCTAGTTGTGGGCAAATAAAGAAGCTTGAAAAATAAAAGAAAGAGAAGAAGAAATACATATATTTGAAGAGTATAGTATAGGAAGGTGTGTAAAAAGGGGTTCTAACCCTAGAAAAAAATAAAAATAAATGAAACAAAAGAAAAATCCAAGAGCACATAATCATCACCTTACAAAGGCATGGTAAGTTTTTGGGGATGAGCCACCGATTACCTTGTCTTCCTAGGGCTGATGTCTAGTCGGATAAAATAAATAAGGATGGTTGGGGTGAAAATAAAAGTGAGTGGAAGAAAAAGGATTTAGTGTCACCTTGCAAGGGCTTGGTAGGTTCTTGGGTACCAAGTCACGGGACCTATTCTCCTTAGGTCACTACGCTCAGCTCCCTCCTTTTTACATGCCCAAGTATCAAGTTTGGATGTATAAAAAAATTAGTAATAAAAGCATCTAGAAATGAAAGATCAGGCTATAGAAATCCTTGCCTAGGAGTTCTTGGTCCGATTGTCCTAGGGTAGGTAGGTAGTTTAGACCACCACTTAGAATGACTCCTTGGATAGTTCTTTATAGTATGTCTATATTGGAGCAATTAGTTAGTGACTAGCTCTGGATCTCTATGAGGTTATACTTGGCCTATCCCTTGTGGATCTTCATGCCTTGATTTGGTCAAGGGGTAGGGTGAGAGTTGTATTTGTGTTTTCTTGTATATTCTTCTTTGAAGCAGCTTGATGCTCTTTTTAGTTTATTTATGTGCAGATTAGTTCATGGATTTGATGGCATGAGGCATCCTATCCCATGCTTGCCAATGAGAGCAGAATTCAAGTACCAAGAAAAGGAAAGACAAGTATTGAATGACGAAAATTTAAGGCAAAATTCCATGGTTGAAGAAAGCAAAGGGCGCGGATTCGAGAATTTGAAGTGGTTAGGAAAGACGAGAATTCAAATTACTTCAGAAGTCAAACTTCATAGTGTTTGTAGATTTTTCATAAATTTTTAGGGTGCTAGATCAAAGCAAGATAAGTTCCATGTGTGTAAACAGTTCTATGGTTTCATGTACTGGTCTTGGAATTCAACTTGGTTATTGGTTAGTTGGGAATAGCCCTAACAAGCCCCTGAAGGTAAAAAATAAGTCAAAATAGGGTTTTGGACAATTGTTTTGAGTCCCAAACTTGGCCATTTGAGTTGTGGGTTTGGCCATTCGAGTGGAATTCTTAAAGGACTCAACCGTCCAAGTGGTTAGACTTAGACTCAAACAAGGGTATCCATCCATGCGTCCAAGTGGCCATTTGAGACTCCAAGTTTAGCCGTCCCAGGCCAAGTGGTCAAGCCCACCATTCAAGTCCGGGTACGTCCGAGTGGTCATCAAATGGCTTGGATGTTCGAGCTAGTAGGTCATGACCTGTTGTCCAAGGCCTGCGATCACTATTCAAGCGACACTCGAAAACTCGCGGAATGATACAAACACCCTATTTAATGACTTAATATCCACTATTTAAATAATCTAGGATTCTAGATTAACACAACAATCAATAACAAGGATTCAGAGCATACTTAGAAGAGCTGGAAGCTTCAAAGACACAGATCGTTGGCATTGTAGCATGTGGACCTGTCACTCCCTGTCTCTCTCTCACTAGCTCTCTCTCAATCTTACTAAATGCAAATGAGCTCTCTCTTCCCCTCTCTTCAAAATTTTTTTCTCTCCTTCTCCCCTTACGCTTTGTCTTCCTTCTTGGACATGAAAAATCTCTTTCCTTTCTTCCCCTATTTCCCTATTTCAACTTATATGGGATCCTTTTTTATGTAAAAATGGTTATTGAAAAATCCTTTATGTTAAACCCATGTGATACATACATATATTTGACTGATCTCCCTAGGAGAGAGAGTGTGTGTATATGAGAGAGAGAGTGTGTGAGTGAGTGAGTGAATGAATGAGGAATCAAATGGGTATAGGCTTTCTTATTCCTTCTCTTAAGCACACTCTCATGCCTAAGCTCATTCTTTCTTTCTACACGTGAAGATAATAGACGGTTGAGAGCAAAAGAAGCACACTCATGGATAATGGAGGTTTGCAAAGGTGTCCTTCACGTTTGAAGGGAGGTCAAATAAGCTCACTATAAGTGAATCTTGGCATTTGTGAAGCATGGAGACTAGGTGAGAGATGGCTGTTGTACTTCATGGATTTGATTGAGTAGAGATGGTTTAATATCATCTCAAAGCTACATTATTATTCACATTTTATATGCATTGTGCTTAAAGACATGGTGGACAAAAAGTTTGCCATGTGTACATATCCTTTACACATAGAGTCATCATTACAGTTGCATGAATCAAGAAAATAGTATCTTCTTAGTAAATGATACCTCTAGCAAAAACCTCTAGCAAACACACACGACAATAGATTTTCCAAATTTACAGCATTGATCACCATCCCTCACTACCAACTCATTGTAACCATTTGAAACAAAACTAGTTACAATCTGATAAAAATCAACACAATTTTTGATAGAGAGAGGTAAGTAGAAAGATAGAAGGAGAAATTTGTATTACAGTTTGAAGGATATAGTTGAGCAATAGATAGCACAATCAAAAATTGCACTCGAATGTAGAGCTCAAACCTCCCGGCCACCCTCGAGCTAATTTCATGTACACAAAAGAATCACAATCTCACTCTCAATCACACTCTCGCTCACAATCTCAATCATAATCATAATCACATTCACAATTTTAATCTCAAAATTTAAAAGAACACCATATTAAAATTTTGATGAAGATGATTGGTCATTGGTTAAACTGTGTTTGATGAAGATGATTGATCATTGAGCTTTTTGCCTAAACAGCTTCATGCATCCAGAATAGGCTTTTCCAAGAATGACATGTTTCCCAAGAAAAGTGCATATCAAAATTGACACAATCCTTCCAAATCATCACTTGATGCAACAAAAAAAAAAGAAAGTTCAAAATTCAAGATACCTTTCTTTTGTTGATTTTTTTAAATTTTTTATTTTTGAAGGCTCATATCTCCAAAACGGTGAAGAATTCAACCGAGCCTATGAGATGACAAATTTTCTCTTCGATCTCTTCTTCAAACTTCGTGAGAGGAACTATGACCAAAGATTGCTTTATTTGATCACAAATCAACTTCCAAAATAGGTTTTACACCTAAAAGTCAGAAAAATTTTGACCAATAAGTTACTATCAAAAATTTTTATCAAAACACTTAGAATGACCTAAAAACCATTTCCAAACATTATCTATACATATGTTAGAAAATTTTTTAATATGTCACTATTAGGGCATGTCATAGGCGATGCTATTGAGGCAATATTTGTCTTTGATTATAGGGCCAAAGATGGCCTCCATCATATTGGTGGGAGCCTCTAATGCACCATCTATAGCGAGGTGAAGGTGCTCCTGCACAGGCTGATGGGTGAGGCATGGCCACCTTGTTTGATGTGAGGGCCTTCATACAAGTGCAATAGCATGAAGCTAGCCCTAAGGTATAATGGGGTATTTTCCCATGGCAATGCAAGGAAGGAGTCAAGGCACAAGTGGTGTAGCCATGAGTTGAAAACCTCCTTATGCTCTTGGAGCAAAGGGGGACCTTATCACGATGAAGGATGGATGAGAGATTGGTTATTGTTGGTAAGATATAAGCTATGATAGAGAGATGACAAGTGTGACAATGCATCAATAGCACAAAGAGGTGAGAATGAAAATCACAATGAAGAGAAATATGATGAAAATTTTACTTTTGAGGGGGCTAGATCGGTGGGGGGTTTGAATGTGGCTAATGCATGTTCACTACATCAACACATAGGGCCATAAGAAATAATGAGTGACATGCACTTTTCAGTGCATCATTCTGCCACGTGTAATAGGGACTAGGTAATGATAGGATGAAAGATAATTAATAAGGGCCATCCAACTACAAATGGTGGTATTGAAATCAATTTCAATCTAGATTTTGACAATCAATGGACATTCAAAACTAGGTTTGGAGATCTTAGAGGTGCATTCAAAAGTTATTACTACTAGGTCACGATTGCACTCTGGAGTGAGTAGAAAAAGGCACACCATCTCATTTGGATAATAGTATTGCAATTACAATCTTTTGACAAGTTGAGGAAGGAGGTTTCCTTACAAATCATTAAGGTAAGAAGATTTAGCTATGGTTGTATGGAAAATCCAAAACGGGCCACTCCACCTTATCTTCAAGTATTTTGAAAGCTTGCCCATTTGAAAGTTTGGATGACTAGTACTGCTTATCCTCACTCAAATAGCAAATTCTTGGAGAGTGATCTCCTTGGTGTTTTTATCTAGATTGGACTGCATATAGATAATAAGAAGTAAGAACTCCAAATTTGATCCTTGTTTAACTCTACCAGATTCTTTAGTCAGAAGGCAAGGGATTCTTGAGGAAGAAGGGACTCATCGACCACAATTAAGATGCTAGGAACTATGAATTCTAGAGGTGTGATTGCATTGATGCTAAATGCAAGCTTGTAAGGAGTGACGCCTATGGACACCTTGAAGGATGTGTGGTAAGCCCATAGTATCACTGGGAGCTTGGTGTCACAATATTTTTTGTGATGCTCAACCGACTTTGTAAGAATTTTGCACAGGGTCTTGTTTGTGGACCAAGCCATTGGCTTGTGGATTGTATGTGGAAGATTTATTATGAATTACCATGAAGAAAGAAGTCATATACTCGATGAGTAACTACTTGTGCTGAGTTATTTGACAATGCCCATGCTTTGACTCACTTTGTGCAATAGTCTGGTATTACCATCAAAACATACTTGTTTTTAGTTTAGGATGTTGCAATTTTGATAGGGTTGACAAAATCTAGTCCCCATTTCCGAAAGGATTCCAACAGCAAGATCGAGTGAAGGGGTAACTGATCATCCTAGTATAGGGGTTGACCAATCCATTGGGCGGGAGGCATTACATTTTTGGACAAACTTGCGGATATCTCCATGCATGGTAGGCTACTATAGTCCTACTTGTTGAATTTTCTTGATTGTAATATCTAGTGTGAAGTGGCCTCCAGTAAGCTTCTTCCATGATTCTATGGTAGAGCTAGCGTAGGACATATTAAAAAATCTAACCTCAAAGAGTGAGTCCTTTGCATTGGTCCATCATAATATGGTCCTAGATTTGTCCTAAGTCTAGGAAGGCCATACCATGTCCAGGGAGGATTGGGTGGATCAAGTTTGGGATTGTCAACTATTGCATGAAATAGTTGGAAAAGTCATCATCTACTTCAAGTGGTTCTTCTCTAGAATCAAGTTAGAAAAGGAAGTTTGCAATCACATGCTATGCTCTAGGTTAATGCATGACCTTGAAATTGAATCCTTAGAGTTAGAGAATCAATCAAGCTAGTCTTCCTGTGATATTTGATTGTTTGACCAAGTAGACCAGAGAAAAGTGCTCCACATAGAAGACAAAGGAATGGCCAAGTAGATAATGGTGTAATTACTTCATGGAAGAGATTTTCATGAGGCATTCCCTTTCTATGGTAGAATAAATTTTATTAATAGCAGAGTGCCATCTACTAGCATGGAAAATGGGTCGGAACCAATCATTAGTATCCTATTGCATAAGTATACTATCTATTGCCATATTTGAGGCATCCATAAAGATATGAAAAATCTTTGTCCAATTTGGCAATTCTAGGACTGGAGCCTTGAATAGGAGTAACTTGAGTTATCAGAACGCTAGGTATGTTTCCTTATTCCACGTGAAGGCTACTTTAGAAGTGTGGGCTATCCAAGTGAGGGGATATCTACATGGGCTAGGAGGTGCAAATGCCTTCCATGCCAATGGACATGCCCCAAAAACTATAGCACCATAGTCGAGGAATTGGGTAGAGGGGCTAGCATGATGGTAGTACCTTGTTGGAAACCATAGTAATGCCATCACCAAAAATAATGTGACCCAATAGAACACCACCTTTTACCGCAAAGACACATTTCATGGGACTCATACTTAGACTCCTCAACATATGGTGAAACACAGGTAGTTGAGTTGGAGTGTTGAAGACATTGAAGTCATCCAAGAACACCCACATAAAGTCAATCAAGTAGGGGCCACAAATTTCATGCATACCCCACTCGAAGGAAGCTGGGGCATTTTTGTCTAACCACATTACTATACATACAAATATACACTAGGCTATGATAAAAGTAATTTTGGCTTGATCCTTTGGAGCAAGCCAAACCTAGTTGTAACCATTGAATCTATCCAAGAAGGAATGCATCTCCTATCCAGCAACCTCATTGAGAATGCTATCAAGGCAAGGAATGGAGAACGGATCTCGAATGGTTGCAGCATTCAACTCCTATAATCTACATGGATCCTTAGCTTCTTGTTCTTTTGGGAACAATAACAATGGGCCAGATTCACTCTACCCAATCCATTGGAGTGATGAAGGTGACTCGAAGGAGTCAATCCATCTCTTTTAGCTTTTCCATGTAGGAAATCAAGCAATTTCATTGCATGTAAACTTGCATAATATTTGGTTTGAGTGGAATCTAATGTTAGCAAGTCTAGGGATCCACTCCCTTCATTTTAGAGTAGTCCTAAGCAAAGATCTCTTTGAATTTTGTTAGGAGGGTTATCAACTAGTCTTGGAAGTTAGAGCACCAATCTTTACAAGCTTTATTTCTTTCAAACCAAGGTAGACTATGATAAGGACATCCTCTATGAATCTTGTAACCTTTTGCATTTGTGTTTCAAACTCTTTCTTATTTGAGCATATAAAAAATTTCTACTTTTTCTATAGCCACAGCTTGAATCACTCTTTGTTGCTTAGCCATTTGGACCAAGAAGGTGGCTAGCTCCCACTTCATTAGCCCAAAATCTTTACAAGTGGCCACAGTGACACTGTTGACTGTGGACCCACTATCTTGCAAAATATTATTGATGACCTAATTCTAGAACTGTAGGGAGATGAGTGGAATGGTAGGTTGAACATCATCCTAATGGAATTGGATCCCATTGTATCTTTCAAACTTCCTTCTCTAGTGCGGATGCAGTTAAGGCCACAACTTCATGTTTCAAAAGTATAGATTGATATAGTTGCTGGATCATATAAAATAAGTGGTCCTTGAATGCTAGAACAAAATTCAGTAGGTCTCTTAAGGGGATAGTAATGGAGACTAGGCTGCATACCATCTATGAGTCTAGATTGGTTGGAACCACCTATGTAGAGGATGAAGCCTCAATTGCTAAAGTAGACTAATTTTCTTTCACCCTAGTGAGTAATGATGGTCAAGACTCAATGATAGACCTTACATCATGAGTAATACTCTCATTAGGACCAAAAAACATTAAAAATGGCACTTTTGTTAATCCATGATTAAGGAAAGGATCAAAGAGATTTTTCCATGTGGACAAAAATATGGTATTCTTGTCTTCTCTACTTTTGAGATAGTAGAGTTCATTATGTGGTTCTCCCCTTCTATTTAGCCAAAATCTTCAAACCCTGACAAGTTTTCATACTCCGAATGGCCCCTATTAACTAATAAAAGTTGACAAAACCTCTAAGAAAGACATGACAAAATTAAGTTAATTAAGACCATTTGGAAAATCGGGAGAATTTTCAAAGTTCTTGGCACTTGTAGTATTTTTAATTTGTCTCCTTGACCTCTCTCTTTAGGTTTCTCTCTCTGCACATTGTCTGCATACTCGTCATCTTTTACATGGCATCCTTCTCATCCCATAAACTCTTGCATCATGTATAGTAAGAGCGCAAATGGAGAATGGGAGCACAAGTAATTTACTATAAATGATTGGGTTAAAATGCTACCATCTTGTAGGGGCTCTCAAAGAGTAAAAAAAACAAAACAAGGGGATATCAAGTATCATTGGAAGGGACGTATCTTTTCCTTCAAACCACGCCTCAAGGCTCGTTTGCTTTGGTGAAACATTTTTACATGGTTAGAGATATGCACTTGGTTCCAATAGAATGCTTTCCCTAGCAAGTACACTGTAAGTTTGAGTTGTAAAATATACGTGAGTATATGGTTTTGTTTGAAGCATATGCTAAACAATGGATTGTTGGTTGTAGATATATTTCCATCAACAAGTTTCGAGTGGCAACCTATGGAGAGCCTCAATGGAACATTCCATGCCATTCATAAAGAGCTTGTAGATCACTACAAGGATATGGAGATATAGCGACCACGCTTTTCGATGCAAAATAGCGGCGTCGCTATTTACATTGCTAGTGACACAAATAGTGACAGTGCTCAGACAAAAAAAACGCAGGCCGAAACCCGAGCATGTTATTTTGCACGCATACACGAAAGAGAGAGCGAAAGGGAGAGCGAACATCTTGCATTTGAGAGGGAGAGGGAGAGAAAGAGAGAAATACGGAGAAGGAAAGCTTCTCATCGCCGTCACTACCGTTCGCGAAGAAGTGGAGGAAGTGTACGGAGGGTGAAGAGGAGCCATCGTCGCGAAGAGGAGTCGCGAATCCATCTTTGAACCTTTACGGTGAGTGCATTGTTCATTCTTGCTTTGTTTTTGTGTTTTCTCTTTCTCTTTTAATTGTTTTTGTTAAAATTCATGTATATTGAGAGAGGGAGAGACAATGAGAGAGAAAGAGTGGGAGAGGGAGAGGGAGGGAGAGGAAATGAGAGAGGGAGAGGGAGGGAGAGGAAAGAGAGGGAGAGGGAGAGAAAGAGGAAGAGGGAGAGGGAGGGAGAAGAAATAGAGGGAAACATTAAACATAATAGGGAAAGAGAGAAAGAGAGGGAGGGGGAGAGGGAGAGGGAGGGAGAAGAAATGAGAGAGGGAGAGGAAGAGAGAAAAGGAAATGAGAAAGGGAGAGGAAGAGAGAAAAGGAAAGAAGGAATGAGAGAGAGAAGGAAAAAACATTAAACATAATAGGGAAAGGGAGAAAGAGAGGGAGAGGGAGAGGGAGAGGGAGGGAGAGGAAATGAGAGAGGGAGAGGAAGAGAGAGAAGGAAAGAAGGAATGAGAGAGAGAGGGAAAAAACATTAAACATAATAGGGAAAGAGAGAAAGAGAGGGAGAGGGAGAGGAAAAGAGAAAAGAGAAAAGGAAATGAGAGAGGGAGAGGAAGAGAGAAAAGCAAAGAAGGAACGAGAGAGAGAAGGAAAAACATTAAACATAATAGGAAAAGGGAGAAAGAGAGGGAGAGGGAGGAAGAGGAAATGAGAGAGGGAGAGGAAGAGAGAAAAGGAGAGAAGGAACGAGAGAGAGAGGGAAAAAACATTAAACATAATAGGGAAAGAGAGAAAGAGAGAGAGAGGGAGAGGGAGGGAGAGGAAATGAGAGAGAGAGATGAAGAGAGAAAAGGAAATGAGAGAGGGAGAGGAAGAGAGAAAAAACATTAAACATAATAGGGAAATAGAGAAAGAGAGGGAGAGAGTGAGGGAGGGAGAGGACATGAGAGAGGGAGAGGAAGAGAGGAAAGAAAAGAAAGAATGAGAGAGAGAGGGAGAAAACATTAAACATAGTAGGGAAAGAGAGAAAGAGAGGGAGAGGGAGAGGGAGGGAGAGAAAGAAGGAGGGAGAGGTTGTTGTTATTGTTGTTGTTGTTTTGTTTCTTTTATTTTTTTAATTATTTATTCACTACAAGATATAGGCCTTATACCGACGTTTAAAACGACAAAAATATAAACAACAAAATTTACCCCCGTCATCGCAAAAAGCGTCGTTATTAACGACGCCATAGAAACGTCAGTGGTGGCAGGGCAGCAAGCTGCCCTGCCACATATAGCATTGTGTGCTTTATGAGAGCCATACAAAATAGTTTCTGCACTACTGTGTACAATGCGCTTCCAAACAAAAACAATGTATACTGAATCGTAAAACTGATACATGAAATAAATACATTATCGCATAAAAAGAAATTGGTATAATCATGACATGATATTACTAATACATAGAACATGTCTACATAGATCAGGCGACTCAAAAATAAAGGTGTGTGAGCTCCAGGGATCCAAGGGCGAGCTACACATCCTCGTCCCCCGAAAGCTCGTCTCGCCGCAAAGGAGCATCGAACGGACTTTGCAGAAAAAGAAACAACACATCAGTCCACCATACAATAATGCATTCAAATATCTCATAGTAACTACAGACAAGAAATATGAGTGACTTACAGGGCCGCTGCGTCTATACAATCGGTCGATCAATGCAATGAGACCGTATTTCTCTGCATATCGAGTCTCAAGGCCAGTCGGATCGCGATTTGTAATGGAGTGCTGCAAAGAAAACAAAATGCTAACTATTAGAAACATGATTGTCAATACAAAGAATATTTCAAAAAAATAAACAAGCAAAACAAAAGAAAAACTTACAAAGTCATCCAAATATGTCCTGTGGTCGCCACTCCCAAGATGATGGACCACTCGGGCCTTGAGTCCTGCCCTCGCCGCCTCGCGCTGCTGACTCCAACGTCCTGGAGAATCTGTAGCCTCCTCCCTCAGTCGGCGCTAGTCGTCTGCATCTAACCACTCGGACTTTGCAGCCCCACTCTTGATTGCCTTGCATGCGTCGGATCGTCTATGTGACATATATGCATGCATGCAATCCATCATCCAGCCCATAGAGAATCTATCTATTGCGGCTAGCACCGGAAACTCCTCGTGTAAGGATGCTACTATGTAGTCCTTGCTCCCCTCTGGTATGTTCTTCCAATGATCCAAGACATTGTGCCGAAAACCTTGATGGCACAACTCTCTCATGCAAGCCATCACCCTCCTCCCCTCATCATTCATGATGATGGCTCCTGACCTATTATCGACCAGATATCCATAACCCCTAGGAGTCTACCTAAGATGGGTCCTCTTCCATCTGCGTCCACGCTCCTAGGCATATCCAGAAGACCCCTCTGCATCCAGTGTACGAACGCGGGTAATCTCTCTCAAAGTGGCACCCAAAGAGGTGCCACCTTCTGCTGACGGCTGCAGAAAAGCTGAAGTAATTGGAGTAGACGTTCCCATAGGTGTGACAAATCCTGGAGGTAACGTAGCTCTAGCTGAACGACGAGATAGAGACACCAGGTCCGTGTCTCCCCAGCATCCACCTGAGCCACGAGAGCAAGGAGTCGCACCTGTATCCCGTGTCGACCGCAAGCTCATTGCCTCTATATTTCTGCAGCATCCCCCTGATCCCGATGCACTCCCTCTCGTTGGCCCAAGTCGTGAGTGTCGAGATCGTTTGCCCGAAGCTAAAGTATCCGATCACGCCGAAGCAGATCTAGCAGAGCGCCCTGATGAAGAATGAGACAGCTCCTGGTTTGCCATCTCTTTGAATCTGGTGATCTGGTCTGGAGACATACGTGCGAAGATGTCATGTAACTCCTTATCGCTCAACCCTCGACTCATCCTGAAAATGTCACCTGCACAGACAAAAAATGATGTTAGAATAATCAATTTAAATCATACAAAGCACAGTAATATAAATCATTTAAAAAAAATCTCACTTAAAATGCATATCTTATGTACCCTTATAAGCGATTGGTCAAGGAATTGAGTAAGTGGATGCTCCAAGTATGAAGTATCCTATGGTTCCATGTTAATCTCCTGACACAACTCCACATACATTGGAAGGTCGATAGACATGTCACCACAAAAGAATGAGTCCGCCTCGTTCTCAAAGAATTCTTGGACTCCTATATTTCCATCATTGTTAGCCGATGCTAGCTCCAAGCTTTCGACGGCCTCCACCCCTTGCAATATCGACCCATCTATTTGCATATTATCTTCATCTATACTTGGAACATCGCTTTGATCATATACTCTCGTACTTCAGGGAGTTGAAGGTATAACATACCACCATCGAGGTTGTCGGGGGTTTGGATAGAAGATTACTTGTTCACAAACATGTACAAGAGAGTTCAAACCATTGTGACATAAACCATGTCGTAATACAATTAGCAAGTCAGTCTATCATCGTCCTTCAGCGACCATAGCATTTCATTGTCTGGTTCCACCGTTGGTAGCCATTGTGAAATATGCACTAGCGCCTCTGACACCAACCAACCTTCGGCCATGCTACCTTCTAGCTGAGCTCGTTGTCGCACAAAGCCTTTCAGGGTTTTCATGAAGTGCTCCAAGAAGAACATCCATTGCATATGGACAGGTCTAGCAATCTCCACTTCATCCACAAGATGCACAAGAAGGTGGATTTGTATCGTGAGCATGTTGGTGGGTAGATATTTCTCAAAGAGACAGGCCGTCTCCACTGCTCCCTGCCGCGCGGATTCAATAGAGGACGTCTTAATCTCCTTCTGTGAGATCCATTGCACCAAAGTCGACAACTTGTAAATGGCCCCGCGAATTTCTGGAGTAAGATATCCTGTGATTGCGATCGGTAGTACAAACTGCCACAAATGAGAAAGCATTATGAATAATGGCTACATTCCAAATAGCAAAATGCCCACGCTAATTACAATCCATTCGTAGTACAAACCTGACATATCTTATTCCAGTCATGGGATTTTAGCCCTGATAATTGGTCATCTTTAGAAAATGCGGACCTGAGAGAACACATCATACCCGTCGGAGTGCGAATAGACGTGATTACTTGCTTCACAATGCACTCTTCTTTAGTGGACAAAACCCAAGGAGTGCGAGGAAGCTGCACGCAACCATCAGCACTCGACTGCGGCCAAAGCGCCTCCATCTTACCTACCTCCTTCAAATCCATTTGTACCCCTATAGTGTCTCTCTTTCCTGTGATGTGGTCCCATAACAAGTTGCCCACATTCTTGAAAATATGCATGGGATCCAACAAGTGGTTGACCTATAAGTGGGTCCAATATGGCAACTCGCAGAAAACTGAGAACCACCGCATTCCATTTGGATCTGATTCCACGTAGACCATTTTTAGCTCGTACCAGCTTGCGGCATTCATACGTGTGGAGTTCGTCCAAGGAAACCTTTCCTAAGTTCATGATCCTCCGGCAAGAAAGCAACGTGTCCTTGATATACCATCTTCTTCATTGACCTTCGGGAGTCTAACTGTGGCCCGCACAATGGACATGCATGATAACTTGAGGTAACCAGACCTATTCCAACACCATGTCCTAGTGAATACTTGATTGAATGAGATAAAATATAGATATTACCAGCAAGAACGGAGGCTTGCTCACCTGAGCACTCTCCCAATCCCGCAAAGTCATGCATCGTCCACATGAGAATGGCTCGAATATTGGCTGACCCCACCGACCATCGTGCCTGCTCATATCTTGCACAGTGACCCCCTCCTCCCACAAAATCTTAAGCTCATCGACTAATGGACAAAGATACACGTCTATATTTTTTACTTTGTAGTGGCATGGGACGAGCAAACTAAGGATGAGATGTCCTTTCTTCGTAGAAAGCCATGGAGGGATATTGTAGTTGACAAGGACTATAGGCCACACACTGTAAGAAGTTGAGCGCAGACTGAATGGGTTCACGCCATCCATTGCGAGACTAAGCCGAAGATTCCTTGGCTCTCGGGCAAAGCCTAGGAAGGTAGAGTCAATGTGGCTCCATGCGCGCGAATCCGCTGATATTCATTGAACTCCATCTGTGGACCTATTCTGCGCATGCCACATTGTCAAGCTCGCCATGCCGGACGTACAAAACATGTGGTTTATGTGGGGGATGAGTGGAAAGTGTCTGAGAACGTTTTGAGGGATGGTTTGCCCTTGCAAGTCCTGTCGATACCTGTGAGCACCACACTTTGGACATGTCTCCATAGTCTCGTATTCTCCTCGAAACAGACAGCAATCATTGATACATGTATGGATGTTATTGTAGTCCATGCCAAGCTTCCGTAAAACATGTCGTGCATCATCACGAGACTCAGGCATGGTATTTGCAGGTGGTAATATATGATATTTCAATAACCTGAAAAAAATCATAAAACACCTTGAAAAATCACAAATGTTTGTAATAATAGTGCCGAAAAAAATAATCAATGAAGTGTATGTACAAGGTACCTAAACAACTCGGTCACACTCGTATCGCTCCATCCGTATTTTTCTTGCACACTTAAGAGTGCAAGTAGTGTCTTCAGCCGAGATACTCGGCATCCATCATATAATGATATGGATGCTTCCTCTCTAAGCGGATCAGAAGTCTCGACATCCATGGGAATCAATGCATTGATCATTGCCTCCATATCAGGCTCCAAGATTGTAGGTAGGTCTGGAAGATTGTATGTCTCCTCTGGCATTGACGGTATAGATTGGCCTTGCAAGTGGTGTATTGGCTCCTGCACTCCATCCATTGCACGCCCACGAACTCTTCTAATTGGCTACAAAGGGTGCACTCCCCCTTGGGACGAGATATCACCTCCATTGATAGAAAATTTACCAGCCAGACCCAATCTTATTGTATATGGTATTCAATTAGCTTGCAAGTACAATGCATGATTGATATTAACTTCAAATTACCATTTGTTGAAAATCCGCAATCGCCTGATCAATGATCTCAGATTGAAACTCGCCAAATCGTCGTACATGTTCTATAAACAATCAACATTTTCGTCTAATTTCCAACCTTGCATTGAGAGCAAGGACATGGGACACACTGATTAAGATACACCTCGCGATCTTGAACAACAGGACCTTCTTCATTTTCCATCTTGTCTACATTACAACAAACAATTTAATGACTTGTAATGCAATTTGGGAAAACCCTTCACTCATTGTTTATTGGAGGTTCTAGAATGCACTTGGATTGAGATTGAAGCTTAGTCTCATTGAGTTTGACTGTCAGTTCTCACATCAAGCATTAATTTAAGACACTTCATGCCTCTTATCATTGGATGATACATGAACCATTTGTTAGATATATTATAGTGAGACAATAGGACTAATTGTGACATGTACGTGCTCTCTTGATACTCATTGGATGCAGTACCCCTATCGTAGGATGGTTTGATGTTTTGTCTTGGATCTATTAGTACCTTCCCCATCAAGTAGAAAAAAATTCAATAGTGCATAAAGCTTTCATTGACATAGAATGCTTGCTTTAGATTACCTAAAAATTTTATGTCTTTCTTCTTAGTTCCTATCAAAGAAGAGGGCCTTACAAATAGTTTCGACATCAATACTCTTTTCCTTTACCTATATGGCATATGACTATGCTTTGATTTTCCACCATCCTAAGTGACTTGGAATTTGAAGTGTTGAGGGAGGTCACCTCCTACCCTTTTCCCCTACATGCAGCAATGGAGGAGTAGTCTTTCTTGTCAACACTCATCTGATGCCATTTTTTGTGGACAAACTCAAAAACTCATTCAGTGCCCTTGAAATTTTTAGTGACAAAGGTACTTGCCATTATATAAACATAAGAGTGGGTATACATATACAATATAAACACACTAGATGATCTCCTAGTAGCACTTGTTGGGGCTACTTGTATTATTGTGAAGTTGTGAGTCTACATCTTGCTCATGCATTATCATGCATCTACTTCTCTTTGTTCATAAAAGAAGAACATACAATAATTTTTGTTTGGTACAAATGATGCACTAAGTAATTATGTGCAAAACCCCAACATTCTCAAGAGGTAGAATGTTATACTTTTACCAAATTAAATATATTATTACAAAGAAAACACATTGATAGAAGAGCAAAACTTTCTTTTCACAAGAATTATATATAGAATAACATAATTGAATTGTAATTAGTTATAGTAAAATGTCAAAAGTAAATCATTACAATCAGTTAGTGTGCCTAAGTAGAAATATGAGCTTAGAACATGGGCAAAGAGAGATGAGAATAGAGCATGGATCATGTAGGCTCGGGGGGACCAATTAGCAGGCATATTGATATCCATTTTATTGTATGAAAATGATGTGGTATTGATTGCAGACTCTCTTGAGGGCTTTTAAAGACACATGGATGCATTGCAAACATTTTATATGCAGAGAGAATCAATAGTGAACCTTTGGAAGACAAAGATGATGGTGGTTAATAGTACATTCAAGTCATAAAAATAGACCTTGCTCAATTAGATGTCAAGACATGGATAGCACTGATCCTTCTCCCTCTCCCTCTCTTTCTCTCTCATTTCCTCTCCTAAACAAGCAAAAGAGAAAGTGATTTAAACCCTAAACAAGCAAAAGAAGGAGAGAGAGAGACTCACCGATAAGATATGGCGACTGTGGGGCGGCTCCTCTTTGTGATGAAGGCTCCTTCTCTCCTTCGCAAACAATGGCGGCGGCAAGCCTTCTTCCTCTCCCTCTCTCATGACGGTCACTCTCTCTCTCGCTCTCGCTCTCAAAACGTAAGACGCAAAAATGCGAAATAAACCCGCACTCGATTTCAGCCTGTTTTTTTTCCGTGTGGAGCGTCGCTACCCGCTGTCGCTATAGGCTTAAATCCTTGTAGTGATTGTTGTTGTGGTGGTAATGGTAGTGGTAGTGATAGTGATAGTGGCAACGGTAGTGATAGCGGTAGTCGGAGATTAATTTCTTATTTTTTTTGTTTGTTGTTTTTGTGGTTTTTGTAGTAGTGGTAGTGGTAGTGGTAGCGGTAGTGATAGTTGCTTAATTTCTTATTTTCTTGTTTGTTGTTGTTGTGGTAGTCATAGTAGTAGTAGTAGTGGTAGTGGTAGTGGTAGTGATAGTAGTAGTAGTTGTTTAATTTTTTCTCTTCTAGTTTGTTGTTGTTGTGGTAGTCATAGTCATAGTCGTAGTTGTGATTGTAGTAGTAGTACTAGTAGTAGTAATAGTAGTTTTCTTATTTGTTGTTGTTATAGTAGTAGTAGTTTTTTCTTATTGTCTTATTTATTATAGTGGTAGTGGTAGTTGTAGTCATGGTTGTGGTTGTGGTTGTAGTCGTAGTCGTAGTTGTAGTCATAGTGGTAGTGGTAGTGGTAGTAGTAGTAATAGTTTTTTTTGTTTTCTTGTTTATTGTTGTCTAGTTTTCTTATTTGTTGTTGTTGTTGCAGTAGTGGTAGTAGTAGTAGTAGTAGTAGTAGTAGAGGAGAGAGAGATATGTTTTGTTAAAGAAAATGAGAGAGGGGGAGGAAGAGAAAAAGGAAGAAGGAATGAGAGAGAGGGAATAAAGATATAGCATGATAAAGAAAGAGAAAGAGAGAGAGAGAGATGGAAGGAGAGGAGATAATGAATGGATAAAAAACAAAGAGAGAGTGGTGGCGAGGTCCGGTGAGGTCTGGTGCAACACCACCAGATGGGAAACAATCCGACATACGTTAATTTGTGGATAGGTGGGTGGAGACTTTACATATGTTAATTTTTGCTAAGTTACAAGAGAAGAAATCCCTTCTCAAACAATTTAAGAAAGAAAAAAATAATGATAACAAAAACAAATTGTTTGTCGTAATGTAGACAAAATGGAAAATGATGAAGGTCTTGATGTTCAAGATCATGAGGCGTATCTTAATTAGCGTGTCCCATGTTCTTGCTCTCAATGCAAGCTGGCAATTAGACGAAAACTCAATTGTCTATAGAACACGTATGATGCTTTGGCGAGTTTCAATCTGAGATCATTGATCATGCGATCTTGGATTTTCAGCAAATGATAAGAAAAGTTAATATCAATCATGCATTGTACTCGCAAGCTAATTGAATACCATATACAAAAAGATTGGGTGTGGCTGGCAAATTTTCTATCCAGGGAGGTGACTTCTCATCCCAAGGAGGAGTGCACTCTTTGCGGCCAATTAGAAGAGTTTGTGGGTATGCGATGGATGGAGTGCCTGAGCCAATCCACCACTTGGAAGGTACAACCCAATCTATACTGTTAATACTAGAGGAGACAAACAGCCTTCAAGACTTACCTACAATCTTGGAGCCTGAGATGGAGGCAATGATCGATGCATTGATTCCCATGGATGTCAAGACTTCTAATTCACTTAGAGAGGAAGCATTGATACCATTATATGATGGGTGCTGAGTATCTCGCCTGAAGATATTGCTTGCACTCCTAAGTGTGCAAGCAAAATATGAGTGGAGCGATGCGAGTATGATCGAGTTGATCATGTATCTTGTACATACACTTTGTTGATTTCTTTTCGGCACTATCATTAAAAACATTTGTGCTTTTTCAAGGTATTTTATGATTTTTTTCAGGTTACTGAAGTATCATATATTACTACTTGCAAATACCATGCGTGAGTCTCGTGATGATGCACGACATGTTTTACGAAAGCTTGGCATGGATTACAACAGCATCCATGCATGTATCAACGATTGCATACTGTTTCTAGGAGAATACGAGACTATGGAGACATGTCCAAAGTGTGGTTCTCATAGCTATTGATAGGCCTTGCAAGGGCAAACCATCTCTCAAAAAGTTCTTAAACACTTTCCACTTATCCCTGGAATAAACCACATTTTCGTACATCCGGAATGGCAAGCTTGACAACATGGCATGCGCAGAATATGTCCACAAATGGAGTTCAACGAATATCAACGGTGTCGTCGTGTTGGGGGTTGAAGGTCTACCACCGGGGTTTAGAGCAGAAGAAGATTGTGGGATTCAAGGATTGGAGAAGGGGGAAAGATTGGGGTTTGACAAGATTTGGGATTTAGAAATGACTTAGTTGAAGAAGAAGATATCAAGCTTTTTCTGTTTATTTAGCATACATGAATGGAATGAATGACTTTGTCTTGCTCACATCAAATGCATATGGGAATAATAAGTCTTTACATTAGGGATAATCTCAGATTTAAACCAAATGCATATTCCAAATGTAAGCTCACATGGTTTTCATTTCATGAACATGGATGGATAACAACTCCAAGAAATAAGTATTTTGATGGTAGATACAAGTACATTCAAGACATAGATCAAAAACTCATGAAATGCACTCATAAAGCATAATTTTAACTTCAACCCTGTTTTAAAACAGTAATTTCTAGCCCATAATCAAGCTCTAAAAGTGTACATAATCTCAAGAAGAAGCTCCTCTAATCGTTCACAAGTAACGCCCTGATGTTAAGAGGTCAATTTCCTCTATTACAACCACATAGATCACTTATTTACTCATCAAAATGGACAAGAATAGTTGGTTGCCCTGTTTATGACTGGTTTTTTCAATCCATAATAGCCCATACACCTTCAGAATCCTCCCCTTTGCTTGCCCCAAAGTCACTCAAGTACTTGGGTACAAGAAGGGCTTCATTGGACCATGAATACGATAAAAGAATGAGAGAAGACGTACATAAGAGTAGGCTGAATACTTTTTCTTAGGTTTCCCCCTTTTCTGGACTGTCATACCATTCATTTTCATCATACCAAATGGACGGGTAAGAAGAGCTCTCACCTTCCTTGTTTGTATCTTCTTCTTCAACTTCAGTTTGTCTTGAGTTTGCATGCTTTAGAGCATGCACCATAGCCCACAGCTCCTTCTCAATTGCCACAGGTATGCAGGCCCGTTTTTTGTGCCAAAAAATGCGGGCTGCATCCTGCTCAGTTCCCACTTTTCACTTTGACTACTTAGGTCACTTACAAGTCATCTTAGTCCATTATTTCAGGTCCCACATGAACCTAGTGGACTTTTGGCACTTTTCTTGATTTCTAACCAAATTTTCATCTTGAACCAATGTGACTTAGCCTGCAAACTGTCAATTACTTCTAGCTGATCAAGTTATGGGTTCCCATAGACTTAATTTTTTATCAATATGCATGATACAACTGAAAATTGTATGACAGATACAAAAGAACTTATGAAACTAAGTGACATCTAAGTTGGTTGTTGGGTAACAATGATTGAGTTATGTATGAAAATTCCTCATATAAATCCTAGTAAAGTTTTTCTATGTTCATAAGAATTCCATGATTTATATTATGAACAATAAACTTTTTGAAATTCACCCCCTCCTAACTTGCACATCCTTCGGCATATGCCATTTCACAAGATTATAGGTTAAGGAGGGCCTTCTTCAGACATATCTTCATCTTCATCCTCTAAGTCTTCTTCATCTTGCTTGTCTTCAAGTAGATGGCTCATATCCAAGTCATCAAGCTCATAAGTAGAAGACTCTCTCTGTTTGAAGAGCTTGATACGTTTACCGGCTATTGGTACCTTGACCATGGTTTCATCCATTTCAACCAAAGTATAAGTAGCATTATCATGTACTACTTTCACCACATATGGACTAAACCATCGCTTGGCTAACTTCTTATGAGCACTATATTGATTGTCCAGGCTGCTGTCATAGACAAGTACCCAATCATTCTCTTGAATAGCTCTTGGACGGAGTCGATGATGCTTGTCAAACCTCTTCTTATTCTTCAATCTTGCTGCCTTCAGCCTTTCAATGGCTATCTTGACATCTTCTGGCCTTCTTTTAAGATGCCTTATACGCAAAATCAGCAACTCTTCTCTATTTATGCCTTCATTCCAAGGCAAGATACTCCATGTGACAATAGACTCCTCAATAGGCATAACAGGTGGCTGCCCATATATTATTTCAGCTGCTGGCATATAACCTATTACTGCACTATGGGTAGTTCTATTAGCCCATAATGCAAATGGAAGCATTGTAGGCCATTCTCTCATCGTTCCTCTACAAGATTTTGCCAATGCTTTGAGAATTGGTTGATGACCTCTTTCACTCTTACCATTGCCTTTAGGATTGTAGGCTGATGTAAGAGATAGCTTGATTCCCAATTGAGCAAAGAAATGGCGAGCCTCATCGGCATCCAATTCTCCTCTATGAGCAGTTACTTTGGCAACACAACCATATCTGCAAAATACTTCTTCAAGTAAAAATCTACAAACGGCTTGAGTAGACTTTGTTGTCAAGGCTTTTCCTTCCACTTGATTTGTGAGATCTTCTCTAGCAATTACTAGATATCTCATGTTCCAAATTCTTGTAGGCATGGTTACTAAATCAATAACCCATCTATAGTGAATGGATAAAGGAAAGGTAGGTTGAAGCCCATCTCTATGCTTAACCATAGAGTACATTTGACAAACACGACAAGACTCAACAAAATGTTCAATGTCTTTATACATGTTTTGCCACCAAAATTTCTCTTTTGTTTTGGCAAAAGTGCCCCATATGTCTCTATGACTAGCCAATAGGCTTTCATGGAATTCTTGCATAACCTGTCTTTGAGTCTTCTTGTCTCCTAAGACACGAATATGTGCCCTTCCTTTCTTTTTCTTCGCATGCCTCCAAAGATAACCATCTTTGAGAAAAAATCCATAGGCTTTTCTCTTGATTCTCTTGAACTCTTCATTAGTCCAATCTTCCTTCTTTGTCATAGTGCTCAGAAATTCGCCAATTTTTAGCCAATCACCTGCATAATATTCTTCTTTAAAGTGCGAACAAACCATAACAAAACATTGAGCATGCTATCTTTCAGTTACCCATTGTCGTTCTATGGTTGTTTCTTCTTTCTTTGCTGCTGTAATTTTGTTTCAGCAGTTGATCTTGTTGTACTTGCTATAATTAATGTTGTATCTACATTTTTGACAGCTGAACCATCATTAGGTATAGTTGTACTTACTGTTTTTAGATCTGAACCTACAATTACAACATCATTTTTAGCAAATATAGACTATGATTCTTCCTCATCCATCATCTCTTTTTCATCCTTATATGTGGCACGCGAAAGCATGTCAGCAACTGGATTATATGTTCCTGCAATATGTTTCAAATCAGGACTTAAGGATTTAATATAGGCTATCCATCTTAGCATAGCTATGTCGGGAGTGGAGCAGTTGGAAATCATGCCCAAGGATTTAATATAGGCTATCCAAGTTCATTGAGTTCTTCATTCTTCTCATGAAATTCACATCCTTTGATCGGTACATCATCAAGGAAAGGAAGAGTTACTTGGGGAATATAGTCTCTCAATACTTTATGCATGGCATTCATCATGTGAGCTACTAAATTTGTAGCTCATTGAGGTAGAGTACACATGCGGACTAAACCAAGAGGTGTCTTCATTGTGGTAATGTCTCAGCTCTCCAAAGCAAGCTGAAATTGGTCATAGCCCGAATATAGATCTCCCATGGAATAAATTGCTCTACCTGCAAAAGCCTCAGCAAATTCATCAACAATTGGCCCCGAACCAACATTTCTAATAGTGACTTTATTGACAGGCTGTAAATCTTGAATGAATCTCAAAGATCCATTCTTCTTAGGCATGGTAAACCATCAGTTGGAATATGGAGCTGAAGATGGCTCCAATATTCACATTTTTATCTTTTCATTTAAAAGCTCCAGTAACTTAGGCAAATGAGCCCTTGGGACCAAAATTGGTTTAAGATTCCAAGGAACGTGTGGGACTGTGAAAATTACCATTGGTGCCACAACACTTGGATCCACACAGCCAATTTCATGTGGCTGAAATGAAAAAGCTTTTCCATGTTTCTTTAACATCTGCATGAAGCTTTGCTTTTCAGCTGGCAAGAGAAAAGAGTCTTCACCAATTTTTAGCTCTTGTAAACTTTCAGTTGTAAATTGGTGACCAATATCTTTGGGATCATGAAGGCTTGGCTGTTTGGATGCCCTTTCTGTTAGTCCTTCACTTTCAGGAGGTAGAGGAGTAGCCATCGGCTTGTCCTTCTTGTCAACTGTCTTA